>NC_132915.1:109082469-109682469 GCF_047675955.1 Chlorocebus sabaeus
AGCCACCCCCCGCGAGGTGGGGACCAATAGCCACCCCCTCTCCCCCCCTTGGCTATTGGGAGCCACCTCGCAGGGGGGTGAGCCACCCCCCGCGAGGTGGGGACCAATAGCCACCCCCTCTCCCCCCCTTGGCTATTGGGAGCCACCTCGCAGGGGGGTGAGCCACCCCCCGCGAGGTGGGGACCAATAGCCACCCCCTCTCCCCCCCTTGGCTATTGGGAGCCACCTCGCAGGGGGGTGAGCCACCCCCCGCGAGGTGGGGACCAATAGCCACCCCCTCTCCCCCCCTTGGCTATTGGGAGCCACCTCGCAGGGGGGTGAGCCACCCCCCGCGAGGTGGGGACCAATAGCCACCCCCTCTCCCCCCCTTGGCTATTGGGAGCCACCTCGCAGGGGGGTGAGCCACCCCCCGCGAGGTGGGGACCAATAGCCACCCCCTCTCCCCCCCCTTGGCTATTGGGAGCCACCTCGCAGGGGGGTGAGCCACCCCCCGCGAGGTGGGGACCAATAGCCACCCCCTCTCCCCCCCTTGGCTATTGGGAGCCACCTCGCAGGGGGGTGAGCCACCCCCCGCGAGGTGGGGACCAATAGCCACCCCCTCTCCCCCCCTTGGCTATTGGGAGCCACCTCGCAGGGGGGTGAGCCACCCCCCGCGAGGTGGGGACCAATAGCCACCCCCCTCTCCCCCCCTTGGCTATTGGGAGCCACCTCGCAGGGGGGTGAGCCACCCCCCGCGAGGTGGGGACCAATAGCCACCCCCTCTCCCCCCCTTGGCTATTGGGAGCCACCTCGCAGGGGGGTGAGCCACCCCCCGCGAGGTGGGGACCAATAGCCACCCCCTCTCCCCCCCTTGGCTATTGGGAGCCACCTCGCAGGGGGGTGAGCCACCCCCCGCGAGGTGGGGACCAATAGCCACCCCCTCTCCCCCCCTTGGCTATTGGGAGCCACCTCGCAGGGGGGTGAGCCACCCCCCGCGAGGTGGGGACCAATAGCCACCCCCTCTCCCCCCCTTGGCTATTGGGAGCCACCTCGCAGGGGGGTGAGCCACCCCCCGCGAGGTGGGGACCAATAGCCACCCCCTCTCCCCCCCTTGGCTATTGGGAGCCACCTCGCAGGGGGGTGAGCCACCCCCCGCGAGGTGGGGACCAATAGCCACCCCCTCTCCCCCCCTTGGCTATTGGGAGCCACCTCGCAGGGGGGTGAGCCACCCCCCGCGAGGTGGGGACCAATAGCCACCCCCTCTCCCCCCCTTGGCTATTGGGAGCCACCTCGCAGGGGGGTGAGCCACCCCCCCGCGAGGTGGGGACCAATAGCCACCCCCTCTGCCCCCCCTTGGCTATTGGGAGCCACCTCGCAGGGGGGTGAGCCACCCCCCGCGAGGTGGGGACCAATAGCCACCCCCTCTCCCCCCCTTGGCTATTGGGAGCCACCTCGCAGGGGGGTGAGCCACCCCCCGCGAGGTGGGGACCAATAGCCACCCCCTCTCCCCCCCTTGGCTATTGGGAGCCACCTCGCAGGGGGGTGAGCCACCCCCCGCGAGGTGGGGACCAATAGCCACCCCCCTCTCCCCCCCTTGGCTATTGGGAGCCACCTCGCAGGGGGGTGAGCCACCCCCCGCGAGGTGGGGACCAATAGCCACCCCCTCTCCCCCCCTTGGCTATTGGGAGCCACCTCGCAGGGGGGTGAGCCACCCCCCGCGAGGTGGGGACCAATAGCCACCCCCTCTCCCCCCCCCTTGGCTATTGGGAGCCACCTCGCAGGGGGGTGAGCCACCCCCCGCGAGGTGGGGACCAATAGCCACCCCCTCTCCCCCCCCTTGGCTATTGGGAGCCACCTCGCAGGGGGGTGAGCCACCCCCCGCGAGGTGGGGACCAATAGCCACCCCCCTCTCCCCCCCCTTGGCTATTGGGAGCCACCTCGCAGGGGGGTGAGCCACCCCCCGCGAGGTGGGGACCAATAGCCACCCCCTCTCCCCCCCTTGGCTATTGGGAGCCACCTCGCAGGGGGGTGAGCCACCCCCCGCGAGGTGGGGACCAATAGCCACCCCCTCTCCCCCCCCTTGGCTATTGGGAGCCACCTCGCAGGGGGGTGAGCCACCCCCCGCGAGGTGGGGACCAATAGCCACCCCCTCTCCCCCCCCTTGGCTATTGGGAGCCACCTCGCAGGGGGGTGAGCCACCCCCCGCGAGGTGGGGACCAATAGCCACCCCCTCTCCCCCCCTTGGCTATTGGGAGCCACCTCGCAGGGGGGTGAGCCACCCCCCGCGAGGTGGGGACCAATAGCCACCCCCTCTCCCCCCCCTTGGCTATTGGGAGCCACCTCGCAGGGGGGTGAGCCACCCCCCGCGAGGTGGGGACCAATAGCCACCCCCTCTCCCCCCCTTGGCTATTGGGAGCCACCTCGCAGGGGGGTGAGCCACCCCCCGCGAGGTGGGGACCAATAGCCACCCCCTCTCCCCCCCTTGGCTATTGGGAGTCATGGTGGTCTCCGAGCCTGTTTTGCATAATGTGAGTAGTATCGTCTCCTACTGTGGAAATAATGAACTCTTTCACAGATGGGTTTGCACCTTCAGTGTATTGCTCAGGTAACAATGATATAATTAATTTTGAAACATCAAGAATCGATTGTAATAATTATCAATAATACTGTCAATTAATATTTTCTCATTATTATTGATAATTATTTTAAATAGATTATGATGGATGGCAAAAATTAATTTGTAATAATTATGTCAGTTATTAATATTAATTTTTAATATTAATGATTGGTTTTTTGCCAGCATCAGTTAGTAGTGATTTAAGTAACATTAATTGTTGGTATTATTTTATTATTAATAGTGTTATTATTAATTATTAATACTAATCATTAACATTTTAAATCAGTGTTAATGTTTAGTATCTTTATTGTCACTGTTAATGTCGAGTATTAGTATTAATTATTATTATATTTATTAATATTAATAATTAATAGACTTCTTCTTGATATCCGGTCGGGAGAAAATGATATTCCTCCCAATATCGCAGAAAGTATACATTCCTCTATGATGTTATTCCTAATTACCAGGGGGTAGAGGATGACATAATGGAAACTACCGCAGTGTGTGTACTTCCTTTCGGTTATCTTGTTCCTTCTATGCAAGGTTCGAGAGGATGATATTACTCCCAATATCGCAAGGGGCGTCGACCTCCGCTGTGATATTTTCCCTCACATCCAGCCGGGGAGAGGAAGCTATTATCCCCAATATCACAGGGGTGTACATCCCCTTGTGATACTGTTCCTTATATCCTGGGATGGAGAAGATGATAGTAGTGGCAATATGGCAGGGGTTTTACACACCCACTGTGCTATTGTTCCGAATAACATGATATGACTCCCAGTATCACAGCGGTCGTACATCCTCCTGTGATATTGTTTCTTATATTCAAGGGGAGAGAATGATATTACTCCCATTATCGCAGGGGTTGTACACACCTCCTGCGATATTGTTCCTAATATCCTGAAGAGGAGAGCATAATATTACTCTCAATATCTCAGCGGGTGTACACCTCGTTTCTCATATTTTTCATAATATCCAAGATGGGAGAGGATGATAAGACTCCCAATATGCCAAGATGTGTACAGCCACCTGTGATATAGTTCCTAACATCCAGGTGGGGATAGGATGATATTACTGCCCATATCGCAGGAGTTGTAAAACTCCCTCGATATTTAGCCTATGATCCTGAGGGGAGAGGATGATATTACTTTCAATATCGAAGAAAGTGTACACCCCCCTGAGACATTACACCCAATACCCACGTTGGGTGACGATGACAATATGCCCAATATCGCGAGGGATGTACACAAACCCTGGGATATTGTTCCTTATATCTAGAGTGGGAGAAGACGCTATTACTCCCAATAACGCAGGGACTATGGCTGTACACCCCTCCTGTGATATTGTTCTTAATATCCTAGGCAAGAGAGGATGATACTACACCCAATATGGCAGGGGGAGTACACCCACCCAGTGATGTTGTTCTTAATGTACTCCACCTCCCTGCACCAGGGATATCGTTTCTAATATCCAGGGGAAGAGAGGATAACATTATGCCCAATATTGCAGGGGAGTGTGCACACCCTCTGTGATGTTGTTCCTAGTATCCAAAGGTAGAGACGATGATGTTACTGGCCATATTGCAGGGGGTGTACACCCTTCTGTGATGTCGTTTTTGACATTCAATGGGGGAGAGGATAACATGAATCCCAATGTCGCTGAAGGTGTACAGACCCCTGTGATGTAGTTCCTAATGTACAGGGGAAAGAGAAGAGTATTGGTCTTAATATCGCAGGCAGTGTAACCACCCTGCCCCCTGTATGCTGTTCCTGATATGCAGCGGGGTGGAGGCTGATAGTACTCCCAATATCCCAGAAGGTGCACACACACCTGTGCTATAGTTCCTAATATCCAGAGGGAAAGAGGCTGATTTTACTTTCGATATCGCAGTGGGTGTACACCGCCCCCAAACCTGGGGTATCGTTCCTAATATCCAGGCGGGAAGAAGATGACATGGATGACAATTTCGAAGGGGGTGGACAACTCTTCTGTGCTATAGTTCCTGATATCCAGGGGGTGAATGGATGTTATTACTCCCAATAAAGTAGGAACCGTACAGCCACCCTGGGATTTTGTCCTTAATAATCACAGAGGAGAGGTGATATTAATACCAACATTGCAAGGGGTGTACACCCCTCCTGTGATATTGTTTCTTATATCCAGGAAACGAGAAGATGGTAATATTACCAATATTGAAGAGACATACAACCCCCATGGGATATTGTTCTAAAGTTACTGAAGGAAAGAGGATGAGACTCCATCCAGTGTAACAAGGGGTGTACACCACGCCTGTGATGTGAATCATAAAACCTAGAAGAGAGAATGACATTGCTTCCAAAAACACACGGGTTGTACACCCAGCCTGTGACATCGTTCCTGTCATCTAAAAGAAGAGATGATGATACTACTCCCACTACCGGAGAAGGTACACACCCCCTGTGATATTGTTCCTCATAACTTGGGGGAGAGCATGATATTACTTCCAGTATGACAGTGGCTTGACACCCAGTCTGTGATATTGGTTCTGCACATCAACTCTGTGCCCCTCGTTTCCCGTGCGTTCTCTCCACACTTTTGGAACCTCGGGGGAGGCTTTGTCTTTGGTTACAGATGAAGAGACAAAGGGTCTGAGAGGTTAAGCAAGTTTGTTACTGGAAAGTGGTTCCGATCCAGACCCCAAGAGAGGTATTTTGGATCTCACAGAAGAAAGAATTCGGGGAGAGTACATAAAGTGAAAGCAAGTTTATTAGGAAAGAAAAGGAATAAAAGAATGCCTACTCTGGCCGGGCGCAGTGGCTCACTCCTGGAATCCTATAACTTTGGGATGCCAAGGCAGGTGGATCACCTGAGGTGAGAAGTTCGAGACCAGCCTGTTCCAACATGGCAAAACCCTGTCGCCACTAAAATACAAAAAATTAACTGGGCGTGGTGGCAGGTGCCTGTAATCCCAGCTACTAAGAAAGCTGAGGCAGGAGAATCGCTTGAACCCAGGAGGTGGAGGTTTTAGTAAGCCAAGATCACACCCCTGCATTCTAGTTCGGCCAACAGAGCAAGACTCCATGTCAAAAAAAAAAAAAAAAAAAAAAAAAAAAAAAAAAAAAAAGAAAGAAAGAAAGAAAGAAAGGAAAAGAAAAGAAAAGAAAAGAAAGAATGGCTTCTCCATAGGCAGAGTGTCCCGAAAGGCCGCTGGTTGCCCATTTTCATGATTATTTCTTGATCATACGCTAAACAAGGGTTGGACTATTCATGAGTGTTCCAGGAAAGGGGTGGGCAATTCCCAGAACTGAGAGTTTCTGCCCTCCCTTCTGAGACCACGTAGGGTAACCTCCAGATGTTGCCATGGCATCTGTAAACTGTCATGGCGCTGGTGGGAGTGTCTTGTAGCAGCTAATGCATTATAATTAGCATATAATGAGCCGTGAGGACAATCAGAGGTCACTCTCGTGGCCATCTTGTGTTTGGTGGGCTTTGCCCGGTTTCTTTACTGCAACTTGCTTTATCAGCAAGGTCTTTATGACCTGTATCTTGTGCCGACCTCCTATCTCATCCTTTGACTAAGAATGCCTAGCCTCCTGGAAATGCGGCCCAGCAGGTCTCAGCCTCCCTTTACCCAGCCCCCATTCAAGATGGAGTCGCTCTGGTTCACCTGCCTCTGACAAATTGGCTTGGGTTGAGTGTTCCCTAGTGTTGGAGCTGTTCCTAGGAGTAAGAGGTATTTTCAGTAGGAAACAGGCCTCTGTTAGCCCGGGGACTGGCACTCTGCACCAGTATGTCGGCCTCATTTTAGTGGTGACAAAACTGGGGCTCAGAGACATCAACTCCCTCATCCGGAACCCCCAGACTGTCAGTGGTGGGCTGGGGTTTGAATGTGGGGATTGAAGACCCATCATCTCCTCTGGTCCCCCAGTCTCTGCTGCCCAAGAGGAACAGGATCCCAGGATCCAGGCCCCTCATGGCACCAGCCAGGGTGGGTGGAGATGGGGAGGCAGAGTTCCAAAGCCCCCCGGACTGAGGCAGGTCGGGGGCCGAGAGCAAGCCGAACCTGCGGACCCCACCCCGAGAAGAATGGCTGCAGGCCCGGCCCGGCGGGCAGGAGTTCTGTGTCCTGAGTCAACGTGACGGCGCTTCCGGCTCCTCCAGCCAGGCCGTGCTGTCTTCACGTTTCCAATCATGCGGCCTCCTCTCCAATTCCCAAGCCCAACCCACAGAGACAGCGATCTGGGGTCTTCGTGAGGTTTGTCAGCAGCTCTGACCGGCTGCTTCCCACCAGCCCCGCGGCCGGTTCTGGAAAGCTCTCTGCTACCCCCTGGTGGGGAGGCTCGGGGCAGGGCTCTGGCTGCAAGCATGGGGTCCGAGAACCTCCTGGCTCTGTCACCTCTGCTGGGTGGAAAACCAACCCAGGGCTGAACCAGCAGATGGGTGCCTGATTCCTTATTATCAGAGCTCCGCCCACTGGCAAGTCTCTCTCCGGGCCTCAGTTTCCCCTTCCATTCAACGAGGGGCTTGGGGGATACCAAGGAGGGGTAACTACTTAGTGAGGATGGAAGGTTTCTTCTGGGGAGATGAATACATTTTGAAACTAGATGGCGTGAGTGGTTGCACAGGACTGTGAATGCACAAATGCCAGCACATTAATCGCGTTGAAATAGTTAACTGCATGCGATGTGAAAGTCACCTCATTTAAAGTGTTTAAAAAAGGGGCCTGGGAGAGTGCAGTGTATGTGAGAATCACGTGGGACACCCGTCGTCTCTGAACCTCGGTTTTCTTGCCGTAAACTGGCAAAGAGACCGTGTGAGCTGTGTTCCCTGGGGCCAAGAGATTCCAAGAAGGAAAACCTGGGATTCCTGGGACTGGGATGAGGGCCGGGGGCCGGAAGGGGAAGGGCATGTAGGGACGGCTGGGGGGCAGCCCAGATAAGGCTTTCAATACTGGGTAGCAGCGTCTACACAGGCGGAGATCCCTGCATCTCACTTCTCGCACGGCTGACCAGTGGCCAGAGGTGGGACCGGCCAGGCTCGGCCCAACCAAGTCTGGGAGCAGAGGACACTGAGTGAGGGATCCCAGGGACTACCCTCACTGGCCTGTGGCTCTCCTGACACCACAAGAGAAGTCCAGGAGCTGACCTTGGGTCCTAATGGGGGACACCTTCCTGACTGCAGGCTGGCAGGGTGGTGTGGTGGTCAGTGTACTGGGCTCTGTGTCTCTGCCCCTACCTGCTGTGTGACGGTGGGCCAGACTCCTAACCTCTCTGTGCCTCTATTTCTTCAATGGCTAACAGAGACACTGGCAGCCCCCACATCCGATCACAGTGGTCTGAAGGTTAAAGGCAAGGGCGGCACGAGGCCTACAGCAAGAACTCTGAGCAGGGAGCTGCCCAGGGAGTTCCAACACCATCTCTCCTCTGGCCGCCAAGAAAACTGAGGCTCATGGTGACCTGGCCCAGGTCTGTTGGACTCAGGGTCCTTCTCATCCCCAAGATCAGAGGGCTGCCACCAGGGAAGGAGCTGGCCCCTAGACACAGCCCAGGAAGCACACAGGGAAGGATGCCATGGGGACTTCGGTATGTTATTGCAAATAAACCCCACATTTATTGCTATTTGAACCCTGCTTTCATGCCTCCATTACCCAGAAAATGAGCCACGGGAGACACCAGGAGAGGCAGGAGATCAACCTCCTTGCACAAATCCCACTCCCTCGGATGCTGTCCTCAGCGAGGGTGACTGGGGGCCAACCAGCGGGCCCACCCGCAGAATGGCAGAGGAGGTAGGTTGACCCTGCGGACGCTGAGCTCTGTGGCGAAGGTCCTGGCCTTCTGGTAGAAGAAGAGCGACTTCTCGCGGTCCAGGAGGAAGTTGTGGGAGATGGTGGCCGGCCGCGTGTAGATCTTCAGCTGTGCCTTCTTGTTGCCCAGGTCCACGGCGGCTGCCAGTGCCAGCTGGTAGTACCCGGCTGCGTCAAACGGGTCCTGAAGGGGACAGGTCATGGTCAGCAAAAGGGGGACTTGGAGCCCGTCTTCCCAGAGGCCGTTCCTGTGTCCAGGTCATTCCACATGTCCAGCCAATGCTGGGTCACCCCATGAGCCCCGAAGCCTGTGACACTGCTGTGCTCTCAGTTGCAGGAGGTGGGGACGACCCTGACACCCCTGGAAGCCTTCCTGACTGTCCCTACACCCCACTCACCCCAAGCCTCCTGCCCCAGTGCCACCCTCTCTGCAGGCAGTGGCTGCTTTCCCCATGGGCTGAGGTCAGGGCAGATCCTGCCTGCTCTGAGAGTTCCATGCAGGACCCGTGGCTCTAAGCCACAGCAGGGGCACTGCGTTGAGTGACCCAGGCTCCCCTCTCGCCCGTGTCCATGCTGACCATTTCCAGGCCCTCCACAGGCCAGGCCAGGTACAAAACCATCTCTCAGGTGTCCGCTCTGGCAATGTTCCTTGAAATATTGACGGAGTGTGACTCCCCAGACATCCACTCCCATTTTCAATGCATCTTTGGCTCAAACTCACCATCCCTGGGTTGGGATGCCGTCTCCCAGACCTCCTCCTTGACCCTCCCATGCCCCACCCGGCTTCTCCCTAGGCACCTCCTCCACATCGGGGTCACCCAAGGGACCTCTCTAAGACCCATGCCTGGCCTGTCCCTCTTTACCATCTCAAGATGGCTCCCAGGGCCAACGACAAAGTCCAAGATCCAGCAGTCCATTCCCTCACTGTCCCGCCCCACACACGGAGCAGGGGCGTGAGAAGGCCCCGAGTCACCGCCACTGCTCATCCAATGGCCCCCGGCCCAGCCGAACACTGGACTCTGTGCTGGGTGCGTGGCTGAGCCTAACGTCCTTGCTCCCAGTCTGAGGGACCTGGGAGTGAACACTGACCACACAGGGTGGCCCGGGCTGTGGCAGAAGGGAGCCCAGGAGGCCCCAGACTCAGCGGGGGTGTGGAAGGGAAAGGCCTCCTGAAGGGGTGGGGGCTTCCCAACTAAACAGGAAGGAGCCAGCCAATGCATATGTCTCTGCGTCTGCCTGTGCGTGTTTGTGTGCCTGTGTGTGCATGTCCCTGTGTGCATGCCTGTGTGTGCGTGTGTCTGTGCCTGTGTGCATTTGTGTGTGCATTTCCATGAGCCTGTAGTGTGTGCAGCAGCTAGTGAGTGGAAGGCTGAGCCAGGACACACCTAATCCACCCTATTCCAGGGCTCACTCTCACATGTAGACTAAAGGGGACCCCATTTTAGAGGCAATTGGCAAAGATGTCCATTTACCCCTGCTTCTTTGCCAGCCTTCCAGGCTCCATCCAGCCTGGCTTTTTCTCCGACTCCTCTGGGCCCTGGGTCCAGAGCCTCCTATACAATGAGGAGGGTGTAGCCTTGGAAAGACAGCTGCCCTTGGGGAATTCCAAGGGGGCCTCCCTGTGGGAAACTGGCCTGTGCTGACAACATACTCACGATGAGGCCCACAGGGCTGTGCATGGGAAGGAGATGAAGGAGGGCTGTGCATGGGAAGGAGGGCTGTGCATGAAAAGGAGGACTGTGCATGGGAAGGGGGACTGTGCATGGGAAGGAGGTGAAGGAGGACTGTGCATGGAAAGGAGGACTGTGCATGGGAAGGGGGATTGTGCATGGGAAGGAGGTGAAAAAGGGCTGTGCATGGGAAGGAGGTGAAGGAGGACTGTGCATGAGAAGGAGGGCTGTGCATGGGAAGGGGGACTGTGCATGGGAAGGACTGTGCATGGGAAAGAGGGCTGTGCATGGGAAGGAGGACTGTGCATGGGAAGGAGGGCTGTGCATGGGAAGGACTGTGCATGGGAAGGAGGGCTGTGCATGGGAAGGAGGACTGTGTATGGGAAGGAGGGCTGTGCATGGGAAGGAGGACTGTGCATGGGAAAGAGGGCTGTGCATGGGAAGGAGGACTGTGCATGGGAAGGAGGACTGTGCATGGGAAGGAGGGCTGTGCATGGGAAGGAGGACTGTGCATGGGAAGGAGGGCTGTGCATGGGAAGGAGGACTGTGCATGGGAAGGAGGGCTGTGCATGGGAAGGAGGACTGTGCATGGGAAGGAGGTGAAGGAGGACTGTGCATGGGAAGGAGGTGAAGGAGGGCTGTGCATGGGATGGAGGACTGTGCATGGGAAGGAGGTGAAGTAGGGCTGTGCATGGGAAGGAGGACTGTGCATGGGAAGGAGGACTGTGCATGGGAAGAAGGTGAAGGAGGCCTCTGCCCCTCGACCCCAACCGTGGACTTGGCCTCTCAGGTACTACTTGGCCCTTTCCTTTCTCCTGGACAGGTGCAGTGGGCGGCAGGCTTCACCAAGAGAGATAAAGGCCTCTTCTGGGAGGTCCGTCCCCCTGGGTCCCAGGCGAGCCCCTGAGCGGTGAGCAGCGTCCCTCTGGGCCTGACACCTGGCACCTCCATGTCTGGCTGGGACTTGGGAGGCCACAGGGACCACTTCTGACAATCAGGTGTCGCCAGCACTGAGCTGAGGCCTCCCGGGCAGCCCCAGACCTGTTGTGGGGGATACGGGGCAGGGTCTTAGGGCTGACCCAGCTCCTCATGTTGTCCGAAGGCCCCCAAGATCTCGGCCCCTGGACTGGAGTGCCCTGGCCCCTCAGCCCATAAGGAGCACTGACACGGTGCCAGTGCAATGCTGAGGAGAGGCGGTGCCTGCTGGGCAGAGGGGTGGACACACCCCAGGTCTGAGTCTGCCAGTCCCAGCTCTCCACCCCTGCAGGGCTGGGGCAGAGGGAGCACAGCCCCTCCCCTCGAGACACACCCGACCCAGCAAGGCCTCAGCCTGGTTGGCTGGGGCCTCGCCCCACTGCACCTGCCCTGAGCTGGGGTTTCCCTGTCTGTGAACCCAATGGTAAGATACTGGTCCCACCCCACCCTTCCTGGGTGGTGTGAAGATTCAAGGTGTCTCGGGACTCCAGGAAGGAGTTGCTCAGTGCAGGCTGGCACCCTGGGCAGGCTTCCTAGAGGAGGTGCCAGGATTTGGGTTACATCTTGCAACGTGGATTCAATGTGAGGATGCTGCTGTCCTCTGAAATGTCCTTCTCCCAACCCTGTTTTCTTTGTTAAATGCAACTTGACATTTGACTGTCAAGACTCAGCTTTGGTGTCACCTCCTCCAGGAGGGCCCCCCTGACTACAATCCCCCTTCTTTACCCAGAGGCCACCATTGCCCACTCATGTGTCAGCCTCCCTGGCTGAGACTGAGTTCCTGAGGGTGGGGCCTGGCCATCTTGGGAACTGGGTTGTGTCTCCTAACCTTGCCGGCTCCTCCAGCCATGTGCAGAGTTCTAGGGAGGCCACTGGGCCATTCCTAAGGAAGGCTGGAACCCAGGCCTCTGGGGTCTGGGTGGAGATCTCATTCCGAGGGGGCCGGGAACACCCCAAGCCCTGCCCCTCCCCACCCACCTTCAGGTTGTAGAAGATGATGCCACCGAGCACCAGGTACAACTTCACGTAGTACAGGGTCTCCTCGTCGAACTCCAGCGGCGAGTTGCAGAGGTACAGGGCCTTGAGGTAGAAGTGCTCCGCCAGCTTGCCTTGGCCCAGCCAATGGTGCAGGGCGGCCGGCCGGTGGTAGGCCACGTGAGCGTTTAGCCGGTCCCCTGGGGTGCAGGCCAAAGGGACAGGTGTGAGGACATGGCTCCTTGGGGCAGGGAGGGCACAGGCCCCTCAGGAGCAGGTATGCAGACCCTGGGCAGCACACCTGGCTTGCCTCTAGGCACCTGTGGTCACCTGGGCAGCTATGGCCAGTCCCTTCCAGGTTCCCAGACTCACTTTCCCATCTGCAAAGCAGAACTAATAAGGCCTGCCCCTGTCTACTGTGAGGCTTTGGCAACGTCGGACTTGGATGGCCCAGCTCTGTGTCTACACATAGCCACCTGCCTTTGCTCACTGGTTTTAACCAGGGGAGCCCAAAAGCCATGCAGTTCAGGTGCTCCCGGGCACCCCAGCTCCAGGCAACCCACAGACGTGACATCTGACTCCTGCTGGGTGTGTCACGATCAGAGCCCCCTACCTTGGGGAGTCAGCTGCACACCTACTGTGTACTGCGCCACGGGGCACAAGGCGCTGGGGCATGTGGCCTGCCTAGGGTTCCCTGTCTCTGGAGAGGGACAGACGACCCTGGCACAGCACCAGGGGATGCCTGGTCTTAAGGGGCAGACTGCTGGAAGGGGAACTGGGATTTTATCAGCCAGAGAGCCGTGTGGTTGATGAGGGTGGGAAGGGCACAAGAGAAAGGGAATGTGCCACTCAGCCTGGCACATACAGGGACCAACGAGATGCCTGGCATGTCTGGAAGGCAGAGGGCACACTGGGCGGCCCTTGTGGTCAGCAGTGGAAACAGGCAGAGGAAGCAGAACTCAGTCAGGCAGGGAGCTCTGCACTGCGTGAGAGACCTCGGGTTGTTCCTCACAGCCGGACGGGGAAGCCAGGTGGGCAGATCTGCCTGCCTGGACAGGAGCCCAGGAAAATCCAGCAGCTGTTTCAGCTCCTGGCCTGCAGACCTGGAGGCTGGACTCTGGCAAAGTGTGGGTCCTGGCAGGGCGGGGGCTGAGGGGACTTACCCAGAGTGACGCTGAGTGCTAGGGCCATGTAGGCAAACTCCATGCCCTCCTAGGGCTTTTCCAGTGTGTCCAGCAGTGCCACCAGCTTGTTGCACAGCTGTAGCTGCAGCTCCACCTTGCGGTTGCCCGTAGTCATTGCCAGGGGCAGGGCCCGGTCCTACCACACAGGCAGGTGGGGTCAGGTTTCCCGCAGCACCCACCTTGACCAGCGCCCTCCTCAGAGCTCAAACATGAGCTTGGAACTTCCCTGGCCCCAGCTACCCCTGCATCTCGACACAGTTCTGTGCTCTGGGATAACACACAGTTCAGACACCCAAGTTGGGGGCTGAAGAGTCACCTGAGGCCCATCCAGCTACACCTGAGAGCCTCAGACCAGCCTCTCCCACCTGGGCACCGTGGGTCTGACTGGGGGGAGCCAGCACTCCTCTCTGCTCTAAAAATGCCACATTGATCTGTGCCCAGGGCTGAGCCACACCGTGACCTCAGAGGAAGGGAGAAGCCGTCCCACTTCGGGGTACATGCAGACCTGGGCCTCCCACTGATATGCTGTGTGTCCTTTGACATATCCCTGTGCCTCTCTGAGCCTCAGTTTCCTCATCTGGAAGATGGGGACAAGACTTCCCACTCATGGTTGCTTGAGGACATCAGGTACAAGGATACAGCCATTGTCACGGCCAGGACCCGAGCGTTTGTCCCGGACAGGGGCATGGTCAATATCATTCCTGGTGAGACCACTTAGAAACTCATCATGTGCATGGGTGGCCCTGCCTCCAGGTGTGAGGCCACTAGCCTGCCACACCTGTGCCTCAGCCCTCCGGGTGCCCCACTGAGGCCCACCCACATCAGCCCACAGGCCAGCTCACCCGGTAGAAGGACATGCCTTCCTCCCGCTCCTAGGCCCCATTGAAGAAGATGTCTCCAGCTGCCTCAAACAGCTCCAGCCCCAGGTTTGGGTCACCTGTGTACAGGTCCACATTCTGTGCCACCTGAAAGGACACAGAAGTTCCCTCAAGACCCACACCTAGCGAGGTGGCTACGCGCACCTTTGCCAGGCTCCTTCCTCTCACACACTACAGGTACACCTGAGCATTTTTCAGACCCTGTGCATGAGGGCTGCCCCCACCACTGGCATGAGGACAATGAACTGATGCACCTGAGTGCTGGGAGGTGACTGAGCAGCTGCAGCCCAGGACCCTGACACCTGTGAATCCTACCAACAGCACTAGCCCTAGCCCACTACCCCTGCACTCAAACCAGTCTCCGTGGCCCCCAGATTGCTGGGAGCCCAGTCCCTGGCTCCTTTATGCGTTGCTACATCCCTGCCACATCAGCAGTGTTTGTGGGTGGGCCTGGTCCCCTCTTGGCCATGAGCTCTTGTTCCCTCTCCTCAGCTCAAGGAGGTATATAGCAGGTGCTCAATAATGAAAGCTTCACCAGGTTCGTGGGCTTCACAATTTGTACCAGATCACACTGTGTTTCGGAAAGCCTCTGAAAACAGCCACTATGATAGATTCATTTTGTAAGATGTGCCACGTGTCGCTTGGAGCAAGTTCTTCTGTGTGTTAACTGAGTGGTCACATTATTTGAGCATGTGCTGTATACCAGCAGGTGCTGTGCACCGTGAGGGGCCGCGCCTCTGCCCTCAGGGAGAAGATGTTGGCCACTGGGGGAGGATGTGAGGGAACCAGTTGGAGGGAGGGAAAAGGCACACAACAGGTGCTCAGCAGTGGCTTAGGAATGAGTGGATGGATGGATGAATGAATGAGGAGAGGTAGACACATGGATGGATGGATGGGTGTGTGGATAGATTGATGGATGGATGGATGGATGGATGGATGGATGGATGGATAGATGGGTGGAATGATGTGTGTATATCTGTATGTATGTATGGGTGGGTAGATAATGTATGGATGGGTGGAGGGTAGATGATGTATGTACATGTGGATGGATAGATGGTGGATAGACGAATGTATGGATAAACAAATAGACAGATAGATGAATGGAGGGATGCATTAATAGGTAGATTGGTGGGTGGGTGGATGGATGAACGATGGATGGATGGATGGACGAATGGTGAATGGATGGATGGGAGGAAGGATGGATGATGGAAGGATGGATGGATGGAAGGATGGATGAATGGATGGGTGGATGGATGATGGCTGGATGGAAGGATGAACAGGTGAATGGATGGATGATGGAAGGATGAATGGACAGATGGATGGAACAACAGATGAATGGATGGATAGACGGGTGAATGGATAAATAAAAGGATGGATGAATGATGGATGGATGAAGGGACGAATGGATGAATGGACAGATGGATGGATGATGGATGGATGGACGGTGGATGGATGGATGGATGGATGATGGATGAATGGAAGGATGAACAGATGAATGGATGGATGATGGAAGGATGGATGGATGAATGGATAGATGGATGAATGATGGATAGATGGAAGGATGAACAGGAGGTGAGTAGATGGTTGATGGAAGGATGGATGGATGATGGATGGATATATGGACGAATGGATATATGCACGAATGGATAAATGGATGAATGGATAAATGGATGGATGGATGAATGATGGATGGATGAATGATGGATGGATGAATGGTGGATGGATGAATGGTGGATGGATGGAAGGATGAACAGGTGGATGGATGGAAGGATGGAAAGATGAACAGGTGAATGGATGGTTGATGGAAGGATGAATGGATGGATGGATGGACAGATGAATGGATGGACAGATGGGTGAATGGATGGATGATAAATGGATGAAGGATGGATGATAAAAGGATGGATGGATGAATGGACAGATGGATGGATGATGGTTGGATGATGGATGGATGGAAGGATGAATAGATGAATGGATGGATGATGGAAAGATGGATGGTGGAAGGATGGATGGATGAATGAATGGATAAATGGATGGATGGAAGGATGGACAGGAGGTGAGTGGATGGATGATGGAAGGATGGATGGATGAATGGACGAACAGATGGATGGATGGTGGCTGAATGAATGGATGATAAAGGAATGAATGAATGATGGATGGACGAATGGATGGATGGATGGATGGATGGATAGATGGATAGATGATGGATGGATGAATGGAAGGATGAACAGATGAATGGAAGGATGAACAGGTGAATGGATGGATGATAGAAGGATGGAGGGATGGATGGATGGAAGGATGAGCAGGCAAGTGGATGAATGATGGAAGGATGGATGGATGATGGATGGATGGACGATGCATGGATGGAAGAATGAACAGGTGAATGGATGATGGATGGATGGACAATGCATGGATGGAAGAATGAACAGGTGAATGGATGATGGAAGGATGGAAGGATGGAAGGATGGAAGAATGGATGGAGGGATGGATGAACACATGAATGGATGGATGGATGATAAAAGGATGGATGATGAATGGAAGGATGGATGGACAGGTGAATGGATGGATCATGGATGGATGGGAGATGGTTGGATCGATAATGGAAAGATGGATGGAAGGATGGATGGACGGAAGGCTGGATGGATGGAAGGATGGATGGATGGACGAAGAGGTGAATGGATGGACGAAGAGGTGAACAGAAGAATGATGGATGGATGGATGGATGGATGGATGGATAGAATGATGAACAGTTGGATGGATGATGGAAAGATAGATGGAAGGATGGATGGATGGACAAACAGGTGAATGGATGGATGGACAGGTGAATGAATGGATGATAAAAGGATGGATGGATGATGGATGGATGGATGATAGATGGATGGATGGACAGATGGATGGATGATGGATGGATGGATGGATGGATGCGTGGAAAGACGAATAGGTGAATGGATGATGGAAGGATGGATGGATGGATGCATGATTGGATGGATGGATGGAAGGACCCACAGGTGTATGGGAAGATGATGGAAGAATGGATGGGTGGATGGAGGATGGATTGATGGATAGAAGGATGAGCAGGTAAACAGATAGATGATGGAAGGATGAATGGATGGGTGGATGGACAGGTGAATGGATGGATAGACGGGTGAATAGATGGATGATAAAAGGATGGATGAATGAGGGATGGATGGATGATGGACGGATGGACAGATGGATGGATGGATGGATGGATGGAAGGATGAACAGGTAAATAGATGATGGGAGGATGAATGGATGGGTGGATGGACAGAGAGTGAACAGCACAGGGGTCCTCCTGCATCCCTTGCCACTCACCTGGATGTACAGGTCCACCAGCTCACTCTGCTGCAGGATGTAATAGATCCTCCCTGCTTGCAGCCAGGCATGCGCCTCCTTCTCTTTCTTCTGGAGGTCAATGAAAATCCCCAGACTTCGTTTGGTGTAGTCCAGAGAGGATCTGTAGGCCCTGGAATCAGACACAGGTGTCAGAACAAGGGCTCTCATCCTCCTGGAACCAGTCTGCCTCCTCCCGTGGGTCTGGTGACAGATGAATCTGGAATGTGCAGACTGGGAACGGCCCTCTTGTGTGTGCAGTGTTCTGCCCTTCCCAGGCTGCTGGGAGGGCCAGGGTGAACACACATGGCATGGAAAAGATGAACGACATCCATCTGAGGGAATCGAGCATCATGCTGCCCTGTGGCAGGAGGAGTGTGCTAGTCCATCTTCCCTGCCTCCCAGACATGGCCTGTGTCTTCTCCAGACGCACCAGGAGCCGTTAGTGTTCAGAGGCTATCTAGGCCGATGGTTCTCAATGTGGGCAGGCATCATAGTCACTCAGAGGCCTGTCCTTATAGCTTGCTGGTCCTGCCCCCAGAGCTTCCGGCTCCACAGGCCTGGGGCAGGCCCTAGAACTCCCACTTGCCGCAAGCTCCTAGGTGACATGGATGCTGCTCTACTGGTCCAGGAACTATACATGGCTCTAGCACACTGGCCCATTTTCCTTCTGTGAACCTGAGGCCAAGACTGTAGCGAGTCTTCCAGGTCCCCACGGAATCTGGCTCCTTCCCTGTTCTCTCAGTAAGTCCAACACTCGAAGGGGTGTGACTGCATCAATGTCACCAGGCCCTGTGGGTGGGGTGGCCAGGGCCATGGTTACCCCACCAGGTCAGGATGCTTGGGAGAAGCTGAGTAGGCCACATATGGGACGTGAGACCTTGAAACCCTGCCCCAGGGAAGCAGGTGACACACTGGCTCTGTCTTTTGTGGGAGAGAAGCCACAGGTGGCTGCTGTGGTCACATTTAAGAGGACAGATGATGGCCAGGAATGAAGATTCGGGGCAGGCAGAGGTCAGATGACAAAAGCCACCATAGTAGGAAGAACAGCCCAGAGTGCACCTACTGCCTCTGCTGGGGTTGAGGTGACCTTTGACCCAACAAGGGAGGCTCAAGCTGGGACTCACGGGCCAGCAACAGCCCTGGGATGACCCCAGGCCCGCCAGCTCAAAGCATCTGATGCCAAGGAACCAAATGATGAAAAGGAGAGGGGCTGCTGGCGCCCTGGGCCAGCTTCCCTGTGACCCCCTCCCTGCCCTGCCCGCCTCCACCTCTACCACTGCAAAGCCAGCCCTTACCACTTCGTGCCCAGGGACAGGTAGAGCTGACTGATGGTCTCCAGGAGCTGCCCCTCCAGCACCTTGTCGGCCACCTTGAGGGCCAGGGAGAGCTGGAGATCGTGGTAGATGACACACTGGGCCTCGCTGGGCATGACGGCGCTGTAGGAGTAGCACAGCCACTGGATGGCCCGCAGCTGGCCTGGGCAGAAGACAAAATGGAAGACGTTAGTCTCCCAGCATCGAAGCAAGGCTGGCTGGGCTCGGAGGCCCCTGCTTGCCTCTTTCACACCTCTGTGAGCCTGGGCCCCATAGGCAGGGAGACTGAGCGCAGATAGGCCATGCACCTGTGCCAGGGCAGACGCCGAGCACACCGTGACATGGGCACACCTTGGTGCAGATGCTCATGGTACAGGCCGGCCTTCTTTACAACTCCCAGGGCCGAGGTCCTGGCCAGGCTCAGCCCCTGCACCAGGCCATCTATTTCTGCTTCACAAAGCCCCAGTGGCCAGGACCAGGGCCGCCTTCAGCCTGAGCTGATGAGGCCAGGGGCACAAGTAGCCCCTGTCGCAGATGGAACCCTGAGAGCAAAGCCAAGCGTCATGTCTGCCACACATGGCATCATGTTGGGGGAATGGGGTTCAAAGCCGGCCCCTGGCATTCCTAGACATGCTTCTCTCATGCAACCAGGCTCCCAAGTCAGAGGCTCACTGGCCTCTCCCAAAGCCAGGGCGCTGGGAACGGTGGGAAGCTTTGGATTTTCTACTGTCAGAAACATTCCGGAGATTAACACAGGAAACCAGGTATGCCGAATGGACATCTGTCACATACGCCACCCAACAACAGCCAACACAGTCCTCCCAACACAGTCCTCTTGAGCACCCTCTCGAGCACCCTCTCGAGCACCCATGGGACATTCCCCATGACAGACCATGTGCCAGGCCACAAAACGAGCCTCAGTGAATGGAGAAGGACTGAGACCAAAGCAGAGGTGTTCTTCAGCTGTACTGGCACGAAACTGGAAATCGACAGTGAAGGAAATGTGGGAAATTCAAAAATATGCGGAAATTACACACTCCTAAACAACCAGTGAGTCAAAGAGACCATCAGGGAAACTGAAAACTAATTTGAGAAGAATGCAAACAAATGCACAGCCCGGGCCAGCGCGGTGGCTCACGCCTCTCATCCCAGCACTGTGGGAGGCCGAGGCAGGAGGATCGCTTGAGTCCAGGAGTTTGAGATCAGCCTGGGAAACATGGTGAAATGCTGTCTCTATTATAAAAAAAAAAAAAAAAAAAAAAAAAAAAAAAATTAGCCGGGTGGGGTGGTGCACATCTGTAATTCCAGCTACTCAGGAGGCTGAGGCATGAGAATGGCTTGGAAACTGGGTAGGAGTTGCAGTGAGCCAAGATTGCACCACTGCACCCCAGCCTGGGCAATAGAGCAAAACTCTGTCTTAAAAAAAAAAAAAAAATTACAGTGTATCAAAAATTCCAAGATGCAGCTAAAGCAGTGCTGAAAGGGAAATTTATAACTGTAAATGTCTACATTCAAAGAAAGAAGAAAAATCTCAAATCAAAAACCTAACCTTCCACCGTGAGAAAAAGAACTAAACCCAAAGTAAATAAAAGGAAGAAAATAATAAACGTGAGAGTGGAAATGGGAAGTAAAAATACAGAGAATGGAATAACAAAAGAGATAATCAACAGAACCAAAAGTGGATTTTTTGAAAATAATAACAAAATTGACAAATCTTTCACCAGACTGACCAAGAAAACAAAGATGGGGCACAAATGACTAAAATCAGAGACTGAGCACCATGGCTCATGCCTGTCATCCCAGCACTTTGTGAGGCCGAGGGGTAAGGATCGCTGAGGCCAGCATTCAAGACCAGCCTGGGGAAACATGATGAGACCTCATCTCTAATAAAAATAAATAAATAAACAATTACAAACCCAAGTTTCTAAAATCAGAAATGAAAGAGGAAACATTATTGCCAATCTGACAGAAATAAAAAGAATCCATGAAAACACTACGAACAATTTTACACCAAGAAACCAGACCATCTAGACACAACAACCAAACTCCTAGAAGGACACAAACTACCGAAAGTGACTCAAAAATGACCCCAAGGAAGCATGTGGGGTACCAGCCCCGCCCTCGGTCTCCTCGACCGTTCAGCGCAGGGTGGGGAGACAGGGAAGCATGATCCCCGTTCCCTGGCCTGCATTTCCAAGTCTGAATCCCCCAGCACCCCGGGGAGGGCCTCGTAGGAGGAGGTACCACAGGCTATTGTGCCAGGAGCCACCGGAGGCTGCAGTGGGGGCTGGGGCGCTGGGTTCCTGGAGGGTCTCCTTCCAGTCAGAGAATGCCCCTGGGGAAGAAGCCTGGGTCTGAACCCCCTAACCCTCCTTGGGCAGATGTGTGGGACCGGGGCCCCTTCACACGGTCCTTTCCAAAATCTCATCCCTCCTAGGGCCAGGAGTGGGTGCCAGGCCTGTGCTGGAAATGGGCAGGTTTGGTCACAGCCCCTGGGGCTCTGGTCCAGGTCACAAGAGACACTTCTGAGTGGTCTCACTATGCCATGACAAAGCGCTGCAAGACAGAGGGGACCCACAACAGTATCCCTTGTCTCAGCCATTTCCCTGGACTCAAATTCCTCATCTATTCTCTGTGGCCTAGATTTCGGACAGCCCTGCCCACCTACTGTCCATTCACTGCTCAGTCTGCAGTGACTGTTCGATAGCACTCCATGGCTCCCCAGTGCTCTTGGGGAAAAGGCCAAGCCACAGCCTGAGGCCCCAGGCCCTGCTTAGCTCTCCAGAAGAGCTTCTCACCATCCAGCACCCAACCCACCCACTCCCAACTCTGCACCTCCCTGCAGAAGCCCTGCTCACTCACCCCTGCTCACACCCCACTCATCCCCGCTCCCACTCCCGCTCACTCACCCCCACTCACTCATCCCCACTCACACCCCACTCATCCCCGCTCCCACTCACTCACACCCACTCACCCCCACTCACACCCCATTCATCCCTGCTCACACTCCCGCTCACTCACCCCCACTCACTCACCCCCGATCACACCCCACTCATCCCCGCTCACACTCCCGCTCACCCCCACTCACTCACCGCTGCTCACACCGCACTCATCCCCGCTCACACTCCCGCTCACTTACCCCCACTCACTCACCCCCGCTGACACCCCACTCATCCCTGCTCACACTCATGCTCACTCATTCCCATCACACCTCCGCTCACTCACCCCCACTCACACCCCACTCATCCCCGCTCACTCACCCCCACTCGCTCAGCCCTGGGCCTTCACACAGGCTACACCACCAGCCCCTCCCCCACCACCAGTCCCTCATCCACCACCTATTACTTGACTAAATCCTCTCAACTCTCTGGTCCTTGACTAAAGAGACTTCCCTAACCCAGGGCCAAGTGCTGCCCCGCCATCACGCCACTCACCCTTTTGTAGCTTCTGTGGCCTGAAGCTCACATTCCTAGGCTCAGTCTCTGCCACCCGAGGACCCCACAAGCCCCATTTGTGGGTGGGGCCTGGCACACTCTGCACAACCAGCTGCTTTTGCATGAACTGCTCTGCAGCTTTGGGCAATCACCCGCCCCTGTGTCCTCTGTCAAGTAGGATGACAGGTGCGCAGGCTGCCAACACACCAAGCAGATAACACGGGCACAAGAACTGGTGTTCAGGGCCTGGCTCATGGAGGGGCCCCAAGTCCCATCACAGCAGAGCCTGCCTTGATCCCAGGGTTATGTCTAGGAATTCCCAGCATGTAGGACTTTGAGTGCTCAAGGCAGGATGGTCCCTGGGCAAACCAGGAAGAGCTGGCTGCCTCAGTAGGGCACAGAGGGCCTGGCCCTGCATGGGAACCGCCTGTCTCCAGGGCACTTGCCAACATCTGCTGCTGCCCATGACTCAGCACTTTCGATGGTGGAAAATCCAACACTTGTTTCTGAATCACAAACCCCAGGTGTGCCCTGACCCGAGTGGCCCCAGAAGGCGCACAGGAGGAACTGGGGCACTCACTCTCCACATGGTCCATCTCCACGGCGATCAGAAGGGCCCACTCATAGTAGCCCTTGCCCTGCTGGGCCGGGCCCTGACGGGTGCAGAGGAGGCCCAGCTACAGGAGCACGTGGGCGAAGTCCCGGCCACACTCCCTGCAGGGCAGCCTCGAGAACAGCCGCACGGCCCCCAGGAGGTAGTGCTGGGCCAGCCTGCTGGCACTCGTGTGCAGGCACAGGGTCCCGAAGTTGGCCAGCACCACTGCCTGGTTCCTCCGCTGGCCCGGGTCCCACGCCGCCCGTAGGGAGCAGTAGTAGCCCTCAGCTGCCTGCCTCGTCCGGCCTGTCCTCTTCAGAGCCACGGCCACCATGTTGGCAATCACACCCTCCTGGTCCTCGCTGGCCACCACTGCATCCTGGACAGACTGCAGGATGTTCAGGGCCACCGGACTCTGTCCATGAAGCACGTGCAGCCAGGCCAGGGCCACCAGGCAGTCCAGGATGGCACGAACTCTGGCAACAGCACTGGCTTCCACCGCCTGTGTCATGAAGGTGATGGCTGGGCCGTGGTAGCCACGGTGGCTGTACAGTTGGGCCAGGCTGGCTTGGAGAAGGCCGCGCAGCGCCTGGCCTGTGCCCGGAGTTAGGGAGGCCAGTGCTCGCCTGTGGTAGTGGGAAGTCTGGATGTGGAGGCTGTGGGGCTGGAGGGCGTTCTGGAGCACCAGGTTCACGCTTCTCAGCGAGCCGGCCAGCGAGTCCTGTGTCCTCAATGAGGCCACCTTGACACAGCTCAACACCAGGTGGGGCAGACACTTGCGGCCAGGAGTAGGAGCCAGGAGTAGATGTCAGCCAGGAGTAGGGAGCAGTCTGAGAGCCACGCAGCCTCTGGGGCTCCCGAGTTCCTGTGCAAAAGCAGCAGCCGCTCCAGGAAGGGCAGGACCACCTCGGGCTGCTTGAGGTGCACATGGTGCCTGGCCAGCAGGAAGCAGGCCCGGGCCTCAGCCTGCAGGCTCTGGCCACCCACCACCTGCTGCAGCACCAGCTACAGGAGCTCTCCCTCCACCTCCGTGCTGCAGATGTGGCCAGGCGTCCCCAGGAGCAGGGCCATGGCTTTGGGAAACACCTGTGTAAACTTCTCCCGTTCTGCTTCCGGTAAATGCTGGCCAGGTTGGTGTACACAGCCACCACCAGGAACAGGTCCCCAAAGCTGCCCTCCAGGGCCCCAAGTGCTTCCTCAAAGTACACCCGGGCCTGGGACAGCTTGAGCCTCCTGCTGCACAGCCGCCCCAGAAGGAAGCAGAGCCTGGCCAGGGCCATGAGGAAGCCAGCTTTCTTGGCCACGCCTCAGGCCTATGCCAGGCACCCAGTCAGCTCCTCCTCGTCGCTAAAGCTGCAGAACATGCCGCTCAGCCATGGCAGTGCCACATCGTACAGGCCACAGAAGCTGGCCTTGTACCCGGGGGCTTTCAGGAACAGCAGCAGTGAGCTCAGGGCCTCTGGGTCCTCCCAGTGGTCCTCAGCTTCCAAGAAGAAGGAGGGCTCCTCAGGGTCCTGCAAGCTCACGTTGCTGGATGCTGCACAGAGACCCCAGGACGCTGCCTCCTGGGGGCAGCCTGGACAGGTCTTGCATTGTTCCAGAACATTCTTCACCTTTGGCAGGGTCTCCTGTGGCTCCAGGCCCAGGCAAGGTGGAGGTATTCCTGCAAGTCACACACACACACACACAAATGTAACTTTTGTCAGTGTATTGGGCCCCCCGGTGAGGTACAGGAATCCATGAAATCCTCAACAGCCAATCAGAGCTATTGATCAGCTCAAAAGCTGCTATGCAAAATTCATAAAGCCACCGACGGCACAGGACAGGGGTGTTGTACCCATGTACCCAGCTCCGTGCAGGGAAACGGATCATCCCTGCAGGAAGGACGGGAAATCTTCCAGGTCCCTGTGGCCACCTTCACCTTGGATGGTCTGAAAACCTGAAGCCCACAGTTCCTAAAGGGTTAACAAAGGCCAGCCTGCTCCAGCAGCCCACTGATGCCTGCTGGCTTTGGTGGGTTCCTAGCCAAAGCCCCCTCCCAGAGGTGAGCAAACAAGCGCATTTCCTGTTGGAAAATCTGGGATGAAAGGAGGCATTACTGGGAAGGAAAAAACCTATATTTAAACAGACTCTCTGTTTCAAGCTCACATGCAAAAAATATTTTCAATACAAACTGTCTCCTTATTCATCTGTAAAATCTTGGAATTAAAAAAATAAATAAATATGATTTAGAGGCAAATGTCTGACTTGACTACACTAGATTAGCTAAGAAATCTCCCCCATCCGGCAGAGGCACACAGCCCCTCCCAGCCACTACTCTGACCTCCGGGGCAGCTGGAGAGCCACGTGCCTTTGCTCCAGGGACTTTGGCAGAGGGTTCAACCACCTCCTCCTCGAGGCAAACCTACAACAGCCTTCCCTTCCCCACTGGCTCCCCTCAGGAAGGAGCAGACCCTTCAGGGACCTCAGTTGAGGCCCCTGCCACCTAAGGCTCTGAATTCTGCTACCCACTGAGGGCAGTGTGGCCTCCCATCTCTGAGGCAGAGCACAGGGTGAACTGCAGCTTCTCCAGGTCATGAAAAAGGAACCCACAGCTACATGTGGGCTCCAGCAGTGGAAAGGATGCCCCGCCTCGGTCGGGGACCAGGCGGGGGTCAACATGTTCATTGGAAGAAGTGTGGGACCCCACGGCCTCCAGTGTCAGAGTAGACGGGAGGTTCAGGCCCACCTCAGGCGACGTCCCCCAAGCCCCCAGCCCACACCACAGAGGAGTGACAGCCGCATCCAATGCCCACCGGACTCAGCTCTGTCCCCTCTCCCGGTGTTACTCCAAGGCCCAGCTCATAACCAGAGGAAGCCTGAGCCACGGGCAAAACCCACCTTGTTCCTGCGGCTGCTCAGTCTCAGCTTCCTCTATTGAGCCTGGAAAGGGAGAAAAGAGAAGCAATGAACACCCCCAGCCAGCACCTCTGGTGCCATGTCAGGTTGAGCTGGTGTCGGTGTTGCAGGGTGAGAGCACTGCAGGGTACAAGGGTTGAAAGTCATATCATCCTCTTCCCTCCTGGATCATGGGAACAACATCACTGGGGGTTGTACACTTTCTGCGATATTGGGAGTAACATCGTCTTCTGTGCCTTGGAATATTAAGGACAATATAACGGGAGGGGGCGTGTACATCTTCTGCAATATTGGAATAATATTATCCCCTCTCCCCCTGCATACTAGGAAAGATATCACAGAGTGGGTGTTCATCTCCTGCGATATGGGGATTAAAACCATCTTCTCCCCTTCCGGATATCAGGAAGAGTATCACACGGGGGTGTACAGTGTCTGCGATACTGGGAGTAATATCAACCTCTCAGCCCTGGAATATTAAGAAGAATATCACAGGGTGGATGTACAACCCCTGCCATATTGGGAGTAATATCAGCCTCTCCTCTCCATGGATATTAGGAACAATATCCCAGGCTGGGTGTGCGCTTCCTGCTCTATGGGGAGTCATATCTTCCTCTCCCTTCCAGGATATTAATAACAATATCACAGGGCGGGTGAACACAGCCTGCGATACTGGAATTATTATCATCCTCTCCCCCTCCAGATACTAGGAACCATATCACAGAAGAGCTGTACCTTCCCTGGGATATTGGGAGTAATATCATATGCTTCTTCTGTGAATATTAGGAGCAATATCACCGGGTGGCTGTCCATTCATTGCTATGTTGGGAGTCATGTTTTACTCTATCACTCTGGATATTAGGATCAGTGTCACAGGGTGAGTGTACATCTACTGCGATATTAAAACTAAAATCATGCTCTCTGTCCCTGGATATTAGGAACAACATCACAGGTAGGTGTACACCCTCTACCGTATTAGGAGCAATAATATGATTCATTAGTAAACATCAATGATCGATTTTAATAATTATCAGGCTGGTCTAGAACTCTTGATCTCAGGTGATCTGCCCACCTCAGCTTCCCAAAGTGCTGGAATTACAGGCATGAGGCACCGTGCCCAGCCAACACTTCTTGACATCCCTTTTTGGACCTCAAATTTAGCATGTCAAAAACACACTTTTGATTCCCCGTGCTATAACCCACTCCTCCCATAGTCTTCCCGATTCCAATAACAGCATCTCTAGTCTTCCGGTTACTCAGGCCAAAATCCTTGACATCATCCTTAAAACTTCTTTTTCTCTCTCTTGTCATCCAACCCATTTAAACTCTCCTTTCAAAATATATGCCAGACCTAACCACTTCCCACCTTCCTCATCATTTCCAACCAGGTCCAGCCCTCATCATAGCGCTCTGGGTTACTGCAAAAGCCTCCAATCGCCAGGCACAGTGGCTCACGCCTGTAATCCCAGCACTTTGGTAGGCCAAGGCAGGTGGATCATCAGAGGTCAGGAGCTCAAGACCAGCCTGACCAACATGGTGAAACCCCTCTACTAAAAATACAAAAAAATTAGCCAAGCATGGTGGTGGGCGCCTGTAATCCCAGCTATCCAGGAGACTGAAGCAGGAGAATCATTTGAACTCAGAAGATAGAGGTTACAGTGAGCTGAGATCGTGCCATTGCACTCCAGCTTGGGTGACAAGAGCGAAACTCCATCTCAGGAGGTTAAAAAAAAAAAGCCTCCCAACCCACCTCTCTCCTTCCGCCTTTCACCCTGCCCTGCATTCTACCTTCCTCTCTCAAACATTTCAGAAAAGAAAAAATTATATCCACAGAGAGAGAAAGTACAAATGGGGTGAAATGTTTGGGGAACCTGAGGGAAGAGGATATGGGAATTCTCTGTACTATTTTTGCAACTTTTCCGTAAGTCTGGATTATTTCGAATTCAAGAGTTAAACAAAGAAAAAAAAAAAAACACTATCTCCCTTTGTGAATCCTTCCTGTCTTTCCCCTGGCAACTTAAGGATGCTCTCAACTAACACATCTATTTTTTCATGAACACTAAAAGAACCCTTGCCGAGTTTTGACTTTCTGTGCTTGGCAGTAAAAGTGTGTGTGTGTGTGTGTATTTCATATATATATGTGTATGTGTATATATATGTGTGAGTTGTACGTATAGAGAGGGAGAAATATATATTTGTGTGTATATATAAATACATATTATATATTTACAATGGTAATGTGTGTATATATAAATATATATTGTATATTTACAATGGCAATGTGTATATATATAAATATATGTGTGTGTGTAGATATATATATAATACATACCCCATAGCCTGTCCTTAATCAGTTCTAAACTTAGTCGGAAAAACACACACCTAAGCAGAGAATTTCAAAATAATATGATGAATATTTTGATAGAGGGATGTGTTGCTATGGAACACGCTGCTAAGACACAAAACCTCCTAGATGGGGCAATGAATGAATCAAGTTTTGCACCTATAGACACCCCCTCTGATATCCCCTCAAACGTTTATCGTTATATGCATTCGCTTCCTCCAGGACCCCTATTTCATAAGGGTTAGTCCTGGAGCCTAGCAAGTTCCTACTGCAGCTGGCACACATATGCCATTCAAGAAACAGTGGCGGAGTGAAGGACGGGTTAAGACCATTTGTCAGCCTGTGCTCAGTCATACAACATGCACTGGTTTGCAAATTATATTTTCGTTGAAAGCAACAGCAGGATCACAAATTATCTTTCCAGAGAAAGCAAACCTCAAAAGCTTCTTTACCCTACTAAAGCACGTCATAAGAAGCTCCCCTTACATAAAAGAAAACCTCATTCGTTATCAATGACATGTAAACCTAATAAGCCTTCACCTCTGATGACATCTCTTCCATCCCCAGGGCTAGATAAAGGAGGTTCCGGAAACCCTGGTAGTTGTGAAGGTGGCTCCCAGCTCTGACAGTCTTGAACCCTGCGGGCGCGGAGGTCACACAGCAGAACAACAGAGGCAAACATCATCAGGCTTCGAGTATGTTTGAACCAGAGATGGCAAATAGGCTGCAGTCAACTGAAAACACCAGAGATTCATGGTGGCCACCTGAGGGGTTGTGCTCTTAAGAAACAAAAATAAGAAATAAAAAATAAAAAACTAAGAAAGGAAGGGGTCAAGAATCCATCAGGTCTGACTGAGACGTGTATCAGTGACTAACACCCCATATGGCAAAAGTACTCCGGGGCGCTTTGGGTACTCACAGCTTCAGCAGTATTCAAAGGCGTGTGCTTCCCTAAGACTAAGCCATGGGAATACCCCCAGCAACACTGCCAGGAGAAACGTCTCCCATGGATTTGGCTAGAAATACAGTTGTCTTTAACAAATGAACACTGAATAAATCCTGACTTATTAGAGCCTGTGAGAATGACATTCTCAATGATAACAGTTATCACTACAATCTCCAAACATCTGCGATCCTGCAGGGAGGAACTGTGACAGTGCAGGCCACATGTCCAGAATGCTTCCCAGACTGCCTGTTACAGAATAAAAGAAATGAATCCCCCCCTGAGAATGTCTTCACTCACATTTAGCCAGTTGTTCCTTGGTGTGCATCTCTGTGCTAAAATGGCCATTCTTCCCCACAGCCTGAAGTCATATGCTAAAATAAATGAGACTCACATGAAGCCAGAAACATGCAGATGCGAGGAAACCAACACAAACGAAATGGGCTGGATAGTGTGGCCAGGAGGATGATACTTCCCAGGAAGGAATCACTTCACTTCTGCCCATGAAGCAGGCAGCTGTCATTGTCCCCCAGGCCCACGCCAGCCACTCGAAGTAGGTTCTAACCAAACTACCTCCAACAATCAATGTAAATACACCACACAGTTGGCTTCTGAAAGGACACCTTGCAACCAACAAGAAACTGTAAGCACAACTTTGACAAACTGTACAACTAAAAACCTTGGAACGGGATAAAAACTGCCACATTTTGACTCAAATACTGTTATGTGGTAGCACCGCAATAATTCACTGAAACAAAAGAATGAATGAGGAATACGTTTATATAGGAATCAGAGGAAGCATGACTAATCATTTAAAGAAATAGGTCAAGAAACTGCTAGGTTCAAATGCTACCGTGAGACGCTGTCAGGGCCTTAGGCAAATTCACTTCTCTTGGTCCTGTTTCTAGGTTCACCAAAAACCAGCTTTGGACTAGGGAATCTGTTGTTTCCCAAAGCCTTCCTTCTGTGATTCCAGCCCAGATTTTAGGACTGCTCTCCCACTTGGTCTATGAAAGCATTTTCTATGTAGAATAGCAAGAGTACATTTCTGTGTTGAATGCGGTTTGAGACCTACTCTATGATGCAGAATATCATCATGTAACTTTAAGCATGACGACAAGGCGCACTCTAGATAAGGATAACACATAAGATGGGGCCATACACCTGTGCGTGCCTGGCAGGGAGATGGAGAAGTCTCATTTAATGAAGCTGGGGTGCCTGTTGCACCTGAACATCCTCAGTCCACGTCAAGTTCACAACGTCCTTCTGACATCAAACCACATGTATCACATACTTTTCCATACCTTCTACCCAAGATTAAAATATGCAGAGCACCGTGATAAAGATACCTCCATCCCGAGCATGTGGGCTCTCATTCTGTAGAATTACATACTTTCGGTGCAAAATGGTGACCAGGTTCCAGCGGCAAGAAGGACTGGGCTCAGTGGGGACAGCAGGCCCTGCAGCAGCCACCACTCCTGTCGCCACAGTCTGATGCAGCTACAGAGAAGCTGTGGCTGAGGCCATGCACTTTGTGAGAGAACCGCACAGGAGGCAAAAGGTAGGGAAAGTTGGGAAGAGGGCAATGTCATGCTCCTGAGCCCAAGCCAAAGCAACCGCATCCCCTGTGACTTGCACTTATATGCCCAGATGGCCTGAAGTAACTGAAGAATCACAAAAGAAGTGCAAATGCCCTGTCCCACCTTAACTGATGACATTCTACCACAAAAGAAGTGAAAATGACCGGTCCTTGCCTTAAGCGATTATATTATCTTGTGATATTCCTTTTCCTGGCTCATCCTGGCTCAAAAAGCTCCCCCACTGAGCACCTTGTGACCCCCACGCCTGACCACCAGAGAACCCCCCTTTGACTGTAATTTTCCTTTACCTCCCCAAATCCTATAAAACGGCCCCACCCTTATCTCCCTTCGCTGACTCTCTTTTTCAGACTCAGCCCGCCTGCACCCAGGTGATTAAAAAGCTTTATTGCTCACACAAAGCCTGTTTGGTGGTCTCTTCACAAGGACGCGCATGACAGGCAGGTGCAGAGCCAGGGAAGGACCAGTGATGAGAACAGAAAGGAATGCGTCTCCCTGTGCACACACTCGGATTTTATGACAATGTGCGCAGGGGGCTGAACCGGATGCCTGGGAACATTCCTCCAAATTCTTTTGCTGATTTTCTAAATATTGGTGTAAAATCTGAACTCAGACAAAATTTTTTTAAATCGCTTCAATCAACATCTTTGTCTAGTGCTCAGCATCATATCTACGTGATCATCTAGAAAACCAACTTCTGTTCTAAGGCTCACATCTTCCTATTAAGTCCCAGGGATTTTACAAGGGAATACACCTCTCATTCGCATCAAGAACACACACAACTACTGTTAAAGAAATGCTTAAATTGCTTACACAATTTTTTAAACACCCAGATTTGAAATACAACAGAGACAACTTTTTGATAGCTCTGCTTTCCAACTGCGAACTGCGGGTGGAGAAAATAACCTGCCATGATTTCTAACCAGTCAACAACCTGTCTTCCCTGGCTGCAGTAGGAGCAATCTTTCTGAGCTCAGGATGAAAAAGAACCCAGCTGGTTAGGGGACAGATAATCATCAGTTCTCAGCGGGCTTCCCGGGTCCCAAATCCCCGTGTGATACGTGGAAGTAAAAAGCTATCCATGACCAAGCATCTGAACGCTTATCCTACCTCGCCATCTGATTCTCCTGCCATACAAATTTAAAATTAATAAGCCTGCTATTAGAGAACAGAGTTGGTGCTGCATCTGTCTTCCTAAAATTATGGATAATTACCAGCCCACAATGGCTTCTAATCAGATTTGAGTAGTCCCTTAGACAGGAAGCTAAAGTGCCTCAGCCCTAAACTGAGAAGAAAACAGAAACTGGAATGCTGTAGGTTTGATTTTTTACCCCTTGCTCTAAAGTTGCTGTTCCTGAATCTGCATCTACTGTCTTGTTTATAAAATGTATGAGAAACAGGGAAATTCAAAGACATGATAGAAATGGCCACTTTTTCTAGGTACAAACTTTGTGAACATTATTTTCAGCTACTGGGCTTTTTCTCCACAAACTGTGAACCTGGAGTACATTTTCTCCCTCGTAGTTACACATTCAGAGTCAGGGAAGGTGGCTTTAGCAGTAAAGAGGGGAGTGCAGTGAGAAGTGACCGGACACTGAGAAGTGCAGACAGGGACTTTACCTCGGTGGGCTACAGCATTCCTGGGACTCCGCCTTTACTTTTCTATCTGTACAAGGGATCTAAAGGCCTGTGATTCTAGGCCACGACAGCTCTTCATACACACATACACAAACATCACACGCCTATGTGAAAAACTGTGACACTTGGCTGATTTCCTGAAGAAATTATCTTGTATCATTTCTACTCAAGTACTCCACCTCCTTCCAGACAGGTATCGGAGGATGATGGGCTATCTCACAGCCATGTGTGTAACCTCTCCTGCTTACTATCCCTGTTCACATAGCATTTTCCAAAAGCATTTGGTGTGAAGTGACAGAAGAAAGAAGAATAAGGTTCTTTCAGCCCATTCATTCATTCATTCATTCAACAAATATTGACTATCTATGTGCCAGGCACTGGTGATATAACAGGGAAGATATATTTTTGTAGGTAGAGATAGACAACCAAAAAGTATGTTAAAGAGTGATCAATGCTATAGAGGAAAATACAGCAGGAAAGAGGAAAGAAGAATACCCCTAGCCACCCTACTCTGTGGTGACGCTAACGTTACAAAATGGAAACAGCGGCTGGGCGCGGTGGCTCACACCTGTAATCTCAGCACTTTGGGAGACTGAGGCAGGCAGATCTCCTGAGTTCAGGAGTTCAAGATCAGCCTGACCAACACGGCGAAACCTTGTATCTACTAAAAACATAAAAATTAGCTGGCCGTGGTGGCACACGCCTGTAATCTCAGTTACTCAGGAAGCTGAGGCACAAGAATCACTTGAACCTGGGAGGCAGAGTTTGGAGTGAGCCGAGATCGTGCCACTGCACTCCAGCCTGGGTGACAGAGCAAGGCTCTGTCTCAAAAAAAGTAAAAATTAAAAAAAATATATAAACAGAGAATAAGATACCAAAAGAAAGAACATGAACAACTAATTGTAACAAAAGCCTTTGTAAGCTGATACTTTCCTTCCTGGATCCTTGTCCCTTACAAATGGAAAAAAAGGGCGGATAGGGGGTAGCATCAAAATGTTGTTTTAAGATGGCTTCGGGTTTCAGATGTCTGACAGCCATACTCATGTACTTCAAGGAAAAAGCTCTAGCTCTAGAAGCCATCTGGGCAATGGTTTAATGTCTTTTTTTTTTTTTTTTTTTCCAGAGAGTTTTAAATACAGGAAAACATGTGTGTTTATTTGACTGCTCTGTGCCCACACAAGTGCAAACTGTGTTAACAGGTTTTTCCATGTTTTGCTGAATTTGCCAACTTGCCATAAACAGGCTTCCATGTCTTAATTGTCTATAAATAGCACAAACACCCAAAAATGCAAATCAAAACAAGCTGTCCCTTCAACTGCTGCTGCCATGATGACAGCGAGCGACAATTGGCCAAATCAATACACGGAGACTGAAGCTGTCCGGCAGAGAGCACAGGGTCGACTGCTTTTCCCATAGCATTTAAAGAAACAAGTGGAAACGGCTCTCCATACAGGACAGACACGTCCTTTATTCTTTGAATCAACACTGCCAATGTCCAAAATACTTTCTCCATCACACTATCTATATGGAATTCAAGTTCCTTCCAATACCACGAGTAACATCAGTGACAGACTATGTTTAGCCATAATGACCCATTAGCATTCTTTTTCCTCTAAAATGTTGAAATAATAACATTGAGTGTGCACTCACGAGGTGCCAGGCTCTGAGTTTGATCTCGTTTAGTTCTCATTGAAGTCCTGTAAGATCAGTACCATATTCTCTCATTTTTCATAGATGAGGAAACTGAGGCATAGAACGGCTAAGTAAGTTGTCCATGGTCACAGGTGATTTAGGAACTTTTCTTCAAACTCTCAAAAGTTAACTACTGCCACTATTACACATGGGTTTTTGTTTGTTTTTGTTTTTTTTTGAGACAAGGTCTTGCTCTGACCAGGCTGGAGCGCAGTGGCGTGATGATGGTTCACTGCAGCCTCGACTTCCCGGGCTCAAGTGATTCTCGCACCTCAGCCTCTCCAGTAGCTGGGATTACAGGCATGAGCCACCACACCTGGCTAATTTTTTAACTTTTATTTTTTGTAGGGATGGGCTTTCACCATGTTGCCCAGACTGGTTCCAAACTCTGGGCTCAAGAGATCCTCCCAGGTCAGACTCCCAAAGTGCTGGGATTACAGGTGTAAGCCACTGGGCACAGCCCTACACATGTGACTCATACAAAGTCAGAGCAGTGAGCAGGAAGAGAACAGAGACTTCAGCCAGTCTCCTGGCTGTGGCAACACCATATCCCTCCTCCATATCGTAATGTGTCTCCACCCACCAAGCTCCTAGACGTTGAAGGCAGGCCAGCTCAGAGACGAAACAGCCGTCAAGAAAGAGAAGATGCAGACATGCGTCTTGATTTCAGCTCGAGCGTGCCTCTCTGCCCTGCAGCTGCACAGGCAGAAACCAGGGGACGTGAGTCTGAGGCAGTGTGTTTGGTTCCTGGCAGGTAATCTTTTGGGAGACCATCCCATACAATTAGTGTTACACTTCTCAGAAAGGAAGTGTGATTTTTATAGAAAAATCGATTCCATTTAGGAGAAAGCCCTAATAAAACCACAAAAGGATAATACATTCATACAACAACAAATTCAATTCATCTGTCACAAACTGAAATCCCAAAGTCCTCTGGGCACACAGCTGCTTTTCTGAGCTGAAATTCAACTCCAGTTGAGAAACAGGTCAACTTTTCTAAAAAGATTTCTTTTTCATATGCCTTCAATAAAAATTCCTTTCCCTCACTTGTCATTTTCCAGATTTAATGGCTCTGTTGGCCTTCCTCTCATTTAGGCCATGAACACTGACTGCATGTCTGCTATGGCCGGGACTCCAAGGGAGGCACCCTAGGGAACACAGATGACCGCAGCACAGCAACACCGTCAAGGAGCACACACGGGGAAGGCAAGATGATACAATCGCAGCCTTCACACAGAAAAGAACTTGGCATCCGTACCCCGTCCCATTTCTAGAAAACAACGATGTTGAGTCAGGAACATTTACCGAACCGCCTGCAGTGTGGAGGCAGGCACGAGGGGGCTCCATGCGGGGAAAAGCACCTTCAGAAGGGGGCATGCAAGCAATGTGGAGGCAGGAGACACCCCCACGCACAAGGGCCAGCCTGGGAGCCTGCAGAAATGCTCATGCCTCTGGGAAGAGGGAGAGACAAGATACTTAAATGCTCTAAAATGAATAGAAGCCTCCCAAGAACCTCCCCCGAAATGGGGCAGGGATTTACAAAAGACCAAACCGAGCATGTGCAGTTACCTGAGCATAGCGCCACCAGAGCGAGCTATCAAGGAAGAAACAGGGTCACTAGAAGCCTGAACCTCTACTTCCAGCTCTGCAACTCATTCACCCTATGACCTTGGTGAAGGCTCTTAGCTTCTGTGAGCCACAAGAGAATCATAGGAAAACAGAAGATATGAAAACTGCTCTGCCTTTTTCACAGAACTGCTGAGGGAATAAAATCAGATAATGGATTTTAAAATTGTCTGTGAATTACAAAGCAAAATGTAAATGTATGAAATCATTCTTACCATTAATAATAGCACTGTAAAATTAAGAGCAGAGTTAAGACCACAGCATTTTCCACCCCCCAACTCTCGAGAGAAATAGTGAGTCCAGCCGATTTATTTGGGCAACCCCAGTATCTAGGCGTTGAGAGCCTCAAATAGCTCATGAACTCTGACAGTATCACTCCAGCCCAGTGCTCATGAGGTTCTCCAAGACAGCCAACTGACATAAAATACTACAGCTTTTTCAGCTGGGCTTGAAGCCCTCCAAGCTCACAGCACAGCTAAGCAATGAAGAAGAGGTTTTCTGCCACTAGACTCAAAAGCTGGCTTTCGTAGATTCCCATAGAAAGAACATTCAAGGCCAGGGATGGCGGCTCATACCTGTAATCCCAGCACTTTGGGAAGAAGAGGCAGGAGGATCACCTGAGGTCAGAAGTTCAAGAACAGCCTGGCCAATATGGCAAAGCCCCATCTGTACTAAAAATACAAAAATTAGCCGGGCATGCTGGCGGGCACCTGTAATACCAGCTACTCAGGAGGGTGAGGCAGGAAAATCGCTTGAACTCAGGAGGCCAAGGTTGCAGTGAGCTGAGATCACACCATTGCACTCCAGCCTGGGTGACAGGAGCAAAACTCCATCTCAAAGAAAAAAAAAAAAAAAGAAAGAGCATTCTTTTTTACTGATGTTAAATTTTCTGTGCTTAACACAGAGAAATCATACAACACTGAAATCCTGAAAAACATATCATAAAAAGCATTTAGTGACTGAAAAGACATTCAATATAACCTGTAACAGTGAGTTCCCCTACTCTTTCTAGCCAGCTCCACTAACGCTGTGACCCTTAACAATGCTTTCACTAACACAGAGGAAATTTAATAGGACCACTTACCCCTCTCAGCTGACAGCTAAACTGCTGTCTCTCCCTGGGCTCACTAAAGATGACCTTTACCCAAAACCAGGCTGAAACGACCCTGTAGATGTTGACTAACAATTTCAAAATTCCCATATTCTTTGTCCACTCCTAAGGAAGATGAACTGAAGCCAGCTGTCTCCAAGTCAGAACAGAGGCCTTAAACATCAGATGGCCCATTCCCTTCTTTGACAACCGGGGGATCTAAAGCTGAGCTTATGGAAGAAAACAGCCTGTTTAGTAACAAAGCGAAAACCAAACCCTAGTCACCCAACCTCTGGTCCGGAACTCCTGCGACAATCCAGCACCCATACCGGATGAGTCTCCCTAACCAGAAACTCTGAAATCCACAACTTTTGAGTGCCGACGTGACGCTCAACGAAATGTTCATTGGAACAGCTCTGACTCTGGATTTTTGAATTCAGGAGGCTCAACCAGCAAGTATAATACAAATATTCAAAAATCCAAAAATGTAAAAAAATCTGAGGTACTTCTTGTTCCAAGCAGTTTGGATGAGGGATATTCAACCTGCATTTTTTTTTTTTCTCTAATGAAGGAAATTAAAAACGAGGCCCGAGCAAAGTCATTCAATCCATACTAAAGTCATTCAATCGTTTAATTAGTACCCATTTAAAGTTAAGTGCTACCCGCAGATATTTAAAAGGATGAATACTTACATGCCTATAATCCCAGAACTTTGGAAGGCTGAGGCGGGAGGATCACCTGATGTCAGGAGTCCAAGACCAACCCGGCCAGCATGGTGAAACTCTACTACTATAAATGCAAAAATTAGCCAGGTGTGGTGGCGCACACCTGTTATCCCAGCTACTCGGGAGGCTGAGGCACGAGAATCGCTTGAACCTGGGGGGAGAACGTTGCAGTGAGCAGAGATTACACCACTGTACTCCAGCCTGGACCACAAAGCAAGACTCTGTCTCAAAAAAAAAAAGAAAAAAGAAAATTTAAATTGTGTTTTCACATGGAGCCCATGTTCCCAGAACACAAACCCTGCTCTATGCTCCAAGGGCACACAGGGTGCCCCTTTATCTTAATGCTGACCATATTCCGTGGGAGCCATTGGCACGTGTCTGTCCATCGCACTAGACTTCCTGCACATGAGGCAGGGATCATATATTATTACCTTTCTGTCCCCAATGTCTGGCCTAGAAGACACTCAGTAAATGATTCCTGAACTAAGTCAGTTACTAAGGCATTTTAAACTTGTATTAACAGAATTGATTGAATAAGTTTGCCAATGCAACGTTCATACCACACAGCTTAAATCTCAACCTGCGGATTTATCTTGTGTTCTGCTAGATTATCACTTATTAACATTCAGGAGGTACCTAGTATGTGCTAGACATTACTAATTGCTAGCGACCTAGCAGTGACAAAACAACATTCCGTGTTCAAAGAGAAGTTCTAGTATAAAGGGGAATAGAAGGAACAGGCTAGATTGATGAGAGAGCTAAGAAAAGGACAGGCTGCCATGGGAAGCACCTGGTCTTGTCTGGATGGTACACAGTTAACAAAGTCTGAGTGCTTCATATAGCATAAGATCATCTCCTCCAAAGAAGCCAATAAAGCTTTGATTCCCCAGTAGCAAGAGTCACCACAAAGGTGCGCACAGCCACATGCTTAGTGTAGGAAGTGAAACCAAACGAACAAACAAAGCTCCAACTTCCAGAGGCAATGGTCCAATTATGAAATCCTCTGGCTACGTTCAATTGAAATTCAAGGTATTCAAGAGGCCAATATTTAAGTGATAAATTAACCCAACTACTTAACACTAAAGTAGTCTTTGGTTCAAGAGGTAAAGGTATACTACCTTTTACAAATTTATTAGCTCTTTTTTTTTTTTTTTTTTTTTGAGACGGAGTCTGGCTCTATCACCCAGGCTGGAGTGCAGTGGCCGGATCTCTGCTCACCGCAAGCTCCGCCTCCCGGGTTTTACGCCATTCTCCTGCCTCAGCCTCCCAAGTAGCTGGGACTACAGGCGCCGCCACCTCGCCCGGCTAGTTCTTTTGTACTTTTTAGTAGAGACGGGGTTTCACCGTGTTAGCCAGGATGGTCTCGATCTCCTGACCTCGTGATCCGCCCGTCTCGGCCTCCCAAAGTGCTGGGATTACAGGCTTGAGCCACCGCGCCCGGCCTATTAGCTCTTAATATTTACATTTAAATATGATGATGGTGTAATAAAAACTTTACTAAGTAGTTACTATGTGTTAGGCATGAAACTAAGAGCTTTACACACACATTTGCACGATCCTGTGAGATGATAATGATCCCTTATCATCCCATTTCATGGAAGAAAGTCAGGTTTATGTAAGCTTAAAAACTTTCACCAAATGACACAGCTAGTTAGCAAAACCCAGGAAGCCTGACTCCATAGACCTTCCTTAAAGAAGTAACATTTACAAACTGTCCAGCACAGCGGTGGTACAAACAAGACTTCAATAAATGCCTGAAGATACTTCATACCGAAAATCGTTTCCCGCCAATCAAACTAGACTTACCCTGGTTCTGCATAAGCAACTGTCAAATTATTGTTCCACAAAGAAATGGTGGAATGGGTAGAGATCAGAACAGAATGGATAACTGGTAAATATACTTGATGGTAGGTAGTAACAGGATATGGCATTTAGGCTATTTCCACATTTGTTTGCTTAACACTTTTTTTTCACAGTTCTAAAACACAAGAGCCATTCTAAGCTGGTGAAAGCATAAAGCATGTCTATGATCCAGGCCTCCAATTCACTGTGGATCAGTGGATCTCAACCTTTACGGTATATCAGAACCACCTGGGGGTTTTTAACAGCACTATAGCTGCACAGGCTTCATTCCTGCAGATTCTATTTCAACTGGTCGGGACTAAGCACGCATGCTTTTTTCACAGTCCCCCAGGAGCAGCTAGGTTTGCAAACCACTGTCCAAGATGCTCTCACACTTCCGCTCAGTTCAACACACACTCACTGAGATTCTAAGCACTACGAATCGAGCTAAGTTAACAAGTCAGGCTCCACTCCCTAATAATATTGGCAAAGAAACCAATTATCAGAGATTTATTCCAGTCCAATCCAAACAAATTGCCGGGTGAAAAAAATGCCCTGGCATAGTTTGCCATACAGAACAACTGCCTGTATCTTCCAAGTCCACAGCCTAGCGACTGACTCTGAGCCATGAGAAATCAGAATCAGGGGAAAATGCCAGTTTGAGGCATCTGCCATACTCCAAGCACACCCCCAAAAGCGCCCAGCTACATTTCACATCCACTGTCCTAACAGGGGTCGAAATAGGGCAGAGCAGTGCAATACAGAAAACAGAGACTGCTGGGCGTCAAAAGGCTGGAGAATTCCAGTCCTAGCCCTGCTATCAATCGGTCTGGTCACTTCTCTCTGGTCCTGGTGTGGCCAACAGTTATGCGAGAGGGTGAGGCATAAATACACAGATGTCAGGCAAGCTCCAGCATCCAAAATACATAGAAATTAAAAAGCATTAAGGTGATATCAAGGAATATATGCCATCAACCAGAAAAGTAACAGAAATATTCCCTTTTCCATTCTTAAGAAATCAAAAGTGGAAGCAAAAAATTGAGCAATCAGCCTACCAAGTTGACTGGGGCAACATAATACACTCACGGATTCTGCTCAAAACAGTGGGGGTGACAGACCAAAAAGAGAACGGCAGAGCGTCCCTCTCTCCTCTGTCCACCCATGACACCAGCACGTGAGTGCGTCCACACGCAGCGCCCAGTCTCCTGTTCCACTGGCGCCAGTGTCCACTCACCGCAAGCCTACTAAGTGCCACATGTGCTAGGATGCTCCCTCATCTCATCACCATAGACGTCCCTGCTGGAGGTGAGTATGTGACAGATGAAAATCACGGAGGCCTAGGGAGGTTGAGACCCGCATTCCCACTGCGGTGAGGGTGTGCTTGAGAGGGACCCCACGGCTGGGCCCTCCATGCCGCTCTCCTCAGTCATCACTCCCAGACCAGAGCAGCGAGGGAGAATTTTCTTCCTCTCACTATTTTCAGCCCCTTGGCTGACCCAGCATTCCCCAGAAAGCTACCGAGTTCTGGCAGCTCTGAGGCCACAAAGCCATAAAGGCAAGGGACACACAGCCCATCTGTCTCTAACGGGTCTTTTACTTGTCATGCTGGTCATTTCTAAGAGCAGATGGATTAGGAAAGACTTGGCAAGTTACCACGAAATGACCCCTCCACTCCTCCCTGGGGGAAGGTTGACTAGCGAGCAGTCAGGCCGGTTTTCTTCCCCCACTCCCTGCATTCCTGTCCCCAAGGAGCCACAGACAATCCCACCAAATAGAGGCAGGAGACAGCCGCCTCCTTCCTACAGCTGGAGGGGGGAAGGGTCCTCTTGGGCCTTTCTAACTGCATGAAAACCAAACTGTGAGCTGTACTGACCGGGGCCTCACCCATGTTGCAGGCATGTACAACACAGGTGCCCAGTGGTATTTTCGTACAATGATTCCAGAACCACTATTCACACAGCTCCACTTCCAACACATACGACGTGCTTCACGGATTACACAGCATGTTCACCATGGCCCTCATCCACTCCTCCCAGCAGCCTTGTGTGATCCCTTGAATATGCTTCCTCATACTGAGGTATGAAACCAAAACTTTCCCAAGAACATCCAGCTAGTGTTAGAACCAGGATATGAGGGCTTCTGATTCTAGAACCGGTATTTGTGCCACTATTCCACATGGGCCCCTCCAGGGATTTCTACCTGATCTTAAAATGCAGACAGCAAATCCGTCTCTCTACAGTCCTCGGGTTCCCTATAGACAAGAAGTCAAACTTCTAACAGAAAGCTTATACTTACTTGGAAGGCTACCTGAGATATTTCTTTTAAGTTAGTTTGTTCATGTTTTGGAAAGATTGTTCCAATGACGATGAGGGGCATGAAGTGTAGAAAGGATTCCATGATGAGACAGAGAAACAATTCGGGGCTTACAACTGTTCAAATGAGGCATGAGGTGCAACCAGAAAAGACAGAGGGAAAATGCATTGGAAAGAAATGCAAAATGAAGTCCACTCAGACCCAGGATGGGAAAAAGGGGAGTAAGCATGATGGTGGTTTCTAGTTCGAAAGACTGATGAACAAGGATGTCATTAACTACTGCAGAGTGGTGTCTGGGGCCTGGGTGCACCAGTTTGTTTAACCAATCACCTGCTGAGCAGTCTCCGGGCTGTTTCCAGTTTCTAGCCTTTATAAATAATGCTGCTATCAACAGATACATATAGGCTTTTGTGTGAACATAAGTCTTCATTTCTCTGGGATAACTGCCCATGAATGTGAATGCTGCATCCTATGGCAATTGCACATTGAGTTTTATAAGAAACTGTCAAGCTGTTTTCCAGAATGGCTGTATCGTCTTGCATTCCCACCAGCCAAGTGTGAGTGATCCCGTTTCCCTGCGTCCTCACCAGCATTGGTCTTGTTACTACTTTTTATTTTAGGTATTCTGATAGGTGTATAGTGACGTGGCTTTAGTGTGCATTTTTCTGATGGTTCATGATGTTGAACAGCTTTTCATGTGCTTATATGTTATCTGAAATGTCTTTTCAGGTCTTTTATTCATTTTCAAACTAGATGATTCGGTTTCACTGCTGAATTTCGATAGTTCTTTATATATTATAGATATGAGTCCTTTATCAGACATGTGGTTTGCAAATAGTTTCTCCCAGTCTCTAGCTCCTCTTTCCATCTTTATTTTGCATTTTACATTTTAGTCTATGATCCATTTTGAGTTAATTTTTGTATGACGTATGAAGTTTAGAGCAGAGTTCAGGTTTTTCTCCTATGAATAATCAGGTAGCCAGTAACTTTTTTTAAGAGACAAGGTCTCACTCTGTCACACAGGCTGGAATGCAATGACAAGATCAGAGCTCACTGCAGCCTTGACTCCTGGGCTCAAGTTATCCTCCCGCCTCAGCCTCCTGGAGTAGCTGGGACCACAGACAGGTGCCACCATGACCAGTTCATTTTTTTAGTTTTTGTAGAGACAGGGTCTTGTGCCATGTTCCCCAGGCTGGTGTGGAACTCCTAGGCTCAAGTCATCATCCCACTTACATGGGGCCAGGCAGTGGCACATGCCTGTAATCACAGCACTTTGGGAGGATGAAGCAGGAGAATCACTTCAATCCAGGAATCCCAGACCAGCCTGAGCAACAGAGGGAGGCCCTGTCTCTGCAAAAAATTTTAAACATTAGCTGGGCATGGTATTGTACACCTGTGGTCCCAGCTACTTGGGAGGCTGAGGTGGGAGGATCTCTCGAGCCTATGAGGCTGAGGCTGCAGTGAGCCATGATTGCACCACCACACTCCAGCCTGGGAGAAAGTGAGACCCTGTCTCAAAAAAAAAAAAAAAAAGCTAGAGCATCACCCATATTAAAGACAGGTATTGTCTTTTTGATAATTTAATTACAGTTATATAATGGACATGTAAAATATCCAGTTTGAAAGTTTGAAAAATACATAACTTTAAGTATTCTTACCTTAAAATTCTGATTCCTACCTAACATATCACATACTGTTTACATAAGTATCACAATGCCGGGACAACAACTAAAAATGTGTACGAGGGAGAAAAATGAGCATGTATGCCTATTAAGGTATATTTCCCTCTTATTACATAAAAAGGTCATCACGGCAAATCCCTGTGACTGTATCTAAAGCCAGCCTACAGTTTTACTTCTCGGTATTATAAAATGCAAGGCTAAAATTCAAATACTACACATTTCCTGAAGCCAAGGGTAGTTTACTTAACATAAATGCCTAGGGTCTATATAAAAAATATGAAAAAGCTAGCTACTTCATAGCCATTCCAATCTAAGTTGTTTTTTCTTTTTTAATTGACACATAATTGTGTACTGTACATATGTATGTAGTATATATAGTGATGTTATAATACATGTATTGTAGGTGATCAGCATAATTAGCATATCCACCATCTCAAACATTTATCATTTCTTTGTGTTGGTAACGTTCAATACCCTTCCTCCAGTTATCTGGAACTTTATTTTTCTTTCTTTTTTTTTTTTTTTTTTTTTTTTTTGAGACAAAGTCTTGCTCTGTTGCCCAGGCTACAGGGCAGTGGTGTGATCTCAGCTGACTGCAACATCTGCTTCCCAGGTTCAAGCTATTCTCCTGCCTCGGCCTCCCTGGTAGCTGGGATTACAGGCACCCACCACTATGCCCGGCTATTTTTTGTATTTTTAGTAGAGTCGGGGTTTCACCACGTTGGCCAGACTGGTCTCAAACTCCTGACCTCAGGTGATCCACCCACCTCAGCCTCCCATGAGCCACCGCTCCCAGCCTGAAACTATATATTCTTGTTAACTATAGTCATCCTGTGTTATAGAACACTAGAACTTATTCCTATCCGGCTATAATTTTGTATCCTTTAACAAATTTCTCCCTATTTCCCTCTTCCCCCACCCTTCTCACCCTCTAGGATCCTCTGTCTACTTTCAACTTCCAAGAGATTCACTCTTTTTTGCCTTCCACATAAGAGAACATGTGCTGTGTAACTATCTGTCTCTGGCTTATTTCATAATATCTTCCAGTTCCATCCACATTGCTGAGAATAACAGAACTTCATCCTGTGTTATGGCTGAATAGTATGCTACTGTGTATAAAGACCACATTTTCTCTATCCATCATCTGCTGTTGGACACCGAGGCTGATTCCGTATCTTGGCTATGGTGAACAGTGCTGTAGGAAACAGAGGTGTGGATGCCCCTCTGACACTGATTTCCTTTTCTTTGGGTGTCTACACTGTAGTGGGACTGCTGGATCACACTGTAATTTCATTTGCAGTTTTCTGAGGAACCTCCATACTGTTTGCCATAGTGGGTGCCTTAGCTTACTCTTACTCTTTCTCTTTTTTCTCTTCAAGACAGAGTCTCACTGTTGCCCAGGCTGGAGTACAGTGGTGTAATCTCGGCTTGCTCACTGTAGCATGTGCCTCCCGGGTTCCAGTGGTTCTCATGCCTCAGCCTCCTGAGTAGCTGGGATTATGGGCACCCGCCACTGCACCTGGCAAATTTTTGTATTTTTTAGTAGAGATGGGGTTTCACCACGTTGACCAGGCTGGTCTTGAACTCCTGGCCTCAAGTGACCCACCCACCTCAGCTGCCCAACAGTGCTGGGATTACAGGTGTGATCCACCGCTCCCAGCTAATTTTTGTGTTTTTAGTAGAGACGGGGTTTCACCATGTTGGCCAGGCTGGTTTCAAACTCCTGACCTCAGGTGATCTGCCCGCCTCCGCCTCCCAAAGTGCTGGGATGTCAGCGTGTGCCCCGTGCCCAGCCAGCTGCTCTAGTGTACACCCCCCTACAGTGTGTAAGAGCTTCCTTGTCTCCATATCCTCACCAGCACTTGTTATTTTTTGTCTTTTTGGTAATACTCATCCTCACAGGTGAGATGATACCTCACTGTGGTTTTGATTTGCATTTCTCTGATTATAAGTGATACTAAGCATTTTTCTCACATATTTTTTGGCCATTTGTATGTCTTCTTTAAAGAAATGTCTGTTCTGTTGGGTGTGGTGACATAAGCCCAGCACTCAGAACGCTAAGGCAGGAGGACAGCTTGAGCCTAGACCAGCCTAGGCAGCATAGCGAAATCAAAGAAGAAAGAAGAAAGAAGAAAGAAGAAGAAAGAAGAAAGAAGAAAGAAGAAGAAGAAGAAGAAGAAAAAAGAAATAGCTTTGTCTGTTCAGCTTTTTGACCTCCAAAAATTAAGAGCCCATTTTGGAATCTGACGACCTGCCTGATTCAGAGACAATCTGTGTTTGGTTCTACTCTGCTGCTTCCTATGTGACTTTGGGAAGTTCCCTTAGCCACTTTGAGCTCAACTTCCTCAACATTAACCAGGAATAAGTGCCACCTGTCTCTGCTGGTTAACGCTGAGGACTGAAAGGAGAACCTCCACAACGCCACTTGACAATGCCACCTGGGGGAAGCCCCTCAATGCGGGGCTGGTAGGATCATCTGAAGCTAAGTACAACTTTCCTTTCCACTTTCCCAGGCTCATTCTGCATACGATTAGCAAGGAATAGCGAATAAAGGAAACCAAAATACTTGCCTAATTTTTTATAAGAAAATTTTAAAAAGTGGGGGTGGTAGAAAAATAGGAGGGAGACGAGGGGAAGAAAAAGCAGCCGGTCACAAGTTCTAGTCCAGGGCTCATCCCCGGTCTCCTCACTCAGGCAATCACCAGTCCCCACCTCCTGGGGTGGGGGTACTTTCTCTGCGGGCTTCACCCACATGGAAGGCACTGCCACAGGTGTTCAGAATCCAGGAACACCTTGAAATGGGCAATGTGCTTTGGGTAGGAGACCTACAATTTCCTCAAAGAAACCACGGCACAAAAGTGACCCACAGAGGAGGTAACCAACGGCTGTAAATACTTGGTGGCAAAAACTGATGTCATACCTTCTGTACAGGAGACACACACCCAAATAAAACTTGTCAAAATAGCAGAGAAAAAAATACAGCAGACATCCAGTACCATTCTGTTACAGAAATATTTATATCCCAAAGCCAGGGACCTCTCTGGAACACTGCCTTTATTTCCATGTTTCTTGGAAGATGTTTGAGTGCACTCACATGTGTCTCAACAAACTTCCAGTCCCTGCTCTAAACCCTGTGGCTCCTCAGCAAAACCCAAAGACAAGTGTCCGTTTTCCTTCCAAATGGGAAATTTCCTGACCTACCGAAACCAGCATCAAATCCACTTATTATGAGACAGCTGATTACAGGTGAAGCCCTCCAGTCCCAGGATGACTCCTCTCCTGCAGGAGCGGGAAGGATGGGCATAACACTGGCCTTCCAGACCACATCTCCAGGCAGTTCAAAACCATTGCTGCTAAGGTGAGCCATGATAAAAATCGAAACCAAGTATCTCTGAAAAGTGTACATGTCAAGAGCCACACCTCGAACCAGACTCAGCAGAAATGGACGTTGCAAGGTTTGTTCAGAGACCTCCTCTCCATGCCCCCTCTCCCGGGGACCTCCCTCCTTGCACTAGGGGCCCACAGCCAATGGACCACTCCCTTACCTCTAGCCCAGTGCATTTTCAGGAACAGCTCCCAGATTCTACCAGACCCTGAAATGTATTCACTGAATGCACTATTTCTTCAAATGATCATAAATCACCTGACTATAACAACAATTGTTTTAAAAGTGTTCTCTCTCTCTGTTGGGAATCGTACCATGAGTTTGAGCAAGCAGCTTTGCTTCTCTCTACTGCAATCCTATCATTTGCAACATGTTAACAATTACTGTGTTCACCCATAGCATTGTTGTAAAAAGCCTTAAGACCCACTTCATGTAGCCTGCCTGGAGCACAGACCCTGTCACATGGCAAACGTCCACTGAAGGTGAGTTATCTGTAGCTATTAGTACCTAGCACTCCAGTGAACAAAAGGAGTCGATCAGGTCTCATCGTATCACCATGAAAGGATGTCCATGTAGACTGCGCAGTGGGAGTAGTGGGACTTAGTGTTTATCAGGTACTATTTTGTATTTTACAAAGTGTACATACATATTTGTAGGTACACTGGAAAAGATCTGGAAGGAAATACACCCAGTGTTAAAAGTGACTACCCCAAAGACACATTCATCCAAACACACAACAGAAAAACACTATCTTTCTGTCTTCCATATCATTTGAACTATTTTCAATAAGCATCTATGGCTTTTGTAAAGTTTTTGAAAGGAATTTATTGCAATTTTTTCTGGAGAAACAAGCAGGAGCATGAGAAAGGTGGAAACAGAAGGTAAAATGGAATGGGACTCAATGGAATTGAGTCCAAGCCAGGCTCAGCAGGCACACGAACCACGCACCTCTCACTACAACTCAACACCAGCTCTCTCTTCTCTTGGCCCAATGGCCCAAGACTTAGAGATAAAATGTTTTTTTGCGATCACATCAGTCACACCAAGGAGCTTGGAACCACCCTTCCAAACTCCTCTGGTTCTGTGTACCTGCCCGGGGCTGTTAGCTTTCCTCCTGTGTCTTTGGCTGGTCTGTAATCCCCTAGTGGTGGAAATGCACCCTGACACTTAGCCATCATCCCCACAACACTCAGTACTGCATAGAGACCAGGGCAGTGATGTCCACTCGGACTGTGATTCTACTTATACAGCAAAGGACCAGGGACCAGATGTGATTTGTCTTTGGTAACTCACCAGCTGTTGCTTGAACCAGAACAAAGCCAGGTCTCCTGATGCCCAGAAAAGAACTAGTGCCTCTCCCACTAGAAAAGTGATGAAAATGTTTTGCTTGCTGTGAAAAGATGCACTACTGGAGAAGATGGGTGCAAGTTCTCATGGAGGCACTCAGCCCAGATCACCAGGAAACAGGGCTGCCAGATGAGACACTCTGCCCAGATCACCAGAAAACAGGGCTGCCGGATGAGACACTCGGCCCAGGTCAACAGGAAACGGGGCTGCCGGATGAGACACTAAGCTCGTCCACCGGAAAGGAAATCTGCCTGGGCAGTGGAGGGAAATTCACACAGCGCAAGGACAGCAACAGCATGAACAAAACAAAAAATACCTGCCTGGAAAGCCGTAGCCTGGCTAGCAAATTCGAAACAGAGCCACAATCCTAGCAGCACACATCACTGCAACACAGAGCTTCAGTCAGTGTGCGCACACTTTAAGTAGAAATGTAAAATATCCATGTTTTTGGAACAAGCGGGCTATTTTTGTGTGTGTGTGATGTCAAGGAAAACAGCTGAGAAAAAACTGTTGGCAAGGAAATAGAAATAGGCGCCCTTACACATTGACAGTGAGATAACGGTATGCCCTAACGGAAGGGAATCCAGCAACACCCATCAATATTTAAAAAGCGCAGATCCCTGGATCCCACAATTTCATTTCTAGCAATGCATCCTATGAACATATTCATGCAAATATGCAAGAATTATGTACAACTCAGCATTGATTAATCCAGACGGTTGGGAACAGCCTAAATACTTACCAGTGGGGAACTGGTGGAGAACCGTGTTTATCTTATGCCAACATCTGTGTTTTTAAAAACAAGACACATAGGCTGGGCACAGTGGTTCATGCGTGTAATCCCAGCACTTTGAGAGGCTGAGGCAGGTGGATCACGAGGCCAAGATATCCAAACCATCCTGGCCAACATGGTGAAACCTCGTCTATACTGAAAATACAAAAATGATCTGGGTGTGGTGGCGCACACCTGTAGTCCCAGCTACACAGGAGGTTGAGGCAGGAGAATCGCTTCAATCCAGGAGGCAGAGGTTGCAGTGAGCCGAGATCACGCCAGCCTGGTGACAGAGCAAGACTCTGCCTTGGAAAAACAAACAAACAAACAAACAAACACTGGCAACAGTGGTCACAGGGCAGTGATGGGAGTAGGACTGCCTTTCACTCTCCAGTACGTTTTGAATGTCACTCATATTACATATTCAAAATATATGACTACAGCAAATATTTTCAAAGTAACTATGAAAAACTGGGAAAATAATATCATCTAACACACAGAACTGCTGTATAATTAAAGGATGGAAAATCATTAGGCACTATCAGAGTTCAAAGGAAGAAAGATTAATTCTAGCTTGGATGTCAGAGCGGGGATCATGGAAAGGAAGTGAGTATTTCAAGTCTTGAAGGATGGAGAAGATTTAAAGAGGCAGAAGTGTGGAGATGATGTCCCAGAAGGAGATAAGAACATAGGTGTAGACGATGAAGAGATGAGAAGGTATAAATTCTAAGTGCAGCTGTCAGGCTGGGCTTCAGAACAGGGCTTAGGCAACAAGCTGGAGTGCAAGGCTCATGGCGGGAATGGAAACACTGAAACCCAAACTTGCATATCACGACCTGATCATGAGCCTAGAATGCCAAGCCAGGGAACCCGTCCTTGATCTTAACAATGAAAAATCACTGGGCCGGGTGTGGCGGCTCATGCCTGTAATCCAGTGCTTTGAGAGGCTGAGGCGAGAGGACTGCTTGAGGCCAGGAGTTTGAAACCACTCTGGACAACACAGCAAGACTGTCCTTACAAAGATTTAAAAATTAGCTAGGCAGGATAGCACACCTGTAGTCCCAGCTACTCAGGAGGCTGAGGCGGGAGGATCACTTGAGCCCAGGAATTTAGGGTGACAGTGAGCTGTCATGGCACGCCTGCATTCCAGCCTGAGCCACAGAGCAAGGGCATGTCTCAAAAATCAAATCAAATGAAATAAAATCACTACAAGCTTGTATAGACATAAAGTATAATATCATGCCATATATGATTTAATCCAGCTATATAATATAAATTAGAGGGGGGAAAGAGAAATTAGGAAGCTATTATAAGAAAACAAGACTCAACTAAGACATGAGCAAAGGCCCTGTGCTCACAGCACTATCTTTATATAAAGGAATGAACTACTACATTTATTTTCATGGCATCACCAACTCAGATACAGGCTACAGTATTCTGGAACCATCTCTGTATCAGTCAAATCAGATGGCCATAACACCTTAGGCAAATACCATAAAAAACACTAAAGGCTGTGTGGTTTAAACATTAGTTTATTTCTCACAGCTCTGGAGGCTGGAAGTCCAAGATCAAAGTGTCGGCCAACTCAGTTCCCGGACAGGGACCTCTTCCTGGCTTGTAGACAGCCACCTTTCTTCTTGTTTCCTCACACCAGGTCAGTGCGAGCTCTCTGCTTTCTCTCCCTTTTTTTTTTTTTTTTTTTTTTTTGAGACAGTGTCTCACTCTGTCACCAGGCTGGAGTGCAGTGGCACAATCTCAGCTCACTGCAACCTCCAACTCCCTGGTTCGAGCAACTCTCCTGCCTCAGCCTCCCGAGTAGCTGGGATTACAGGCACGTGCCACCACACCCAACTAATTTTTGTATTTTTAGTAGAAACAGGATTTCAGGATGGTCTCAATCTCCTGACCTCATGATCTGCCCACCTCGGCCTCCCAAAGTGCTGGGATTACAAGTGTGAGCCACCACTCCTGGCCTGGTTTCTCTTCTTCTAAGGGCACTAATCCTGTCAGACCAGGGCCCACGCTCATGACCTCATCTAACCCTAATCACCTCCCAAAGCTCCTTCCCCCTAATACCATCACACTGGCAGTTAGAGCTCCAGTACTAGAATCTGGGGGAGACATAAACATTCAGTTTATAACAATGTCTTTTCAATCCTGTTGAAAAAAACAACCAAATGAGTAGGCGACAAAGTACCTTATATGTAAACAAGTCAGGACTTTTCATATTTCTGCTAACACATTTAGGTCAATTTAAAATGTCTGATAGCAAGAGTCAGAAGCAGAGACAAATGAAAGTTAATTATTCTGCATTTTAGGCCCACGTTGAGCTGTCTTCCAATGACATTGTGGCACAAAGAACACTGCTTTCTATTCCTGGTTTTGCCACCAAAAAAGCTGGAACATTTCCCTGTATTTCCGTTTATCTCTAAAATCACTCTGTTGACCTAGCAGAACTCCAAGGTCCCTTCCATTCACAAATTCCACAAATAACTTCCTACCAACAGAGGCTACACAAATAAACTACACTGACGAAGGGGAAAGGTAACACTAGCAAACAATGAGATACACTCAAGGTAAGACGTAAAGAGAACTGGATCAACCACAAACTGGTGGACGATGAGCCGGCGGTGCATAAAAACACATTCCCTAAGGATGGACAAAGAGGCAATGGCGCCGAGGTAGTATTGTTGAAGATTTCCTCTTTTAAATCTTCAAGATAAATGGCCCCATTGTTCATATTCATTCTGATTCCATGTGAATGTGAAAACTTCCTCCAGGGGACACAGACATCTAAAATCTTCCCAAGGTATCCAATTTGTCACTTGATGTTTTTACTGACAAGAAAAATGAGGGACTGAATATATAAACAGACCATGCCTGATCATATGTATAAAGACAGAACTCAGACCACAACCTATGGCTGCCCACCCAGGAAACCAATCCCCTATCTACAGTCAACAGCCAGGAGGCCAGCCAGGCTAGCACATCAGACAGGAAGCCAGACTGCTCTCTCTCCACAACCCAGAAACTAAACCACAACTCTGTCCCAGGTGACCAGGACTTGACTCAAAACTGACAGTCACCCTAATTTTGGCCCCTGTTTCCAGTTAGGATCATTCAGAGAAAGCCAAATATGCCCCTAACCAATCACATAGGACACCCCACTTCTGCACAGTCGCCTCCAGCCCCCACAACAGCCTCCACTGGGAGCCGTTCTTTCCATCCTGAAGCTTCCTAACTCCTCATCCGCCACTCACTTGCATGTCAGTCTCTGCCACACGCAAGTGACGGTGCCGACTCTCTTGCCACAGCAACTCTGAGAAAGTCGCCTCTGCCTGTCTCATGTGAGTGGCTTTCCTTCATTTTCCCCAAAAAATAAGTCTTAAATGAGGGGCTTCTCACTATATGGCCAAGCTATACAATTCAGAAGCCCAGCATGGCAGATTCCAAGCCTGGAAAGACCATACACCCCTCAGGTCCTCTTTCCACAAAACACAGCTTCCTTCAGTTCTTCAGTCACTCCCACCAACCAGGGAAGGAACCACGTGTTATGGAAAGATCAAGGGCCTTGAAGTCAAACTTCTGGGTTCATCAAGTACTTCATCTTTCAACTTAAGAAATGACATGGCCTTGGCCAGGCGTGGTGGCTTGCACCTGTAATCCCAGCACTTGCGGAGGCTGAGTTGGGTGGATAACCCAAAGTAGGGAGTTCAAGGCCAGGGTAACAAACATGGAAAAACCCCGTCCCTACTAAAAATACAAAATCAGCCTGGCGTGGTGGCGTATGCCTGTCATCCCAGCTACTCGGGAGGCTGAGGCAGGAGAATCACTTGAACCTGGGAAGCAGAGGTTATGGTGAGCCGAGATCGCACCACTGCACTCCAGCCTGGGCAAGAAGAGCAAAACTGTCTCTAAAGCAAAACGAAACAAAACAAATGATGTGACCTTGAACAATTTTCTCAACTTCTCTAAGCCTCTATCTTCAATAACATAATTTTACCTCCAAGATTGCATTAAATGGAATCCCACAGGAAAAACAGCCGACAAATATTAGGGGCCCAACAGCTGTGCGCTGCTACTGCCACCCCACTTTACCCCAAGGGAGAAGCGCAAGATGTCCAGAAAAAGCCTGTTCATCCCTACACCTCAGCATCCTGTGTTCACACAAGGCGCAGTGGCATCCAGACTTACCGGGGTCACCCAAATACAAGCCATGTTTTGGTTTTTCAACTTAGGTACACATGGCTTCTAACGTTCACCATATATGATCCATAATTTAGAAGAGATTTTCCTACACTACCTTGTGGTTCTACTTTAGCAGACTTAGATGTGCCATAATAGCTCACTCTCTTAAGCCCTCTTCAGTATCAAAAACAAAATTTTCATCTGTAACACAGTTATCAGCAGTGAAAGTGGAAAACGTACCTAGGAGTCAAAATGACCCTCTGCCCCGCCCCACCCTGCCCCACCCTACAAAAAGCTGTTCAGGAGTATTTGGGCTGCTTATGAGAACGCTGTCTGTATTCCCAGGGACAGACACATGCCCACCCTGGTTAGAAGCTGCGCAGCTCACCCTCCAGGGTAGAAAGCTCCCCACAACCCCTACCCAAGAAGAGAAGCAAATGGGGTGGCCAGGCTCCAGGATGTGGACTGTTTAGTGTGGTTTCTGCAGTCCAGGTCACCGCCATGGGTGAAGCTCTTCCTTCTTTTCCACCCAAGTGGCCAAGGTCCTACGGCTGCTGTAGGGCCTCTTCCCTATGAGTCAGCCCAGGCATTCCCCTTCCCCTTCCTTCTGTTTTTTTGAGACGAAGTCTCGCTCTGTCACCCAAGCTGGAGTGCAGTGGCATAATCTTAGCTCACTGCCACCTCTGCATCCTGGGTTCAAGCAATTCTCTTGCCTCAGCCTCCCAAGTACCTGGGATTACAGGCACCCGCCAACAAGCCCAGCTAATTTTCATATTTTCAGTAGAGACGTAGTTTCAACTTGTTGGCCAGGCTGCTCTCAAACTCCCGACCTCAGGTGATCCACCTGTCTCGGCCTCCCAAAGTGCTGGGATTACAGGCATGAGCCACTGCGTCTGGCCGAGTCAGCCCAGCCATCCTGACTTTTTGTTCTGGCAAAATTACTCTCTTCCACGTCTACCTTCCAAGTAGCTAAATCAGAGATCTGGCCTTGGGTCAGGCTTGAAGAATCCCTGTTTTTGGTCTTCAAGAGGTCCTACCAGGTTCTGCGACAATTCCAAGACTTGTGTTCTTAAAGAGGAAAGAAACCTCACATACACGGCTCTCGCAGAGCTCAGGCGAGCCCGTATCGGAGGCAAGGCTTGGGAGGCGGCCCTAAGGTTTGGGTGTGCCATCTATGATAACAGCTAAGAGATCTGAAGCTAGCTGTCTGGGTTCAAACCTCAATTCCAACAGCACTGGCTGTGTGATGTTAGACGACGTCCTCAGCCTCTCTGTGGTTCAGTTTCCTCACTGTAAAAGGGCCACAATAAGAGAGCTGCTCTAAAAATTAAGTCAATTGGTGCATATAAGGTATTCAGAATAATGCTTGGCACATGGGGGACTTCAATAGACACATGTTGAACAGAGTAACTTAGCAATTAGTAAATATACTCATGCAGGCCAGGCGCGGTGGCTCATGCCTGTTATTCCAAAACTTTGGGAGGCTGAGGCGAGAGGGTCACTTGAGCTCAGGAGTTTGAGACTAGCATGGGCAACACAGCAATATTCCATCTCTAAAACTGTGTGTAACATACATGTCTATATACACTCAAATGTTCACAGTGTATTTATAGTATACAAAATAGCTGGAATACAGAGTTAACTATTCACAATGGTTACTTCTAGAGAAGGGGGATTGCAAATTTCAGCTTTTTACCCCACACATATATTCTTGTATCATCTGAAATATTTAAGCAAATTGTATGTAGAAATTTGCCCCGAAACACATAGCAGAACAATGTAGTTTTCACTCAAAAATCTTCAAATCGTGATGGAATTGTCCTGTGAAAGTAAAGTTATAGAGATGAAAAGCCTCCCTCCAGCCTAAATGCTCGTTCATATGGCCTATAGTACACAAACCAATGCAGACACCCCAATCCTTTCCCCACTGTCATAAGAGTTTTTCAGTGAACTGCATTCCCCTTTACAAACTAGATGATAGTTAGAGTTACCAGGCAAGAACGTGGATCCAGTTCTGCTTTTTCAAAGGCCAATGTTCCTCCCATAATAGCAATGCATTCTTCAACCGGTCAACTGCCCCCAACACCTGAGCTCTCTGTTGTACACAACTCAACGAGGCCTGGGAGAAAACAGGTGCAAATTTCACTTAGTAACAAAACATCCCACCTGATTCCTCTGCTGGGCTAGTTCTCAAGTCATCTTTTTCTAAGCTTTCATTCGGCTCTACCACACGTACCTAGGCTGGGTAAAACACTTTACCGGGTTTTTTTTTTTCGAGACGGAGTTTCACTCGGTGGCCCACGCTGGAGTGCAGTGACGTCATCTCGGCTCAGAAGCCAGCGCCCGGGTCCATGCAGCCCCCTCCGCGGCAGACGCGGGGAGCCGGGGAGCAGTGGGGACAGGTCCCTACCGGCAGGGTGACCGGGACCCCCGCGCGGTCCCACGTGGTATCGCAGCAGGCGCGAAGCCCCCGGTGCCACCCGAGGCCGAGACAAAGCCCAGGCGCAAGGACTCCGGATCCCGACCTCGGACCCTGCGGAGCCCAACTCGGAGCCGCCACGCCCGGGGCAGAGACCCCCGCCCGGTCCGGAGACCTCGTTGCCCGTTTTCACCTCAGACCGCCGCCTACGAGTGCTCGCTCCTCGCCGCGGCGCCTGGGCCGACTGGAGCGCAGCTGAGCAGCCGACAGAGCCGCGGCAGCCTCAACAATGGAGTCCCGGGGCGGGGCCGCTGCCGCGCGTTCAGCCCGTGTTCCACGCTCAGGATCCGGCTCGGATCAAGGAGCTGCAGCTGGCGCGAGGCTGCGGCCGGAACACACACCACGCTGGGGCACAGGGCCCCGCCTGCCGCCCGCCGCACCGCCTCCAGCAGAGCCGGGCGTCCAGGGCCCGCCACCCGGCCAATGGGGAGCGATCCGCGCGGAGAGGGCGGGGCCTAGGGGAACAAATGGAGGCTGGGCGGGGCGGCGCTGGGATTGGGCGTACAGGTTTCCGCGGGAGGACCGGACCCAAGAGCTGGCCGGATCCTGGCCTCCTAGAAGACCCAGCTCAACGTCCACCTGCAGTCTGCTCTACAGGACGCGCTCATCTCAAGCCCAGAACTCAGGCTTTTAGGGCAGAGAGCGAGAGACAGGCTTGCTTTACAAAAAGGGAAACTGAGGTCCAAGGAATAGGATTGCCTGCTGCCCGAAGTCACGTAGTCCCATTCACTCATTCACTTTGTGATTCAGCAAACATTTGGAAGCACGTATGGTGGGCTTTAGGACTGAAGTAGGGAGAGGCGCGGTGGCTCGCACCTGTAATCCCAGTACTTTGTGGGGCCGAGGCAGATGGATCACTTGAGGCCTCGGGTGGCACCGGGGGCTTCGCGCCTGGCCAACAAGATGAAACCCCATCTCTGCTAAAAATACAAAAACTTAGTCGATCGTGGTGGCGCATACTTGTGGTCCCAGCTACTGGGACCTGTGTAAAACAGGACCTGCACCCTGAAGGCACTCACTCGGGGAGGCTGCTGGGATGGGTGGATGCACATTTAAGGTCTTCATGGTGGCTGGGGCTGACCCCATCCCCATCGCTCTTCCCACACACACCTGAACACTCATCACTCCCACGCTCGCACCCACCACTGAAAGCCTGGCCCCTAATCTGATTTGCCTCACAAGGTCTCCAGATGAACAACGCATGCTTCCCTACCTCTCCCCTGCTAGGGCCCCACCGTGTTCTGGGATGTACTCAGGGATCAGGAGAACAAAACCTCAGGGAGTGAAAGGACATTCCAGGGTGCAGGCCTCTGCATCCCCCTCCATGCCCTCACCCCTGCCTGACACACCCTCACCCCTGTACCTGGCCAGCTCCTACCAACCCTTAAATTCTCACCAAGTTCAGTGGTGTCAGCCACACCCTAAAGTGGCTGATCCCCCAATAACCTATGCCCTTGCATAGTCTTCCTGACCTTGGGTACGAGCAAAACCGGTGACTGGCTTCTAACCCATAGAGCCTGGCAAAAGCAATGGGATGTCACTGTCACAGTGCGTCACCTTCTCACACTTGAGAGAAAGGTTCCGCCTGCAGGCGCTGCCGGAGGGAGATAATGTGCTGAGAAAAGACCTTTGGAGGGGCCCCGTAGGCAAGGAAGCAAAATGCTGGGCCCTTGCCAACTGGGTCCCAGGAAATGGATTCTGCCCTGGTGGAGCCTCAGATGAGGATGCAGCCCAGCTGCTTAGCGTGAGATCCCAAGCACAGGACCCACTAAAATGTGCTCAACTCCTAGTTTGCCAAAATTGGCTTAAAAGTGTGTGTTGTTTTAAGCTTCTAAGTTTTTAGTTATTGCCTGTGAAAGTGTTAAAATATGAGACAGTAACTTAGGTCCCCTCCCCATCACACACATTCTTCTTTCTGGCATTCATCACAATTATAGTTATTGATTGAAAATCTCCCTCTTGACTGGGTGCAGTGGCTCAGGAGTTCCAGACCAGCCTGGCCAACATGGTGAAACCCCATCTCTACTAAAAATACAAAAATTAGCTAGACGTGGTGGTGCAATCCTGTAATCCCAGCTACTCTGAAGGCTGAGGCAAGAGAATTGCTTGAATCCAGAAGGCAGAGGTTGCAGCGAGCCGAGATGACACCATTGCACTCCAGCCTGAGTGACAAGAACAAAACTCTCTCAAAAAAAAAAAAAAAAAAATTGTCTCTTGCCACTAGCATGAAGGTCCCAATGGAAGAAAAATGGAAACTCTTTCTCATAACAGTACCCCAAATGCCCAGCACGGTGTAGTTCTAGGGCAGTTGGTCGATGGTGGACGCTGCTGGTTGGAGGGCCCAGCTGGCCCTCCCAGCTGCCTTCTCCCTGGTCAGGTTCCATTATAGAGAACAGAATAGTTTCTTGCCTTTCTGGAGTCCCTCTTAGTGGGGATTGGCCAAGTGACATTGTCCTGCCCCGGGACACATAAGTGGAAGTTGGCTGAAAGGTTTCCAGCCATGGTGTGCTGGGGCGATTTGAACCAGGACATGAGAGCTGACCATCCATTGTTTGAGAATTCTGCAAGTTGGTTGTTCAACACATTCAATACTTCAAAATATCAAATAATATAAACTCGCAAATTAAAAAATGCATTAGACTAGATGCAGTGGCCCACGTCTAACACATTGGAAGCCTGAGGCAGGAAGATCACTTGAGCCCAGGAGTTCAAGACCAGCTTAGGCAAAAAAGGAAGACCCTGTCTCCACAAAAAATTTTAAAATTAGCTAGGCATGGTGGTGTGTGCATCCAATCCTAGCCACTCAGGAGGCTGAGGTGGGAGGATCGGTTGAGTCATCTGTTCAAGGCTCCCATGAGCTATGATAGTGCCACTGCACTCCAGCCTGGGTGACAGAGCCAGACACTATCTCAGAAATAAACATATTTCATATATCAATAAATTTATAATAAATGTATATTTATATATACATTTATGTATTACAATTATATATTTAGACGTAAATATATATTTCTTGTTTTATTTATTCATTTATTTTGAGACGGAGTTTAACCCTTGTCACCCAGGCTGGAGTGCAATGACGCAATCTGGGCTCACCACAACCACCACCTTCCGGGTTCAAGTGATTTTCCTGCCTCAGTCTCCTGAGTAACTGGGATTACAGGCACACACCACCATGCCTGGCTAATTTTTGTGTCTTTAGTAGAGATGGGGTTTCTCCATGTTGGTCAGGCTAGTCTCGAACTCCTAACCTCAAGTGATCTGCCCACCTCGGCCTCCGAAATTGCTGGGATTACAGGTGTAAGCCACTGTGCCCAGCCTATATGATATATTTATATATTATAATTATGTATATTAATTTTATATAATTATATATAAATATAAATATAAAAACTTTCCTTGCCTTCTCTTGTTTCTACCTACAGTCAGTCCCATAACTTCAAATACATGTAATAATTTCAAAGTATATTTATATATTTTTTTTTTGTTTTTGAGACCGAGTCTCACCCTGTAGCCAGGCTGGAGTGCAATGATGCAGTCTCAGATCACTGCAACCTCTGACTCCCGAGTTCAAGCGATTCTTCTGCCTCAGCTTCCCAAGTAGCTGGGCTTATAGGCTTCCAGCACCACGTCCAACTAATTTTTGTATTTTTAGTAGAGACAGGGTTTTGCCATGTAGGCTAGGTGGTTTTCGAACTCCTGACTTTAATTTATCTCCCACCTCGGCCTCGTAAAGTGCTGGGAATACAGGCACGAACCACCTTGGCCAAAATATTTTTCTGTTTCCAAGCACTTTACATGAGAGGAAAGCGGAGAATAAATCATCTGACACTCTACTGTAAAAAAAATCTTTGTGCCTCTCTTCTTTTCATCTTTCCTAAGGGGACATATTACCAAAATGTCTTTAGGTTGAGGTCCCCACGTGAAAACTTTACAGGGTGCTGTGTTCTCAGCCACCCTCCTGTCTTTTCCTTGTCCTGGTATTTTAGAACTGTCTGGGGATGAGCCAGGATACCCACAGTGGCCATGTCTATTAGAGGGTCTAGTGAGTATTAGCCCCGGGGTCATCTCATCGCCAAGGACAGCCTCAGGTAGGGGGTAGAGTCTCTCAGGGGAGCAGCTGGATGCTCTTGGCCTTAGAGGAATCTCCTGGTATAGTTTCATCTAAAATGGTGACCCCTTTGGGTTATTAAACTTTTAGGACATTAAAATGAATGGACAATACAACGTAATGTGATTAAAGCTAGGTCATTAAAACTGTTCCTCCAGCCGGAGTTTTTATTCCTCGGAGACACATTGATGGTCTGCCAATGGGATACTGATATTGAGAGGAAAAGCCAGAAATGATTTCTGCTCTCTAGATTGTCTCAGACTTGTGAAGAGAGAAAAACTGTCCCAAAGGACAAGGAAAACCCACCCCAGAGAGGATGTGCAACAACCTGAACATGAAAATGCACTGAAGGCACACAGGAGGACAAAGAGCAGTGCCAGTGCCTCCTAGGTAGTCACTGAGTACTTTACTGAACAGGATGGGTGTCCCGAGGGATAGAATGGCCTGCCGTGACACTTAGAAAGGTCTGTGTTGGAGTCAGCACTGCCCCTCCCTGAATTTGTTACCTTGAAAAGGCTTGTCGGCTGATTTGAGTTTCAGTTTTTCATTGACTGTAAGATACATTTTACCTGTACAGCTTGAAAGATAAACATACTATTTCCAAAGAGGCAAAGTAAAATGATGTATTTTATTTACTAAAAATTCGTATTTATTTCTTCCCCGGAGTGAGTGTAGTAAGTTTTAAAGGTCTGTTCTTTTTAAGGGTAATTTCAAATGGAATTGTAGGACTTAGCTTTGTCAATGCTACCGGTGAAATAAAAGTGTGATAGATAAATTGATGATTTAGAAAGATTCACCAAAATGTCAGTTTCCCTCTTGTAGCATGGTGAAGAATTAATGACAGTGGACACATCTGTATCCTCTTCTCTGGATATCTGAGGGTTTTGTTTTTGTTTTTGTTTTTTTTGGAGACACTGTCTTGCTCTGTAGCCCAACTGGAGTGCAACGGCGCCATCTCTGCTTACTGCAACCTCCGCCTCCCAGGTTCAAGTGATTCTCCTGTGTCAGCCTCCCGATTAACTGGGATAATAGGCACCCACCACCACACCCAGGTAATTTTTGTATTTTTAGTAAACACGGGGTATTAGGCCTGGCACAGTGGCTCAGGCCTGTAATCCCAACACTTTGGGAAGCCAAGGTGGGCGGATCATGAGGTCAGGAGGTCCACAGCAGCCTGACCAACATGATGAAACCCTGTCTCTATTAAAAATACAAAAAAATTAGCTGAACCTGGTGGCAGGCACCTGTAATCCCAGCTACTTGGGAGGCTGAGGCAAGAGAATTGCTTGAACCTGGGAGGTGGAGGTTGCAGTGAGCCAAGATGTTGCCACTGCACCCCAGCCCAAGCAACAATGTGAGACTCCGTCTCAAAAAACAAACAAACAAACAACAAAATGACAGAGTTTTGATATGTTGGTCAGGCTGGTCTCAAACTCCTGACTGCAGGTGATCACCCTCCTCAGCCTCCCAAGCTGCTGGGATTACAGGCGTGAGCCACCATGCCCTGTCCACTCTATTTTCTTTTTATTTCCTAAATTTTAATGTGTTTGAGTTTGTCTGTTCCTTTATTACTGTTTTCTTACATAAAAGAAATTCTGCCTAATCCTTCGTAAAAAAAAAAAAAATCTTCCTGTGACTTCTGAAAGTGTTCTGGTTTAATCATTCATATTTGAATGTATAATAAGTTGATTATGGTTCATGGAATAGAGAAGAATGCAATGCATTTTCCCAAGTAGATGCCAGCCTGGTTTGTCTCATATTTTAAAATGCATGTGATTTCTTTTTCTAGTCTATAGTGCCTACTCTATCATTCATCAACTTTCCATATGAATGCTGGGTCATTAACACTTTTTTTTCCCTTTGATCTGCTTGCTCATCTTTCTGCTAATACTGTGCTGTCCTGAATATTTTCCTTTGAAAATCTTAGAAGTATGTTAGACAAGCCATCACTCTTTTTTGAGATGACTAAAAATCATTAGACATTTGTCATTTTTACTACGTAAGAAAAAGTAGTTTTTCTTTCCCAAAAACAACCTGAGTTGGGAATTTATGTGATTTCATAGGAATAACATCTGGAAGTCGTGATATAAATGTCATTTAAAAAAACATGTGTCGCATTTCCTCTTATTCTTTTCTACCTTGATATTGTGCAATAGAAATTTTTAAAATTGTGGCATTAGTATTACCAAATATCAATTATTGGTTTGATTTACTACTCAGTTAAATTTAATGAGCCTACTCTGTCTTGGTGTAATCACATGGCATGGGCTCAACTCCTCAGTTAACATGTGACTGCACGTGTAAAATATTGTCTACCAGGGAAACTCATTGAACACTTAGTGTTCAGACTGTGTTTTGGTGTCTGGTTCCCTAAGCACCACTGCAGTGACACAAAATAATGGACCTTCAACAGAAAAAGTTTTGGCAAATATATTGCATAAGCCATTTAGATGCAGTGAGTCATTCTTATTACTTGGGTTGGTGGAATCCCTTTCAAAATGTAAATTACTAATACAAACAAAGATGGAACTTTGTGAGCAGACGTTTTTAAGAATAAGTAGTCTCAGGACTGATAATATTAACTCCCTTATGCGCATCAGGTAGGACTTTATTATGACAGATACTAGAAATGTACAAAGTGAAGTTGAAAGGTAACTCCTAGCAGCACATCTTACTCCCTGGATTCTCTAATAAGATGGGTGTTTCTACTTTGCTGTTGCCTTTTTGAATAGTTCAATTCTAGCATTCGTACTGCTGTGTGGGAGGGAGTATGTGTGAACAGAGTAAGAGTTGTGACAATCAAGTCACAGAATAAATGCTTGGAAATTTTAGATTCATGTAAACAGCTTATGGATTGAGTATAGATTCCCAGTGCTGTCAGTCCCACCCATCCTTCTATCCACATGTGTGGGATGTTCTAGGACTCCGTGGCTTTTGAGAATGTGGCTGTGAACTGTACCCAGGAGGAATGGGCTTTGCTAGATTCTTCTCAGAAGATTCTCTGCAGAGAAGTGATGCAGGAAACTTGCAGGAACCTGGCTTCTGTAGGTGAGAATGACAACACATTTCACTTAATTACAGAACTATTTCCCTATCATCAGTGCTATTTGTGATTTGGAATGTGGCAAGGGAATGATTTGGTGAAGAAATCAGGCATGGGCACTGTGTACAATGAACATTAAATCTAGTAATGTTTCTATAGTTTGTAATAATTTGTGAGAATTTTGTGGGTCTGTATTTTAGGAAACAAATGGAAAGGCCAGAATATTGAAGATCACTTTGAAAAACCTGGGAAAGAGATAAGATAATTTGCACTGAGAAGAGGAAATAAAGTCCTCTGAAGGAATCTTAGCTTGTCATGAACTTAAAAACAAGCGATCAAAACAAATAAGAGTCACTTGAAATTTATTTCTTTTTAGAAAAATTTCATCCAAAATGTAATGTACTTCAGCGTAGCAGTCAGTGTTTGGAAAACAGTTTACTTGAAAATAGTACTACAAAATTGTGTACATGAATGTTACTAATTTGGTCATAGCCATGCAGGTGGTAGCTGTGTTTTCAGTAGTAACCCATTTACTTTCAAATAATTCAGTCATGGCAAAAAAAAAAAAAAAAAAAAAAGCATTTTCCTTGGTATTGGTAGCAGTGTAAGTCAAAGACCTATTAATAAGTAGAAAGGTATTAAACCAAGCTATAATAATGTGCTTGTCATTTTTTTTTACAGAAATCATATGATACAGAGACTGTGTGAAAGCAAAGAAGGTAGTCAATATGGACAGTTGCCAGCCAAATTCCAAAGCTTGATCTGAATGAGAGCACTTCTCCTGGATTAAAGCAATGTGAATGAAGTATTTGTGGAAAAGTCTTTGTACGTCATTCCCTCCTTAATAGGCACATCCTAGCTCACTCAGGATACAAACCATATGGAGAGAAGCAATATAAATGTGAACAGTGTGGGAAACTCTTCGTTTCTGTTCCAGGTGTTAGAAGACACATGATAATGCACAGTGGAAATCCAGGTATACATGTATGATATGTAGGAAAGCTTTTTATTTTCTCAATTCAGTTGAAAGACATCAGAGAACTCATACAGGAGAAAAACCCTATAAATGTAAACAATGTGGTAAAGCGTTCACTGTTTCCGGTTGTTGTCTAATACATGAACGAACTCACACTAGAGAGAAACCCTACGAATGTAAGGAATGTGGAAAATCATTCAGATTTTCTTGTTCCTTTAAGACGCATGAAAGGACTCACACGGGAGAAAGACCCTATAAAGGTACCAAATGTGATAAAGCCTTCAGCTGTTCCACTTCCCTTGGTTACTATGGAGACATTCATACTGGAGAGAGACCCTATGAATGTAAACAATGTGGCAAAGCCTTTAGTGGTTTGAGTTCCCTTTGTAACCATGGAAGTACTCATACTGGAGAGAAAGCCTATGATTGTAAACCATGTGACAAAGCCTTCAGTCGCCTCAGTTTCCTTCACCTCCATGAAAGAACTCATACTGAAGAAAAACTCTATGAATGTCAGAGATGCGGTAAAGTCTACATTCGTTCCAGTCACCTTACTCGCCATGAAAGAAGTCATGATATAGAGGCTGGGTGTAGTGACTCAGCCTATAATCCCAGCACTTTGGGAGGCCAAGGAGTGTGTATTGCTGGAGCCCAGGAGTTTATAACCAGTTTGGATTAAAACAATGTGAAACAACCTGGGCATCATGGTGAAACCCTGTCTCTACAAAAACTAAAATAATGCCAGGCGCGGTGGCTCACGCCAGCTACTCAGGAGGCTGAGGCAGGAGAATGGCGTGAACCCGGGAGGCGGAGCTTGCAGTGAGCCGAGATCGCACCGGTGCACTCCAGCCTGGGCGACACAGCGAGACTCCGTCTCAAAACAAACAAATAAATAAATAAATAAATAAAAATAATTAGCTGGGCATGGTGGCACATTTCAGTGGTCTTAGTTCTTTTTCAAGGACATAAAAAGCAACGGGGCATTGGGGGAAAGCCCTCTGCATGCGGATCACCAGGTCAGGAGATCGAGACCATCCTGGCCAGCATGGTGAAACCTCTTCTCTACTAAAAATACAAAAAGTAGCTGGGTGTGGTAGCATATGGTTGTAATCCCAGCTACTCAGGAGGCTGAGGCAGCAGAATCACTTGAACCCAGGAGGCGGAGGTTTCAGTGAGCCGAGACTGTGCCGCTGCACTCCAGCCTGGCGACAGAGTGAGACTCCATCTCAAAATAAATAAATCAATAAACAAACAAATAAATAAATAAAGCCCCTTGAATGTAAGAAATGTGGTGAAACATTGACTCTTTCCCATTCCCTCATAAACATGAAAAGGCTCACACTGCAGAGAAACCTTAAGAATGTAGGAAATGTGGCCAAGCCTTCAGATTTTCCTGTTTTTGAAGATTTGGGAGGACTCGGAGTGCAGAAAAGCCTTTTGAATTTAAATTTGTGGTAAGGCCTTCAGTTGTGTTAGTTCCTTTTGAAGACATCAGCTCATTCCTGAGAAAAACCCTATGAATGTCCAGAATGTGGGAACGTTTCATTTCTCTCATCCCCACTCAAGGACAAATGAAAATGCACACTGTAGCTGGCTGGACCTTGTAAATACAAGAAGGTACCCAGGATTAAAACTCTAATAGTTTAGAATCTGCAAGAATATTTTCAGTTTTCACATTTACTTGAAAAGTCATGTGAAAACTCCCATGGGAAAGAAGTTCTATAAGTGAAGCTTTTCTAATTTGGAAAGCCTGATGCAAATTAATTATCGTGCAGTGTTTGAAAAAAATGTATGAAATATTACACAAGTTACAAGTATATTGTTTTTGTCAGTGGCTCATTCTTAAAGAGTCTTGAGAATGCATTTCACCTTGTTTTGCAGGGAAAGCTTGAGGTGAGAATTCTGTAAATGCTCTTTAAGCAGTAGTACTTGAGTTTCATAGATAATGATATTGTTTGTTGGTAGAATTCTTGTCTATTGATTTGATAATGTGCTGGATTCATGGTTGAATTTTGATGTTTTTCTAATATGCAGGTAAGTTTAATATTTTTGTTTCATTATTATCTTTTTTTGAGACGGAGTCTCACTCTGTTGCCCAGGCTGGAGTGCAGTGGTACGATCTCGGCTCACTGCAACCTCCACCTCCTGGGTTTAAGCAATTCTCCTGCCTCAGCCTCCCGAGTACCTGGGACTACAAGCGCCCACCACTACGTCCAGCTAATTCTTTGTATTTTTAGTAGAGACAGGGTTTCGCCATGTTGGCTAGGCTGGTCTTGAACTCCCGACCTCATGATTTGCCCGCCTCGGCCTCCCAACGTGCTGGGATTACAGGCATGAACCACCACACCCGGCCAGGTAAGTTTCATTTGTATGTATTGCCTTGTGATAAATGGACCAGTGAATAATGATTGTGAATTGTCGGGATAGTCTTACTAGCCTCATTTGGCAAATTTTGATTATCCCTTGTCCATTATACACATTTCACCTTTCTTCATTAAAGGAAAAACTACTCTTGATGTAAAGATGTTTCTTTTTTGCTAATACTGAGTTGGTATTAATTCCTAAGTAAAACATAAAGTTTACCATAGGGTATCATCACGTGAGTTCTTTGCATCTGTTGCCCTTTATTCTTTATTGTTTCTGTCTTTTATTTGGATCGTTCACTTTGAATGAAGGAGAGAGGACTGTCATAGGACGATACGTTGTAACCAATCTGAGGGAGGAAGCATTCAGTCTCTCAGTCACATATGATAACATTGGGCTTTTCATCGATGCCTTTGGTATTGTAGTAGATCGTATTACACCATTATGGTATGATAGTTCATATATTGTATTTTAGATTATTACAGTCTTACCAGTCAGTGTCTCATGATTCAGTTCCCTACCAGCCAACAGATAAACCAATCACATACTCCTGTAGGAACAAAGGAACATCTTCGGCCTGGCACGGTGGCTCACGCCAGTAATCCCAGCACTTAGGGAGACCGAGGCGGGTGAATCACGAGGTCAGGAGATCGACACCATCCTGGCTAACACGGTGAAACCCCATCTCTACTAAAAATACAAAAAATTAGCCGTGAGTGGTGGTGGGCGCCTGTAGTCCCAGCTTCTAGCGAGGCTGAGGCAGGAAAAGGGCATGAACCCGGGAGACAGAGGTTGCAGTGAGCCGAGATTACACCACTGTGCTCCAGCAAGGGTGACAGAGCGAGATTCTGTCTCAAAAAAAAAAAAAAAAAAAAAAAAAAAGAACATCCTTACTTTTTTATTGCTATACCACTCTCTGCTCCCAAGTTAATCCCTGTTTGGACCTGTGGGAACTTACACCTTTCTGCTATATGTAATTAATAACTGATGTTTGGTTTATCTGTTTAGTAATAGATGTTATGTTTAACGGTGTTTAACGGTGCCAGTAAACGTAGGGTGCGAATTCCTTCCTCACCAGTGGGGTGCATGAGACGCTATTGAAACAATTGACAACACAAATGGAATGGACCAGCCCTCATGCAGGACACCTGCTCAACTTGACTTACCTGCTGTCGGCTGATGATGCCATAACACATCAGCAGTCACCTGAGTCAGAACCGTGAGCTGACGATGGGCCTTCCCTTTGTTCTGCACAGTGTTTTGTGGTCTTCAGGTGTTGTCATCTTCTCCCACACTAAAATGCTCTCATCTCCTAGAGATGAATGTTTAATTGCACCCCAGCATGACGTTTTGCCTGTGCTTAGCAGGCAGTTTGGAGGCCCTGGCTTATTAATGCACAGAAGCGCAGCACATAAGCCGACACTTAAGTCCTAATTAGCAAGAATCGGGCTGTATCTCTGTAGTCCCTGCATCTACTCTGGTCACCATCTCTGTATGCTCAGGGCAGCCATTGAACATTATTAATTATTGTACACTCCAAGACAATAGTTATTATGTAGGCAGAAGTAGTGGCCTTGTTTGTTTCTTGTGCTGCTGTTCCCCTTGCCACGGTCCCCTACACCCTCCTGATGAGGTGTACATCTATGGTGCCTCATGGTTCAGGCACTGATGAGTAAAGAAAATGGGAAGAAAGAGTTTGATATTAGCCCCTACGGAAGCATATGAAGAAGCGTCTCAGCTGCTTGCATTGAAAAATTCCTAGCCAGTGTGTGGGCTTTTCTTATCACTGCTGCTTATCAGCATGTCAAAAGTCGAATCTTCGGACTGCAAGTCTTGCCGGCCTTAGACATAATGGCCTTACTGCATATGGAGCTAACCCCAGGAAGATGGAGTGACAGTCTCCGGAGGATTAGGTGGTCTCCTCCAATGTGGCTTGATGGGCTCCTGAACTCTTTCTTGTAACCATGCAGAGAGTGTACACTGCCAGCGATCATGTGCCTCAACTCTGTAGATGTAGAAACTCAAAATATTCAAAATATTCTGAGACAGTTTCCATTGAAAGGAAAGAGAAAAGAGGTCAGCTGCCATGCTCTGGTCAAGAGAACTAGTAGATGGCTCACAAGAACACTCTGTTGCTACTGTCTGTGCCTCTGTCACAACAAATATCCTGATCCTTCAGTTTTAAGGGTGCAGGGCCATTTTCCTCCCTTTCTTACTGGTAATTCTCAAGATAACTGTATGATATGCTGGGAAGGCAATATCCTGATAATCAGGTGACATTAGAACAGCTCAGGCTCTGTTAGAGTCCCTGCTCGAAACAGAACAGTCTTTAATGCTTGTGTCCAGCAACCACATCGTGGGAGAAAACCCAAGGTGGGCTGCTTTCTGGGGTCCCTCAGTTGTAGTGCAAGTGAAGGGTTTACAGTCAAAACTCCATCCATCTGCTCTGGTCTTGTGGTAGCGGTTCATATTGAATCCTAGGCTTCTGTTGTCTTTTGTTTGCTATTTGTAAGTAATAAATTCACTTCATGGAATTTATGTATGAATGTGTTTGGTCTCATTGTACTCAGAAAAGTTGGTAGCCATTGCACAGTGAACCCACTTCATAATTGGTGAAAACACCTATGCCCCTCTTGTGCCACAGGAAGAAAGTTAATTCAGACAAACATAAACTTCATGTTCGAAAAACCCTGTAGCACAATTATTACCATGTGGGAGGCCTTTAATAATGGTGATGCTGATTTGAAGAACTCTGAAGGAAGAAATTTATACAAATGGGTTGGGTACACAGGAGTCCCTCCTAATTTAAAGCAACCCTTACTCCCCTCCGTTTAAAAAGAGTGGAGAGGCCAGGCACAGTGGCTCAGGCCTGTAATCCGATCACTCTGGGAGGCCGAGGTGGGCAGATCACAAGGTCAGGGGTTGAAGACCAGCCTGACCAACATGGGGAAGCCACATCTCTATTAAAAATACAAAAATTAGCCGGGCGTGGTGGTGGGCACCTGTAATCCCAGCTACTTGGGAGGCTGAGGCAGGAGAATTGCTTGAACCTGGGAGGCGGAGATTTAAGTGAGTCAAGACCACGCCACTGCACTCCAACCTGGGTGACAGGGCAATACTCCGTCTCAGGAAAAAAAAAAAAAAAGGGTGGATAAGAACTGAAACAGGTTTAAAATTTCACCTAATTGGAAATGCAAAGTTTACAAAAATAATATTTAAAGTAAAAGGTTAAGTGAGTGCTCACTGAATTTTATGCCTCCACAAAGTAGGTTGTGAATTAGCTCCCTCATCTGTTGAAAGCCACCAAAGTTGGGAAGCCTCCATGTCTGAAATTCACTTGTGGCTCAAATAAGAATTATACCTGGGGATACCCCAAAGTTTAAATATGGTATCCCCTGTGATATTATGAGGAATTACTGTACATAAAACAGGTTGTCTTCCTTTAACTCTGAAAATCATATTATCTTTCCTAAATTCTCTAAAACGCATCGCTCTGCAGTATCCTATGGTGGACATAGGTTTCCTGACCAATGAGCACTAAAAGTGTGTGCGACTCACCTATGTTCTTGTCAAAATGGAAATACCCAAATCCCACCAGTTAGAATAACATGACAGAATATCAGATTTTTGGAATATATAGGTTTTCTGTAAGGTTATTAGGTATTGATTCCATTTTTAAAATAGATATCAGTATATTCGGATTACCTATTTCTCCTATGTTTTAGTATTAGTAGATTGTGTCTTTTAATTCATCAAGTTGGTCTAAGTTACCAAGTTTGTGACTTATGGAGATTGTAATATTCTTTATTATTTTATCATCCATGGGCTCTCTAATGTAAAGGCCTCTTTTAGTTCTTCTATTATTAGGTTGGTGTCAAAGTAATTGTGGTTTTGGACCATGAATTTTAAATTTTTATAACTAGGCTGCAACACATCTTTATTAATCAAAATAGAATCCATTACAATGGACTGGGCACAGTGGCTTAGGCCTGTAATCCCAGCACTTTGGGAGGCTGCGGCAGGTGAATCAGGATGTCAGGAGTTTGAGACCAGCCTGACCAACGTGGTGAAATCCCGTCTCTACTAAAAATATAAAAAGTAGCCGGGTGTGGTGGCATGTGCCTGTAATCCCAGCTACTCAAGAGGCTGAGGCAGGAGAATCTCTTGAACCCAGGAGGCAGAGGTTACAGTGAGCCAAGATTGCACCTTTGCACTCTGGCCTAGGCGACAGAGTGAGACTGTCTTTAAAAAAAAAAAAAAAAAAACCATTACATTGAACACATTTTTGCCAATGAGAAATAAACTTGTTTATTCCATGCTTTCAGTGTTCGATGAACTCTTGGAAAGCATTTTCTGCATCCTACTGGATGTGTGTTTTCCCTGCAAAAAGTTGTCAAGGTGCTTAAAGAAGTGGTAGTTGGTTGGCGAGAGGTCAGATGAATATGGCAGATGAGGCAAAACTTCATAGCCCAGTTTATTCAACTTCTGAATCCCTGGTTGTATGGCATGTGGTCAGGCGTTGTGGAGAACTGGGCCCTTCCTGTTGAGCAATGCCAGCTCCAGGTGCTGCAGTGTTCCATGCATCTCATCGAATGGCGTGGCATACTTCTCAGATGTAATGATTTCACCAGGATTCAAAAAGTGTAGTGGATCAGAAGACCGGCAGCTGACCACCAAACAGTAACCATGACCTTTTTTTGGTACAAGTTTGACGTCGGGAAGTGATTTGGAGCTTCTTCTCAGTCCAACCAGTGAGCTGGCTGTTGTATGAAATCCACTTTTTGTGGCATGTCACAATCTGATCAAGAAATGGTTCATTGTTGTTTCATAGAATAAGAGAAGATGACACTTCAAAAGGATGATTTTTAAAATATTTGGTCAGCTCATGAGGCACCCACTTATCAAGATTTTTCAGCTTTCCAATCGGCTTCAAATGCCAGATGGCCATAGAATGGTCTACATTCAGTTCTTCACCAACTTCTCGTGTAACTGTAAGAGGATCGAATTCAGTGGTTGCTCTCAATTGGTCGTTATCAAATTCTGGCCCAGAGCCTGGGGCTGAGGCTGCCATGACCACCCTGTTCTCTTCCTTCTGGCATCCCCAGGAAGCTCCCAGGACTGAATGATCCCCACAAAATACAGTGGCCAGGATGGGAGGGCTGGAGGTCAACTCCCCCCCGCCCCTACCACCACGACCAAGAGGCCCACATGGAGGTTGGCCCTGAGCTGTGGGTCCCTGTGGGACGCAGGCTCCCATGGAAACTTCAGGGGATGAGCCTGGGTCCTCCTGGCTGACAGAGCCTAGTGGGCACTGGGTGTGTGGGGCCTGTGTAGGTAGGTTGGACAGCACTGGGCCTAGCCAGGGAACTGGGGACTGGTGTGGCCAAAGTGGGCAGCAATATGTTGCCAGAACCAAAACTACAGTGCAACCAGCCCAGCTGGTAGGGAGAAGGAGGCCTGCCTAGCAGGACCATCCACCCCTGTCCTGGCCCCAAGCCCAGACTGCCTGCCTGTACTGGACATTGCCTGATCCAGGAGGCCTGGGCATGATGGTCAGGTGGTGTGTCCCTTGGTTCCAGGCCTTGGTGGTCCCTTGGGAGCTGAGCATCCTCTGGGCAGGAGGAGGGCCCGAGGTCCACTGTTTGCATCGGCCCCTGGGGGTGTGCCCCCACCCTAGCTTCTCAGCGCACACAGGGACATGGCCAGGACTCCTCACCTGCTCTGTGGCTCCAGCTCTGAACAGCTCACTGGGTGACTCTGACAGCTTCCTCCCTAAAACTTGGGTCCTCATCTGTGGGAATTGGGTGTCCCAGGCCCCCTGCAGGCAGGAACCCACCCCCAGCTCCTCTGGTGGGCCCTTCTGGGCTTTTCTACCTACTGGCTTGTGAGACCCGGTTGGCCAAACTTGGTGTCCTATTTTTATTTTGGCCTTTTTCTTAGTGTGTGTTTTCTGTAACTACTGCTGTGTAGGTCTTCTATATGAGTTTTAGGTAGAGAATCTTGCCCACTCAGAGGTTCTGCACCCCAGAGAGCCTCCACTTCAACCCCCCGGGCTGGTGCTGCCTGTGCTCCGCTTGGTGTGAATGTTGAGTGTGATGGATCCACACGGCTGCTCGACCCTGCATCTCCTTCCTTCTTGTTGCCGAGGCCAGTTCTGTTCTCTCTTTCTCCACCTGAACTGCACTTGAAGCCAAGGTGAAGGATGAGAAGTGGTTGCTAAGAAGGACCTTCCTGCAGTGAATCCACTGTGAGGAGGCTGCGCTGGCCCAGCCTGTCCGTTCCTTCTCTAAGGTCATTCCAGAGGTCGGCCAGGGACAGCCTGTCCCTGCCTGCTCTTGTGGCCCGTGAATCAAGAATGGATTTTACATTTCCAAAAGGTTGAACAAATAAAAAACTAACACTTCATGACACTGAGAACCTTCTATGTCCATAAGTAAAGTTTGATGGGGAGTGCAGTCATGTCCATCTCTTCACAGGCCACCTGCAGAAGGCTGCTGTCGTGCAGCTATGGCAGAGTTGCATCCTTGAGGCAAAGATCAGTTGGCAAAGCTGAAAATACTGACTCCTGGCTCTTTAGGGAAACAGTTTCCAGTCCCTGGTTTAAGGGCTGTGTGGCAGAACCCCAGGATCTTGGTCAGCTTGTTCCTCACTTAGCGCCTGCTGTGGCCTTCGCTAGTATGTCTGCAAAGTTTGCGTGCTACGGGGCCTGTCATGGGGTGTTGAGCTCTGTCATGCTAGATTTCAGGGTATCTGACTCATGGTCATCTGTCTCACCAACAGAGACCCTGTGGCCAGATTCAAACTAGCAGGTACAGTAGGTCTTTGGCAGCAGGGATACCTTCGAGCTGAGCTGCCACCCACCCTGAGGTGGTCCCATGACACCCACTGTCTCAGTCAAGGTTGGGGCAGAACTGGTGTCCTGAAGTGCCCTGCGATGTGGATCATAATAGCCAGGGGGGAGAGGGGGTTGCTATTACTCCCCATATCGCGGGGAGTGTCTCATGCCCTGCGATGTGGATCGTAATAGCCAATTACTCCCCCCTGCAATGTGTGTCCATTATTAGCAGTGTCTTTTGTTCAGGATATTAGGAGCAATTTCCCATGTTGTGTGTAAACAGCCTGCGATCGGAGAACGAATACCATCCTCTGCACCTCCAGATATTAGGAACCATATCACACAATGGGTGTACACTTTTTGGGACATTTGGGTTAATGTCATCCTGTGTTTCCCTGAATATTTGGAGAAATATCACAAGGCGGCTGTACACCCACTACTCTCTTGGCAGGAACATCATACTTTACCTACTGGAAATTAATAGCAATATCACAGACTGGGTGTCAAGCCACTGTCATATTGGAAGTAATATCATGCTTTCCCCCACAAGTTATGAGGAACAATATCACAGGGGGGTGTGTACCTTCTCCAGTAGTGGGAGTAGTATCATCATCTCTTCCTTTAGATGACAAGAACAATATCACAGAGTGGGTGTACAATCCGTGTGTTTTTGGAAGCAATGTCATTCTCTCTTCTTCTAGGTTTTACGACTCATATCACAGGTGGGGTGTACACCCCTTGTTATATTGTATGGAATCTCATCCTCTTTCCACATGTATCTTTAGAACAATATCCCATGGGGGCTCTCCATCCCTTCAATATTGGTACTAATACCATCTTCTCCTTTCCTGGATATGAGAAGCAATATCACAGGAGGGGTGTACACCCCTTGCAATATTGGTAGTAATGTCACCAATCCCCTGTGGTTATTAAGGAAAAAATCCCAGGGTGGCTGTACGGTTCCTACTTTATTGGGTGTAATATCATCCTCTCACCCCCTGGATCAGAGGAACCGTATCACTAAAGAGGTGTCCACCCTCTTCGATATTGTCAGCCATGTCATCTTCTTCCCGCCTGGATATTAGGAATGATACCCTGGGGTTGGGGGCGGTGTACACCCACTGCAATATCGAAAGTAAAATCAGCCTCTTTCCCGCTAGATATTAGGAACTACATCACAGGTGTGTGTGCACCTTCTGGGATATTGGGAGTACTATCAGCCTCCATGCCGCTGCGTATTAGCAGCAATATACAGGGGACAGGGTGGTTACACCCCCTGCGATATTGAGAGCAATATTCTTCTCTTTCCCCTGTACATTAGGAACTACATCACAGGGTTCTGTACGCCTTATGTGATATTGGGATTAATGTTATCCTCTCCCCCACTGAATGTCAAAAACAGTATCACAGAAGGGTGTACACCCGCTTTGATACGGCCAGTAACATCATCGTCTCTATCTTTGGATACTAGGAACATCTAAGAGGGTGTGTATACTCCCCTGCGATATTGGACATAATGTTATCCTCTGTTCCCCTGGATATTAGAAACGATATCCCTGGCGGATAGAGGTGGAGTACATTAAGAACAATATCACTGGGTGAATGTATACCCCCTGCGATATTGGGTGTAGTGTCATCCTCTCTTGCCTAGGATATTAAAAACAATTACACAGGAGGTGTTTACAGCCACAGCCCCTGTGTTATTGGGAGTAATAACATCTTCTCCCCCTCTCGATATAAGGAACAATATCCCAAGGTGGATGTACATCCCCTGCGATATCGGGTGTAATGTCATCGTCTCCCAAAGTGGATATTGAACATAGTGTCACAGGAGGTTGTACATCTTCTTCGATATTGGGAATAATATCATCCTCTCCCCTCAGGATCGTAGGCAAAATATCGAAGGGGTTTTACAACTCGTGCGATATGGGCAGTAATATCATCCTCTCCCCACCTAGATGTTAGGAACTATATTACAGGCGGTAGTACACTTCTTGTGATATTGGGAGTCATATCAACCTCTCCCACTCAGGATATAAGGAACAAAATGACCGAAGGAATGGACACCCACTGCGATAGTTTCAATAATGTCATCCTCTACCCCCTGACTATCAGAAATAATATCATAGAGGGATGTACACTTTCTTCGATATTGGGAGTAATATCATCCTCTCCCCGTCGGATATCAGGAACAAGTCTATTAATTATTAATATTAATAAATATAATAAAAATTGATAGCAATCATCAATATTAATAATCACAATAAAGATAGTATAAATTAATACTGGTAAAAAATGTTAACGATTAGTATAACAATTAATCATAATATCACTATTAATAAAATAATGATATCAGCAATTAATGTTACTTAAATCAATACTAAGTGATGTTGGTAATAAAATAATTATTAATATTAAGAACTAATAATATTGTTAAATGACATTAATATTACTAATTATTTTCAAGAGTACATATTCATATATTTAAAATAATTATCCATAGTTAATAATGGCATCCTATTAATTGTGTCATTGATAATTATTAAAATCGACCATAGATGTTTAATAATTAATCATATTATTACTCCTAATACCGCAGGGGGTGTACACCTACCTGTGATGTTGTTCCTAATATCCAGGAACGGAGAGCATGATTTTAGTTTTAATATCGCAGTAGGTGTGCACTCACCCTGTGCGGTGATGCTAATATCTAGGGGGTAGAGTATGACATGACTCCCAACATAGCAATGGATGGACAGCCACTCAGTGATATTGCTCCTAATATTCACGGAAGAAGCGTATAATATCTCTCCCAATATCGCAGGGAGGGTACAACTCATCTGTGATATAGTTCCTAGTATCCAGAGGGGGAGAGGATGATAATAAGTCCAGTATCGCAGGCTGTGTTCACCTGCCCTGTGATATTGTTATTTATATCATAGAAGGGAGAGGATGATATTACTCCCCGTAGAGCAGGAAGCATACACCCAGTCTGGGATATTGTTCCTAATATCCACTGGGGGGAGAGGCTAATGTTACTTCCAATATGACAGGGGGTATACATCCACCCTGTGATACTCTTCTTAATATTCCTAGGCCGAGAGGTTGATATTACTCCCAGTATCACAGACACTGTACATCCCCGTGTGATATTCCTCCTGATATCCGGAACAGGAGAAGATGGTTTTAATCCCCATATCGAAGGAGGTGAACACCCACTCTGTGATATCTTTCCCAATATGCAGGGGGAGAGAGGATAATATTATTCCCAATATTGCAGAAGATGTACACATGCCCCCGTGATATTATCCTTAATAATCCAAGGCACAGAAGATAATGTTACTCCCAATATCGCAGAAAGTGTACACCCCCACAGTGATGTTGTTTCCATGATCCAGGAGGGAAGAGGATGATATGACTTTCAGTATCGCAGGGTGTGTACACGCCCCCGGTGATACTGTTCCCAATTTCCACCCAGGAGAGGATGATACTACTCCGAATATCGCAGGGATTAAAAACACGGGGGTGTACAGTGTCTGTGATACTAGGAGTTATATCAACCTCTCGGACTTGGAATATAAAGAATATCACAGGGTGGATGTACACCCCCTGCCACATTGGGAGTAATATCCTCTCCCTTCGAAGATATTAATAACAATATCACAGGGCCGGTGAACACAGCCTATGACAGTGGAATTATTATCATCCTCTCCTCCTCTGGATATTAGAAATCATAACACAGAAGACCTGTACCCTCCCTGCGATATTGGGACTAAGATCATATTCATCTTCCGTGAATATAAGGAGCCATATCACCGGGTGGCTGTCTATTCATTGCCATGTTGGGAGTCATGTCATACTCTACCACACTGGATATTAGGATTTGTGTCACAGGGTGAGTGTGCGCTTATTGCGATATTAAAACTAAAACCATGCTCTCCCTCCCTGGATATTAGGAATGACATCACAGGTAGGTGTACACACCCTGCGGTATTAGGAGTAATAATATGATTAATTATTAAACACTAATGACCAATTTTAACAATTGTCGATGACACTATTAATCTGGGAAGTAAACTCCCAGATTTGGGACGTACTTCAGAGGTAGAATATTCATCCCGTCTTCTTTCCGGATGCCTGAGCACAGGGCCTTTCCATGCTTCTCCTCCGATCCTAAGAGTAGCTGAGGTCGAGACTCACTGAAAGCTCTAGGTAAAGATATCCCACCATGCACAGACTATCTCCGTTCTCTGACCTGGGAACAACTCTGACAGGATTCCACATCTAGGAGGCCTGGGAACTTAGTGGGATTTTCTGAGCAACACCAAATGGCTGCTCCCTTTCCGCCGCTGTTGAGGGTCGTTACCCTGGTTATCCAGATCACCTAGAAACTATCAGTATCCAGAATCAACAAGATCAACTCTCTGCTCCTCTGACAGCAGAAGGAGCATGACCAAAATGAACCAAAGAGCATGGCAGGAAACGATGTGACCGGAAAGCTCAGAGAACAGCCACAGGGGATGTAAGCAGGCGTTCCCACCTGAATCATGAATAATTAATGAAGCTCAAATCCAGGGGAAATCGAGTTTCAGCAGGTGCAACTCATCCAACAGGAGATCGCCAGAGGGCCAACAAGATTCAGCAACTGAGAGTCGGGTGTAGTGTCAAGTGGGACGCGACTGGTTCCAAAGCTCTAGAAGACCATGGGGTCACTTGGACCAAGTGAGAAAATGCCCCCAGTGTGCTGGTTCACCATTCCGACTCCTGCCTGTCTCTTCCCGTCCAGGGAACTTGGACCCTAACTCGTGCAGGTGCAGATGACGAAGGGCAGAATGAGGGGACGTGGCACCCAAGTTCCCCGACAAGAGACTTCCACAGAAAGTCCGCTGGATCTTCGCAAATCCAGAGAAATGGCAACGGGACCCAAGGAAATAGAGCCCCACAGGTGTCCTGGAGACTCTTCAGGCATAATGCCTGGAGCCGCAGGATGAGCTGAAAAAGGAGCCAGGCACCGAAGGACAAAGCGGTGTTGACTTTCTTCATCTGGGTTTCCCAGTGCAGTCCAATTCACGGTGGTTTCCAAGGGCCTCCTGGAGGAGAAAACACGTGAGGGTGTGGTCAGGGTTTTCTGCTGACGCACTTACTGTGGGGAAGAAGGAGAAGCTCTGAAGATGGATAACGACCGAGATTGTATGTCAAGGTGCACCTCCTTGATGACACTGAGGCCTACGTTGAAATACAGTAAATATGGTCCAATTACACTGTGTCTATTTTAGCACCTTGTTTAAAAAAAAAAAAAAAAAAAAAAAAAGATGTAAAACCAGACAGGGGTACATGCACCAGTGCTACATGCCTGACGGGAAACATCTATTCTTCAAAGCTTGCAGCTGTACAGGTAGGTTTTAGAATGTCTGTCCATAGTGAACATCGTCTTAGAGTGGGCTGGGCAAATAGACCTTTCCAGGTCATGTAATTGGACTAAGTTGATTAGGTTAGGGTCCGTTTTGCGTCAGGGGTCCAGAGGCAGTATAAAAGGCAACCTGGAAAGCAAAGGTCCCTCTCTGCCCCTTCCTCCGGCTTCCTGAAGGCTGCACCGCTTCCAGCAGGGCTGCTCCAGCACCTGCCCATCTGAGCGCCAGCGCACCTGTCCATCTGAGCGCCAGTCGAGGAAAGAAAGTAGACCTGTAATTTCAGGTTAGATTCCCTGAACGACTGGTTGTTTCACGTAATCCCTGAGGGGTTGGGGGAAAAGAGACAAAGGAAAGTGAAAGAAACAGATCACACTGGGGCTCGCTGATGCGGTAGGATGTGTTCTCCTCACCCGTAATTCTTGGAACAGAAAGCGAGAAAACATTTCCATCTCCGTGCCTGGGAGAAGAGCCAGATGGAAATGCAAAAAGAAATTTACTCCAGCATGCTGAATTGGTGGGTAAATGAAAAAAGAACTTTTGAAAAGGGGTGGTTTGCCCTTTAGCCATGTAAGAAATTCATATGCCACTTGTTCAGGGTTTGTTTAGATGAATTCGTATGGCGTGTGTAAAATACCAGAAAAATAAATAAAGAGGGACTGGAGCTAAAGCCAAAAAGACAGAGCAGGAAAGACCATCACCTGCTAGTGTGGTAGAGAGGGAGATAACTTCTCTCGATGAATTTGTGTTTGGAAGTTGCCTAATGAAACGGCAAGAGTAGCGATTTGAGTTCTGATAGGAAGCATCCCTTATCCCTGACTTCAAGCAGACCTGCCAAGGGGTGACATCGGCCATGCCCTGTAGCTTCTATTCTTTTGTCCCTCAGGGGAGAGAGAATCATTGTGTCTTCTACTGGAGTGAGTGGTGATAGACCTAAGTCCAGTCTCCAGAATCAGTTGTTTGGTTGGGATTGAAATCTCAACTCCAACTCCACATACCTAGGCCGTGGGCCATGTGGCAGGCGAAGTTTACTCTTGGACCAGGTAGTCACGGCAGAGGAACACACAATATCTGAGGATGCACACACCACATTGTGATCCACAGATTTGACCGACGGGTGGTGAGGTCTCCTCATGACCACACTGTCATGGAATTAGCTGAGGGTTTCTTGTGGGTGTGTGAATATCCAATGTGCCTAACTATCGCTTTGTGTGTGTTTGTGTGTGATTCAGGTGACCCAACCATCAACCCCTGAAAAAGGCGGCCATAAAACGCCCAGGAGACGAAGATGATGGCACGTCGTGACCCCAAAAGTGGGGCAAACAGACTCGTGAGAGCCCAGACCCTCCAGAAGCAGCAGAGGGTCCCAGTTGGGCCAAGGGCTCCCCCACCCGATGAAGAAGATCCCAGGGTACGTCTAGCCCTGGAATCTTTTGGGTATCGAGGGGGGAGGAGGGGGCGAGTGTCACACGGTCCTCAGAGACTGGGTTGGATTCCAAAGAGTTCTGCCAGCACCACCCGGGTTGGTTTTCCCATCCAAGGTGGGCCTGGCTTGGGACCTCCTCCCCGGCCCGACAGGTCCCTGGAGAGACTCTTGGGAGCAACCCCCCTTTCCACTCAGAATCCTGTGTAGCCAGGTTGGGCTGTGTTGTGGACATCGGGTTCACGATCGTCCCCGCTAGAACCCTGAGTCCTTCCTATGAGAGTTCCTCCCTCACATGGGCTTTGGGAGGGAACATCGTAACCGAACCCTCCCGCCACTCAAGGGCCCCCATGCCGGTGTCCCCGCTTTGGAATCCTCACTCAGTTCTGAATTCACAATCCGTCTCAATGTTGACATTGGATCACTGCCTGTGGCTTCAGCTCATTCACTGACATCACTTCCTTTCCACCCACAGGTCAAGTGCAAAAACTGCGGGGCCTTTGGCCACACGGCCAGAAGTACCAGGTGCCCCATGAAGTGCTGGAACGGAGCCCTGGTACCCCAGACCTTTGGGAGAAAGGAAGGGAAGGAAAACCGGAAACCATGGAAGCCCCAGGTTCGAAGGAACACTGGGCCCTTGAACAAGGAAAAGGGAGAGAAGGAAGCGAGACCAAGGTGAGCAGTGGGAGGGGTTTTCACCACCCTTAGGGTACTGCCACCTAAGGACACAGTGTCTCTGCACCCGCACACCGTGTGCCTTTCCGTCTCTGGGACAGGGAAGGAACGCTGCAGAGAAACAGACCAGAGCTCCGTGTCCTCCCGGGTTCCCCATCCGAGAGCTCCTTTGGCTCTGGGAGATTCAGGGATGGGGGAGAGGCGGGGGCGCTTCGTGCAGGTTCCCCATGACGGGGGGAAAAGCAACGGAATCCAAATGACAGTCCTTTCTTGGGAAGCCTAGAGGGCCACCAGCAGGATGGGAATGTTGGCACATGAGGGAAAGTGCAGAGGAGGAAAGGGCACAAAAGTTCCATTTATGTATCACAAAACACAGAATGGGACTGGGCCCCAGACAGGGTTCTCCCTGTCTCCTGGGGACAACCAGGGGGCAGGGTCTGAATTTTTTCTCTTCTGCAGGCAACAAGACCTGCAGAGGAAGGCTCTCCTCCAGATCTTTTCCGGGAGACCTCCGGAGAAGCTGCCGCCAAATCGAAAAGAATCCATGGAATCTTGTGATTTTCTGAGGGTGAGTGTCACCCTGGGCCCCTGGTCTTTTTCTCCTCTAGGTCACCCTGGTTGATTTCCTTTCAGGTTCCCGTGTGTGTGAGGGGATCGGGGAACCCTTCTTCCCTGCCTTCTTGGGGTCAGGGACTCCACGATCCTTCCAGGTCCATTTGATTCCAGATGAAGGCATCTGAAGATGCCATATTTCCTGTTGCTTTCTCTCTGTGCAATGATGGCAAGCCTGCCATCAACGTCTTCCTAGCGGCATGAGGAAATTAGTCCCTCAGGGGCCCAAAACATGGAGGTGGCTCACCCCAGGAACATGCATGTTTTCAGAAAAGACGTCCTGGGAACCCTTGAGCCACCGACCTGTCTTCAGAAGGACATTAGTCCGTCCCACTTCATGGAAGGCTGAGTGGAGGCGCTTTGATCCAATGAATGCCCAAGACACAGTCTTTAGAAAAATGGTATTCTCAGATCATAGCTCAAGAGTGCATTTTTCATGGGTCTTGTCCCGATCAGCACTCACCTTGAGGATCTGTCCCTACTTCCAAGGACCGCCTGTCCGTACCGTATTAAGAATTTCCTGCTGTGTACACCTTGTCTTTGGATGTGGTTGATTTCCATGTTGGCTCGATGCCAATGAATTTCTAACGTGTGTGGTCTCCTTTCTTTCAGGTTGCAAGCAGGCCAATGCCGGTCCACACAACTAATAAGAGGCCACGCGTGGACCGTGCCCTCACTGATGGCTCAGCTACCAAAATGTCTGACACGGTATCCATCTTGGCTTCACTGTCTCCCCTCAGAAAAGCCAGTCTGAGCTCCTCGTCAAGTCTCCGACCAAAGGAACGACAGACAGGGGCTGTGGCCGACATCCCTCAGCCTGGAGTCAGGCAGCAGGGCCCGGAGCCTCTCGTCGTGGTGAAGCCGACACACAGCAGGCCTCAGGGTGGCTGTCGAGAAGTTCCCCAGGCTGCCTCCAAGCCCCACGGCCTGATCCGGGTCATCAGCTCCCAGGCACAAGACAAACGTCCTGTGGTGACCTCACAGCCCTGCCCACCAGGCGACACACACAGCTTGGGCCTCGGCTCCAATCTCAGTTTCAGGCCAGGAGCCAAGAGACCTGCCAAGGCTCCGACTCAGGCTTGCCTGAACTTCCCCAAGAAACCGAGAATGGGTCCCTTCCAGATGCCCGAAAATGCCATCCAGGGAGGTGAGCTGGGGGCCCTGGAGACTCTCCAACCTCCGCCAGCTGCAACCGAACTCAGACTAAGTCCGTCGCCCCAGATGAGCAAGGGGACACCCGCCCAGGTGCCCAGCAGCGACCGGCAGCCTCCACACAGCAGACCTTGCCTGCTTACTGCCCAGGCCTGCACCATGTCCCATCACCCAGCGGCCAGCCACGATGGGGCCCAGCCTCTCAGAATGCTCTTCCGGAGACTGGAAAACGGATGGTGGACCTCCAGCCTCCTGCCAGCTCCCTCGTTTCCCTCTCCTGAGAAGCCGGGAGCCTTCCTCGCTCACAGCTGTCATGTCTCAGAGAAGTCTGAGGCTCCCTGTGTTCCTGTCCCCCTGAGTGTCCTCTATGAGGACCTTCAGCTTTCCTCCTCCTCAGAGAACAGCGATTCTGACCTGGAGTGAGACTACAGATGGCAGGGGCTCCATTGCATCCAGCTCCCGTGACTTGGAGGGGTCTGTGGGATTGAGGAGCACAGAACAGAGAGCAGACTGTGTGTGGTGACTCCCAAACTCCCCAGCTGTGGTGCTTCTGTGGATGTCGGAGCCCAGGCCAGGCAGGGACCACATGCCTCATCAAATTCTGGTGAGGGACATTGTAGTTCGCCGGGATCTCCAGAAACCCGCCATCAGAAGCTTCTGTGCCAGTGATTCGTTGCCTCAGAAACTGGGTGACGGTGACGCGCGGGATTCAGACTTCCGCTGTGATGTCAGTAGGAAACTGGGGAATGACTGTGTGTTTGCTCTCTAGATGACTGAATCAGGGAACAGTTAGGGAACCCTGAGAGATACAGGCCTTCAGCTGTGCCCCGCCCTAACAGCAGTGTTTTGGACGCTGTGAAGCGTTCTGCGCAATGCGTTCCTGGGGTGTTTCCTCAGCCTCGAAAATTGGGCTCTGGAATGCCATTAGAAATAGGTGTGTTTAATTTGTTTTGAAGTGAATAAAATTCTCAAAAAGATTCTCAAAAAGAGAATTTCTCAAAAAATTCTCTTTTGACTTTCATTCCGTGTTTGTGTGTAACTGATTTTCCAAGGGCTTGAAAATTTCTTGACTTGTCAGCAATCCAAGTCATTTTGTCTCCGAAACAGAGTTGATTGAGGGGACCACAGTTCTTCGCAGGACCTGTGACTTCTTAAACATCCACAGGGGCAAGAGAACCTCAGCCCCACTCTACCAACACGCACCTAGTCAAATTCTGCCAAGTGAATCTCACGCACACTAACACGTGGGGAGCATTGCTTGCACCACGAGTCCCCATTTGGCTCACCGCGATGCCACGTGTGGGGTTTCACACGTATGTGTTGCACCGCAGTCCATTTCACAGCGGTAGAATAAATGTATTGGCTTTCTGTCGGTTTTTTGGAGGCAAAAACCTGTGATGTTGTTGGGTTTTGGTGGGAGAGTTTCACTTTCGAAAAGAAAATACTCTGAAAATGGAGGTTGTCCTAGATTGTATTTCAAGGTGAGTCTACTTGATGCCAGTGAAGCATATTTTGGCATATAATACATATGGTTATATTATATTTTGTCTATATTACCTCATTTTAAAAAACCATTTTGTGAAAAATGTCAGAGTTAGATACACCAATGTTAAATTTCTGATCACGTGTCCAGAAGCACTGTAAAATGCAGCCTAGAATGCAAAATTCCCAGCCACTTCTTTGTTGAACTCTCTGCAGAGCGGCATTGCATCCAGAGGTTCTCAAGGTGCACTAGTGTGGCATGAACTGGTCTTTGGCTTCCTGCTGAAGTTGGAATCCTGCAGATCGTTTAGGGGTGGTGTCTGCTTGTCCCATCTTTCCAGGTCATCATTAACCTTTTCTCGGCACCCACATGGACTCAGAACTTACCTAGAGTCACAGGCAGGTCTGGGAAGCTGGCCTTGAGCCTTTGTGCAGTCCATGATGGTTCCATGCCTCTGATCCGCTGGGGCACATTCTGCAGAGGGATAGGCTGGCATAAGCTGTCCTTACCTTTCTGAAAATCATGGAGATTCCTGGTACCTGAAGCCACATAGAAATATCTGTGGAGTCTCAGGCAGGCCATGGATGCCATTCACAGGCTCCTGTTCTTCCACTTAATGGCAGCAAGAGTGATTCCTGAATTTTCTAATTGACTTTAAAACATTTTGGTGACTTTTTTGTATCAATGACCACTCCTGTTTCTGTGGCATCCAGTTCACCTGTAAGGTTTTTGGGGATTATGTGGAAATTCGTGCATTTTTTCAGAGCCTCACTTCATCCTGGATGCTCTCAGGCATGTACAAGCAGATTCCTGCCTTGGTGGCATCTTGGAGCATTGCAGGAGACCCCTTAGGTCTAGGAGGCACTAGGAGGTCCATCAGGAATTGGGAGGGCCTGTGTCTGCCCATCTGTAGTGTGAACTTCTATTCACCTTCGGAATGCAGATTCTTCCTGAACTAATAAATTATCTTCATCTTGGTGTAAGTAGCCACAAAAGAATAATTCATATTAACTCCATTAATAAAAACAACTAAAAATCAACAATGAAGTTAATAATGACAATGTTAATTATTATAATATTGATAGTAATAATAAAACAAAGGCATTAGAGATTAGAGATTCCCTTAAGTGAAGGACAATGTGAAGATATAGGGACACATGAGTTGTTTGGACTCAGAGTCCAATGAAACATGTTCCTCAAAGGCAAAGACAAGAAGCATAAGGAAAATATAAAGTTCATGGATGACCACCTGCGCTACCTTGGAACCCATGTGGGAACACTGCAGGCAAAGTGTACCTTGTCCTGGGACTGCCCAACACCCAGCCCCCACTCACCTTCATGAGGTAGGACAGCAGGATAACGGGGAAGGAGTCCACGCAAGGGATGCAAGACTTGTGTCACACCTGATTCAAAGAAGCACTGCTTATGACAGCTGTTTATCTCCTAACACTGTGGCACCTCTAACTGCCTGGCTGCATGTCTGCCACCTGTTCTTCTTAGGTCACAGGAGGGACAGACATTACTGTCCACCTATCTGCATACAGAGCCGTTGGAGAACATTACCCTTGTTGCTTCCTCTTTGAAAAAGGGCAACATACACGGCAGATGCCATTCTCTGTCTCTTTGGAAAACTTTGCCAGCACATTTAAGGTTTTCTTCAGCCACAGAAAGCCACCTGCTTCAAAGTCTCACCCTCCACAAGTGGCAAGCACACAATTATTAATGGAGGCAAGGGATGCATAGGTTTTGCCATTTGATTCAATTGGGACAAATAGGAGAGGTCTTCTTAGCTGAACAGCTCTGTCTGTGCGGCCAGTTGACAAAGTCAGGCTGCATTGCCTTTAGACTTGTCCCTTTGCACATAAGGCTTCCCTCTAATCCTTTCCACAGACGTGGATCCTGACATTACTTCCTAATAAACATCCTGCACACTAAACTTCATCTATATCCAGCTCTCTGGGAACCAAACCTGTGACAAAAGTGAAAAGTTTCTAGGGAAAATATGGTTTCCTTATCAGACAGGGATCAAATTCTGCTGAGCTAGAAAATAAGGTAAAGTCTGATGCCATCTCATGATTTTTTTTATTAGGACATTACCACTGCCAGCAAGAATTATGTGCATCAATTCATGGGGACAAAAATCATATTGGAGTGGGATGAGGTTGTTGTGAGTTGAGAAGAAATTTTGACGAATGAATTTTACCCTCAACTTGAGTTCAGGAGAGGAGATGAAGATGAAAACAGCTGGAAATAAAAGGTGTCCAGAAATATTTTTCTGGTTTTTCAAAAATCAAATTTCAGGTTGGGAGACACTATGTTTAAATTCTAAAAGGATGTAGCATACTGAGAGGAAATAACTGTAGATAAATTGTCCTTTTTGTAAATAATACACTTTATGATATGACAGGAGACCAAGGGACACAACACAAATTTGGAGTTAAAGAAATGAACAGACATTCTCGATACTCAGCTGTTATGGCAGAGATGCCAGAATGATGGATGTCCATGTAGCAGTACTTTTTTTTCTTTTCTTTTTTTTTTTTTTTTTTTTTTTTTTTTTTTTTTTTGTGACGGAATCTTGATCTGTAAGCAGGCTAGGGTGCAATAGTGTGATCTCAGCTCACTGCAACCTCCGCCTCCTTGGTTCAAGAAATCCTCCTGCCTCAGCCTCCCAAGTAGCCAGGACTACAGGTGCGCACCACCACACTCAGCTAATTTTTGTATTTTTAGTAGAGATGGGGTTTCACCATGTTGGCTAGGATGGTCTCGATCTCCTGATCTTGTGATCTGCCCCCCTTGGCCTCCCAAAGGGTTGGGATTAGAGGTATGAGCCACTATGCCCAGCCCATGTAGCAGTACTTTTGAACTTAATGGCTGAAAGCATCCACCTCCAATTATTATATTTGCAAAAGAGTACAAACCATGTAATGAATTTTAAAGGGAAGACAAGCCTGTGGGAGCTCAACAGCCATGGCAATGTTTTGAACATCTTTTTATTAAACACGTAAGAAGTAAGTGAAGTTCAAAACCTAACAGAATGGCCGGGAATTATTTGAAGAACTACCAAGATGACTTAGACACTATGAAATCCTTACGATGCCCTCTGGTGGAGTTTCCTCCTGGAGCCAGTGATTTTAAGCCAGAGGCAAATGTCTCTGCAGGCATAAGAATTCGACCCAAATGTACTCTTCAATTTTAAATGAGATGACAATAAAATTATCTGCTATATAGTAACAACTTTTTTTTTTCTTTCGGACAGAGTCTTTCTCTGTTGCCTAGACTGGAGTGCAGTGGGGCACTCTTGGCTCACTGCAATCTCTGCCTCCTAGGTTCAAGTGATTTTCCCACCTCATCCTCATAAGTAGCTGGGATTATACGCATGTGCTACCATGCCTGACTGATTTTTGTATCAGCAAAATTATTTCTGGGGTGGAGAGTTAGGGACCTTTATTTTCTCACATCCAAAAACATGTTCTCCAAATGACCTGTCAATAGAAATAACTGATATCTATATTTGCTAACCTATCTTTTTCTTTCTTTAAATTCAGAACTAGAGTGTGGAAAAGTTATATTAAGAAGGTTCTCTCAATTTTCAACACAAGTGATGGGCTAGGCACTATTCTAGGTGCTACAGATACACAGTCACATACCCACAATAGTTTTGCCTTATTACCTCCTACATTCTAATAATGCATCAAAAGAAAAGTATAGATTAGCTTTTTATTTTTTTGAGATGAAGGTTAATTCTGTCACCCAGGATGGAATGCAGAGGCAGGATCTCAGCTCACTGCAACCTCTTCTTCCTGCGTTCAAGCGATTCTCCTGCCTCAGCCTCCTGAGTAGCTGGGATTACAGGCATGTGCCACCATGCCCAGAAAATTTTTGTATTTTTCAGAAAGACGGCTTTCATTATGTTGGCCAGGCTGGTCTCAAACCCCTGACCTCAAGTGATCCATGCACCTCGACCTTCCAAAGTGCTGGGATTATAAGCATGAGCCATAGTTCCCAGTCAAAGAGAATAGCTTTAAATAGAAAGCATGAAACCAAAAGAAATGTATGTCCATCAATTTTATACTGTATTTGGCCAGGTGCAGAAGACCGACTTGTAGTATTGTAAGGGAATAAGGTCAGTTCACATCTAATTGTTAGGAAAAGTCGCCAGAAACCAAAAGTTGGAGGAGTTGTATCTTTTGAGGTGGGTTGCACAGGCAAGCAGCAAGTTGCTATCTCTCCAAACTCCTAAGCTGTTCTATTTCTCCTACTGTGGAAAAATGCATCTCCTACTTGATTTCAATTTATATAGGAAAATGCTTAATAAAACTAATAAGGGCTACATTCTAGGGACACAGCTAGACCACACATATACTGAATCTTGATTCTGGAAACACATCTTGTTCAATGTAATTGGATTTTCATGACAACAAAAATGTAACCCTGACACAATATTGGAGAGTCAAAAGGAAAGGACATTTCGGATTGAAATTTTTTATTTTAAAAATATGTCCTTGAGTTCTGTTAATAATAGACAAAACCTGGGAACAACTCAAATGTCTATCGAGAGGAAATCAAGAAACAAATTATATGCATATTATAGAGCAATATTGGGCAATAACGGGGGATAATCCACTCTATTAATCAATAACTTGGATCAATATAATCTTTCTTACCCTGAGTGGGGAAAGCTAAGCTAAAAAGTATCCTATAATATAAATAAATGTACACAAAATTCTAGAACAGACAAACCTAATATAAGCTAAAAAAAAATTAGAAAAGCCAGTTGCAGTGGCTCATGCCTGTTATGCCAGCACTTTGGGAGGTGGGTGGATCACATGAGCTCAGGATTTTGAGACCTGGTATTGTGCGCAGGAATAGAAAACCAAATACTACATATTCTCCATTGTAAGTGAGAGCCAAACATTTTGTTATATGTTGTTTAGGACTCACTTATATGGAAACAATAGACACTGGAGATTCTTAAAGGGAGGAGGGAGGGTTGAGTACAAGGCCTTAAAAACTGTCTATTGAGTATTATGTTCACTAGGTGTGTGATGAGATCATTCATACTCTAAACCTCAGCGTCACACAATACATCCATGTAACAAACCTGCACATGTATCCTCTGTGTATAAAATTAAAATTAAAAAACTAAAATGAACAAACAGATACGAGTAGGAATTTCTCAAAAGAGGAGATACACATGGACGACATATATATAAACAATTCTTACCATCTCTAGTCATCACGGGAATGCAAATGAAAATTACCATGAAATATCACTTCACACCTGTTAGAATAGCTATCATCAAAAAGATGGATGATAACAAGTGTTGGTAAGGATGTGGAGAAAAGGGAGCCTTTGTATACTGGTGGTAGGAATGTAAATTAGTATGGCCATCTTGGAAAATAGTATGGAGGTTTCTCAAAAAATTCATAATAAAAATACCACTTTGTTCCAACAATCCCACTTATTTTATTTATATACATATACATATATATAAAATGGTATTTTTATATGAAGTGGTAGATATATATATATGAAGTCATTGAAATCAGTATGTGAAAGAGATATCTGCACTCGTATATTCTTTTCAGCACTGTTCACAACAGTCAAGATATATGAAAACACATATGTTATCATTCATTCACGGACGGATGAATTGATGTTTTATATATATATATATATATATATATATATGCACAATGGAATATTATTCAGTATTATACAATAATGAAACCCTGTCATTTGTGACAGCATTGATGGATCTGAAGGGCATGAAGTCATGTGAAATAAACCAAACACAGAATGACAAATATTGTATGATTTCACTTGTATTTGAAATCTCAAATAAACTCAGAAGCAGAGAGTAGACTGGAGGTTGCCAGGAGCTGTGGTGCAGGTAAATGAGTAGGTGTGATTATAGTACAAAGTTTTAGATATACAAACATAAATAAGTTCAGGAGGTCTGATCTACAGCATAGTGCTTTTAGCTATGAATGCTGTATTGCATACTTAAAATATAATAGGAGGGTGAATTTTTTGTTAATTGTTCTTACTAACAGAAATAATAATTAGAATGGGAGGGAGAACTTCAGGAGGTGATGATTATGTTTATAATCTTGATGGTAGTGATGCTTTCACAACATATCCTTGTCCTCAAACTCACTGAGATATACACATTAAATAGGTACAGCTTTTTAATGTAATCATATCTCAACAAAGTGTTTTTAAGGGAGGTTGGTTAAAAAATGTAAAAAGGAAAAGTAGATGTCCCTTTGCCCTTCCCCCACGCCTTTTTTCTCCCTGATGTCTAGAATTCAGAAATAATAGGTGGGAATTTAGCAGCCAAACTAGGGTATTTTCTAAAGTGTAGCAGAGCAGATACCTGGAAGGGACCTGCATCCCTAATGACATTAGAAAGAATCTGTACTAGCCCTGAAAGGTGTAACTACAGGTTAATTTTAAGTGAAAAACAAATCAACTTCTGTCTTGTTTAAGTAACTTCATTCAGGCATTAATTTTATAAACATGTAGAGAATACATACTCCTTATGAGTAGAAGCAATGTTTATAAATAAAACACTGGTGATAAATAAAAGAAAATAAAAAGCCATGAAACAAAGTGGTTTAATAGCTATACATAGTTATTTTGTTGAAAGATTCTGCTGTTAATATTATTCAATATTTTTGTACGCTGGTGCAAGTAAGGAAATTTACATTGTCTAATAAAAATTATTTATCAATTTATAAAACAGTAAACATTTCATAGAATGGGGCTAACAATCTGCATTGCAAAATAACTTTCAGTTGATTTTATGCACAGTAATTATTGAGAATCCCAACAGATCTGGACCTACATAGGTGCTATCAAGACTTAAGGAAGAAAATTTTCCCGACTCTATCCCTACCTCCAGTTAGTAACAGATCTAGAGATTCAGAACTCAAATCCTGACCTCCTGCTTCCATGTGCAGTGGCCTTTCACTGTCCTGTTTCGCTTCACTTGTTGAAGAGGATTTGAGAATAAATGACCACATGATTCAACTCTCTCCTCAGCTCTGAGGAATATAGCCCTGTCCTGGCAAACAAGAAGCTCACACAGTAGTAGAGGAGGCAAATAGACATTCACTAATCTAGCATACAAGCAGTAGGCACTGTACCATAAACAAGGCACTGTGGGGGTTCAGACCAGGAGCAAAGCAGGGATTAGCAGGGCTAGTAAAGTCTGGGAAGTGTTCACTAACAAAATGTCTAATCATTAACTAAACCAAATGGTTTCTCAACATGGCCTAATTAATTGTAACTTAATATAAATGGTTGGTTGCTCATAAACCTTAATCTTTTGCCAAAATATTTGTAGCTTATGTTCCCATTTAACAAGGTTTTCTGGTCCAAACTATGCACTGCAGGGGCCTTTGAAAACAGTATGCTGAGAATAGATAGGGCTCAAGGACAGTATCTCCAATTGAACTTTTAATGAACTCCCATAGGCGCCAAGAAGGCGGGCAGATAAGGAAGAGCATTATTGCAGCACTATTCACAATAGCAAAGACTTGGAATCAACCCAAATGTCCATCAGTGACAGATTGGATTAAGAAAATGTGGCACATATACACCATGGAATACTATGCAGCCATAAAAAAGGATGAGTTTGTGTCCTTTGTAGGGACATGGATGCAGCTGGAAACCATCATTCTTAGCAAACTATCACAAGAACAGAAAACCAAACACCGCATGTTCTCACTCGTAGGTGGGAACTGAACAATGAGATCACTTGGACTCGGGAAGGGGAACATCACACACCGGGGCCTATCATGGGGAGGGGGGAGGGGGGAGGGATTGCATTGGGAGTTATACCTGATGTAAATGACGAGTTGATGGGTGCAGCACACCAACATGGCACAAGTATACATATGTAGCAAACCTGCACGTTGTGCACATGTACCCCACAACTTGAAGTTTAATAATAATAAATAAATTAAAAAAAAAAAAAAAAAAAAAAAGAAACAAGGAACTGAGTAGAAGATTACATGTGGGAAAAGAAAGTCTGTTTTGCATTGCATTCTTTCTGCTGACGTGGGGTTTATGGAGTATAAATAAAGTGAGGCGGAGGCTCTGAGTGCGGCCGCCATGTTCTCTGTGTGTCTTTGTCTTTTGTGTGTTCTTTCATTCTCCACCACCCCCGGCACGGACCCCAACAATGCACCCACATCTTTCTTATGAACTTAGTGTCCAATAAAATATGGACTCTCAGTCATCCCATGAAGGTGATTTTATGTGAATAGTACATCTCTGTCTGTGAATATGCCTAATGAGCTATGGAAGGACACTTATTATCCAAACAAAGACATTCCACTGGTGCTAGAGAGCTACAGACGGAAGATTTTTCTGCCTACTGGAAATAAAGCCAAGCTTTCTTCTTCCTTCAGCAGTGAGGATTGCTGTCCTCCTCTTTATCTTTCTCTCTCTTTTTTTAATGGGCCAAACTCTACCAAATAACAAGATAAACTTTGTGTAAGCCTTGGTAAGAGCAGAGTGTCTGACACCTTATGGTGCTATAATACTCAAAGCAAAAGCAAAATCACCTATGACCAGAAAAGGGAGTCACAGGACATCTAGAAGACTTATTGGCCAAGAGACCTGCAGCCTCATAGTTCATTAGCTCTCCAGAAGAACTCTCACGTGAAATGAAGTCAGTGGTGCTTCAAGTGCTTGAAACCTTCGTTACTCTACCTCTAAATGTGAATTAATTAGGCAAGTTTACTAGCAGTTACTAGACCTCAAAAGCAAGAGAATCAGGCATTATTCTACTAAATATTGGTCTCCATAACTCCTCTATTTTCTTTAGGAAAAGCTAGTTAGCCTAAGACATTTGGCATAAGGGTTATGCCAAAGCTATGTTGGGGTCAGCCAGGAAGGATTCCTGGGGGTCTCCTTGAAAATATTACAGTAATCGAAGAAATCTTCAACCTATTGCCCCTCAGTACTGTTGGTCCCTTGTACTTGATTTTTCCCCTTAACTTTTATTCCAATTTCTAACATTACCATTCCCTCTTCCTTCTCAGCAACTAGTCCATCAAAGTAGAACTTAAACAATGACCAGACATGGCCCTGCAACAGAGCATATCCTTCTACATTTAGCATGCAATCATGAATCACAGGTATAAGACCCCTTGAACAGACATGGTTTTGGTGACTACATGTAGGACTTATTGCTTTTACCCAAGAAGAGGATCAGGCATCCTAAGTAGCTCAGAAATTTTTCTGGAGCTCTTGAATGTGTAGAGGCAAGAAAGATTAAGCAACCTGTTGCCTTACATGAGGCATACTATCTTCTTATGTTTTCTTTTGAATTCAGGATTTCAAGGTTGGGGAAGGAGTGGGAAAGTAGCCATGGACATGTGAGAATGTGGATGATCCTTTTACATTGTCAGGAACCGTCAAATTCTATGCTTTATGTTGTTTGCTAAAAGACACTTTCCAAAGCTTTCAACAGAAAATGTAATGGCACACATGCCTATTGTTGGTGAACCCAGACTTTTTGTCTAGTCTGTGATAGTCAATTTTGAAGGACTGCTTAGGGTAATGAATCCTTCAAGTTGTAAAGATGAAGGGCAGTTTTTGGACAATTCCCATTTGCTGTAGGAAAACTAATCTGGAAGAAGTAAAAGGGAGAGATTGAAGTGGGAGAGAACGGAGGTGGAAAATGAGTTCAGTTGATCAAATATTTGTTAAGCACCCACTGTATGTCGGGCCCTTACAAGGAAGCAAGCAAAGAACAAAAGTATGTGATGGCCTTGCTCCTAAGAAGCTAGAGACCAGTAACCTGGATTGCTATAGAGCAGAAAAACGTCCACAAGCCCCTACAATACAGCACTGGCATAGGATGAAGAAGAAGTTTCTTTCTATGAGATCAAAAGCATACAACCAAATAAGAAAGTCAAAAGTTACACAAAGTTCAAAAACCTAAGGCACTAACTTTTAAGAGATCTGACTGTTGGTGGTGACTTTGGAAGGAAAGTTATTATTAGGATTATTTTAGTACTAAGAGTTTTGAGCTGTCTATCCAATATTTTCATCTGCACCTCTGCTTTGGTAATACTGTGTGTGTGTGTGCGTGCGTGCGTGTGTGTGTACGTGTGCTTTTTCATGTGTTTGAAATATTTTATCTATCCCACACTCCACATAGGTTTGGGGGTTAATTACATACAGGCTGATCTGAATCTATACTCTTAGGGACGGGGTTAGGCTACTCTACCACATTGTGAAGAGTTGATATGTAAGAAACTCTGAACATCTTATAAATTATCTTTAAAATGTTTCCTTTTAGTGAAGGGAAGAATAAGTATTTGTAAACAAATGCAAAAATTTCTTTAACTAAATGAAAGAACAGTTAGTTAACCTTGTTGTGATTAGCAGAGAGGATAGCTGCAGACACTATAAAATCACTCAGCAACAAGATTTGACAAAACCTTAAAGATGGCTCTATTTTTCCTGTTTTATACAGGAAAATATTAACGCCCTGGGAATTGAAGTACTTTTCCCAACAGTGGAGTAAATGTCAGAGTCAAGGCTGTGTTTTACATCTCGGTTTTCCCACACATCCCACCCTATGGTTCTGTTGTGCTGTTCCTTTGTGTGACTCCTCAAAGCCTGGTTAAAGGTGATACCGTATCAAATTGTATTAACTCAGTAGCACAAAACACCAGGGAATTGATTTATAAGAGTATTAACCTTGTGGCATTACTGAAGACCCATCTGATTAGTAGTTATTAAGTAGTCACCCTGGTAAATATATGGGTTTGATTTTTAATTTTGAAAATGAAAAATATTTTAAAATCTATGTCTTACATCCATATCCCCAGAAAATTTTAATCAAGTTTTAAAATTTCCAAATTTAGATAAACTCATGTTTTTTTGTTGTTTTAATTTTCACTCAATGAAAATAGAAAAAAACTAATTGGATAGAACAGCACAGCAGAAGCATTACTTATCGCCAAAAATGGGATGCAACAAGACTGAAGAAGAAAATGCAGGACAGTGCTTAAAAAAGCAGTCTAATGAAAAGTGGGGTCTCCTCAGGATGTCCTTAGGTAGACATTGCAGCAGAACTGCAAAGTTTTCTTTAGAAGGCTGGGGAAGAGAGGAGGAAACAGAGAAGGGGCAAGAGTGGAAAATAGAATGAGGCTCAGAATACCAAGCGTTAGTGCCGTCCCTATCACCTTCCTCACTTGATCACTGGGTGATCTTGGGCAAGTTTCTTCCTTTCCCTCAGCTCATTTCCTCATCTGGAAGGTAAGTTACTAGACAAGATAGCCTTTGATGTTCGTTGTAACTCTAACTGATCTTACCCAAGAAAATAGCTGGGAAAGACACTGTGCCCACAATATGCAAGATACAAGGTTTACAAGCAAAGAACAAATCAAAACAAAAGATGTTTTAAAACCCCTAATGTCACTTGAATTCTTACAACTAAGCAATGGTACATCATACTTTTACAAAGCCCTTCTGTGATTTCATTTTTAAAATCATTTCAAGTTTTATTTTACTTCATATTAAGATAATGGGAGATAAAATGTTACATGGGTTCATGCAGGAATATATGTAAGAGACACAAAAATCCAAAATAGGTAATTGTTACGTTAGTTGTTCCCTTTACTGAAGGGGAGCAGACAAAAGAATGTTAGAAAAAGCTTCATAAAGTGGATTACATAGAATGTGCTTTAAAAGAGTTTGGTATTTTATTGAGTGGGAAAGAGCAATATGGGGAGTTATTGTTCAAGGGTTAAAGCTATGCAAAATGAGTCAATTACAAAGATAGGCTCTAAAACATAGTACCTATAGTTATTACTAAGGTATTTTGTATTTAACAATTTGTTAAGGGGGTCGATCTTAGGGGTTCTGACAACAACAACAACAACAACAACAACAATAAAGGGATGTAGGAAACACTTGGAGGTGATGGATATATTATTACCTGGATATTGGTTGTGGTAACAAGAGTAATATCTATGTGCAAATTTGCCAAACTATATCCATTAATTATGTACAGTTTTTGTATAGCAATTTTACTTCAGTTCCTACTATATTGCCTGGCAAACAATACTTTATACTTAAAGTAAGAGCAATGATTATTGCATGTGTATGTTGAAAATAATAAAGAAAGCAGGTGACAATAAGACATCCTGAGTCTTTTGGAAATAAATAGCATTCACCTACTTTCTCATCCATTGAGATATCACCACATTTATGTACTTGTGTGTCCCTGGAAGTTTCTTGTGGGAGATTTAGTTATTCTCTTTTCGTTAGGTTCTACTAACCAAGAACAAATCACAGACTCAGACAGCATCATAAAAAGGCCCAGACCCACGATGTCCAGAGACTCCAGGCTCAACCCACATTGATGCTGGCCCTTCAGCCATGAGACTCCATTTGCTTCTTCTTATTCTCCTTCTTTTTTCAATTCTTTTATCCCCAGGTAAGTTGGTAGCTGATTACTACAAGGTTCTGCAGATTAGAAGGCTATATCCCTGGCCAGACAAGATCCTAGAATCAGTCCTCTGGGTTCAAGAACCTAATATTTACAGCTTCACTAGGATAATAATAGGGAAAAATAGAAAAGAGACTCATTTAGCAGTAGCTCCTGTCGATAAGATTCCATCCATGTTTTTTGATCTAGTGAGTGGATATAATAATGGATGCTGCTGAAATTCAATCCTGTCAGATCAAACTGCCTACATATAAATTTCCATGTCCCACCAAGGCATCTCAAGATACAAAGTAAGAATACAACAGAATGTGACCTCAATGAGATGTCTTTGTGGGACCTGGAAATTTATATGCAGGCAGTTAGATCTGACAGGATTGAATTTCAGCAGCATTTATTATTATATTTGCAGAGGTTGCAGTGAGACAAGATCGCGCCATTGCACTCCAGCCTAGGCGACAGAGTGAGACTCCAAAGAAAGAGAGAGAGAGAGAGAGGAAGGAAGGCAGGGAGGGAGGGAGGGAGGGAGGAAGGAAGGAAGGAAGGAAGGGCGGAAGGAGAGAGAGAGAAAGAAAGAAAGAAAGAGAAAGAAAGAAACAAAAAGAAAGAAAGAAAGAAAGAAAGAAAGAAAGAAAGAAAGAAAGAAAGAAAGAAAGAAAGAAAGAAAGAAAGAAAGAAAGAAAGAAAGAAAGAAAGAAAGAAAGAAAGAAAGAAAGAAAGAAAGAAAGAAAGAAAGAAAGAAAGAAAGAAAGAAAGAAAGCAAGCATTAGTGAGGGAGAGTGAGAGAGAGTGAGTGTGTTTGGGCCCCTACTGATGATGCTAAACTATCACAAGCCCACACTCAGCCTTTCAACATTTGCTGGAGATTCACTTGTTTCCTTGTTATCTCCATCAAGGACAGCTTCCTCCTGCTTCCGCTGCTGCAACTCAGCTAGGCACAAAGCATGTGTGGATCCGTTCTTTTTTCAGCAGGGCTTCATCACTCCGAATTTAAGTTAATTAGCTTTTTTTGAGACCTCAGTTCTGTGTTTTAAAATGAAATCTAGGATCTATAGATTATCCAGCTTATTTTCTTTGTCAGGGCAAGAGCATTTTTCTATAACTTTCTAAATTCTACACAAAAATAAAAGTTCACTTCTTTTCAGAATCCCCACGTGTCAGAAAGTGTTACTATTATCATCAGTTTAGTGATATTCATGGAATTCCAAGTTGACTCTAATATCAGCTTTTGGGCTAAATTCTTTCTTTCTGATATGTAGCCTTTGAAATTTTATTTGCTGCAGATCTCTTGGTAGTGAACAATTTTCATTTTTATCTGCCAATTTCATATTGTGATTTTTGATCTTGAAAGAGAGCATTACTGAGTACCCAATTCTATATTAACAGTTATTTGCTCTCAACATTTGTTGATACTAGTTTACTCATTTTTAGTTTTTGCTTTACTATAATAATCAGATAAATATTATTTCATTATAAATTATCCTTTTTTCAATGTTTGTATGGTCTGGTGTTTGGTTTTAATGTTTTATAATTTAACTAAAGTGAGTTTATTTTTATATCATCTGTTAGAAATATATTCTTTGAATCAATGGATTTATACCTTTTCTTAATTTCTTTTTGAGAATCTCTTGAAATGGTGAATCCTTTTACACTTCTCTCCCCCCATATTTGAATTAAATAAATGTTAGACCTTGTGTTTCCATGCTACATTCTGGGTATATCATTTAAACATTTTTTTCTTCACTAGTTATCCTCTTACCTGTGTCTAATATATCATTAATAACTTGCATTTATTTTTAAATTAATTTTTGTTTCAGACCTGCCTTTTTTTTTTTTGGAGATGGAGTCTCGCTCTGTTGCCCAGGCTGGAGTGCAGTGGTGCGATCTTGGCTCACTGCAACCTCCACCTCCCGGGTTCAAGCAATTCTTCTATCTCAGCCTCCTGAGTAGCTGGGACTACAGGCACCTGCCACCATGCTCGGCTAATTTATATATACATATTTTTTAGTAGAGACAAGGTTTCACCATCTTGGGCATGCTGGTCTTGAACTCCTGACCTCGTGATCCACCCATCTTGACCTCCCAAAGTGCTGGGATTACAGGCATGAGCCACCACGCCTAGCCAGACCTGCCCATTTTTTCTATCATCGATATTGTTTTACTATTGTTTTTACATCTTTGTAATAGTAGATTGTTTCTTTAAACAATTGATACATACCTGCTTAATTATTTCTCCACATTGACAATTTCAATACATCTAGTTTTAAAGGGTCTAGATATGCTATTCATTTCATTAACTTTTATTCATGGTGTCTTGCTTACCTGATCATTTTTAATACTGAACTCATTGTTCATCCTTAACCTGACATCATTTTATGGTCTGAAATGAGAATGCTATTATCCAGACTTCCTCTGTGAAGCTGACTCAATGCTTTAACTCAATATAGAAGTTTCAGCATTAACAAACTGGAACATCTGATGGCCCAAGAGTCAGTAGTACCATCAATAGCATTACTGATCATAGCAGATCTTCCCATAAGATCTGGGAAACCCTCACCCCCCTCCATCAGCTCTCCAATACAAAGTGCCCACTGCTCAAGCTCCAGTTCACAGACTATTTTTGTGTTTGAAAGAGGAGATATTTTAAGAACTTATCTAACCATTTTCAGGGATAGAAATGTTTCAAAGAGATCCTCTACTATATATATGTTCTATAGCAGCAGTCACTTGAGAGCAGCTAACTCGCAGTCATGGCCAAAAGCCTAAATCTTTCTTTCATTCTAGTCACACCTATTTTGTATCTTTTGGGGATATCTCAGATTCAGATGCATTCATAGTATTCTATGATTTGCGACACTACTATAGATTCTTCAAAATGTTACAACATTCCAATGATATGTTGGGAGGTATAGAAGGAGAGGAAAAACAACAGGCTCAAATCTCCTCTGACTTCTCTTCTTACAATATGTTTCATTGTTCAAAACTTTTAGAACTATATTAATACAGCATTGACAGTGGGCATTCTTCTTTTCCTTCTGACTTTAATAGGATTGAAGGAAGTGTTTTGCTATGAAATTGCTATATGGGTTGTATTCAGATAAATTTTGACTTTATAAAGGCAATATTCTCCTCATTATTTTTAAATGCTTACCAGGATTCACAGTGTTATTTTCAGTTCTCGCTGTTTAAAGGCATATTTAAATAACTTGATGACTTGGATATAGTATATATGTTACTCTGCTACAGAAACAGAAAAACCACCACCAAATTATGTTCTAAGATACTTAGTACACCAATTGCACCATATTTTTTTTTATCTAAGACATTCAATTCTTCCACAGGTGGGAGCACATGAATTAGCGTCATTTACTACTCATAGCTTTCACTACAGACTTTCAGACTTATGGTGCCTAAAAGAAATAGAATACTTCTAGCTGGGTTTAAAAGCTACAAATAAACAGAGGAAATATACACTATTTTGAAAGTATCACTTGAGTGTTATGCATGTATTTCAATATTATATTGCTAATTTTAATTGTTCAAAGTTAAAGAGCTTAAACCTCCCCCTCATGCATTCCTGAATCACCCATTACTCCCACACATACATTGTTCGATAGAGCATAAATCTAAGTAAATAAAGATGTGACAAAATGAAAAAAATAAAATAACGTTATACCATTTTCATCTGTGAATGACATCAGTAGACAGATGTGAATAAAAGTAATGTGATTATAATTTTAAAAATCATATTTAATAGGATCCATTTATTATTAAATGAACATTAGGCTACTTAATGAATAATAAATCTTTGACACAATGAAAACTCTTAATGCAGAGTGAGACCAAAATGAAAGTAATAACTGTTTTTCTCCTAACCCTTGCTTTAGTTGGTCTTTCCACCAGACTGTCACTTTATTTTAAGGATATTATAATAGCACAAAGCCACCAGATTTACCATTAGAGAGATCTTCATTAAATTATCTTTGTTGTAATAAAGGTTATCTGGAGGAAATACTGGTCCGGACACAATAATAAATGTCAAGCTTTCTAATATTTTCCACTTTTAGACACAAATTGAAAGGATCGTTTATAATGTCAAAAATATACTTTTTTATAACGTCAAAAATATACTTTTTTCTAACTAATCTATCCTATGACTAAGACACTATTAGCAATTAAAGTAGATAGAGCAAATCTAAATGTGGAGAGAAAAAGTAATTTCCACTTGTTTGAACAGATGAAAGCATGAATAAATTGAAAGCCTGAAATATTAGCTTGGGGGAAAAAAATCACTCGGGGGAGCAAGAGCAGGATATATCAGCCTTTAACTCTACACTTCCCCCAAGAAAAAATTTATAGACAGCTATGTACAAACCAAAATAGCACTGGGAGGGTTCAAGGGACCACTTAAGAAACTACAGCAACACAGTGAAGCCAAAAAAAAGAGAGAGAGAGAGAGAGAGAGTGAAAGAAAAAAACAAAAACAAAAACAAAAACGAATAGCCATATAGAAAAAACAACTGCTGAAATCAGCATACCTGAGACAGCAGAAACATCTTTTTTGGCTAGGAACAAAAAAAGCAGAAAGGGACTATCAGCATCAGCCACAAGGTGGAACCACCATGGTCCTCAGTAACCCACTCTGGCAGAAGACACTGGCATTTTTGCCCTGCGGGAAGCAACAGCTATTTCTGAGAGAAAACCCAGAGGAAAAGATGAAGATGTACCATCCCCTCCCACATACCTTTTCCCCCACCAAAAATACCGTGACTGTTGTGCCAAACCAGGATCGGAACTACTACCTTTCTTAATCTGCATGTGTCTCTGACATATGAGCAGCAACCATTTCAAAAGCTCCCACATAAAAATGCTCATACTAAATTTATTCTGTTACTTAAGAGTGTTTATGGATTTACATTCCATTTGTGGACTATCTCACTGGATCTTCTTTCCTGCAGTAAGAGGTGGTTTGGGTGCTGCTGAAGGTCATTGTCTCAATTTGTCTAGTGTTTGCAGAAGAGATGTCTGCAAAGTAGTAGAAGATCAAATTGGTGCCTGCCGAAGAAGGATGAAGTGCTGTAGAGCATGGTGGATTTTAATGCCAATTCCAACACCACTTATCATGTCAGATTATCAAGAACCCCTTAAACCTAAGTTGAAATGAAACTGATGTAAAATAAAAATACATCAAAAGTGAAGTTATTTGCATCTAAGAATATTGAAATATACATATTAAGTACTTCCATCTTGATAACCATCTTGTGTTTTCACTTATCAACATAAGTGAATAAATACTAATTTCAAATATACCCAATACTATTTCTTTGTGAGTCATTAACAGATCTTAACAAAACCTCTAAAAATGAGAAAACTGTTACTTTTGTTTTCCAAGATGGTGGATTGAAGGCATTGTTAGCCCGCCTCTTGCACTTGGAAAGACAAAATGGTGTGTAGAGATTCACACTGAACTTTCTTTCAAGAAGCAACACAGGAACTTAACAGGAAAATTGAAATAAGCCACAGACCACTTGAAAGAAGCAGCAGGATGCAGCTTACACCATAAGCTAGGCAGAAAATTTTGAGTTTCCAGGGTGTGAGATGGGGATAAACTGACTGTAAGATATACACTTCCATTGGGAAACCTATCAATCTAGGCCATAGGGGAAGGCCTTAATCGTACTCAGGGCTGGAGTAGATTCAGTGAAGAGTGACGACTATATGAGGAGTGGCATTGGGATGTGCTTTGAGTCTCCAGCACGTTCCCAGTTTCTGGCAGGATGGAGGGAAGCCATTTCTGATTCTACCTCAGAGAGGACCTCCCAGAAGTCTGCCAGCTAACTCAAATGGTGGTCACAGGTTGAGAGAACCTCCCAACTGAAATGTTTGATATAATTTCCTGTGGGGACAAACTCCCCAGGCCAGAACTGAGAGGTGAGTGGGACGTGTGATGCAGCAGCAAGCACAGGAGCTGGATGCCCCTGCTCTGCAGGTGGATCAGGAGGGGTGTGGCCTGAAGGCTGCAGTTACTGTCTCAATAGGAGAGGCTTATGGTATGGGTCAGTTTTGAGCTCTGAGTTCAGACTTCTTGAAACTTAGCTAACTACTCCCAGTGGAACACTGTGGGTGTGAGACCTGCCTTGCCAAGGGTGTGGGAGCTGGATGGGGCTTACTGCCAAGCTGCTACTCCCCATTCTTCATATGGACTCTCCTTGTACAGAGCCAGAGGCAGCTTCACTTCTCTCTGGAAAATTACCCCAGTGGCCCAAGAACTGCCTTCCAATTCCCACTGGAGCCACTGCTTGTCCCACACGTAGAGAGCCAGAGCATCACTTTACCTGACCTAGTTCCCACCAGGTTTTGCTCAACCACCTACCCTGGTAGAGTAACACAAATAACAGAAGAAACTTTTAGAAGCCCTTTAGCTCTACCTGTTCCCTGAGACACCAGAGTACCTCCCATGGGTAACATAAGGCAAGTCCAAATCTCACCACTACCACCACAGATGGCAGTCTTTTGCAAGCACCACCTCCTGGCTGAAGGCCAACTGACACAGTCCATTAGAGCATCTTGAATTCAGAACATTCAATGTCATGACAGGCCGGGGAGCCTCCTCTGCCTTAATTTGGCTCTCTATCACACATTCACACACACACACACACGCGCGCGTCACACACACACATCAACCTACTGGCAAACCGAGGTAAACACACACACACACACACACACACACACACACACCTGCTCAATTCAGGCCATTATCCCTGATGAACATCGATGCAAAAATTATCAGTAAAATACTGGCAAACCGAATCCAGCAGCACATCAAAAAGCTTATCCACCACGATCAAGTGGGCTGCATCTTTGGGGTGAAAGGCTGAGTCAACATACACAAATCAATAAATGTAATTGATCACTTAAACAGAACCAAAGGCAAACACCAGACAATTATTTTGATACATGCAAAAATGCCTCTGATAAAATTCAACATCCCTTCCTGTTAAAAACTCTCAATAAACTACGTATTGATGGAACATACCTTAAAATAATAAGAGCTATTTCATACAGCCAATATCATAAAGAATAGGCAAAAGCTGGAAGCATTTCAATTGAAAACTGGTACAAGACAAGGAAGCCCTCTGTAACCACTTCTATTCAACATAGTATTGGAAGTTCTCGCCAGGGCAATGAGGCAATAGAAAGAAATAAAGGGTATTCAAATAGGAAGAGAGAAAGTCAACTTGTCTCTGTTTGCAGATGACACGACTTCATATTTAGAAAACCCATCATCTCAACTGAAAAACTTCTTGAACTGATAAGCAACTTCACCAAGGTCTCAAGATACAAAATCATTGTGCAAAAATCACAAGCATTCCATTACACCAACAATAGTCAAGCAGAGAGCCAAATCAAGAATGAACTCCCATTCACAATTACTACAAAGAAAGTAAAATAGCTAGGAATACAACTAGGAGTACAAGGGATGTGAAGGACCTCTTCAAGGACAACTGCAAACCACTGCTCAAGGTAATAAGAGAGGACACAGACAAATGGAAAAAATTCCATCCTCATGAATAGGAAGAATCAATATTGTAAAAATGGCCATACTGCCCAAACATTATAGATTCAATGCTATATCCATCAAAATACCGTTGACATTTTTCACAGAATTAGAAAGAACTATTTTAAATGTCATATGGAATCAAAGAATACCCCATATACCCAAGAAAATCGTAAACAAAAATAACAAAGCTGGAGGCATTACGCTAACTTCAAACTGTACTAGAAGGCTACGGTACCAAAACAGCAGGCTACTGCTGCCAAAACAGACATATAGACCAATGGAGAAGAGCAAAGACCTCAGAAATAACACCACACATCTATGACCACCTGATGTTTGACAAACCTGACAAAAACAAGCAAGGGAGAAAGGATCTCCTATTCAGTAAATGATGCTGGGAAAACTGGCTTGCCATATACAGAAAACCAAAACTTGACCCCTTCCTTACACCTTATACAATAATTAACTCAAGCTGGATTAAAGATTTAAATGTAAAATCCAAAACCATAAAAACCCTAGAAGAAAACCTAGGCAATATCATTCAGGACACAGGCAAGGACAAAGATTTCATGACAAAAATGTCAAAAGCAATTGCAACAAAAGCCGAAATTGACAAATCGGATCTAATTAAACTAAAGACCTTCTGCACAGCAAAGAAACCATCATCAGCATGAGCAATCAACCTACAGGACGGGAGAAAATTATTGCAACCTACCCATCTGACAAAGGTCTAATAACAAAAATTGACAAGGAACTTAAACATATTTACAAGCAAAAAAAAAAACAACCCCATCAAAAGTGAGCAAAGGATATGAACAGAAACTTATCAAAAGAAGACATTTATCTAACCAACAAATATATTTTTTAAAAGCTCAACAATACTGATCATCAGAGAAGTGAAAATCAAAACTACAATGAGATACCATCTCACACTCATCAGAATGGTGATTATTAAAAAGTTAAGAAACAATAGATGCTGGTGAGGCTGAGAAGAAAGAGGGACGCTTTTACACTGTTGGGGAAACTGTAAATTAGTTCAACCATTGTGGAAGACAGTATGGTGATTCCTCAAGGATCTAGAACCAGAAACACCATTTGACCCAGTAATCCCATTACTGGCTATATACCCAAAGGAATATAAATCATTCCACTATAAAGACACATGCACATATAAGTTTATTGCAGCACTATATACAATAGCAAAGACATGAAACCAACCCAAATGTGCTTCAGTGCTAGACTGGATAAAGAAAATGTGGTACCTATACACCATAAAATACTATGCAGTCATAAAAAGGAATGAGATCATGTCTTTTGCAGGCACATGGATGAAGCCATCATACTGAGCAAACTAACACAGTAACAAAAAAAGCAAACACCACATGTTCTAACTAATAAGTGAAAGTTGAACTTTGAGAAAACAAGGACACAGTGAGGGGAACAACGCACAACACGGTCCGCTGGGGACTGGGGGTGAGGGAAGAGAACTTAGAGGTTGAGTCAATAGGTGCAACAAACCATCATGGCAAAGGATACCTATACAACAAACCTGTACGTTCTGCACATGTATCCCGTATTTTTTAAATTTAAAAACAGGAAATACTTATGGACACACGTACATACATACATACACACATACATTCTTCCCGGATCTTCATTCCTGGCAAGCCAAGGAACCTGGAGAAACACGAGAATTCTGTCCCTCTGAAAATGCAGGACAGGTCTACCTTCATCAGCATAAAATTTTGGACCAAATGTGGTAAGTGCAGGTCCACCCCACAATGAGTAACTGAAAATTGAGGCAGTATTTCAGATCCAAAAAAGCTGATGAAGCAATTCGTGACACATTTGGGTTGTTTTTGCCTTTTCCTACTATGAAGAGTGCTAGTAGGAAGAAGGAAGAATGGTGTACAAATATCTGTTTGATTCTCTGCTTTCAGAATCCTTGCTTGTTTGTGTGTTTGTTTGTTCTTTCTTGAGACAGGACATCACTCCAGTCAGCCAGGCTTTTCCAGTCTGTAATTTTTGTTCTTTCCTTTTGTCAAGTTTTAGAAGATTTTATTTTCTTTCTATTGAATTTTAAGGCATTTTTAGACGTGTATTAAAACATTATCTCACATGCTGTGTGTTACATTTCATTTATTTTCATCGTCCCTTTTTTATTTTATTATTTTATTTTATTATAGTTTATATTCTAGGGAATATATGCACAAAGTGCAGGTTTGTTATATATGTATACATGTGCCATGTTGGTGTGCTGCACCCATTAACTCGTCATGTACATTAGGTGTATCTCCTAATGCTATCCTTCCCTCCTCCCCCCACCCCACAACAGGCCCTGGTGTGTTATATTCCCCTTCCTGTGTCCAGGTGTTCTCATTGTTCAATTCCCATCCATGGGTGAGAACATGTGGTGTTTGGTTTTCTGTTCTTGCAGTAGTTTGCTGAGAATGATGGTTTCCAGCTGCATCCATGTCCCTACAAAGGACATGAACTCATCCTCTTTTATGGCTACATAGTATTCCATGGTGTATATGTGCCACATTTTCTTAATCCAGTCTATCATTGATGAACATTTGGGTTGGTTCCAAGTCTTTACTGTTGTGAATAGTGACGCAATAAACATATGTGTGCATGTCTTTATAGCAGCATGATTTATAATCCTTTGGGGATATAGCCAGTAATGGGATGTCTGGGTCAAATGGTATTTCTAGTTCTAGATCCTTAAGGAATCGCCATGCTGTTTTCCACAATGGTTGAACTAGTTGACAGTTCCACCCACAGTGTAAAAGTGTTCCTATTTCTCCACATCCTCTCCAGCACCTGTTGTTTCCTGACTTTTTAATGATCACCATTCTAACTAGTGTGAGACGGTATCTCATTGTGGTCTTGATTTGCATTTCTTTGATGGCTAGTGATGATGAGCTTTTTTTCATGTGTCTGTTGACTGCATAAATGTCTTCTTTTGAGAAGTGTCTGTTCATATCCTTTGCCTACTTTTTGATGGGATTGTTTTTGGTTTTTTTTTTCTTCTAAATTTCTTTGAGTTCTTTGTAGGTTCTGGATATTAGCCCTTTGTCAGATGAGTAGATTGCAAAAATTTTCTCCCATTCTGTAGGTTGCCTGTTTATTCTGATGGTAGTTTCTTCTGCTGTGCAGAAGCTCTTTAGTTTAATTAGATCCCATTTGTCAATTTTGGCTTTTGTTGCCATTGCTTTTGTTGTTTTAGACAAGAAGTCCTTGCCCACGCTTGTGTCCTGAATGGTATCGCCTAGGTTTTCTTCTAGGGTTTTTATGGTTTTAGGTCTAACATTTAAGTCTCTAATGCATCTTGAATTAATTTTTGTATAAGGTATAAGGAAAGGACACAGTTTCAGCTTTCTACTTATGGCTAGCCACTTTTCCCAGCAGTATTTATTTTATAGGGAATCCTTTCTCCATTTCTTGTTTTTGTCAGTTTTGTCAAAGATCAGATAGTTGTAGAAGTGTGGTATTATTTCTGAGGGCTCTGTTCTGTTCCATTGGTCTATAGCTCTGTTTTGGTACCAGTACCATGCTGTTTTGGTTACTGTAGCCTTGTAGTATAGTTTGAAGTCAAGTAGTGTGATGCCTCCAGCTTTGTTCTTTTGACTTAGGATTGTCTCGGCAATGCAGGCTCTTTTTTGGTTCCACATGAACTTTAAAGTAGTTTTTTCCAATTCTGTGAAGAAAGTCACTGGTAGCTTAATGGGGATGGCATTGAATCTATAAATTACCTTGCACAGTATGGCCATTTTCACTATATTGATTCTTCCTATCCATGAGCATGGAATGTATGAAATGTTCTCCCATTTGTTTCTGTCCTCTTTTATTTCATTGAGCAGTGGTTTGTAGTTCTCCTTGAAGAGGTCCTTCACATCCCTTGTAAGTTAGATTCCTAGATATTTTATTCTCTTTGAAGCAATTGTGAATGGGAGTTCACTTATGATTTGGTTCTCTGTTTTTCTGTCATTGGTGTATAAGAATGCTTGTGATTTTTGTAAATTGATTTTGTATCCTGAGACTTTGCTGAAGTTGCTTCTCAGCTTAAGGAGATTTTGGGCTGAGAGGATGAGGTTTTCTAAATATACAATCATGTCATCTGCAAACAGGGACAATTTGACTTCCTCTTTTCCTAATTGAATACCCTTTATTTCTTTCTCTTGCCTGGTTGCCCTGGCCAGAAGTTCAACACTATGTTGATTAGGAGTAGTGAAAGAGGGCATCCCTGTCTTGTGCTAGCTTTCAAGGGGAATGCTTCCAGTTTTTGCCTATTCAATATGATATAGGCTGTGGGTTTGTCATAAATAGCTCTTATTATTTTGAGATATGTTCCATCAATTCTGAATTCATTAAGTTTTTAGCATGAAGAACTGTTGAATTTTGTCAAAGGTCTTTTCTGCATCTATTGAGATAATCATGTGGTTTTTGTCTTTGGTTCTGTTTATATGCTGGATTACGTTTCTTGATTTGTGTATGTTGAACCAGTCTTGCATCCCAGGGATGAAGCCCACTTGATCATGGTGGATAAGCTTTTTGAAGTGCTGTGGATTTGGTTTACCAGTATTTTATTGAGGATTTTTGCATGGATGTTCATCAGGGATATTGGTCTAAAATTCTCTTTTTTTTGTTGCGTCTCTGCCAGGCTTTGGTATCAGGATGGTGTTGGCCTTATAAAATGAGTTAGGGAGGATTCCCTCTTTTTCTATTGATTAGAATAGTTTCAGAAGGAATGGTACCAGCTCCTCCTTGTACCTCTGGTAGAATTCGGCTATGAATCTTTCTGGTCCTGGACTTTTTTGGTTGGTAGGCTATTAATTATTGCCTCAATTTCAGAGCCTGTTATTGGTCTCTTCAGGGATTCAACTTCTTCCTGGTTTAGTCTTGGGAAAATGTATGTGTCCAGGAATTTATCCATTTACTCTAGGTTTTCTAGCTTATTTATGTAGGGGTGTTTTTAGTATTCTCTGATGGTACTTTGTATTTCTGTGGGGTCAGTGGTGATATCCCCCTTTATCATTTTTTATTGCATCTATTTGATTCTTCTCTCTTTTCTTCTTTATTAGTCTTGCTAGCAGTCTATCAATTTTGTTAATCTTTTCAAAAAATCAGCTTCTGGGTTCATTGACTTTTTGGAGGGTTTTTTGTGCTCTGTCTCCTTCAGTTCTGCTCTGATCTTAGTTATTTCTTGCCTTCTGTTAGCTTTTGAATGTGTTTGCTCTTGCTTCTCTAGTTCTTTTAGTTGTGATATTAGGATGTCAATTTTAGATCTTTCCTGCTTTCTCTTGTGAGAATTTAGTGTTACAAATTTCCCTCTACATACTGTTTTAAATGTGTCCAGAGATTCTGGTATGATGTATCTTTGTTCTCATTGGTTTCAAAGAACATCTTTATTTCTGCCTTCATTTCGTTATGTAACCAGTAGTCATTCAGGAGCAGGTTGTTTAGTTTCCATTTAGTTGAGCAGTTTTGATTGAGTTTCTTAATCCTGAGTTCTTGTTTGATTGCACTGTGGTCTGAGAGACAGTTTGTTATAGTTTCTGTTCTTTTATATTTCCTGAGGAGTGCTTTACTTCCAACTATGTGGTCAATTTTGGAATAAGTGCGATATGGTGTTGAGAAGAATGTATATTCTGTTGGTTTGGGGTGGAGAGTTCTGTAGATGTCTATTAGGTCTGCTTGGTGCAGAGTTGGGTTCAATTCCTGTATATCCTTAACTTTCTGTCTCGTTGATCTGTCTAATGTTGACAGTGGGGTATTAAAGTCTTCCATTATTAACATTTTTTCCTTCATTTCAACTTTGGTGAATCTGACAACTATGTGTCTTGGAGTTGCTCTTCTAGAGGAGTATCTTTGTGGCGTTCTCTGTATTTCCTGAATTTGAATGTCAGCCTGCCTTGCTAGGTTGGGGGAGTTCTCCTGGATGATATCCTGCAGAATGTTTTCCAACTTGGTTCCATTCTCCCCCTCACTTTCAGGTACACAAATCAGACGTAGATTTTGCCTTTTCCCATATTCCCATATTTCTTGGAGGCTTTGTTCATTTCTTTTTACTCTTTTTTCTCTAAACTTCTCTTCTCACTTCATTTTATTCGTTTGATCTTCAATCACTGACGCCCTTTCTTCCAGTTGACCGAGTCGGTTACTGAAGCTTGCGCATTTGTCATGTAGTTCTTTTGTCATGGTTTTCAGCTCTCTCAGGTCATTTAAGGACTTCTTTACATAGGTTATTCTAGTTAGCCATTCAGGAAATCTTTTTTCAAGGTTTTTAGCTTCTTTGCTATGGGTTCGAACTTCCTCCTTTAGCTCGGAGAAGTTTGATCGTCTGAAGCCTTCTTCTCTCAACTCGTCAAAGTCATTCTCTGTTCAGCTTTGTTCCATTGCTGGAGAGGAGCTGCATTCCTTTGGAGGGGGAGTGGTGCTCAGATTTTTAGAATTTTCAGTTTTTCTGCACTTCTTTTTCCCCATCTTTGTGGTTTTATCTACCTTTGGTCTTTGATGATGTTGATGTACAGATGGGGTTTTGGTGTGGATGTCCTTTCTGTTTGTTTGTTAGCTTTCTTTCTAATAGTCATGACCCTCAGCTACAGGTCGGTTGGAGTTTGCTCAAGGTCCACTCCAGACCCTGTTTGCCTAGGTGACAGCAGTGGAGGCTGCAGAAGAGTGAATATTGCTGAACAGCAAATATTTCTGCCTGATTATTCCTCTGGAAGCTTCGTCTCAGAGGGGTACCTGGTTGTGTGAGTTGTGAGGTGTCACTCTGACCCTAGTGGGGGTGTCTCCCAGTTAGGCTACAACAGGGTCAGGGACCCACTTGAGCAGGCAGTCTGTCTGTTCTCAGATCTCAAACACCATGCTGGGAGAACCACTTCTCTCTTCAAAGCTGTCAGACAGGGACATTTAAATCTGCAGAGGTTTCTGCTGCCTTTTGTTTGGCTATGCCCTCTCCCCAGAGGTGGAGTCTACAGAGACAGGCAGGCCTCTTTGAGCTGTGGTGGGCTCCACCCAGTTTGAGCTTCCCCACCACTTTGTTTACCTACTCAAGCCTCAGCAATGGCAAGCGCCCCTCCTCCAGCCTTGCAGCCTCCTTGCAGTTAGATCTTGGACTACTACGCTAGCAATGAGGGAGGCTCTGTGGGCGTGGGACTCTCCAAGCCAGATGCGGGATATAATCTCCTGGTGTGACGTTTGCTGAGACCCTTGATAAAGGACAGTGTTAGGGTGGGAGTAACCCAATTTTCAGGTGCTGTGTATCACGATTTCCCTTGGCTAGGAAAGGGAATTCCCTTCCCCCTTGCACTTCCTGGGTGAGGTGATGCCTCGCCCTTCTTCAGTTGTTGCTCTGTGTGCTGCATTCACTGTCCTGCCCCCACTGTCCAACAAGCCCCAGTGAGATGAACCCAGTACCTCAGTTGGAAATGCAGAAATCACCCGTCTCCTGTGTTGCTCACGCTGGGAGCTGGAGACTGGATCTGTTTCTATTCAGCCATCTTGGAACTGCCTCTCATTGCTCCTTAAATGAACAAAAGGTTTTAGCTTAGATATCTTCCTGTTTGTCAAGTTTTTCTGATTTTGACTTTTCAAAATATGCTGTCATATACAAGAAACCCTTGGATATAAAATTCCATGAATATTTCTCTTTTCTTGCACTCATCACTTCGGTGGATGTCATCAATTAATCTCTGGGTTATAGCATGTTTTCTTGAAAGTGTTCTGCATTCTCTTTTGGGCATTGAGAATTTCATCAAACTTAAGTGAATATTTCTACAAATTGAAGGCATAGTCCCTTTTGATGCTTCATTATTTGCATATATTGCCTCCACAAGACCATTTCATGCAAAGACTTGTCTTGTCCCCACAGCCAGATCATTGCAACATGATATAGAATCAATTGGTCAAAAATGGGAAGGTTATCTCTGGAATGTCTATTTGACTCCATTGATATCTCCATTTTAATTAAGACAGAATATGCTGTGTTAATTACATAACATCGCTGCACATTCTCAAATCAGAAAGTGTAGTTCCAACTTCTTGTCGTTCAATCGCGGAAAGAATGATCTTATCTCCCAGATGCACATGCTTGGAAGCACTTCTCAACACACACACACACACACTCACATCCAGACACAAAGATACAAATACACACACAGACACAAACTGTTTAACATGTACACAATTGTTAACTGGCATTGTTTTACATGAAATAAGGCAAATGTGTAGCCACGGTCCTAACTCAGTTCCACTCCTATCATATTTGCCCATAACACTGATTAGTAAATCTGATTCAACTGTTCTATAATCACAATTTAAGCTGTGTCCATTAAATTCTCTGAGGAATGCAAAAGGATACAACCTAAGACACAAAACTTAATTGACTGCTGACATTTCATTGGTAAATTGGGTAATTGATGGGTAAATGTAGTGGAACCAGTGGGTGGGTATTAGTTATATAAGGGGTGAAGCAGCAAGATACTTCATTATTAAAAGGTGTTTGAAAGAAATTGAAACACAGGAGTGTGTGTATTCAGCTGAAATAAAATTAGAAAACCAAAAAATAAATCTCACTTGGGGTGTAAAAAAATGGCATTAGGGGAGATTCTGGGTCAATCGTCCAACTGTGCAAACTGGATCTTGGAAGCAGGATCCCTTTCCTGCAACGAGCCTTGTTTATTGGTGGTGGTGTTTCAGTGGAAACGATTTTGGAGAATGGCCCCTTCCTTTTGTGTATCTGCTTATTAGATTTCATGGCTGATTAGATTTCATGGGAAATCTGGGGTTTTAAACTCTATTTAAATGTTAACATAATTCATTCAAATGACAAAAAATTAACAGGTTCTTTGATGTGGAATCATCACAGATCCCTTTCTTCTTAGGTACAGTTATTAAAGTTGACCTACCAGAGTGAAACAATTATGGAGAATGGCCCCTTCCTTTAGTGTATTTGCTGATTAGATTTAATGGTACATTTATCATTAGGTATAGTGATCAAAGTTGACCTACCCAAGAGTAGAGATGTCCAGGACAGAACTCAGGACTCTGTAAAATCACAGAATCTTGGATGCAACACTGTTGAAGCACATAAATATGCTCATTCAGAGTGTTTCAGTGTGACATGTGTGTGAATTGCAGTGTAATGAGCATGACACGCAGACAAGTTATCAAGTGGACTCACCTCAAAATCAGTTATGGGCATTACAGAACACTGATGTCAAGTTCCCGGATCCAGAGGAAAGAAACTCCAGCATCCTGTGTAAAGCCATGGCATCTGGATTTCTCATGCTTCTGGGGATCATGCTCCTGAAAATAGTGACTCCTTCCTCCTTGTGGAGCATCTTTCTCAGCAGCGCTCATTTCTTCTTCCAGGACTCTGTCCAACAGAAAGGGGAAGCCTTCTGATAGAGCACACCTGACCCATGAAAAGAAAAGGGAAAGAAAGGAGGCCAAAGGTCACACTCTCCTCATTCCACCATCCTCCCTAAAATCATCCTGATTTCATGGGCCCTGAGACCGCGGATGCTTCTGTACACCTCGAGGCCTTGGCGCCTGGCCTAAATTCTATTCTCTTTCTCATTATCTGAAAAATTTTAAGAAAATCCTTAGAGCCAGGATCTTTATTCCTAGTAAGCCAAAAGTCCCAAAGAAACACCCAAATTCTGTCCCTCTTAGTTTGGGAAACAAGTCTACCTTCATCAGCATGACATTTTCCACCAAATGTGGTAACTGCAAGTCCACCACACAATGCTTAACTGGAATTGGAAGCAACATCTCAGACGATGAAAAATACATGCAACAATCCCTAAGACAAATGGTTTATTTTTCCCTTTCTTACTAAAACAACCGCCAGTTTTAACAATGGTATGCAAATCTCTTTTAGACGCCCTGCTTTTAAATCTCTTTGTTTCCTCCTGAGACATGGACTCACTCCCATCACCGAGGCATTTACAGTGTTTAATTCTGGTTATATGCTATTCTCAAATTTACAACTATTTATTTCATCTCTCTCAAATGTTGATCCATTATCACATACGTATTAAAATATTATCTCCCATACTGTGTGATATGTTGTCTTTATATTCATCCTTTCTTAAATGAACCAAAGGTTTTAGTTGGATTAAATTGTGATTAGTCAAGTTTTCTGATTTCATGATTTCTTAAATTGCGGTCATATGACCTCAATCACTGGAAATAGAATGTCATGAGTATTTCTCTTTACTTGGAATCATAAATACGGGGAACGTCATCAATTGGTATGTCAGTGATTGCATGATTTCCTGAAAGTCTTTCACAGTCTAATTTGGGCACTGAGTATTTCGTCTAAGTTCAGGGCATGTTTCCAACACTTGACGCTTTATGATTTCGGTACATAGCTTCCACAAGAGCATTTCCTGCAAAGACATGTCTTGGTCCCCAATGGTAAGTCATTTCACTGGAACACAGAATCAATAGGCTGAACATGGAAAGGTTATCGCTAGAATAATTATTAGACTGCACGGATTTCTTCTTTGATATTAAGGAAAAAAATACACTGTGTTATTAACTGTACTTCATTGATGATTCTCAAGTCAGAAAGTACAGGTCTGACTTCCTGTCCTTCAATGCCTGAAAGGATGATGGTATCGGCCAAAAGCACATAGTTAGAAGCACATCGCAGCTCAAACACACACACACAGAGACATATAAACAAAAACAAAGAAACACTCACATGGGCATGATTCCTCATGCCCACAAGTTCACGCAAGCAAACACATACACACAAACACACACATTGTTTTGTAAGGACAGAATTATTCCCTACCACTGTTTTAAGTAAACTAACGCATTCCCCAGGAGTTTTAAGTGAACTCCCTGGGGAATACAAGGGGACACACCCTATGACTCATTCTTTAACTGAGTGCTGATATTGGATTGGTGGACCGCGTACTTGATGGGTGGGTGGGGTGTTCGCGGTAGGCGGGGATGAGTTATATAAGGGCTGATGCAGCCAGATGGCGCGTCATTTGAAGACTCTCTCGGAAGAGATAGCGTCTTTCTGCAACGTGTGGTCCCAGCAGAAAAAGCTTGTGATCCTTGCTCCTGGCGACATGGAGGCCGATTCACTCCACTTGGGAGGTGAGTGGCAGTTCAACCACTTTTCAAAACTCATATCCTCTCGGCCAGATGCAGCTTTTGCTGAAATTCGGCGGACTTCTCTACCTGAGAAGTCACCACTGTCATCTGAGACCCATGTCAACCTCTGTGATGATTTGGCTCCTGTGGCAAGACAGCCTGCCCCCAGAAAGAAGCTTCCTCTCAGTAGCAGGAGACCTGCTGCGGTGGGGGCTGGGCTCCAGAATATGGGAAATACTTGCTACTTGAATGCTTCCCTGCAGTGCCTGACATACACACCACCCCTTGCCAACTACATGCTGTCCCAGGAGCACTCTCAACTTTGTCAGCGTCACAAGTGCTGCATGCTGTGTACGATGGAAGCTCACATTACACGGGCCCTCCACTGTCCTGGCCACGTCATCCAGCCCTCACAGGCATTGGCTGCTGGCTTCCATCGAGGCAAGCAGGAAGATGCCCATGAATTTCTGATGTTCATTGTGGATGCCATGAAAAAGGCATGCCTTCCCAGGCACAAGCAGGTAGATCATGACTCTGAGGACACCACCCTCATCCACCAGATATTTGGAGGCTGCTGGAGGTCTCAAATCAAGTGTCTCCACTGCCAGGGCGTTTCAGACACCTTTGACCCTTACCTGGACATCGCCCTGGATATCCAGGCAGCTCAGAGTGTGAAGCAAGCTTTGGAACAGGTGGTGAAGCCCGAAGAACTCAATGGAGAGAATGCCTATCATTGTGGTCTTTGTCTCCAGAAGGCGCCTGCCTCCAAGACGTTCACTCTACACACTTCTGCCAAGGTCCTCATCCTTGTATTGAAGAGATTCTCCGATGTCACAGGCAACAAACTTGCCAAGAATGTGCAATACCCTGAGTGCCTTGACATGCAGCCATACATGTCTCAGCAGAACACAGGACCTCTAGTCTATGTCCTCTATGCTGTGCTGGTCCACGCTGGGTGGAGTTGTCACAACGGACATTACCTCTCTTATGTCAAAGCTCCAGGAGGCCAGTGGTATAAAATGGATGACGCCGAGGTCACTGCCTGTAGCATCGCTTCTGTCCTGAGTCAACAGGCCTATGTCCTCTTTTACATCCAGAAGAGTGAACTGGAAAGATGCAGTGAGAGTGTGTCAATAGGCAGGGAACCAGGAGCCCTTGGCGCTGAACACAAAGACAGGCAAGCAACGCAAGGAGAGCTCCAGGGAGAACCCTGCCTCCAGGTACCCGACTTGGAGGAGTACTTGGTGGAAAGAGCCACTCAGGAAAGCACCTTAGACCACTGGAAGTTCCTCCAAGAGCAAAACAAAACCAAGCCTGACTTCAACGTCAGAAAAGTCGAATGTACCCTGCCTCCCAACGTGCTTGTGATTCATCCATCAAAATACAAGAGTGGGATGAACAACCATCATCCTGAACAGCAAAGCTCCCTGCTGAACCTCTCTTCAAGTAACCTGACACCTCAGGAGTCCATGAACACTGACACACTCACTTCTCTGCAAGGGAGGACAAGAAGATCCAAAGGGAGGAACAAACACAGAAAGAGGGTTCTGTTTGTGTGCCAGTGATCTCAGGAAAAGTCTCCACCCAAATGCAGGAGTGCATGCGCACACACACTGACACACACACACATACACGTACACACACACACCCACGAGGGGGTTCACGCACGCACACACACACACCATCACATCACATACACAGTCAATCCGACTTAAAGTAATGAGGAGCCCAGGTTTCTGTCTACACAAGAGGGACAACTGGATAGTGACGGCTGCATTTCAGGATGAGCCCAGAAATGGGAAACATCGAGTTTTGCCGTCTTGAGTCTTCTGAACCTGTGGGGGGATTGTCTGTGTGTTTGTGTTCATGGTAGATGACATTCAGTGTGAATTTCTGAACAGGACATATTGCGGTATAGGGTTGCGCGTGAGGTTATTGCAGGGGACGGGGTTGACTATTTTCTCTTGGGGTGTGTTTCATTCGTCAGTTGTTGGTGAGCACCAGAAGTTGAAATTTTGCGAACGTGGGACGTCTGTGGATCCTTCTCCCTACCTTGAGTAGTGGAAACTGGGACGCATTTGAAGAGAGGAAGGGTGTTTTTCTTTTGAACCTGCCTTGCCGTTTTTACATTGCTTGTTGAATGGACCTCAGGAGCCCTAGGACTTGTGCCCTTGGTGGAACCCACAGAATGCTGGAGACAGACAGACAGACACACTTGACTATTGAATGCTGTCCATTTCCAATGAATTGAAGCAGAAAATCATCCCACTGGTATCTGAGTCATTTGGAAGTAAGTCGTATTGATAATCAAGGAAATCAAACACAGGAGCGTGTGTGTATTCAACTAAAATAAAATCAGCAAGCACTGAAATAAATCTCATTTAGTGTGTATCAAAATGGCATTTGGGAGATTCCGGGTCAATCGTCCAGCTGCGAAAGGTGCATCTCTGAAGCACAGTCCCTGACCTGCAATGAGACTTGTTCATCCGAGGTGGTGTTGCAGTGGAAATGATTGTGGGAAACGGTCCCTTCCTTTTGTGTATTCGCTGATTGGATTTCAGGCTCCGTTTCTCGTTCAGTACAGTGATCCAAGTTGACCAACCTGAGAGTAAACATGTCCAGGGCATAACTCAAGGCTCCGTACAACCACAGAATCTTGGGTGCAACCCTGCTCAAGCACACAAATGTGCGTATTAACAGTGTCTTTGTGTGACATGTGTGCAAAGTACAGTGTGATGAGCATGACTGGCAGACAGTATGTTGCCATCGTATGTCCCCAACCACCGGAAATAGAATGTCATGAGTATTTGTCTCTTCTTGCAATCATAAATTTGGGGAATGTCATCAATCAGCCGGTCGATGATTGCATGATTACCTGAAAGCCTTTCACCGTCTAAACTGTGCATTGAGTATTTCGTCTAACTTCAGTGCATGTTTCCAACACTCGATGCTTTATGATTTGAGTATCTAGCTCCCACCAGAGCACTTCCTGCAGAGACTTATCTTGTTCCCCACTGGCAAGTCATTTCACTCGGATATAGAATCAAGAGCCTGAACATGGAAAAAATCAAGAGGCTGGAATGTCTGTTGGATTCCCCGGATCCCTACACACACACGCACACAGGTGTACAGTCATTTCTACATAACATAATGTGGTCCTCAGGTTTTTGTCTATGTAAAAGGGACAACTGGTTAGTGATGGCCGCATTTCAAGATGATCCCATATCTAATATGTTGTTGTGGAGTTGTGAGTATTCTGATCATGTGAAGGGACTGTCTCTGTGCAAGTGTTTTCACAGTAGATGACATCCTGTGTGAATATCTGTAGACTACATTTTGAGGTGTAGGTTTTCCCCTCAGTGTACTGGATGAATTTGAATTTATTATTCTGTCTTGGTTTGTTTTGATTAGTCAATTGGTAGGCGAGAGTAGGTGAAATTTTGATAAAGTGGGATATAGGTGAATCATTCTCGTGAATGTGAATAATTGAGACTGGGATGCATTTGTAACATTGGAAGGGTGTTCTTACTTTTTATTCCAACATTTTTTGCATTTGTTTTCAACTGATCTCAGGTGCCCTGGGTAGAACCTAGGTAATTCTTGGAACAGACAAACAGATGCTGCTAATTTTATGGTGTGAGTTTAAGTTTAATTTAAAGGGAAAATTTTCTCACCAGTATGTAATTCATTTTCAAATAAGTTATACTTATCATCAATGGAATAATACACAACACACTGAAGTGTGTGAGTATGAAACTACAGTCAAATTAGAAAGTTCTTAAATAAACTGCATTTCATGAGTAAAGGATGGAATTTTCGGAAATTCGAGATCAACCATCCAGCTGTGAAATCTGTGTCTTTGAAGCAGTATCCCTGTCCTGAGAGTTGTTTTTCTCTGGTGGTATTTCCGTGGAAACTAGTTTGGGGAATAGCCCCTTCACTTTTTATATTTGCTTCTTACTTTTCATTGTAAATCTGTGTTTTTAAACTGTATATACATGTTCATAGAATCCATCCCAATAAAACATAACCAACACATCTTCTCATTTCTAATCATCACAAATCAATCTCTTGTTAGTTATGGTGATCAGTTTACTTACCTGAGAGTAAATGACACCTGGGCAGAACACAGGGCTCCATAGAAGTACAGAATCTTGGGTCCAACCCTGTCCAAGCATCAAAATGTGTGTATCAACAATGTGTCTGTGTGAATTGTGTGTCAAGTAAACTGAGTTTAGTAAAACTTGCAGTAGATTATTAATTTGGCTCACTTTGTAATCAGCGAATGAGCTTTAAAGAGTATCAATGACCAGTGCCTACCCCCTAGAGATAAGAACTTCCAATGTCTTGTGTGAAACCATGGCAACTGGATTGCTCATGATTCTGAAGATAATTCTGTCTCCCATGGTTTCAGAATCACTGCAGGAGGTGGAAACAGATAACACATCAGTCCCTTGCTCTCTCTGCTCTCTTCACTCAGGAAAAGTCTCACTGGGACCAAGGAAAATCCTATGGTTTCCTAGGGAGAAGGATTTTTCTCAGGAGAGAAAATGGTGGCTCCTTCCTCCCTGTTGAGCCTCTTCCTCAGGATTGCCCCTTTGTCTCTCCAGGACTCTGTTCATCAGACCTGAGATGCCCCCTGGTTGAACACATCTGGCCTATGAACAAATAAGGGGAAGGAATGGTTCCAAAGACTGTACTATGCTCACTCCACCATCCCCTCTGAAACCATCCTGACTTCATGAGCCCTGGGTCAGAAGCTGTTTCTTTATATCTCTAGGCTTTGCCTCACAGCCTAAATCCTGCCCCATTTCCTACATCTTGTAAATTTTGACAAAACCTGTAGAGTCTAGATCTTTATTCCTGACAGGGCAAAGGGAGACACACCAGAATTCTGTCCCTCTGAGACTGCAGGACATCTCAGCTTCTATCAACATGAAATTTTGCATCAAATATAGTTACTGCAGGTCCACCTCACAATGAGTAATGGAAGTTGAGACAACATCTCAGACTCTGTACAGTTTTTGACCAAGCTCATTTAGTTTGGCAATGCTTTTACTCTAGAAATCAGTTGTGAAAACACTTAGGATTCATGTTATTTAGTCTTTTAATCAGTCTGTTATTATTTTCAATGTATTTACTACACTTTAGCTTAATATTTCTGATAAACTTTGTTGCAAAATTCTCAATATAATAGTGGCAAACCAAATCCAGCAATACATCAAAAAGCTTATCCACCAAGATCAAATCGGCCTCATCCCTTGGGTGCAAGGCTGGTTCAACATATGCAAATCAATAAATGTAATTCACCACATAAACAGAACTAAAGACAAAAACCCCATGATTATTTCAGTTGACTCAGAAAAGGTCTTTGATAAAATTCAACTATCCTTTATGCTAAAAACTCTCATGAAACTAGGTATTGATGGAGCATGCCGCAAAATAATAAGTGCCATTTATGACAAACCCACAGTCACTATCATATTGAACAGGCAAAAGCTGGAAGTCTTCCATTTGAAATTTGGCACAAGGCAAGGATGCCCTCTCACCACTCCTATTCAATATAGTGTTGGAAGTTCTGGCCAAGGCAATCAGGCAAGAGAAAGAATAAAGCATATTCAAACAGGAAAAGAGGAAGTTGGACTTTCTTTTCTTGCAGATGACATGATCCTATATCTATAAAATCTCATCACCTCAGCCCAAAAGATTCTTAAGCTACAAGCAACTTCAGCAAAGTCTCAAGATACAAAATCAGTATGCAAAAATCTCAAGCATTCTTATACACCAACAATAGACAAGAAGAGAGCCAAATCACAAATGAATTCACATTTACAATTGCTACAAAGAGTATAAAATACCTTCCTAGGAATACAGCTAACAAGGCAAGTGAAGGACCTCTTCAAGGAGAACTACAAACCACTACTCAAGGAAATAAGAGAGGACACAAACAGATGGAAAAACAATCCATGCTCATGGGTAAGAAGAATCAATATCATGAAAATGGTCATACTTCCCAAAGTAATTCATAGATTCAGTGCTATTCCCATAAACTACCATGGACATTCTTTACAAAATTAGAAAAAACTACTTCAGAATTCATATGAAATGAAAAAAGAGCCCATATACCCAGGACAATCCTAAGTAAAAATAACAAAGCTGGAGGCATCCTGCTACCTGACTTCAAACCATATTACAAGGCTACAGTAACCCAAACAGCATGGTAGTGGTACAAAACAGACACATAGACCAATGGAATGGAATAGAGATATCAGAAATAAGATTGCACATCTACAACCATTTTATTTTGGATGAAAACAAACAATGGGCAAAGGATTACCTACTTAATAATAAATGGTGCTGGAAAAACTATCTAGACATATGCAGAAAACTAAAACTGGACCCTTCCTTATACCTTATACAAAAATGAACTGAAAATGGATTAAAGATTTAAATGTAAAACCCAAAACTATAAAAATCCAACCCCATATAAAAGTGGGCAAAAACTGGGTGCAGTAGCTCATGCCTGTAATCCCAGAAGTTTGGGAAGGTGAGGTGGGCAGATAACTTGAGGCCAGGAGTTCAAGATCAGCCTGGCCAACCTGGTGAAACTCAGTCTCTACTCAAAATACAATCAATTAGCCAGATGTGGTGGCAGGTGCCTGTAATCCCAACTACTCAGGAGGCTGAGACAGAAGAGCCACCTGAATCTGGGAGGTAGAGGCTGCAGTGACCCGAGATTGTGCCACTGAACTCCACCCTGGGTGACACAGCAAGACTCTGTCTTAAAAAGCGAAAATAAAAATATTTTTAAAAGTGGGCAAAGGATATGAACAGACACTTATGCAGCCAACAAACATATGAAAAAAAAGCCCAAAGTTACTGATCATTAGCGAAATACAAATCAAAACCACAGTGAGATGCCATCTCATGCCAATCAGAATGGCGATTAGTAAAATGTCAAGAAACAACAGATGCTGGTGAGACCGTGGGGAAACAGGAACACTTTTACACTGTTGGAGCGAATGTAAATTCAAACGCTGTGGAAGACAGTGTGGTGATTTTTCAAAGACCTAGAATCAGAAATACCATTTGACCCAGCAATGCCATTACTGGATATATACCCAAAGGAATACAAATTCTTGTATTATAAAGATACTTGCATGCATATGTTCATTGCCACACTATTCACAATAGCAAAGACATGGAATCAACCCAAATGCCCATCAGTGACAGACTGGATACAGAAAATGTGATACATATACACCATGGAATACTATGCAGCCATAAAAAGGAATGAGATCATGTCCTTTGCAAGGACATGGATGAAGCTGGAAGCCATTATTCTCAGCAAACTAATGCAGGAACAGAAAACCAAATACACATGTTCTCACTCATAAGTGGCAGATGAACAAAGAGAAAACATAGACACAGGGAGGGGAACAACATACACTGGAGCCTGTCTGGGGGTGAGTGAGGAGGGAGTGCGTCAGAATAAATAGCTAATCCATGTGGGGCTGAATACCTAGGTTACGGGTTGATAGGTACAGCAAACCACCATGGCACACACTTACCTATGTAACAAACCTGCACGTCCTGCACATGTATCCTGGAACTTAAAATGAAATAAAATAAAATTTTTAAAAACTTTATTTTTTCTAAGTCGTGTTTGCAATTTTCAACGTGAACTTTCTAGTAGACATTTATCATATATAGAATTATATAGTTGATTTTTGAACAACTATGGGTCTGCCATTCTTTAAAATGCAAATCTTTATGAGTGTGTGTATATGTACACATATGTGTGTATATATATTTGTGTGTGTATATATATGTGTACGTGTGTGTGTGTCCAGATAGATAGATAGATAGATAGATAGATAGATAGATAGATAGATAATGCTCCTGGTCTTCTGTTTGAGTAGGCTGAGAAGGAGGAGGGGGAGGAGTGATTGTTCTTGCAGTCTCAGAGGTAGCTAGGTGGAAGAGAATCTGTACAAATGAATACATGAAGTTCTCATTTGTAAGTGTGATTTAAATAATTGTACACCTGGACATAGAAGTGGAATGATAGACACTAGAGATCTGGAAGGGTGAGAGGGTGGGAGGGGCAAATAATAAACAATGGTTCAGATATCTGGATTCCTTGATCCCAAATGGTGTACAATTATTTCTCTTTAATTTGTGTCCGTTTACGAGCAAGTTTGAGAGGAGTGAGCCAAGCTCAGAAAGGCATTCAGCTCTAAAATCAGATGTGCATGGCAATGGGCAGAAGTACCCTCTCCCTTTCTCAGAACAAATCCAAGCTTCCTTTATACCCCTTACCTACAGGAAAGTTATGTTCCAAAATGTATTTCTGCTGGAGGCAAAACATTTTATATTTTATGAAAAAAAACCTTGTAACTTGGTCAAACTTAGAAATTAATATTGGAAAAACAGTAGGGCACTCTCTTTGGGACTTAATCTTTGAGACACTTCAGCAGCATATACAGCTTGTAATTCGTCCTGAGAAAATCCAGATAGTATAAACTTGAGAATGTTCATGAGGAATGGAAAAGTACACATTTACTCACATATTTTACATTAAAATTTATCAAGGGTAGAAATTTAAAAATCTGTTTTACTATGAATGTTCATATGAAAGTACAGACATTTGCCTAAATTTTACTGAAATTATTTAAAAATTAATTTGTCACTGGTAACAGAAACTTCCAAACATCTCCATTTTACAAGTCTCACTATCCATATTTTCTCTAAAATATTCAGAAGTAGAAAACAAAAATATAGATTAAAATAGCTCATATTTTTCCAATTTAAAATAATTGTTCAGTAACTGGGAAGAAAGGTTTACACAAATTGGAAATTCTGTATGTATATAGAAATTAATAAGATGAGAAAATTATGGCAAATTATAGGGGGCTTCAATAAGTTCATGCAAAATAACAATTATGAAAAAACTATGCATGAACTTTTAGCTTTTGCATCAAAACACACATATACTAGTTTATTTTAACTTTTTTTTTACTTTTGAGACAGGGTTTCACTCCTCTCACCGAGGTCGCAGTGCAGTGGAGCAATCTTGGCTCGAAGTAACCTCTGCTTCCCAGGCTGAAGCGATTCTCCTGCCTCAGCCTTCCAAGTAGCTGGGACCTTGTCTGGTTAATTTTTGTATTTTTTGTAGAGGCTAATTTTTGTATTTTCTGTCGAGGCAGGGTTTTGCCATGTTGCCCAACCTCCCAAAGTGCAGGGATTACAGGCGTGAGCCACCATGCCCGGACCTGTTTTAACATATGTGAACAGGATTTAAAACATCAGTCTGAAAAGAGCCACATGAATTCTGCCAAACTTGAATTCTGCCAAACCTGAAACAAGAACAAACATCAAATTTATGGTGAAGCTGGGGTACAAAAAACGGTGAAATAAATTATTCTTTAAGAAAAGTCTATGGGAAAAATGACCTGAAGGATCAGTCGTTTACAAACGGATACCTGATTCTAAGAAGAGATAAGACAATGTTGAAGATGAAGCCCACAGAGGAGGGGCATCCATTCCAATTTTTGAGAGAAAAAAAATTGTTTCTATGTCCTAATTGAGGAGGACTGACAATTAACGAGAGATATTATAGCCAACACCACAGACATCTCAATTGGTTCAGCTTACACAATACTGACTATAAGTTACTATAAGTGAAAGTTGAGAAAATTTACATTTGATGAGTCCCAAATACCCTTGTGCCTAGATCAGCTATGGACAAAAGGAGAGCTATTAGTGACTATTTTGAACAAGCAGAATCAAGATCCTGAAGCATTATTTTGAAGAATTATAACAGGGAGTGAAACTGACTTTATCAATAGGATCCTGAAGGCAAAGCACAATTAAAACAATGGCTACCAAGAGGTAGAAGTGCTCCAGTCAAAGCAAAAGCAAACTTCTCAAAAGCAAAAGCCATAGAGGTTTTGGGGATGCTCAAGGTATTTTGCTTGTTGACGTTCTGTAGGATCAAAGCACCATAAAATTTGCTTAGTAGGAGAGTTCTTAGAGAAAATTAGCAAATACTTTTGCAGAAAAGTGCCCTGTAAAGATTCACTAGAGAGTCCCTCTGCACCACAACAACATTTCTGTTCCTTCCTCTCGTCAAACACCGGTAATTTTGAAAGAGTTTTCATGGGAAATTATTAGGCATCAACATTACAGTCCTGATTTGGTTTCTTCTGACCTTATTTTTCCTAATCTTAAAATAACTGTAAAGGGCACCCATTTTTCTTCAGTTAATAGTAGAAGATTGCATTGACATGGTTAAATTCCCATGACCCTCAGTTCTTTAGCAATGGACTGAAGGGTTGGGACCATCCCTTAATGCAGTGTCTTGACCTCAGTAGAGATTATATTGAGAAATAAAGTTGATATTTATATTTTTATTTTTAATTCCATTTTTCACTGACATTTTTAAATCCCTTCACAATTCATGTTTGTCTCAAAGGTATTTAAATTTAGAAATTATATCAAGTGAGGTTGGTGCCACAATGGCCAAATAGGAACAGCTCCAGCCTCCAGCTGCCAGCGAGAGCAACACAGAAGATGGGTGATTTCTGCATTTCCAATTGAGGTACCGGTTTCATCTCAGTGGGGCATGTTGGACAGTTGGTGCAGGACAGTGGGCACAGCCCAACGAGTGAGAGCCAAAGCAGGGCAAGGCATCACCTCACCTAGGAAGTGCAAGGGGGAAGAGAATTCCTTTTCCTAGCGAAGGGAAACTGTGACACAGAACACTGGAAAATTGGGTCACTCCCACCCAATACCGTGCTTTACCAAGGGTCTTAGCAAACAGCACACCAGGAGATTATATCCCACGCCTGGCTCGGAGGGTCCCAAGCCCACAGAGCCTCTCTCATTGCTAGCACAGCAGTCTGAGGTCTAACTGCAAGGTGGCAGTGAGGCTGGGGGAGGGGTGCCCACCATTGCTGAGGCTTAAGTAGGTAAACGAAGCAGCCAGGAAGCTCGAACTGGGTGGAGCCCACTGCAGCTCAAGGAGGCCTGCCTGCCTCTGTAGACTCCACCTCTGGGGACAGGACATAGCTAAACAAAAAGCAGCAGAAACCTCTGCAGATGTAAATGTCCCTGTGTGACAGCTTCGAAGAGAATAGTGATTCTCCCAGCATAGAGGTTGGGATCTGAGAACTGACAGACTGCCTGCTCAAGTGGGTCCCTGACCCCCGAGTAGCCTAACTGGAGAGCCTAACTGGGAGTAGCCTACCTGGAGTGGACCTCAAGCAAACTACAACAGACCTGAAGCTGAGGGTCCTGACTGTTAGAAGGAAAACTAACAAACAGAAAGGACATCCACACCAAAACCTCATCCATACATCACCATCATGAAAGACCAAAGGTAGATAAAACCACAAACAGGGGGAAAAAGCAGTGCAGAAAAGCTCAAAATTCAAAAAATCAGAGCACCTCTCCCCCTCCAAAGGAACGCAGCTCCTCACCAGCAACAGAACAAAGCTGGATGGAGAATGACTTTGACAAGTTGAGAGAGGAAGGCTTCAGTTGATCAAACTTCTCAGAGCTAAAAGAGGAACTACAAACCCAGCACAAAGAAACTAAACACCTTGAAAAAAGATTTGACGAATGGATAACTAGAATAACCAATGCAGAGAAGTCCATAAACGACCTGATAGAGATGAAAACCATGACACAAGAACTACATGACAAATGCACAAGCTTCAGTAACCAACTTGATCAACTGGAAGAAAGAGTATCAGAGATTGAAGATCAAATGAATCAAATGAAGCAAGAAGAGAAATTTAGAGAAGAAAGAGTAAAAAGAAATGAACAAAGCCTCCAAGAAATATGGGATTATGTGAAAAGACCAAATCTACATCTGATTGGTGTACCTGAAAGTGATGGGGAGAATGGAACCAAGTTGGAAAATACTCTGCAGGATATCATTCAGGAGAACTTCCCTAAGCCAGCAAGGCAGGCCAACATTCAAATTCGGGAAATACAGAGGACACCACAAAGATACTCCTCAAGAAGAGCAACTTCAAAACACATAATTGTCAGATTCACCAAAGTTGAAAAGAAGGCAAAAATGTTAAGGGCAGTCAGAGAGAAAGGTTACATTACCCACAAAGGGAAGCCCATCAGACTAACAGCAGATATCTTGGCAGAAACTCTACAAGCCAGAAGGGAGTGGGGGCCGATAGTCAACATTCTTAAAGAATTTTCAAACCAGAATGTCATATCCAGTCAACTAAGTTTCATAAGTGAAGGAGAAATAAAATCTTTTACAGACAAGAAATGCTGAGAGATTCTGTCACCACCAGGCCTGTCCTACAAGAGTTCCTGAAGGAAGTACTAAACATGGAAAGGAACAAATAGTACTAACCATTGCAAAAACATGCCAACATGTAAAGACCATCGATGCTAGGAAGAAACTGCATCAACTAATGAGCAAAATAACCAGCTAACATCATAATGACAGGATCAAGTTCACACATAACAATATTAACCTTAAATGTAAATGGGTTAAACGCTCCAATTAAAAGACACAGACTGGCAAATTAGATAAAGAGTCAAGACCCATCAGTTTGCTGTATTCAGGAGACTCATCTCACATGCAGAGACACACATAGGCTCAAAATAAAGGGATGGAGGAAGATCTACCAAGCAAATAGAAAACAAAAAAGTGTCAGGGGTTACAATCCTAGCCTCTGATAATACAGACATTAAACCACAAAGATCAAAAGAGACAAAGAAGGTCATTACATAATGATAAAGGGATCAATTCAACAAGAAGAGTTAACTACCCTAAATATATATGCACCCAATACAGGAGCATCCAGATTCATAAAACAAGGCCTTAGAGACTTACAAAGAGAGTTAGACTCCCACACAATAATAGTGGGAGAATTTAACCCACCACTGTCAACATTGGACAGATCAACACGACAGAAAGTTAATAAGGATATCCAGGAATTGAACTCAACTCTGCACCAAGCAGACCTAATAGACTTCTACGGAACTCTCCACCCCAAATCAACAGAATACACATTCTTCTCAGCACCACATTGTACTTATTCCAAAACTGACCACATAGTTCGAAGTAAAGCACTCCTCAGCAACTGTAAAAGAATAGAAATTATAACAAACTGTCTCTCAGACCACAGTGCAATCAAACAAGAACTCAGGATTAAGAAACTCAATGAAAACCACTCAACTACATGGAAACTGAACAACTTGCTCTTGAATGACTACTGGGTACATAACGAAATGAAGGCAGAAATAAAGATGTTCTTTGAAACCAATGAGAACAAAGATACAACATACCAGAATCTCTGGGACACATTTAAAGCAGTGTGTAGAGGGAAATTTATAGCACTAAATTCTCACAAGAGAAAGCAGGAAAGATCTAAAATTGACACCCTAACATCACAATTAAAAGAACTAGAGAAGCAAGAGCAAACACATTCAAAAGCTAGCAGAAGGCAAGAAATAACTAAGATCAGAGCAGAACTGAAGGAGACAGAGACACAAAAAACCCTTCAAAAAATCAATGAATCCAGAAGCTAGTTTTTTGAAAAGATCAACAAAATTGATAGACCACTAGCAAGAGCAATAAAGAAGAAAAGAGAGAAGAATCAAATAGATGCAATAAAAAATAATAAAGGGATATCACCACCGACCCCACAGAAATACAAACTACCATCAGAAAATACTATAAAAACCTCCATGCAAATAAACTAGAAAATTTAGAAGAAATGGATACATTCCTGGACACATACACTCTCCCAAGACTAAACCAGGAAGAGGTTGAATCCCTGAAGAGACAAATAGCAGGCTCTGAAATTGAGGTAATAATTAATAGCCTACTAACCAAAAAAAGTCCAGGACCAGACAGATTCACAGCTGAATTCTACCAGAGGTACAAAGAGGAGCTGGTACTATTCCTTCTGAAACTATTCCAATCAATAGAAAAAGAGGGAATCCTCTCTAACTCATTTTATGAGGCCAGTATCATCCTGATACCGAAGCCTGGTAGAGACATACCAAAACAAGAGAATTTTAGACTAATATCCCTGATGAACATTGACAGAAAAATCCTCAATAAAATACTGGCTAACTGAATCCAGAAGCACATCAAAAAGTTTATCCACCATGATCAAGTGGGCTTCATCCCTGTGATGCAAGGCTGGTTCAACATACTCAAATCAATAAACATAATCCAACATATAAACAGAACCAAAGACAAAAACCACATGATTATCTCAATAGATACAGAAAAGGCCTTTGACAAAATTCAACAACCCTTCATGCTAAAAACTCCCAATAAATTCAGTAATGATGGAACGTATCTCAAAATAATAAGAGCTATTCATGACAAACCCACAGCCAGTATCATACTGAATGGGCAAAAACTGGAAGCATTCCCCTTAAAAACTGGCACAAGACGGGGATGCCCTCTCTCGCCACTCCTATTCAACATAGTGTTGGAAGTTCTGGCCATGGCAATCAGGCAAGAGAAAGAAATAAAGAGTATTTGATTAGGAAAAGAAGAAGTCAAATTGTCCCTGTTTGCAGATAACATGCTTGTCTATTTAGAAAACCCCATCATCTCAGCCCAAAATCTCCTCAAACTGATAAGCAACTTTAGCAAAGTCTCAGGATACAAAATTAATGTGCAACAATCACAAGCATTCTTATACACCAATAACAGACAACCAGAGAGCCAAATCATGAATGAACTCCCATTCACAATTGCTTCAAAGAGAATAAAATACCTAGGAATCCAACTTACAACAGATGTGAAGGACCTCTTCAAGGAGAACTACAAACCACTGCTCAATGAAATAAAGGAGGACACAAACAAATGGAAGAACATTCCATGCTCATGAACAGGAAGAATCAATATCGTGAAAATGGCCATACTGACCAAGGTAATTTATAGATTCAATGCCATCCCCATTAAGCTACCAATGACTTCCTTTACAGAATTGTTAAAAAAAACTACTTAAAAGTTCATATGGAACCAAAAAAGAGCCCGCATTGTCAAGACAATCCTAGTCAAAAGAACAAAGCTGAAGGCATCACGCTACCTGACTTAAAACTATACAGCAAGGCTACAGTAACCAAAACAGCATGATACTGCTATGAAAACAGAGCTATAGACCAATGGAACAGAACAGAGCCCTCAGAAATAATATCACAGTTCTACAACCATCTGATCTTTGACAAACCTGACAAAAATAAGAAATGAGGAAAGGATTCCCTATTTAATAAATGCTGCTGGGAAAACTGGCTAGCCATGAATAAAAAGCTGAAACTGGATCCCTTCCTTACTCCTTACACAAAAATTAATTCAAGAGGGATTAGAGACTTAAATATTAGACCTAAAACTATAAAAACCCTAGAAGAAAACCTAGGCAATACCATTCAGGACATAGGCATGGGCAAGGACTTCATGTTTACAACACCAAAAGCAATGGCAACAAGAGCCAAAATTGACAAATGGGATCTAATTAAACTAAAGAGCTTCTGCACAGCAAAAGAAACTACCATCAGAGTGAACAGACAACCTACAGAATGGGAGAAAACTGTGGCAATCTACTCATCTGACAAAGGGCTAATATCCGGAACATACAAAGAACTCAAAAAATTTACAAGAAAAAAACAAACAACCCCATCCAAAAGTGGGCAAAGGATAAGAACAGACACTTCTCAAAAGAAGACATTTATGCAGCCAACAGACACATGAAAAAATACTCATCATCACTAGCCATCAGAGAAATGCAAATCAAAACCACAATAAGATACCATCTCACACCAGTTAGAATGGCAATTATTAAAAAGTCAGGAAACAACAGGTGCTGGAGAGGATGTGGAGAAATAGGAACACTTTTACACTGTTGGTGGGACTGTAAACTAGTTCAACCACTGTGAAAGACAGTGTGACGATTCCTCAAGGATGTAGAACTTGAAATACCATTTGACCCAGCCATCCTATTACTGGGTATATCCCCAAAGGATTATAAATCATGCTGCTATAAAGACACATGCTCATGTATGTTTACTGCAGCACTATTCACAATAGTACAGACTTGGAACCAACCCAAATGTCCCTAATGACAGACTGGATTAAGAAAATGTGCCACATATACACCATGGAAGACTATGCAGCCATAAAAAAGGATGAGTTTTCGTCCTTTGTAGGGACATGGATGTAGCTGGAAACCATCATTCTCAGCAAACTACCACAAGAACAGAAAACCAAACACCGCATGTTCTCACTCATAGGTGGTAACTGAACAATGAGATCACTTGGACACAGTAAGGGGAACATCACACACTGGGGTCTGTTGTAGGGTGCGGGGAGGGGGGAGGGATAGCATTAGGAGATATACCTAATGTAAATGATGAGTTAATGGTTGCAGCACACCAACATGGCACGTGTATACATACGTAACAAACCTACACATTGCGCACATATACCCTAGAACACAAAGTATAATAAAAAAAAATCATATCAAGTGTGAAATAAAGAAAATTATATAGAGGGAGAACAGAATCTATAAATATGCATATTTGTGTACATACATCCATATACATACATATGTGTGTGCATGCAGTAATTTTATTCTCCTAAAGCAATGCCTCTGCCTTCCACCCTCACTGTACATGTCCTAGTCCTGTGATGTCCCTAGAACTGAGCATCTGATTTCCTTCTCTGCCTCCCACATGAACAGGGAATAGAAATGGAAACTACGCTCTGTGGTTACTGTTGTGAAAATCCATGTCCCCCACAGGCTAGTTTGGCATCTTACGTTCCAGTTCCCGTTGTAAAAAAAGCAAGCAACAAACAAAAACTACAAAAGAAAAAATGAAATATTTGAAAGTCTAGAGACACAGAGGTTCCGGATTCACCCACCACCCACAGTGACCTCCGCCGCCCTCCAGACCTGAGGGCAGTTGCGCCTGAACAGCCTGCCTCTTCACCATCCATGAAAAGAGGTGACCTTAAACTTCAATAGATTTTACTCTGTTCAAAAGGAACCAGGTCAACATTCAAAGTCAGTGGTCTGACAACTCTAAACTTTGGCCAGAAAGTATTGGAAACATTTAACGTGCAGTGGATGAAGCAGCCTGGCCCCACTGCACACAACACACTCGTGGGGACTCAAAGGAGGATACTCAAGATCCGCTGGGTGGAAGTAAGGACAGACCCAGAAACACGGGGGGTAGGGGGGTCAAACCAGGAAGGCTCAGGCCCTGACCTCCTCCTAGGCCCTGCTCCTCCAGAACTTGCAGTTTTTTCTGACCCGGAAGTGGATTTCACTGATGGAAAAGAAGTTCAGTATTTCTGGTCCAGCCCTGTAAGCTGCTCCTGTCGCCCAGCCTTCCACACCCCTGCAGACGTCACAATGCCTACTCCCACTAACCCCACAAGGGAACTATGCATCGCCTAGAGACGGTCCTTGGCCTGCAACCCCGCGATGGGGTCCAGGGTCTGTGTCCATTTCTGGTTAAAATTGCTCTAAGGTTGGTCGCTGTCTTGGCCTTCCCTGCTTCCTCTCTGTTTACTTCTTCCCTCCTCACCCCATATGAAGCTTTTACTCAGGAGATATCTGGATTATCGCCCCTCTTGGAACATCAAGGACACCACCAGGACACCGCACTGTCTCCTTGACCCTGGGATTCTGCAGACCTCAGTCTTCCTCTGAGGTCCCCTCACTCCCCACCTCATTTTTTCCATCCTTCTGGGGCCTGGGTCTGCTATACCTCAGGCTTCCTCTTCACAGTCACAGACAGAAGGAGCCCCCTTCATCCTTGGGCTCTGGCCACAGTTCACCTACTGCAGGACACTCAATGGCTTTCAGTAGTTCATCCAGACATCCAGATGGAAGTGGGATTTCCTGGAAGAAAAGCAGGACCCCAGAATTACACTGAATTCTAACACAAGAGCCCAGAGTCCCCTTCTGCATGGGACATTAGGCTGCAAACACTACATAGGCACTTAATGCTCAGCTGCCCTTTTAACATCTGGTTCAGTTGTGTCCCTCCTCCTTGGAATATCTCAGAAAATATATCTCCACCTAGAGTTGTTTAAACTCATCATCCTATGGGATTCCAGACCATCGGGAATACAATGGGTCCTCACCAGAACTTCCACTCTGCTTGGAAGACTTAGAAAATTCTGAGGCTGCTCAGAGGGTCAGAGTCCCATTTCTGTGTTCCAGAAAAACTTCAGTCTTCCCCGGACAAGTGAGGAAACAGAAAATGTCTAGTCTCTGGCACATCTTTTGCAAGCAATGGCGGCTCCCAGGAACCAAAACTATCAATGAATATATTTTTGAGACTCTGCTCAAAAGAAGAGTCATTCTGCAATTTCAGGTAGGATGGAGTAGTTCTGTGGCTCCTGAGGTGATTTTGAAAAGATCTGGACCCTCACAAGAACCACGGAGGACATTTCTGGCATTTCCAGACCAGGAGGACTGACTGATGGACCTCCAGTGTTACTAGGAAAACTTTTTGTTGGACAGCTTTGCTTTGGCTTTCAGGCCTTCACATAGGTTGCTTAGATCATGGAAGTGCTTCTGCATTTCTGCATAGGCTCAGGATGCCTTCTCAAGTCGTCCCTGCAATTATGAGACAGTTTCTGTCTCCAGAGGTCACTTGGAATAACACAAGAGGCTTCACCTTCAAAGGGACACCAGACAATATAGCCACAGTTCAGCCAAGATTATCTGTGTTTACATACCTGTAAAGTAACACTCTTAGTTACCTCCATTAATGTGAACATCTTTCATGAATAGAGAAACTCTAGTGATTGTTATATAACAGCTGCCACAAAAATTAACCAATAAAAATAAATGATAAATGAAAAATATTTCATAATTATGATAGTGAACGCAATGACCTAAATAGTAAGAATTTGAATACTGGTGACAATATGAACATAAGGATACAAAAATCAATGTGGAGATTCTCCTAAATATATGAAAAGTTCACAAATTGGGTCCTCCTTGTGTAATTTGGAGTCAGAGTCAAAGAATTTCACTATGAAATGTGTTCCATGACGGCAAACATGAGAAACAGGTGAAAGGAAAGCAAGCCACAGGAGAGCATGGGCTAATAGGACCACTTGTGTGCAAACCTCTCTAGTCAAGGACTACCAGCCAGAGGTGAAGAGAGTTTGGCTTGTGTCTTGCCTACCACTGGGCACACAAAAGCTTTCGGTAGTGCAACCAGATGGCTGGTTTGGCCTGGCTCCCTGCAAAGAAGACATGTATCTCATCCCCACCAGCCCATCAGTCCTGGAACTCAGAATCCTACATGCATTAAACATGAAGCTCCAACTCCATAGCTGACTTCACCTCCTTACTGTCCCTCTGCCATCCGGTGTTTCAGGTGCTCTCCAGATCTGGACTTCTTGGCTCCCCTACCTTTATCAAGTGAAGTCAGGACGTATCATTCTCAGAGTTCTCCTGCCAGTCCAAGGTGAAACTCACCAATACAGGCATACCCTGGATGGACTTCCTTGGAATATTTAGAAAACCATGAGCTTGCTCGGGGGAGGTGTGAGCTCTAGGAGTAGAGTTATGGTTTCCCATGGAAACCTGAGAGGACTTAGAATAGTCCCAGAGGCCTAAGCAGTCCAATCTGCCCTGGAAACATCAGGAATGATATACTTGGTCTTCCTGAGGCTCCAAAATTTTTCTAAATAAACTCAGAGGTTACAGAACCATTTTTCTCTCAGGAACTGAAGTGGAGTTATTTGCCTTCTGCCAGCATCTCACTTTTTTTATTATCTAAGTTAGCTTTTGAGCCCAGAAGTAGATATTCCTTGTATTTGATTTACACAGGGAGCTTCCTAGAATGCCCATGCGTCTGGATACTTTCTGCATTCACTCAGGTATTCACAAAATGCTGCAGTTCTGCTGAAAATCTATGAGATGACCATTTGATCACCCGAGCAACTTTAGAATGTGTCTTCTATGGAAGCCCTGGAGCCTCCCTTCTAGTATTTCATCCATTGCTGGTACTGAGTACCCAGGGTGAAACCCTCCATCAGACATTGTCAGCAATTCCAGTATGGAGATGGCACTTATGTGATGGGGCTCAAGAATCAAATGGTAGAAGACCAGCCAGGACGTGAAGTCTCAGTAGGCTTGGGGGCTTAATGTTCGATGCACACCAGACTTCTGAGACTCAGGAAGCGGATGTGGATCTGTCTGCCCAGTGCTTCTCATTTACAGCCTGGACCAGCCATTCCTTGGGGTGAACTACTGAAAGCTTTTGTATGGGCAGGACTCTGGCCAGACCCTTTTCCATAGTCCATTTGTAATGTATTTCCACGTGGCACAGGCATCTCCACTTTTGCCCAAGCCCTCATGTGGCTCAGAATTATTCTCCCTACTGCCACTCTTCTTTGCCATCACAGGAGATATTTCAAGATGCAGCCCCAAGCCTCTCCCTGTAATCAATAACATGTGGGTTCATATGGGAACAATGTCACAGGCTTACAGGAATATGCTCTTAAATATCTGCTTTTTTATTATTCTCTTCATTAAAATGACATTTAAATCATCACCATTGTGATTGTTATTAATGTTATTATTATGTGGGTACAGTTCTTTATCATGGATATATTTGTGGTAGTTATTATGGAACGTTGAATAATTTTTTTTTTATGTTCTGAAGACTGTTGAATTTGCTGAAGATGATTAAAAGACAACCTTAAAACATACATACCACAGCAACCCCAAGACTCCTACTGTACCACCTGGTGTCCTATAGAAGCATGGGCTTCCTGAGTTATTCTTTTATTTTCCGGGCAAGTACCTATTCATACCAGCATAGGAGATGGATGAAGTGCACCCTGGTCTTGCCATGGGCTCAGAAAGAATTCATACAGATGCTTTATGTGCTAGCAACTCTATGTGTAGGCCTGTGAGCCCTAGAATGCACTTTCTTTCACCAACTAGTCCACCTAAAAGTTTTCTAAGTCAAATTCCCCCTCCATGCTTGGATAGGTCATGAATGGCTTTCTGTTACCCACCTAAGATGAAGGGATACTGCTAAATCAGGTTTGTGGCCAAGAAACTTTTACCTGGAGTGGCAGGAGAGGGACTACCTGTTCACCAGAGTCTCTGCAACATTTTCTTTATCTTTTTCTTCTTCTATTTTTTTTTTTTTTTTGTGATAGTGTCTCGCACTGTCGCCCAGGCTGGAGTCCAGTGGCACAATCTTGGCTCACTGCAACCTCCGACTCCCAGGTTCAAGCGATTCTCCCGCCTCAGCCTCCTGAGTAGCTGGGTTACAGGTGCATGCCACCACGCCTGCCTAATTTTTGTATTTTTAGTAGTGATGGGGTTTCAGGCTGGTCTCAAACTCCTGACCTCGAGATCTGCCCGCCTCGGCCTCCTAAAGTGCTGGTATTACAGGCATGAGCCACCGCGCCCAGCCTCTGCAACATTTTCTAAGTCAGAACAGTAGTTTTTTGAACCACCTTTTCAGTCATAGAACTCATGAAAAAGTCCTCCAAGAACTTGTGACCTTCTGGAAATTGTCAAAATCTCTACAGGTGTCCAGAGTCATCCAGAGCTGTATTGCAAACCACTGACTGGGTTCCACCATTAGTAAAGCAAATGCAAAATATGCCATGCCCACCAAAAAGAATCCAGAAACCACGGTATTTAGCTCTTTCCATCTTTCTTGCCTCTTGCAGTTGGGAGAGTACTGAGTATGATGCCCACCTACAGCCTCTGGAGGACATGCCAGTGCCTAGAGGTACCAGTAGAGAGGGGCCATGAAAGAGCAGATGATAGCCAGGTGGCTGGGAATGACATTGTCCTGGGGTTTATTGCTTGTCATGAACTCTGCCACTGGGCAACATGTACGGGTCTCGACATGTACCTTCTCTGGATCCCTGCTCCATCAGCCAGCTATCTTATCTCCTGAAAGCTGGTAGGTGTTGGTCATCATGGTGTTGCAGGACCAGGGTTATATTAACATTCCCTCTTAGGCTGAAACACCAGAAGTTAACACAGGAGTCCCCAGGTGTGCACATGCCAACCTCCAGCTTGTTTTTCTTCTCGTTCTAGATGTTCATCCTTGCTTTCTGGGACTTGAAATAACCCTACACCACCAAATATTTATGCCTATTATCCGCTTAGGGAAAACTTGTATGTCCCAAGTCCATAGGGTTAGTATTATTATCAGTATTATAACCACTAGTACTAGTATCATGATGATCATCATTCCTGTTAATATTCATCAATATTTTTTTTTTTTTTTTTTTTTTTTTTTGAGATGGAGTCTTGCTCTGTAGCCCGGGCTGGAGTGCAGTGGCCGGATCTCAGCTCACTGCAAGCTCCGCCTCCCGGGTTCACGCCATTCTCCTGCCTCAGCCTCCCGAGTAGCTGGGACTACAGGCGCCCGCCACCTCGCCCGGCTAGTTTTTTGTATTTTTAGTAGAGACGGGGTTTCACCGTGTTCGCCAGGATGGTCTCGATCTCCTGACCTCGTGATCCGCCCGTCTCGGCCTCCCAAAGTGCTGGGATTACAGGCTTGAGCCACCGCGCCCGGCCAATATTCATCAATATTTTTATTACTACCACTGTTAATATGGATTTTTCATTATTGTACAGCAAGGAATATAGTTTATCCATTCACAAATGGTGTTCAGTTACTAAAGATGACTACAAGGCATGCTCTGCAGACATATACACATACAGCTGTCATGGAGACCCAGCTTTGCCATCAGTTGCTCTTTCATAAGATGAGCTCCCCCAATACCCACCAGTTTTTCAGGACTCGACCTGAGCTGGTTGGGCTAGACTTGGAAAAGTTTCCTATTCTCAGCTGTACCTGGAAAAATTTTAAAGACTCTTCAGAGGCCCAGTAATAGCTTTTGGCAGCTTCTAAGACCAGGGAGGGTTTCTTGGCCATTCAGAGCCATTCAGATATTCTAAGTAAACTCAAGGAACCAGAAACCCAACTTGCAGTCATGAAATACCAGTGAATGGCCTCTGTGAGTCTCTTCAAGTTTTTCAAAGATAACTGCCTGGAAAGGCTGGCCAGGAAGTCACCCAAGCCCATCCCTCTGCAGGATGTTCTATGTCAGCCAGGGACCCAGTGAATTGCCATTGAACAGAAGGGAGGAACAGAGACAGCATGCCTGAGCTTCTGGAAACATTCTAAGTGCCCTTGTTGGCCCAGAAAAGACTGGTGCTGCCATACGAGGCACAGATATGGCAACTTAGCCACTCTAGGAACCACACAAGGTTTAAAGGCTCCCAGGAAGTCCAGGAAGGGCAAACATGGCCTTTTAGAGCCATCAGATTTTATTCTAAGTCTACGTGGGAGACAGTGCACTGGCTTCATAAAAACATCAGTGGAGGTGCTATCACTTGCCCCAGTGTCCGGTCTTTTCCACCTCATCTCAGAGCCAGGCAGCCACCATTTCCCAAAGCTGCTGTGCAATGAAAGGGGAATATTCTAGGTGCTCTCCTGTGCCCACGAAATTCTGTGGCTGCACTAAAGGCAGGAGTTGTCCCCCAGAATGCTCTTCAGGAATCTGACAACACTAGTCAAGATTAGAGAAGTTCAATTCAACGTCATACAAAACCAATCACACACACACACACACACAAAAAATGCATAGTGAGACAAAATGAACACATCTGCTAATAATCATGAATGACAATAACAACAATGATGATCTTAGTGATAATGCCACCAACTCTGTTAATGGCAATAACAATAAACCTGAGGTAATGGGTGTTAGGGTCCCGATTCACCGATGTGAAGGATGGCGCCAATTTCTGGCCTTACAGAAATAAAGGAAAAGTAAACACCTGAAGGAGGAGGAGGTGAACCTGGAGCTCCCGCCGGCCTCTGGGCGCTCCTTGGTGGAAGGAGAGGGACTTGGTCCTGAGCCTGCCCAGGATCCACCCGCACCAGAACTCGGGAGTCCCAGTCCCTGGATGGGCTCAGTCCCACCCAGGCCAGACGCCCCGGAGCCCCGGAGCCCGGGTCCTCCAGCCCTCGCTGCCGCCGCTCCTCGCGGAGCCCGAGCCGCCCGCGCCACCTCAGCCTCAGCACGGCTCTAGGAGGGCAGCGCCAAGGATGCTCCGGGCCCAGAGGGGGCATCCGGCCCCAACGGGATACTGACTCCCTGACGGCGCGGAACAGAGCGGCCTGCGCAGGGCCCACCATCTTGGGCCTTGCAAAAAGAGCGGCCTCTTCAACGCCCCCACCCGGAACATCCCCGGAGGCCCCAGCCCCAAAGCTAGGGCGGCGGCGCCTCCCTCACCCTCGGTAAAGAAAACTCAGGTCCTCCCTGGAGACCCGGCTCGCCGCGGGAAGCAGACCACGCATGCGCCCTGCATGGCCGGACCGATGGGTTTCATTGCCCTCTGCCGGCCATGAGGTGACAGCACAGGACGTTTGGCCTTTACTGTTTAACGGTGGACCTGAGTCTGAATCACTGAAATTCAGGTACGGATTATTCAGTACCTTTCTTTTGGAAGACCAAATGGAAATTGAGTACGATATCTTGTGCTTTAATTAAAGAAGATGGGAATAAAGAAACAAATTCGAAAGTTAGTGTACAAAAGTCGATTGATTCCCTCTATGTGAAGGGAAGAAGAGCTTGAATAAGAGAAGCATTCTGTGTTGTGCTTTAATGCTGGAGATCTGCCACCATGCACTTGTCAAATCCCATAGAATTTCACAGCACAAATAGTACATCTTCATGTGGCTCAGGACTACATATAATGTCAGCCACAGTTTGAGGGTAAATTACATATTTAATTAAATAGATTAAACAATAAATAATGTTATGAGCTCTACCTGGACACAATCCTTGCCTCTCCAACCAGTTTCCTAAGGGCTCGAATTTATTGCTCGTTATCCTCACACTTGACATAAACCCTGGCTGCTGCGTAAAATCAATCACTTGTGGAGATTTTTAAATATAATGATGTGTCAATTTCAACCATGGATAAGGCCATTTAGCCTTAGTAAGGCCTATCGTATTAAGATTGTGCCTGTTTTGCAAAATTTCAAGTCGTCATCCCACTTATTATTCAGGAAATGTTTTCTCTTGAGTTTTAGGTTCAGTACTGAGGCTCCTTGATGGACAATACATTTTCCAATTCTGAGGACAAGGCAGAGGAGGCCCCATCTGTGAGAACTTTCATTTTGCTTCTGGAAAAGTACATTGAATCAAATATAGGAAAGGCTTGCATGGTGGCTGACAGTTTCGTCTGTTTTATCATGCTGGTGTTTTATCTTCTGGACAGAAGTAAAAGGAACACAGCTGTGTCTGTCTCTGTGTAATAACTCAGGACTTACCTGAGTAAACTCTGGGGTGTCATGAGATGAACTGCTACCTCCACTTAGAGAGGCTTCAGGGACAAAATTTCAGGAGATTTCTGAGGGATAGAAGAGGAGGGCTGCCTTATTCTCTGATCCCAGGTAGCTACTCAGAGACAGAGGCAAAGACTGGGGCCACCCAAATGCATATACTAGGTGTCTTTGATCCAGCCTCCATTTCCTTGCTAAATCTATGCAATGACACACTGAGAAATCTGGCAAGTGGGGCTGAAGATCCCTGATGTGTCAGTTCCAGGGTTGGATGGAAACAAGTGGTTTTAGTGGACATGGAAGTAAAGGGAGGTGAGCTGTGAGGAAAGAGCCGTTGAAGACTGGGGAGACTCAGAAGTTGGGGTAGAATCTCGACCCATAAGCCTAGAAGTGCAGATGCAAATCGGTTTGTTGGGGCTGCATAAATGAAAGAAGAACTTCACCAACACACTAAATTTTTTCAACATCCGATTGTATTCTTTCAATATTTGTAAGTATTGATCTTTTGGAAATGTTTAATGAGATTTCTTATACAATTCTGCATTCAATTTATGCCCAGGTCACTTTGCTATTATACATTTATGTGCTGCATTTTTATGAAGAGACGTTTTCTCAAATTTCTGAATTATTTTGCTAAACTACGTGTTAAGAGTTTTTTCTAGAGGTCCACCTTCTTGACTCACTTTTCTGATGAGAAATCTATCAGGTTACTCCACAGTGATTTTCAAGTTTGATAGCTTCTCAATGTGAGAAACTTAATGTCAACTAAGGAATGAATTACCACTTAAGAATCTTCTCCTTTCAAGATGCTAACCGTGTTTTGTCCAGTGTGAAATCTCACATGTGCCACAAGCGTTACTCTGTGAAGAAAGGATTTCTCATGATTTTTCGAGACATAACTTCTCCAGTAAGAAGTGTTTGGTGTTCCAAGAGAATTCATTGCCCTTGGAAAGACTTTCCCTTCTTATTTAGCTTATAAAGGATTTCCTCTCTTATTTTCCATTTTAGCAGCATTTTATCACTGTGTTTTCTTGTGAACATCAAGCCTAGTGCTTGACTGAATGTTTATTCACAGAAAATAGAAATAAAGGGTTCACCCAAGTAAAGTTTTCTTATGTTAGTTGACAACAAATTACACATAAAAACATTTTCACACTGAGTGCAGAGCTAGAGATTCTCTACCTGAAAGTCCCACATGTTTTAAGTTATTAAAACTGTTGCTGAAGACTTTTAGTTTATTATGTTGACAGTTTCAGCTCTCTCGTGTCATTTATGATCAGATCACTAACAAGTCTTTGGTACATATATGTCGTACAATTTCTCTTCCATATGAATTTATTGATGAGGACTGAAGAATAAAGGTAACTGAAGTAACGTCCATGTTGATTATAGTAATTCTTCAAAATGTGAGTCCTTTGGCATATTTTGATGTTACAACTACAGCTGAAGTCTCTTCCATATTCCTTACATTCGTCATTCCTAACACCATGTCATCTAAAGTCAGAATATGTTCTGAAGACATTTATCATTTTCTCTCCAGGGTGAATTTTCTGATGTTATTTAAGATTAGTACACTGACTGAAGGCTTTCCCACATAAATGGCATTCATATGGCTTTTCTCCACTGCGTGTTCTCTCATATCATCTAAGGTCAGAAGATAGACTAAAGGCTTTCCCACATAGAAGACAAGTATGTGGTTTCTCTTCAGTGTGAATTCTTGCGTGTCCTCTAAAGCCAGAGCTTTGACTAAAGACTTTCCCACTTTTACCACATTCATAACGCTTTTATTCAAGGTGAGTTCTCTCATGTCTTCGAAGGTTAAAGGATTGAATAAAACCTTTCCACACTGATGACACTTATACAGTCTCTCTCCCCTGTGAGTTTTCTCATGTCTTCTAAGGTGAGAACACTGAGTGAAGGATTTTCCACATAGATGACATGCATATGGCCTCTCTCCAGTGTGAGTCATCTTGTGCCATCTAAGGTGAAAGCAATTAGTATAGGCCTTTTCACATATATTACATTGATATGATTTACCTTTAGTATGAATTTGTTTATGTGGTTTAGGGGACAACTGATTACTAAGGGATTTTCCACACTGTTTGCTGATGTAGGGTTTCTTTCCACTCTGAGTTAACAAACACTGAGTCATTGTGGAACTGTGAGGGCAATCTTCTCCCAAATCATTACATTCAAAGGGATCCTCCAGAATGAGAGAGTTCTCCTTTAGGGACAAAGATTAAAAGCTCTTATTGATTTACCGACATACATCTATACATTCATTTCACCACCTTTGAATCCTAGACCTACCATTCAGTGGTAGAGTCCAGTTGAAATCTTTCCAATGTTACTTGTGTGAAAGGAAATTAAATGTTGGCACCCCAAACTCATTTAACCAAAGGGAAAAATCAAGCTGAGAACAGGGTCACACAAACTTGCCTCCCCCTTCTGGTTCCTAAATAATATGGCTACAAGATGAAAAGCTACTTGCCTCCCCCATATTTTGCCCACACGGAAATTCCTCATGAGCTGTTAAAGTTACACCATGGCAATGCAAACTGATATCTTGTCTTTACAGGCGCAGTCATCCCCTGTTCACCAGACACAAATGCATATCCGATTGTTTCCCTGCCCCATTTTGCCTATGTTGTCTTATATAAAATGCAGCTCTCCTGCATTCTTCCTCTGCCTCATTTGTTTATGTCATCTTATGTAAAAACAATCCAGATTCACTGAGCCAGAAAAATGCATGAATGACTATTTTTTTCTACCCAACTTTTACATGAAAATTGTGTACTTCTCAATATCCCACCCTTTCCCCCTTTAAATTTAGAGAAAATCATCTTTGGAGAAAGGCATACACCTGTCCCCCAGGTGCATGTCCTTAACTCTGGCAAATAAATCTCCTGAAACGATTGAGACTTGTCTCGTCATTTTTCTCGATTGGCACTTGCATATGTAGGAACCTAGTTTTTAGATTCCTTCCTGGGCAGGGGTCGTCACGAGAGACCACTCGACACGGAAGTCACAGTGGAGAGATTTATTGCTAGCGCGCTAGGGTCCCATGTCCGAGGTTGGCCACAGGACCCCAAATGCTTGTTACAGACAGTTTATAAAGGCAAAAAACCACATAATTTTACAAAGCTTGAGGCGCAAGATGATTGGAGCAGGTTATGGCCTGAGCGAGATGTCTTACTTTAATTGGTTGGTTTGAACCTGGTTTGAACCCGCGCGGGGTATTTCCCGGACTTGTTCTTCTGTTTGAGTTCCAGGAATATGGGTGGGTGTTTTAGATAGCCACACGGACATCAGGCGGGTGCTTTAGATGGCCACCTGGTCGTTGGGTGGGTGCTTTTAGATAGCCACCTGGTGTGGCTTTTCTAAACTTCTAAGTTTCTAAGTCTCTAAGTCTCTGAGCTTCTAAGTCTATAAATTTAAAGGTTTTTAAGTTTCTAAATCTATTTTCATTCCCTCCTCTTTTTGTGACCAAGAGGCTCAATCTTGAGCCTCCTCTTCTGTCCTGAGGGCTTGGTACTGTTGGGTTAGGACCATAGCCTGCACAATGTTTAACTTATCTTTAATAAAGGCGAGTAAGTGGTTAAGTATACACGGCCCGAAAGTCAGGATGAGCATGAGTAGGATAAGGGGGCCTAAGATGGTGGAGACTAAGGTGCTGAACCAAGGAGACTGGTTGTACCAGCTTTCAAACCAATTTTGTTGAGACTCTCTTTCTTTTTTCCATTTGTCTAATCTTTCTCTTAGTTTTGCCATAGAATCTTTAACCACTCCTGAATGGTCTGCGTAAAAGCAACATTGTTCTTTGAGGGCTGCACAGAGCCCGCCTTCCTTTAAGAAGACAATTTCTAGTCCTCGCCGGTTTTTTTTAATACAACTTCAGACAGAGAGGTTAGAGATTCTTTAAGTTTTGAAATAGAGTGTTCTATGGCTCTAAGGTCTTTATTTATGGCTGCCCTAAGTTGTTGCAGATGGTAGCTACCACGTACGAAAGCTGCTGTTCCGGTCCCAACCCCAGCTGCTACCCCCACTCCTAGCATTACAGCGAGGGTGAGTGAGACAGGTTTCCTTTTGGGTCTACTATAAGCTTTCTGTTCATACCGGAGGTCAAAGGAGTTTCCAGAGTGATAGTATACTCGGGGAACAACCTGTACTAACATGCAATAGTCTGTGCTGCGGTTAAACGCTGCTGTGGATACACAGGGAGTGAGTCCAGTGTTGCAAGCCCACCAGTCTGTCCCGGAAGGGACCAAATAGTGATTGGAGCTAGGCACTGTCAGAGTCTTGTCACAGAGATGCTGATGGCTAGTGGGTACCTTTTCTATACAGATTCCTGACCCGGAAACTTCAGCCAGGGTCAGCTTTTTATGCTGATCCTATGCACATCCAGTAGGATTAGTGGAGTTGGTGAAATTATTAGTGGAGGCAATGCCCTCATAATAAGGGGGGGCTGTCGCTAGGCACAGCCAACAAGAGGAGGTGGATTCTGGCCTGGTCTGGTTCAAGGCAAAGTAAGAGCCCTTTTATGAGATTAAGGAGCCTGTCACCTAAGCCCGGAGAACTCAAGGGCAGGGTAGTGCCTTGAGGGGCCTCCGGCTGAGGAGGCCTTGCTTCTGGTAAAACTGGGTTTTGCCCTATTGAGACAGGAGCTGAGACAGGGCTGACTGCTAGTCTAATTTGGATGGGGATCCTAAACAGTGGCTTTTGGTGTAAATATAGGCCCCATATTAACCCTGACATCTAGCGGCCATCAGATTTCGCCGCTTTTTTGAATTTGATGCAGACCAGATTACAATCAGCCGAATACCGGGTTCTGGTGCAGGGCTTAACAAAGGACATGAATATGTACCATGGTGTTGTGGCCCATTTCCATTCTCCATTATTACTAGTTACACAAGTCCAGCTAGCACAATACAGGGAAGTTATATCCCCGCAAGTTTGTTTTATTTCTCCTGTCCGGAATCCGGGGCAGGCATAGAACCCGTTCCGGCTTATGGACACCCTTCTAGCCTGTTTTCTCCATGCTCCCCCTTCCATGTTATCTACCCCTGCTACTTTATCTAGGTTGAGATAGAGGTCAGGGAACCAAGTTCCCACAGGGGCAATTTGTGAAGTCTCATATAAGACTTCATGGGTGTTAAAATTAGTTACTCTCCAGGTTAGGTTAAAAGGTTGGTGGGGGTTTTTGGTGTCAGCGACGCGGGGAAGGAGGGCTAGTAGTAAGTAAAGGGTTAGGTACGAGTAAGTCTTATCTTGAGGGGGTCCTCGGAGCGACGGAGTCTCCATGTCCCAGGTGGTCCGGGCGTCTCTGGAGCAGCCTTGGTGTGGGATGCGTGGATCCAAGTGGCGATTCCGTCAACCTTTATGGCTGTGGGTGTGGTCAGGAGAACAATGTAGGGTCCTTTCCACCGAGGCTCCAGTCCTTGAGAACGGTGTTGTCTAACGTAGACGGAGTCCCCCACCTGGAAGGGGTGGCTGGTCTGCGAATGTCCTGGCCGGTACAGTTCTGCCAAGGGGGCCCAGATTTGGGCCTGTACTGTTTGTAGTCCTTTTAGCCGGGACTGCAGGTCAGTCTTGGAGTTGGAAGGAGAAAAGGAGTCAAGTAGGGTCGACAAAGGGGGAGGTCCTCCGTAGAGGATTTCATATGGAGTGAGCCCAAAGCGGTTAGGTGTATTCCGGGCTCTTAAAAGAGCTAGAGATAGGAGGTGTCTCCAATCTTTTAAGCCAGTCTCTAAGGTCAATTTAGTAAGGGTCTCTTTTATTGTTCTATTTATTCTTTCTACCTGTCCTGAGCTCTGGGGTCTATAAGCACAATGCAATTTCCAATTAATTCCCAGTATCCTGGCTAGCCCCTGACTTACCTGGGAAACGAAGGCCGGCCCGTTGTCTGACCCAATTACCTTGGGAAGTCCAAATCTAGGAAAGATTTCTTCCAGAATCTTCTTGGCTACTATGTGTGCCATTTCTTGCCGGGTGGGGTAGGCTTCTACCCATCCTGAAAAGGTATCTACAAACAGTAGTAAGTACTTATACCCAGCATAGTGAGGTTTTACTTCAGTGAAGTCTACCTCCCAATAAGCCCCCGGGCGGCTGCCACGGGTTCGTATTCCTGCTGGCACTCGAGTAGCCCCAGCGTTCACCTGCTGACAGACCTTGCAGGCAGAAGTCACCTGTTCTATTAGAGTACTTGCCTTAGGAATTAGAAAGTCAGTTTTTTCAATCAACATTTTTAACTTCCGGCTACCTAAGTGTGTCCAGGCGTGTATCTGCTGGATCATAGCCACGGCTTCTTTTTGTGGGAGGACTGTTTTCCCTTCTTTTTCCCAGTTCTTGGTGTCCTTGTTTCTTATAGCTCCTATGGCTCTTGCCTCTTCCTGATCTTCTGGGGTGTAGGTGTGTCCATCCTGGTCGGTCTTGTTGGGTTCTGAGGCTAAGGTTAGTACTTTTGCCATGGCTGCCTGCTTGGCCACGTGGTCTGCCTGTCTGTTTCCCACTGCAACTGGATCCTGTCCTTTCTGATGTCCGGGACAGTGGATTATGGCTACTTCACGTGGGAGGAAGAGGGCTTTTAACAAGGCAATTATTTCAGCTTTGTTCTTGATTTCTTTCCCCTCTGATGTTAGGAGACCTCTTCTTTTATAAATACTTTCATGGGTATGAGTCGTTGCAAAAGCATATCGGCTATCTGTATAAATATTAGCCTTTTTCCCCTTGGACAGCTCTAGGGCCTTGGTTAGCGCTATTAGCTCAGCCTTTTGTGCAGACGTGCCAGGGGGCAGTGACTGCGCCCAAATGGTGGTGTGGCCATCTACCACTGCCGCTCCCGCCCTCCGGGTACCTGAGTCAAGATAGCTGCTGCCGTCTGTATACCATGTGTGGTCCGCGTCTGGGAGTTCTGTGTCCTTGAGGTCCTCCCGCGTTCCGTGGGTTTCTGCCAACACCTGCCGACAGTCGTGAGGGCTCAGTTGGTCTCCTGGTAGCGGCAGCAGCGTTGCAGGGTTCAGGGTGACCGGAGGGCCAAACCGGACGCGGTCTGTGTCCAATAGGAGGGCCTGGTAGTGGGTCAAGCGTGCATTGGTAATCCACCGGTCCGGTGGCTGTCGCACTATGGCCTCTAGAGCGTGTGGAGTAATAACAGTCAATGGCTGCCCAAGGGTTAACTTAGCAGAGTCTTTGACTAACATGGCAGTGGCTGCCATGATGCGGAGACACGGGGGCCAACCGGCTGCTACAGGATCTAGCTTTTTAGACAGATACGCTACCGGTCTCTTCCAGGGCCCTAATTTCTGGGTTAAGACTCCTTTTGCAATTCCTTGCCTCTCATCTAGGAAGAGGGTGAAAGGTTTTGAGGTATCCGGTAACCCAAGGGCTGGGGCAGAGAGGAGTGCTTTCTTTAGAGTCTCAAAAGCCAATTGATGTTCCTCCTGCCAGGTAAAAGGGGTGCTTCCCTTGGTGAGGGTATAAAGGGGGGCGGCCAGTTCAGCAAAACCGGGTATCCATAAGCGACAGAACCCAGCAGTTCCCAGGAATTCACGCACCTCTCTGGGATTCTGGGGCGGTGGAATGCGAGCTACAGTCTCTATGCGCCCAGGGGTGAGCCACCTTTTCCCCTCACTCAGTATGTACCCCAGGTAGGTTACCTTGGTCTGACAAATTTGTGCCTTCTTGGCGGATGCCCGGTATCCTTTTTTACCCAGTTCCTGGAGTAGATGTCTAGTACCTTGCATGCAGGCTTCCTTTGTGGGGGCCGCCAGGAGGAGGTCATTTACATACTGGAGCAAGGTCACTTCTGGATGCTGGGTCCGGAAGTCGGTTAGGTCCCTGTGGAGAGCCTCATCGAAGAGAGTGGGAGAGTTCTTGAACCCTTGGGGAAGTCGGGTCCAGGTCAATTGGCCTGAGATTCCTCTCTCAGGGTCTTTCCACTCAAAGGCAAATAGTTCCTGGCTTTGGGGGGCCAGGGGTAAACAAAAGAAGGCATCTTTTAAGTCCAGTACTGTATACCAGCTGTAGTCTGGTTTTAAGGTACTGAGCAAGTTGTAAGGATTGGGGACCGTGGGGTGGATATCCACAGTTCTTTTGTTAATTTCTCTCAAATTTTGGACGGGCCTGTAATCCTGGGTACCAGGCTTTTTTACTGGCAGAAGAGGAGTATTCCAGGGTGAGCGACAAGGTCGCAAAACTCCAAGTTCTAGAAATTTGATAATGTGTTGCCGAATGCCCATATGAGCCTCTAGGCTCATGGGATATTGTTTGATAGATACAGGCACCGCCGTGGGCTTTAGATCAATTATGATTGGGGCTTGACACTTGGCCCGCCCAAGTCCTCCCATTTCCGCCCAAGCTTGGGGAAAATCTTGTAACCAAACATCAGGGAGGCTAGTGGTGACCGGGGTGTCAAAAAGCCGGTGTTCATCTTGCAGAGACACAGTCAAAATTTGGATGGGCTGGCCATCTCGGTCTAACACTTGGGCCCCTTCCTCGGAGAAGTGGATCTGAGCTCCGAGTTTGGTTAGGAGATCTCGTCCCAGAAGGGGGTATGGACATTCGGGTACCACCAAGAAGGAATGTGTCACCATTCCTTGCCCAAGGTTAACTGTCCGGTGGTTAGTCCATTTGTGCATTTTTCCCCCTGTTGCCCCTTGGACCCAAGATGTACGAGAGGACAGGGGCCCGTTTGCCTTGGTCAAAACCGAGTGTTGGGCGCCTGTGTCCACCAAGAAGGTGGTGGGATGCCCCCCTACAGATAGAGTTAGCCGGGGCTCGGGGGGGGCTCCAGAGCCTTGACACCCCTATTCGCTGTCCTCACCTAAGGTGAGGACAGGGGCAGGTTTCTTCTGGTCTCTAGGACGCTTGGGGCAGTCTTTGATCCAATGCCCTCGCTCTTTGCAGTAGGCGCACTGGTCCTTATCTACTTTAGGCCGCCTCCGCTTTTCCCCCTGTCTCCCTGGCCTTTTCTCCGTTACTACTGCTGCCAGGATTTTTGTCAAGTGCTTATCTCTTTTTCGGTCTCTTCGATCCTCCCGTTCCTCTTGTTCCTTCGCTAGCCTGGCCTCCCTTTCCTCGGGGGTTTCTCTCTTATTATACACTTTTTCTGCCTCTCTGACTAATTCCTGTAATTCATAGGTCTGGATCCCATCTAATCTTTGGAGTTTCCCTTTAATATCTGATGCTGCTTGGTCTATGAACGACATGGCCACGGTAGCCTTATGTTCCAGAGCCTCTGGATCAAATGGGGTATACATTCGAAACCCTTCCAGAAGTCTTTTCATAAAGGCTGCCGGGTTTTCGTCCTTTCCCTGAATTATGGTCCTTACTTTGGCCAAATTGGTGGGGCGTTTCCCTGCCCCCTTGAGACCCGCCAACAGAGCCTGGCGATAGATTCGGACACTCTCCCTACCTGGTGCTGTCTCATAATCCCAGTCCGGGCGGGTGAGGGGAAATCCCTCGTCTATTTCATTGGGGAGCTGGGTTGGAAGGCCTCCTGGCCCCGGCACATTTTTCCGGGCTTCCAGGAGGACTCGCTGCCTTTCTTCGGTGGTCAGAAGGACCTGCAAGAGCTGTTGACAATCATCCCAGGTAGGCTGGTGGGTGAGGAGAATTGATTCTATCAACGAGGTTAAGGCCTGAGGGTCTTGGGAAAAAGGGGGGTTGTGAGTTTTCCAATTGTAGAGGTCGGAGGCAGAAAAGGGCCAGTACTGGATCGCGCGGTTGACCGTGCGAAGGGGGAAAAGGGAAGACTGCCAGGTGGGAGTGCCATCCGGGTCTTCAGTCCGCCGCAAGCGGAGACGAGGTGTTGGTGGCGGCATTCTAGGGGTTAATTCAGGCGGGGTTGGAGAGGGAGGCGAGGTCGAGGGAGGGACCGATGAGGGTGCTGGAGAAAGAGTAGGGGCCGAAGGAGTAGTGGGAGGGAATGGGGATAGGGTAGGGGACGAGGGTGAAGCGTAAGGTGGAGGCCTCAGGAGGGGGTCGTGAGGAGGAGGAGGAGGAGGCGGAGGGTCGAAAAGGAGGAGGTCTTGCTGAGTTCCATCAGGGAGGACTGGCTTAGGGGGATCCGAAGTCTGATTCTTTGGGGCTTCCACGGCAAGGAGGGTAGATTGGGACGGGGAGGGGGAATGAAAGAAGGGTTTCACCCAGGAAGGAGGGTTTTGGACCAAATCTTCCCAGGTGATTATGTAGGCCACTTGGTCCTGGTGTCCTTGTGGCCCAGGATTCATCACTTTTGCTTTAACCTGTAAGATAATGGAGAGGTCAAATGTTCCGTCTTGGGGCCACCCAACCTGGAGGTTTGGCCATTCAGACGAACAGAAAGTTTTCCATCGTCCTTTACGGACTTCCACGGAGAGATCGCGGGCTCGCGCCCGGACGTCAGGGAAGTGGGTCAAAGTCAAGGCTAAAGGAGTTGTTAGTGTCTGTCCCATAGTTTCGTCCAGAAAGTCACGCACACACAAGGACGAAATGACAACAATAAACACAGTGACCAAACAAACACAGAGGAGCCGCGCGGCCAGAGAGTGGCGCCACAAGATTACAAAAGATTCAGACGGCAGGCGCAACCTGCCGACAGAGACGTCAGCTTTCCTTCCGAAAACCGCCAGGGCGTCCCCCGGGGCACAAGGGGGAAGGTGCCGGACACGTCTGTCCCCCTTTCCCACTTGATTATTCAGACGGAGTACTCCTCAGAGCTAGCCGGCAAGACAAACAGAGCACAGAGTGAAACGAATGTACCTGACAGAGTCCGTTCGTTCGTCAGTCGGTGGCCCGGGCCAGTTGAGTCTCCACCGGAGGGGTCGAGGGTCCTCGGGCGACCCCCTTTCCCGGCCAACGCACCAAATGTAGGAACCCAGTTTTCAGATTCCTTCCTGGGCTGGGGTCGCCGCGAGAGACCACTCGACACGGAAGTCACAGCGGAGAGATTTATTGCTAGCGCGCTAGGGTCCTATGTCCAAAGTTGGCCACAGGACCCCGAATGCTTGTTACAGACAGTTTATAAAGGAAAAAACCACAAAATTTTACAAAGCTTGAGGCGCAAGATGATTGGAGCAGGTTATGGCCTGAGCGAGATGTCTTACTTTAATTGGTTGGTTTGAACCTGGTTTGAACCCGCGCGGGGTATTTCCCGGACTTGTTCTTCTGTTTGAGTTCCAGGAATATGGGTGGGTGTTTTAGATAGCCACACGGACATCAGGCGGGTGCTTTAGATGGCCACCTGGTCGTTGGGTGGGTGCTTTTAGATAACCACCTGGTGTGGCTTTTCTAAGCTTCTAAGTTTCTAAGTCTCTAAGTTTCTAAGCTTCTAAGTCTATAAATTTCTAAGTCTCTAAGTTTCTAAGCTTCTAAGTTTAAAGGTTTTTAAGTTTCTAAATCTATTTTCAAAGGAACCCACTCCCCCAATAACAACATTAGTCCACACATGAGGGCGAAACCCTCATGACCCGATCACCCCTTAAAGATCTCTCCCCTCAGCACTACTGCATGGGGGATTCAGTTTCCAACACTTGAAATTTGGGGGACACTTTCAAACCATAATAAGAAAGAAATGGCGAACATAAATTACTTATACAGTGTTTATCACTAATGATAAGGTATGCACAAAACATCATTTATAGTCTATATTCACTATAATATGTTGTGCTCTATTTTCATGTGAATTCATGCAAAGAAATAAAAAACAAAGAGAAAGATTTTTGAGACAGGTATTAAGAAACAGCACCATAACATTAGTTAAACTGAGAAACTGGTGGAAGTAATTGCTTTAAAAACCTTTTTTATTTGCTGGTTGTTTGGAAGTCAGTGGTGACATTTCAAGGAGGAGTTGTCATTGGGAAGGCAGATTTCAGGAGGCTTTAGTAAGAGTGCGTGAGGAAGATGGGGAAGGAAGGAGGACAGGTGACTTAGAAAGATTCTTGGTGGCAACTGGAAGTACAGAAATAGAATGGTGACTTCACTGAGAAGCAATTCAAGGAATGTTGTGCTTTTGCTTCTCTCTTTCTGTCCTTCTCCCCATTTCTCTTTCCATCTCTCTCCCCATCTCTCTTTCCATCCCTCTCCCCATCTCTCTTTCCATCTCTCTCTGCCTCTCACTTTGTCTGTCTCTGTTTCTCCCTCTCTGTGCCTCTCTCCTGGTTGCTCTGTCTCTCTCTGTCTCTTTTTAAGATTCCATGTGTGTCTCTGTCTCTCTCTTCCCCTCATCTCTTTCTCCATCTTTCTATGTCTCTCTGTGTCTCTGCTTCTCTGACTTTCTCTGTCTTTCTCTCTCTCTGTCTCTCTCACTCTCCTTCTTTCTTTCTCTTTCTTACTTTCTCTTTCTCACTTTCTCTTTCTTTCTTTCTTTCTTTCTTTCTTTCTCTCTCTCTCTCTCTCTCTCTCTCTCTCTCTCTCTTTCTTTCTTTCTTTCTTTCTTTCTTTCTTTCTTTCTTTTACTTTCTGTCTCTCTCTCTCTCTCTCTGCGTGTGTGTGTGTCTCATTCTCTTGGTTTCTCACTCTCACTCTCCATCTCGCAGCTCTCTTTGGTTTCACTATGCAAGCTGACTCTCCCCACCTGATGATCCAGTGGTATTAGCAGGAACCGTGTGGACTACCCCCACCACCCGCATCCTGTACCCATCCATGAACTGGGGCAGAGGAGAGGACTGATCTTGCTACTTGGCCTGGCTGGACATGCTGACCCTCAGGATCACAGGCAGTGGAAGGAGCAGCTCCTGGAAGGTCAGAGTGGGTCCTGTGATGGATGGAAGTGACAAGTATGTTGAGCAACAAAAATGACCAGCACTTGGTCTATGGCAGCAGGAGCTCAGAAGTGGGGGAATCGTAGGGCCTTAAATGAGTGGCCCATTGTGGCAAACGCTTTTTTAAACAAAAAATAGCCCCTTGGGCCGTGCGCGGTGGCTCAAGTCTGTAATCCCAGCACTTTGGGAGGCCTAGACGGGCGGATCACGAGGTCAGGAGATCGAGACCATCCTGGCTAACACGATAAAACCCCGTCTCTACTAAAAAAAATGCAAAAACCTAGCCGGGCAAGGTACCGGGCACCTGTAGTCCCAGTTACTCTGGAGGCTGAGGCAGGAGATTGGCGTAAACCCGGGAGGCGGAGCTTGCAGTGAGCTGAGATCCGGCCACTGCACTCCAGCCTGGGCAACAGAGCGAGACGCCGTATCAAAATAAAAAAAAAAATAGCCCCTAAGGAGTGTTCCAATGACCACCTCTTAAGCAACACAATTGACCCGTGAACGATGCAGAGCTTAGGGGTACCAACCCACCATACAGTTGAAATTCGGAAAATAGCTTTTGACTAGGCCAAAAGGAATTTACTAATAGCCTATTCTTGTGTGGAAGCCTCAGTGATCACGCAGAGAGTCGGTTAACGCACATTTTGTGTGTTATATGTATTGTATAGTGTATTCTTACAGTAAAGTAAGCTAGAGGAAATAAAGCCATCATAAGGAAAATGTGTTTACTATTCATAAAGTGGCTCATCATAGAGGTTCTTCTCCTCATTCTTGCATTGAGTAGGCTGAGGAGGAGGAGGTGGGAGGAGAGGAGGAGGGGTTGGTCTTGCTGTCTAAGGGGTGACAGAAGTGAAAGAAAATCCATGTGTAAGTAAGTGACCCACACGGTTTAAATGCTGTTGTTGAAGTATCAACTGTTTGAACAGGGAGGCTTTGAAGTGATCTGTTTTTTGTTTTTTGTTTTTTGTTTGTTTTTTTCTTGAGACAGAGTCTCACTCTGTTGCCCAGGTTGGAGTGCAGTGGCTCGATCTTGGCTTATTGAAATGGAAGTGACTTCTTTTCAAATAGGGCATGGCAGGGAAAGGGGGAGGAAAATGGCAAAAGTCTGCCCCACAAACTCAGGACCAAGATCCCCAATTTCTTCCCCTGGTGAGTGGGGTTCTGATTCCCTAGACCACAAAGTCTATTTGGGTTCAAAGACCACCAAGGCTCTGGGCTTGGTCTTCCAAGAGAAGAGGGTATCTGGGCCCTCCCAAGTGTGGGGAAAAGAAAGAGAGATCAGCCTGTTACTGTGTCTATATAGAAAGAAGTAGACATAAGAGACTCCATTTTGTTCTGTATTTGAGATCCTGTTAATCTGTGACCCTACCCCCAACCTTATCCTTGCAAGAGACATGTGCTGAGGTGACTCAAGGTTTAATGGATTTTGGGCTGTGCAGGATGTGTCTTTGTTAAACAAGTGCCTGAAGGCAGCTTGCTGGTTAAAAGTCATCACCATTCTCTTAATTTCAACTACCCAGGGACACCTACACGGCCAAAGGTCACAGGGACTTCTGCCTAGGAAAGCTAGGTATTGTCCAAAGTTTCTCCCCATGTGATAGGCTGAAACAATGCTGCTAAAAGGTTTACAGAGATGTTTGCATATGCATCTCAAGCACAGCATTTTCCTTTAAACTTATTCATGTCACAGAGGTTTTCGTTCATATGTCTTACTGCCGATTTCCTCCCTACAATGATCCTATTGTCCTGCCACTCCCTTATCTTTAAGATGGTAAAGATAATTATCAATAAATACTAAGGGAACTCAGAGACCGGTGCCAGCCTGGGTCCTCTGTAAGCTGAGAACCTTTCCCCAGTGCCCCCTTTCTCTTTCTCTATACTTTGTCTCTATGTCTCATTTCTTTTCTCAAGTCTCTCATTCCACCTAACGAGAAACACCCACAGGTGTGGAGGGGCAGGCCTCCCCTTCAACCTCATAGGGAAATAATTGACCCATTAACTGTACCATTGGCTGAAATAGTCTTAGGCTTGTGATGAATGCAGGCAATAGAGATGCGTGAAGAGCAGAAGATCACAGACCAATAATGAGGCTGATGTTCTAGCAGCTGAGTTCAATAAATCCCGTGTGATAGGCCTTGGGCAAGAGCTGCACAGTGTTGAGGAAAAAGGAGAGTTTGATCAAATATATTTATGCTTTTAAAAACTTTGCAAAAGGACAACTAAAGAAGTCATTATTATTCTTATCCCCATTCATTTTGCCTTTTGATAATTAACCTTTTTGCCTTCTGGTAACTGAAAGTAACATATAAGAAATACAATTACTTAATTATGGTTGCACACTCAGGAGAAGAAATATTGTAGATATAGTACAATTTAGGGTTCTGTGGAAATGCTCTATAAGGGCTGGTTAGAAAAAAACAAAACAGTAAAGAGGCCTTTTTATCCTTGAACAAGCCAAGTGACAAGGTAAAGTTAAAAGAGAGACAGTGATAACTGATGTTTGGGTTGCCCAGAGAAAGTTGAGAACAGGAGGCTTCATATGACAGGAATCATCAGACTAAGACTTCCTCAGTATAGCAGCCTCAGCGGGCTTGTCTTGTGCGGCTGGACTGTCTTTAAGCCTTGTCATGAACGCCTGAATTACATAACATTAGAGTGACTATATGTATGAATTGAATCCTATATTCTGTGTAAAACTTGTTCAATTCTGAAGAATGCTGGAGTCTGGTTCATGACTTTCTAACTTTTTAATGAATAAGGGACCAATGACCTGTATTTAATAAATATTTGCTAGATAGGAAACATGTTTTCTATTACTTCTTTAGATTATTCAAAACACACAATAGGTCTTTTAACCATTTGATTGGTGAGAAACCTGTGGTTTATCTAGAGAAATAATTCATTTAATCACGGTCATGTTTATAAAGTAGTAAATCATGGTTATTTGCCTTGTGACAAATCTGTAATTTACTTGAAATTCATGGTAAATCTGTTTTGTTTATGAAGGTTCAAGCGAAAATTTTATAATCAGTTATGTACAGGTGATTAACACATTACTGAAAAATATCTGGGCTATATTATGCCACATCTCATGCGATATTTCTTCATAGGAAAGTTTAATGGATTAAGAGTGGGTATGTCTCTGTGAGTGAATCTGAAAGGCAGATACCAGCTTAGTATTGAGAATGAACTGGCTGGAACCTAAAACACTGAGTGTTCTGCATACCCAGCTCCAACCTATGTCATGTCAGCCTTCCTTCTCTGGACATTAAAAGGGATTCTCTTTCTAAACTAAAATGTCTGTGATGTTTTAGAACAAAGTGACTTTCAAAGATGTAGCTATTGACTTCACCCAGGAAGAGTGGGCCATGATGGACACATCCAAGAGAAAGCTGTACAGAGATGTAATGCTGGAAAACGTGTGTCACCTGGTGTCCCTTGGTGAGTCCCTCTACATTCACATACGTATGTAGACATACACTGACTCATTCATTCGATAAGTGTTGGAACAGCTTCCCCATATCTCACTCTAATCTCTTCTCTGATTCTCTCACAGATCTTATCTGAAAAAAGTTTGAGCTCTCTAAATCTGTCTAAAGAAATATCTTTTTTATTTTATTTTGTTTTATTTAGTGTGTCACGCAATTAGAATGTAATCTTGACAGGGATTTCATGGTTTCCTTGGTACTCAGTCTCTAATACTCAGAACAGACCTGGGAACTTAATGAATATTTTCAATGTATTAAATTAAATATTTTCTAAATAACTCTTCTGCTTCAGTCGCTATGCTTAGGCTGAGACCAATTAGTGAAAACAATAGCAATGTCTTTTCTGTATAGAACACCAATTATTTTTGTAAATCGAATGGTTTTTTTTTTTTTGTTCTGCATGAGAATAATAATAAACATACTGTGCAGAGGTTTACTTAATCTCTTTCTGAAAAGACTGTGTATTACGCATTGTGTCTTGGAACTGAGGCATGGACTCAGCATTCGTAGGTCCTGACTGTTTTGAATTTCCTTTTCCTGATGGACCTTTTGTTTGGATTTATTTTCTAGTCTCACGTTGGGTCAGAAAAATCCTGGGGAGTTTTCTGTGTTCTAGGTCTTGTGGCCTGAGCTGACCTTCACTGTTTTTATTCTTCCTCGGTAGCCTGCCTTACAGTTGGTGATAATGCACATTTATTGACAGTGAACTCAAAACACATGTACTGTTTCCACTAACAGGGTACAGATAAGCAAATCCTATATAACTTTGCAGCTGGAGCAAGGAAAAGAGCTCTGGCGGGAAGGAAGAAATGTCAATGAATAATATCAGTCAAATATTAATTAGCGGTTTTATTAAATGAGTGGTAATTTCTAAAATGTAGGTTAAGCTACTGGAGCAGAATTCCTTAGATGTTATTATCATTTTGTTCATATGTCAGATGCTACTCTTGTGTCCTCTTGCCTTTTCTTTTACTTTCGGGAAAAGGATAATTCGTGTACCTGTTGGGGTTAAACTGTCACATGCTGACTCTTTTCCCGATACCCCTGTGAAGACTAACCCTCTATTTACCTGCCTGATATCTCATCTCCATTTTATCTCTTTTCTTATTTTAATTTTAAAGCACTTTTTTATTGCTGACGCTGTACAATCTGTTTCTTCTATTGAAGTATTTTCTTCATTTGACACATTTGCCACATCTAAGTGTCAAGTTTTGAAAAAAAGTAAAAGGGCCTTGGGGTTTTTCAAACAATTTTATTACCATAATACCAAGGTAACAATTTATTTTTCAATTATTTCAGACAAGGAAAGTGCCCTTAAGAAAAAGCACACGATATTCATGCATCCTATCAGAAAAGACGCGTCCACCGGTATGACAATGGTGAGTTTTATAGCTGTGTACACCAGCCATCTAAGTTAAAGACCTGGTAATGGGTTAAGTTAGTAATGACGCACAGTCACCTGAGTGTAATTAGGCTGGCATTAAGTGCTTTCTAAGCAAAAAAAAATTTGATAGTTTGAATCCAGTGAAAAAAGTGACCTGTGTTCTAAACCATAACATGAGATCTGTAAAATAGAACAAGTGCATATACATTGCTCATGTTCAGACTTTGAAAGATATTGATATCATCACAATCAATGGAATAACTCTGCAGTTGGGATCTTACAAAAGAGAAAATATCTGTGTCTGCAGGAGATAATGTGTACGCAAGTGTCAATCGAGAAAAATGACGAGACAAGTCTCAATCATTTTAGGAGATTTATTTGCCAGAGTTAAGGACATGTACCTGGGGGACAGGTGTATACCTTTCTCCAAAGATGATTTTCTCTAAATTTAAAGGGGGAAAGGGTGGGATATTGAGAAGTACACAATTTTCATGTAAAAGGTGCGTAGAAAAAAATAGTCATTCATGCATTTTTCTGGCTCAGTGAATCTGGATTTTTTTACATAAGATGACATAAACAAATGAGGCAGAGGAATAATGCAGGAGAGCTGCATTTTATATAAGACAACATAGGCAAAATGGGGCAGGGAAATAATCGGATATGCATTTGTGTCTGGTGAACTGGGGATGACTGCGCCTGTAAAGACAAGCTATGAGTTGGCATTACCATGGTGTAACTTTAACAGCTCATGAGGAATTTCCTTGTGGGCAAAATACGGGGGAGGCATGTAGCTTTTCATCTTGTAGCCATATTATTTAGGAACCAGAAGGAGGAGGCAGGTTTGTGTGACCCTGTTCCCAGCTCGATTTTTCCCTTTGGTTCAATGAGTTTGGGGTGCCAACATTTAATTTCCTTTCACACAAGTAACATTGGAAAGATTTCAACTGGACTCTACCACTGAATAGTTGGTCTAGAATTCAAAGGTGGTGAAATGAATGTATAGATGTATGTCGGTAAATCAATAAGAGCTTTTAATCTTTGTCCCTAAAGGAGAACTCTCTCATTCTGGAGGATCCCTTTGAATGTAATGATTTGGGAGAAGATTGCACTCACAGTTCCACAATGACTCAGCGTTTGTTAACTCAGAGTGGAAAGAAACCCTACATCAGCAAACAGTGTGGAAAATCCCTTAGTAATCAGTTATTCCCTAAACCACATAAACAAATTCATACTAAAGGTAAATCATATCAATGTAATATATGTGAAAAGGCCTATACTAATTACTTTCACCTTAGATGGCACATGACTCACACTGGAGAGAGGCCATATGCATGTCATCTATGTGGAAAATCCTTCACTCAGTGTTCTCACCTTAGAAGACATGAGAAAACTCACAGGGGAGAGAGACCGTATAAGTGTCATCAGTGTGGGAAAGGCTTTATTCAATCCTTTAACCTTCGAAGACATGAGAGAACTCATCTTGGATAAAAGCGTTATGAATGTGATGAAAGTGGGAAGGTCTTTAATCAAACCTCTGGCTTTAGAGGACACACAAGAATTCACACTGAAGAGAAATCACATGCTTGTCTTCTATGTGGGAATGCCTTCAGTCTATCTTCTGACCTTAGATGATATGAGAGAACACGCACTGGAGAAAAGCCATATGAATGCCATTTATGTGGGAAAGCCTTCAGTCAGTGTACTGATCTTAAATAACATCAGAAAATTCACCCTGGAGAGAAGATGATAAATGTCTTCAGAACATATTCTGACTTTAGATGACATGGTGTTAGGAATGACGAATGTAAGGAATATGGAAGAGACTTCAGCTGTAGTTGTAACATCTAAACATGCCAAAGGACTCACATTTTGAAGAATTACTATAATCAACATGGACGTTACTTCAGTTACCTTTATTCTTCAGTCCTCATCAATAAATTCATATGGAAGAGAAATTGTACGACATATATGTACCAAAGGCTTGTTAGTGATATGATCATAAATGACACGAGAGAGCTGAAACTGTCAACATAATAAACTAAAAGTCTTCAGCAACAGTTTTAATAACTTAAAACTTGTGGGACTTTCAGGTAGAGAATCTCTAGCTCTTCGTTCAGTGTGAAAATGTTTTTATGTGCAATTTGTTGTCAAATAACGTAAGAAAACTTTACTTGGATGAACCCTTTATTTGTATTTTCTGTGAATAAACATTCAGCCAAGCACCAGGCTTGATGTTCACAAGAAAACACAGTGATAAAATGCTGCTGAAAAGGAAAATAAGAGAGGAAATCCTTTATAAGCTAAATAAGAAGGGAAAATCTTTCCAAGGGCAATGAATTCTCTTGGAATACCAAACACTTCTTACTGGAGAAGTTATGCCTTGAAAAATCATGAGAAATCCTTTCTTCACTGAGTAACGCTTGTGGCACATGTGAGATTTCACACTGGACAAAACACGGTTAGCATCTTGAAAGGAGAAGATTCTTTAGTGGTAATTCATTTCTTAGTTAACATTAAGTTTCTCACATTGAGGAGCTATTAAAATTGAAAATCACTATGGAGAAAACTGATAGATTTCTCGTCAGAAAAGTGAGTCAAGAAGGTGGACCTCTAGGAAAAACTCTTAACATATAGTTTAGCAAAATAATTCAGAAATTTGAGAAAATGTCTATTCATAAAAATGCAGCACATAAACGTATAATAGCAAAGTGACCTGGGCATAAATTGAATGCAGAATTATATATGAAATCTCATTAAACATTTCCAAAAGATCAATACTTACAAATATTGAAAGAATACAATCGGTTGTTGGAAAAACTTAGTGTGTTGGTAAAGTCCTTCTTTCATTTATGCAGCCCTAACAAATCCATTTGCATCTACACTCCTCAGCTTATGAGTCGAGATTCTACCCCAACTTCTGAGTCTCCCCAGTCTTCAACGGCTCTTTCCTCACAGCTCACCTCCCTTTACTTCCATGTCCACTAAAACCACTTGTTTCCATCCAACCCTGGAACTGACACATCAGGGATCTTCAGCCCCACTTGCCAGATTTCTCAGTGTGTCATTGCATGGATTTAGCAAGGAAACGGAGGCTGGATCAAAGACACCTAGTATATGCATTTGGGTGTCCCCAGCCTTTGCCTCTGTCTCTGAGTAGTTACCTGGGATCAGAGAATAAGGCAGCCCTGCTCTTCTATTCCTCAGAAATCTCTTGAAATTTTGTCCCTGAAGCCTCTCTAAGTGGAGGTAGCAGTTCATCTCATGACACCCCAGAGTTTACTCAGGTAAGTCCTGAGTTATTACACAGAGACAGACACAGCTGTGTTCCTTTTACTTCTATCCAGAAGGTAAAACACCAGCATGATAAAACAGCCGAACCTGTTAGCCACCATGCAAGCCTTTCCTATATTTGATTCAATGTACTTTTCCAGAAGCAAAATGAAAGTTCTCACAGATGGGGCCTCCTCTGCCTTGTCCTCAGAATTGGAAAATGTATTGTCCATCAAGGAGCCTCAGTATTGAACCTAAAACTCAAGAGAAAACGTTTCCTGAATAGTAAGTGGCATGACGACTTGAAATTTTGCAAAACAGGCACAATCTTAATACGATAGGCCTTACTAAGGCTAAATGGCCTTATCCATGGTTGAAATTGACACATCATTATATTAAAAAATCTCCACAAGTGATTGATTTTACTCAGCAGCCAGGGTTTATGTCAAGTGTGAGGATAATGAGCAAGAAATTCGAGCCCTTGGCAAACTGGTTGGAGAGGCAAGGATTGTGTCCAGGTAGAGCTCATAACATTATTTATTGTTTAATCTATTTAATTAAATATGTAATTTACCCTCAAACTGTGGCAGACATTATATGTAGTCCTGAGCCACATGAAGATGTACTATTTGTGCTGTGAAATTCTACGGGATTTGACAAGTGCATGGTGGCAGATCTCCAGCATGAAAGCGTAACACAGAATGCTTCTCTTATTCAAGCTCTTCTTCCCTTCACATAGAGGGAATCAATCGACTTTTGTACACTAACTTTCGAATTTGTTTCTTTATTCCCATCTTCTTTAATTAAAGCACAAGATATCGTACTCAATTTCCATTTGATCTTCCAAAAGAAAGGTACTGAATAATCCGTACCTGAATTTCAGTGATTCAGACTCAGGTCCACCGCTAAGCAGTAAAGGCCAAACGTCCTGTGCTGCCACCTCATGGCCGGCAAAGGGCAATGAAATCCATCGTTCCGGCCATGCAGGGCGCATGCGCGGTCTGCTTCCCGCGGCGAGCCGGATGTCCAGGTAGGACCTGAGTTTTCTTTACCTAGGGTGAAGGAGGCGCCGCCGCCCTGGCTTTGGGGCTGGGGCCTCCGGGGAGGTTCCGGGTGCGGGCGTTTAAGAGGCCGCTCTTTTTGCAAGGCCCAAGATGGCGGGCCCCGCACAGGCCGCGCTGTTCCGCGCCCTCAGGGCGTCAGTATCCCGTTGGGGCCGGATGCCCCCGCTGGGCCCGGAGCATCCTTGGCGCTGCCCTCGTATAGCCGCACTGAGGCTGAGGTGGCGCGGGGGCCTGGGCTCCGCGAGGAGCGGCGGTAGCGAGGGCTGGAGGACCCGGGCTCCGGGGCTCCGGGGCGTCTGGCCTGAATGGGACTGAGCCCATCCAGGGACTGGGACTCCCGGGTTCTGGTGCGGGTGGATCCTGGGCAGGCTCAGGACCAAGTCCCTTTCCTTCCACCAAGGAGCGCCCAGAGGCCGGCGGGATCTCCAGGTTCACCTCCTCCTCCTTCAGGTGTTTACTTTTCCTTTATTTCTGTAAGGCCAGAAATTGGCGCCATCCTTCACATCGGTGAATCGGGACCCTAACACCCATTACCTCAGGTTTATTGTTATTGCCATTAACAGTGTTGGTGGCATTATCACTAAGATCATCATTGTTGTTATTGTCATTCATGATTATTAGCAGGTGGGTTCATCATTTTGTCTCACTATGCATTTTTTTTTTTTTTTTTTTGTGATGGGTTTTGTATGACGTTGAATTGAACTTCTCTAATCTTGACTCATGTTGTCAGATTCCTGAAGAGCATTCCGGAGGACAACCCCTGCCTTTAGTGCAACCACAGAATTTCGTGGGCACAGGAGAGCACCTAGAATATTCCCCTTTCATTGCACAGCAGCTTTGGGAAATGGTGGCTGCCTGGCTCTGAGATGAGGTGGAAAAGACCGGACACTGCGGCAAGTGATAGCACCTCCACTGATGTTTTTATGAAGTCAGTGCACTGTCTCCCACGTAGACTTAGAATAAAATCTGATGGCTCTAAAAGGCCATGTTTGCCCTTCCTGGACTTCCTGGGAGCCTTTAAACCTTGTGTGGTTCCTAGAGTGGCTAAATTGCCATATCTGTGCCTCGTATGGCAGCACCAGTCTTTTCTGGGCCAACAAGGGCACTTAGAATGTTTCCAGAAGCTCAGGCATGCTGTCTCTGTTCCTCCCTTCTGTTCAATGGCAATTCACTGGGTCCCTGGCTGACATAGAACATCCTGCAGAGGGATGGGCTTGGGTGACTTCCTGGCCAGCCTTTCCAGGCAGTTATCTTTGAAAAACTTGAAGAGACTCACAGAGGCCATTCACTGGTATTTCATGACTGCAAGTGGGGTTTCTGGTTCCTTAAGTTTACTTAGAATATCTGAATGGCTCTGAATGGCCAAGAAACCCTCCCTGGTCTTGGAAGTGGCCAAAAGCTATTACTGGGCCTCTGAAGAGTCTTTAAAATTTTTCAGGGTGCAGCTGAGAATAGGAAACTTTTCCAGGTCTAGCCCAAGCAGCTCAGGTCAAGTCCTGAAAAACTGATGGGTATTGGGGGAGCTCATCTTATGAAAGAGCAATTGGTGGCAAAGCTGGGTCTCCAGGACAGCTGTGTGTGTATATGTCTGCAGAACATGCCTTGTAGTCATCTTTAGTAACTGAACACCATTTGTGAATGGATAAACTATATTCCTTGCTGTACAATAGTGAAAAATTCATATTAACAATGGTAGTAATAAAAATATTGATGAATATTAACAGGAATGATGATCATCATGATACTAGTACCAATGGTTATAATACTGATAATAATACTAACCCTATGGACTTGGGACATACAAGTTTTTCCTAAGTGGATAATAGGCATAAATATTTGGTGGTGTAGGGTTATTTCAAGTCCTAGAAAGCAAGGATGAACATCTAGAACGAGAAGAAAAACAATCTGGAGGTTGGCAAGTGCACACCTGGGGACTCCTGTGTTAACTTCTGGTGTTTCAGCCTAAGAGGGAATGTTAATATAACCCTGGCCCTGTAACACCATGCTGACCAACACCTACCAGCTTTCAGGAGATAAGATAGCTGGCTGATGGGACAGGGATCCAGAGAAGTTACGTGTCCAGACCAGTACATGTTACCCAGTGGCAGAGTTCATGACAAGCAATAAACCCCAGGACAATGTAATTCCCAGCCACCTGACTGTCATCTGCTCTTTCATGGCCCCTCTCTACTGGTATCTCTAGGCACTGGCATGTCCTCCAGAGGCTGTAGGAGGGCATCATACTCAGTACTCACCCACCTGCAGGAGGCAAGAAAGATGGAAAGAGCTAAATACCATGGTTTCTGGATTCTTTTTGGTGGGCATGGCATATTTCGCATTTGCTTTAATAATGGTGGAATCCAGTCAATGGTTTGCAATACAGCTCTGGATGACTCTGGACACCTGTAGAGATTTTGACAATTTCCAGAAGGTCACAAGTTCTTGGAGGACTTTTTCATGAGTTCTTTGACTGAAAAGGTCATTCAAAAAACTACTGTTCTGACTTAGAAAATGTTGCAGAGGCTGGGCGCGGTGGCTCATGCCTGTAATACCAGCACTTTGGGAGGCTGAGGCAGGCAGATCTCGAGGTCAGGAGTTTTAGACCAGCCAGAAACATCTCTACTAAGAATACAAAAATTAGGGGGGCGTGGTAGCATGCACCTGTAACCCAGCTACTCAGGAGGCTGAGGCAGGAGAATCGCTTGAACCTGGGAGTCGGAGGTTGCAGTGAGCCAAGATTGTGCCACTGGACTCCAGCCTGGGCGACAGTGCGAGACTCTATCACAAAAAAAAAAAAAAAAAGAAGAAGAAAAAGAAAATGTTTCAGACACTCTGGTGAACAGGTAGTCCCTCTCCTGCCACTCCAGGTAAAAGTTTCTTGGCCACAAACCTGATTTAGCAGTATCCCTTCATCTTAGGTGGGTAACAGAAAGCCATTCATGACCTATCCAAGCATGGAGGGGGAATTTGACTTAGGAAACTTTTAGGTGGACTAGTTGGTGAAAGAAAGCGCATTCTAGGACTCACAGGCCTACACATAGAGTTGCTAGCACATAAAGCATCTGTATGAATTCTTTCTGAGCCCATGGCAAGACCAGGGTGCACTTCATCCATCTCCTATGCTAATATGAATAGGTACTTGCCCCAAAAATAAAAGAATAACTCAGGAAGCCCATTCTACAGGACACCAGGTGATACAGTAGGAGTCTTGGAATTGCTGTGGTATGTGTGTTTTAAGGTTGTCTTTTAATCATCTTCAGCAAATTCAACCGTCTTCAGAACATAAAAAAAGAATTATTCAACATTGCATAATAACTACCACAAATATATCCATGATAAAGAACTGTACCCACATAATAATAACATTAATAGCAATCATAATGGTGTGATATAAATGTCATTTTAATGAAGAGAATAATAAAAAAGCAGGTATTTAAGAGCATATTCCTGTAAGCCTGTGACATTGTTCCCATATGAGCCCTCATGTTATTGATTACAGGGAGAGGCTTGGGGCTGCCTCTTGAAATGTCTTCTGTGATGGCAAAGAAGAGTGGCAGTAGGGAGAATAATTCTGAGCCACACGAGGGCTTGAGCAAAAGTGGAGATGCCTGTGCCACGTGGAAATACATTACAAATGGACTATGGAAAAGGGTCTGGCCAGAGTCCTGCCTGACACAGGTCATACAAAAACTTTCAGTAGTTCGCTCCAAGAAATGGCTGGTCCAGGCTGTAGATGAGAAGCACTGGGCAGACAGATCCACACCCGCTTCCTGAGTCTCAGAAGTCTGGTGTGCATCGAACATTAAGCCCACAAGCCTACTGAGACTTCACCTGCTGGCTGGTCTTCTACCATCTGATTCTTAAGCCCCATCACGTAAGTGCCATCTCCATACTGGAATTGCTGAAAATGTCTGACGGAGGGTTTCACCCTGGGTACTCAGTACCAGCAATGGATGAAATACCAGAAGGGAGGCTCCAGGGCTTCCATAGAAGACACATTCTAAAGTTGCTCAGGTGATCAAATGGTCATCTCATAGATTTTCAGCAGAACTGCAGCATTTTGTGAATACCTGAGTGAATGCAGAAAGTATCCAGACGCATGGGCATTCTAGAAAGCTCCCTGTGTAAATCAAATACAAGGAATATCTACTTCTGGGCTCAAAAGCTAACTTAGATAATAAAAAAAGTGAGATGCTGGCAAAAGGCAAATAACTCCACTTCAGTTCCTGAAAGAAAAATGGTTCTGTAACCTCTGAGTTTATTTAGAAAAAGTTTGGAGCCTCAGGAAGACCAAGTATATCATTCTTGATGTTTCTAGGACAGATTGGACGGCTTAGGCCTCTGGGACTATTCTAAGTCCTCTCAGGTTTCCATGGGAGACTGTAACTCTACTCCTAGAGCTCACACCACCCCGGAGCAAGCTCATTGTTTTCTAAATATTCCAAGGCATACAAGGATATGCCTGTATTGGTGAGTTTCACCTTGGACTGGCAGGAGAACTCTGAGAATGATACATCCTGACTTCACTTGATAAAGGTAGGGGAGCCAAGAAGTCCAGATCTGGAAGGCACCTGAAACACCAGATGGCAGAAGGACAGTAAGGAGGTGAAGTCAGCTATGGAGTTGGAGCTTCATGTTTACTGCATGTAGGATTCTGAGTTCCAGGACTGATGGGCTGGTGGGGATGAGATCCATGTCTTCTTTGCAGGGAGCCAGGCCAAACCAGCCATCTGGTGCACTACCGAAAGCTTTTGTGTGCCCAGTGGTAGGCAAGACACAAGCCAAACTCTCTTCACCTCTGGCTGGTAGTCCTTGACTAGAGAGGTTTGCACACAAATGGTCCTATTAGTCCATGCTCTCCTATGGCTTGTGTTGGGGGCCGCACCGGGGGTGGTGGAGAATGAAAGAACACACACAAAGACAAAGACACACAGAGAACATGGCGGCCGCGCTCAGAGCCTCCGCCTCACTTTATTTATACTCCATAAACCTCAGGTCAGCAGAAAGAATGCAATGCAAAACAAACTTTCTTTTCCCACATGTAACCTTCTACTCAGTACCTTGTTTCTATATTCTTTCTTATCTACCCGCCTTCTTGGCGCCTACGGGAGTTCATTAAAAGTTCAGTTGGAGATACTGTCCTTGAGCCCTATCTATTCTCAGCATACTGTTTTCAAAGGCCCCTGCATTTCCCCCCTTTTAATTTTGTTTTGCCTCAATCCTAAAAAGGTAGCCCATATTTGTTCCTGTGTTTTCTTTTGTTTTTGGTGGCGACAGAGGGAGCATCGAATCACCAAAAGAAGTAGACACAAACCAAGTGCCCAAAGCAATATACTTCCAGAGATTGTAGAAATCCATGTTTTTATCTGAGTCCATGGGTTAAAGGCAGCAAGGCGCTGCCCCAGCTCCTGCAAGGTTACAGTTCCAGACAGCACATGTAATTGTTGTCGAAATGCTTCGGAAATGTTCTGAGTGAGCTCTTGAATGTCCAAACTAATATTTTTATGGCCAATTAATAATTTTCGGATTACAGTCCAATTTTGAGAGATGTTAAAAGGCACAGACATTACACAAAATTGAGTGGAATTCCAATCACATTGTAATGTTACCCGAGTACTGAGTACAGTGAGCTGATCTCCAAGCCATGTCAACGCTTGCTCCATGTTGTCCAATCTTTCAGCAAGTTGAGAATCAATGTTTCATTGTTGAAGCCGTAACCGGTGAGATTGTTCATGCCATTGCTGCACAAATTCAGCATTTTGTATGCTTTGATGAAGAGCGAGCCCTGCTACAGCCGCAGTGGAGGCAATGGCAACAAGACTCATCACCGAGGCAATTATAAGTCCAAGGGCACGGAGGGTTCGCTGAAGAGAAGTCCAAATATAAGTTTCAAGAGGTGATGCCCCCCACGGTCACGTAAGATTAACAGGTAGCCAAATTTCCTTACGAGCCCTGAGGATATAAATATCCCCAGCAAAGTTGTGCCACCAAGAATGATTGAGGCAAGACAAAAATGTACACGTATTTGTATAATTAACAATTCCCGTATTATTATCCCATATCAAATTCCCTGCTAATAATAGGTAGGGCTTACGGACACAAGCAATAATATATCGAGAGGTATTCCGATATAACTGAATATGAAAGGAATTAGTTGGGTTAGAAAGATTAAGAGACATATTCCCCACAAAAGTGCTAATGGCATCGCCTGCAGCTAACAACTTCCAAAGATGACTCTGTACTTAGGCCTCCTTCACACCATACCAAGGTTTCATTATTGTTAGCAGCAATACTTTTATTTACCCGGTGCCATTTCAGAGGTATGTGACTAAATTTTATTTGAAAATCACTGTGCACACTTCAATCAGTTATTTGCATCCCATTGTATTCTAATAAAATCCGGGTTTTACTTCCCCGACATAGTTGCCACTCCAGCACCTCAATATTAGGAGAAACCTCTGGAATAGGACAAAAAGGTAAAGAACTAGGAATAGTTTCATTACTATATACAGTATGATTATAATAACAGTATTAGCAGCCACATAACTATGATTATAGCGAACAACCCAGGCTTCATACAATTTTCGGAGACAATGAGAACTATTTCCCATGCATATTGGAAGTTCTTCCACTCCAAATTGGTATGTGTTGTTTATAATTTCCGTTTCCCGTTCTATATTGTCCTTGTCTATATAGGGGGACGGCATTCAAGTAGTGTCATTGGTGAAAACCTTAATTTCCGCCTCTCCCCAGGCGACTCCCTGATACAAGGGTGGAAAGGGAATATAAGTGCAATATTCATACAAAGCCTTACTAAGGGAAATAAGTCCCCCACCGAGGCACATCCAACAAAGGAAGAAATGCATGCTGAATCCAGTTTTCTTTTCAACAGGGTTTCAATCATCTTGTAGGAAACCACTCAGGTCCGCTCCCTGTAAGGACAAGAGCATAGCCCCATTCCTGTTTTAGAACTTGCCCTTGAACATACTTACCTTCTTCATTAGGATACCAAATCATTAAATTGTCAGCGGGGACTATCACCGAGAGAGGTGAGGAAAGATGAGTTACGACAGCAGAGTCTTGCAATTGTCTCCATTGATTCAAAAAATAATTAAAGTAAAAAGAACCTTCAAAATCAAAAAAATTAAGGTAGAAAGGTTAACCTTCAAAAAAATGTGGTTTTTTGGGGGGGCTCATTTCCCCCTTTTTGTTTTAATAGTTGAGTTTTTAAAGTTAAATTTGCGCGCTCGATGATGGCTTGACCTTGACTGTTGCCCGGGATCCCGGTGATATGTCGAATATTGTATTGCTGTAAGAAAACTTGTAATTTATGAAAGACATAGGCAGGGGCATTATCAGTTTTAAGTATAAAAGGAATGCCCATAATGGCAAAACAAGCTAAGAGATGTGTAATAACAGAATCAGCTTTCTCAGATGGCAACGGAGTGGCCCATTGAAAATGAGAAAAAGTATTAATGGTATGATGAACATACTTTAATCGTCCAAAAGAAGGACTGTGTATAACATCCATTTGTCAAATTTGATTAACTTGAGTACCTCTCAGGTTAACTCCAGGATGAAAGGATGGAATGCTCAAAGGAGCACAGAAAGGACAAGCTCGAATAAGAGAACAAGCTTATTTATGAGTTAAATGAAACCGTCGTTGAAGGCCAGAACTATCAGTGTGATGTAGAGCATGTTCTTGTTCTGCAGCCTGCAAGTGGCCAGTTAGAAGTGAATCAATCTGAGTATTTCCATGAACTAATAGTCCAGGCAGTTGAGAATGAGAACGAAGATGAGTGATGAATAAAGGAGCTCGACGTTGGCTCAAAGTAGAAAATAACAAGGAAAAGAGTTTTTGAAGAGAAGAAGTAGCACAAAGCGGTAAAGTGGCCTGAGAAATATAAGAAGTAACATAAACGGCATATTGAGAATCACTAACAATATTTCAACCAGTAGTAGGGAAATTAAGTAAGACCATGAGAATAGTAAACAATTCTCCCTATTGCACCGAGGGATAAGGATAAACTGTAACTCAAGATTGATGAAGCTTCTTGCCAAGAATCAGAAGTTGCAAGAAGATAAATGATCTGACTATGAGTGAATTGAGAGATAATTAAGGAAGGATCTCCTCCCCAAAGTTGTCGACAGTGATGCCGTCCTTTGATGATCAGTTCAGCTAAACGATCGATATAAGTAGCCAAGTGTTTAGATGTTTTATTGGACAAAAAGATCCATTTTAGCGGCTGATTGGTCTGATGAATCATTCCTGTAGGAGAATGTAAAGTATGAAATAAACAAAGGGAAAGGGGAACATCGGGAAGGATATAATGTAAATGAGCCTTTTGAAGTTGCTCTTCCACAAGCTGGAGTTCCTGTAAAGCCAAAGGAGTTAAATGACGTGAGCTGTCCAAGTGACTGTCTCCTTCTAGAATAGAAAAAAGATGTTGTAACTGAATAAAGAAAAAACAATTTTTGAGATCTATGACCATTAATTTTTAACTTTGTGGGATAAGGGCAGGATTAGGAAGACCAGGCTGTAAACTTTCCCTAGGTTTAATGTAAACATTTATAGTTTTAAGACAAGACAAAGACGGGAATTCCATGCAGAAATACGTGGCTTTATATTCCTCTCGGCCATTTGTTTTTTGACTTACTCTTTTAGAGTCCTAAGTATTTCTTTAAATAATGGTCACTGTTTCACATAAATAGGAGTGGTGGCTATGAGTTTAAAGGATTGTAGCCCATTTTGAACATCATATTTTTGGCAGCTGAGGAAATATGAGGAATGTTTAAAAAAGCAGCAAATTGTTGTGAAAGATCTTGTTCCCAAAAATTAATATTGATAGGAACAATATAAAAATAAAAAAAAACACTTGACCTTGTTAACCTTTAGGACCGACACAGGTTAAAGGTTCTACGTCTTGATAAACCACAGAAGCAGCACCCAAGCCAGTGAGTATAACTGCAACTTGTCTTTTTTCCTATTGTATAGGCCTCTAATTTAAACAAATAATAGACATATTTACCACCGTATCAATTAACCCTTTAAAAACTATTTCATTAATGTGCAAAGAACATAAGGGCTTTTGATTAGAAACTAAAGTTTCCCAAAAAACAGTTTTTTCTGTGCTACCAAACCCTCCCTATTGAGAATACATTCCCTTGCCTCTAGGCATATAAATTATGAGACTTAAACCATAATAAGACTTTTATTAGTAACATTATGTCCTTTTGGCAAAGGGCCACACTCTCTAATAGCTAATTTATATACTCCTCTATTAGGAGACAAAGTATAAGGCTGAGTAATAACTAAGTCAGCAGCGGCGCTCTGCTTAGTTGCCACATAAAGCTGAGAAACTGGGGTAATGTGTGAGATCCTTAAGGAGGACTTGAATTTATTCCTTGATGTTGTAGGCCATTGCTCACTGGGTATTGTATGCAGATTTAGTCAATAACAAATATTTGTAAACAAATAAGGTGATTACAGGTACAGAAATTCAGTTCGTAGTTTACTATTCAATAGAGTATCTGCTTTGTAAAAGATGGTGGACCACAAAATACTCAACGGATTTTGGTTTTCAAAACACAATGATGCTATCCAAGGCTAAATGGATACTTGAAATTGGGATTGGATCTGGTGCTGAGATACAACTTTTACTTAGTTATTGATTTTTCTTTCCTCCGATTATTCCAAGGAGGGTGACTACCATTTTTGTACTTTATAGAGCAGTCTAGAGGAAAGGGTTAAGCATGTAAGCTCTGGGGACAGAAAGTCATATTTTCAAAATATAATAGCTATATGACCTTGGATACATTTATAAAACTGTCTTAACTCTGTTACTGAAAGCAAACACCTTGTTTGTTATTTCCTTTTAAGGCTTTAGACAAAGCTCCAGCAAATAATTGAGCATTATAAATAGCCCCTCCAACACTAACACAAGTTTTAATATATTTATCTAAATTGGCCCCATTGGCCTTTAATGATTTTAACAATTTTTGACAGTCAGCATAAGCATTTTTAAAAGACAACGTTTGTAACAAAATTTTTGAGGCAAGGTCAGCACCCACAATTTTCAAGACAGCATCCTGAAGACGGGCTACGACATCTGAATATTGTTCATTTGTGCCCTGTAAAATCTTCACAGAGGAAAGGGAAGATTTTCCTGTTATCTCTGCCTTATTTTAGGCCCTTAAAAACAAAGTCTTGATTTAAGTAAGGGCAACATCTTCTAGACCAGCCTGAGCACTAAGAGTAGCATATTGGCCTGTGCCTGTGAGTTGTTCCTCAGTGGCTCCTGGGGGATCACACATAACATTTTTTCTAGCCTGTACATGCGCCTTGTTCATTTACCAGTTGTGCAATTGTAACCACTGAGAACGATCAAGAAAAGCCTTCCCCAAAGTCTTCCAGTATATAGAAATTATCAAATTTTCTGATGAAAAAATATCAAGAAGACCAAGGATAGGGGTTCATAGTTAGAAATGGCAGCTTTCATTTCTTTTTAAAAATTTAATTTGTAAGGCATTAAATTGGACATTATTGCCACCATTTGAAAACTAAGCATTAGGAGCAAAAGAAGCACAAATAATTGGAAACAGATCCAGCTCCTTAAAATTTTTTTTTTTTTTTTTTTTTTTTTTTTTTTTACGAGACATTTTTTTTTTTAATTCACAAAATGATACATGTTAACTCTAAGCTGGAAAACACGGATCACTAAGTGATTTTGTGCGAAGCAAACAACAAAATCATTAACACAGAAGTTATACCAAAAATGCAAAGGAGCCTTCCCACCTCTGCACAAAACAACAAAAGCCCAAAAGTTGTTAGGCTGAGACATTTCAAAGTAAATTATTTTATGACCTCAAGAAAAAGATCATATCAAAGCTATTTTATCAGTTCCAGGAAAGTTTCCAAAATGTTTAATCAAGTCAGCATAAAAAGGATACCAAAATCTAGGAGAAAGCGCGTAATAAAATAAAATGCTGCAAAACACAGTTCATCCTCAGTTATATCAGTGAAATATCCTAAATTAAAGACTTGCCGATAGAATGCAGCAAAAACAGAGACAGAGCAAGAAAGGACGCCCAGCAGGAGCCCGAGGTTCACGGTAAGAAAACAAGTGGCTGAGCAGCTGGAGAGAAAGCAGCCCGGGGGAATTCGGCCACGTGACGTGCGGTTGACCCTGCGGCAGGGACCCGCCAGGCTGCCCGCCCCTCAGCGCCTCAGCCCCTCAGCCCCCTCAGCCGTCTCAGCCTGTTGGGGGCACTGAGAAAACTTTGCCAAACAAAGGTAAAGATAAGGAAGCCCGGGGGTTGGAGGCACTGGAAAATTCTCTTTTAACAGGGCAGAAGGAAAAGAAACAGGGAAAGCTCACAAAGGTGAATTAGAAGAATGTATCTGTAATATTTGTTGAAGCATTTCCATAATACACTGCATGTCAGAATTTCCCTTAGAAGAAGGAAGAGCTGGCTTTTTTTTTTTTCTCCCCCTTTTGTTACCCTGGCACAAATGGGCTCCATTTCAGATTTATTTTATTTTATTTTATTTTTCCAAATCCTCAGATACCTTTCCTCCTATGGCTACATTACCACACTCCGAATCAGTCTCAAGTAACTCTAATGTCTGAGTGATAGTTACACAAGGTCCACAATTTTAGAGGCATAATATCCCCTAACTGGAGAGCTCTAAGCAAAGCTTTTACTACCTGTAACCATTTTTTCCGATTCAGCTGCACTTTAGTCTGATACTGAAACCAGTAACAATGTTATTCAACATGGGCAAACAATCGCTTCAAAGTCTTTTTCTTTCACTTCTACTCCCATAGACAGCAACAGTCCTTGAAACAGCCATAAATACTCTGAGGCCAGAGAGATGGAATTCCCATAATGAAAGCTTAAGAAGGTTCCCCTTAACAATATCTGAGCCTTACCTGCTCCTAGGGGGTTCCCCTTCTTGTTCTCCCCTACTCACCCGTGCTGACCCTGCTCGCTGCGCCACTTGTTGGGGGCCGCACCGGGGGTGGTGGAGAATGAAAGAACACACACAAAGACAAAGACACACAGAGAACATGGCGGCCGCGCTCAGAGCCTCCGCCTCACTTTATTTATACTCCATAAACCTCAGGTCAGCAGAAAGAATGCAATGCAAAACAAACTTTCTTTTCCCACATGTAACCTTCTACTCAGTACCTTGTTTCTATATTCTTTCTTATCTACCCGCCTTCTTGGCGCCTACGGGAGTTCATTAAAAGTTCAGTTGGAGATACTGTCCTTGAGCCCTATCTATTCTCAGCATACTGTTTTCAAAGGCCCCTGCAGCTTGCTTTCCTTTTACCTCCTGTTTCTCATGTTTGCCATCATGGAACACATTTCATAGTGAAATTCTTTGACTCTGACTCCAAATTACACAAGGAGGACCCAATTTGTGAACTTTTCATATATTTAGGAGAATCTCCACATTGATTTTTGTATCCTTATGTTCATATTGTCACCAGTATTAAAATTCATACTATTTAGGTCATTGTGTTCACTATCATAATTATTAAATATTTTTCATTTATCATTTATTTTTATTGGTTAATTTTTGTGGCAGCTGTTATATAACAATCACTAGAGTTTCTCTATTCATGAAAGATGTCCACGTTAATGGAGGTAACTAGGAGTGTTACTTTACAGGTATGTAAACACATATAATCTTGGCTGAACTGTGGCTATATTGTCTGGTGTCCCTTTGAAGGTGAAGCCTCTTGTGTTATTCTAAGTGACCTCTGGAGACAGAAACTGTCTCATAATTGCAGGGACGACTTGAGAAGGCATCCTGAGCCTATGCAGAAATGCAGAAGCACTTCCATGATTAAGCAACCTATGTGAAGGCCTGAAAGCCAAAGCAAAGCTGTCCAACAAAAAGTTTTCCTAGTAACACTGGAGGTCCATCAGTCACTCCTCCTGGTCCGGAAATGCCAGAAATGTCCTCCATGGTTCTTGTGAGGGTCTAGATCTTTTCAAAATCACCTCAGGAGCCACAGAACCACTCCATCCTACCTGAAATTGCAGAATGACTCTTCTTTTGACCAGAGTCTCAAAAATATACTCATTGATAGTTTTGATTCCTGGGAGCCGCCATGCTTGCAAAAGATATGCCAGAGACTAGACATTTTCTGTCTCCTCACTTGTCCGGGGAAGACTGAAGTTTTTCTGAAACACAGAAATGGGAATCTGACCCTCTGAGCAGCCCCAGGATTTTCTAAGTCTTCCAAGCAGAGTGGAAGTTCTGGTAAAGACCCATTGTACCCCCGATGGTCTGGAATCACATAGGATGATGCGTTTAAACAACTCTATGTGGAGATATATTTTCTGAGATATTCCAAGGAGGAGGGACACAACTGGACCAGATGTTAAAAGGGCAGCTGAGCATTAAGTGCCTGTGTAGTGTTTGTAGCTTAATGTCCCATGCAGAAGGGGACTCTGGGCTCTTGTGTTAGAATTCAGTGTAATTCTGGGGTCCTGCTTTTCTTCCAGGAAATCCCACTTCCATCTGGATGTCTGGATGAACTACTGAAAGCCACTGAGTGTCCTGCAGCAGGTGAACTGTGGCCAGAGCCCAAGGATGAAGGGGGCTCCTTCCGTCTGTGACTGTGAAGAGGAAGCCTGAGGTATAGCAGACCCAGGCCCCAGAAGGATGGAAAAAATGAGGTAGGGAGTGAGGGGACCTCAGAGGAAGACTGAGGTCTGCAGAATCCCAGGGTCAAGGAGACAGTGCGGTATCCTGGTGGTGTCCTTGATATTCGAAGAGGGGCGATAATCCATCTCCTGAGTAAAAGCTTCATAGGGGGTGAGGAGGGGAGAAGTAAACAGAGAGGAAGCAGGGAAGGCCAAGACAGCGACCAGCCTTAGAGCAATTTTAACGAGAAATGGACACAGACCCTGGACCCCATCGCCGGGTTGCAGGCCAAGGACTGTCTCTAGGCGATGCATAGCTCCCTTGTGGGGTTAGTGGGAGTAGGCATTGTGACGTCTGCAGGGGTGTGGAAGGCTGGGCGACGGGAGCAGCTTACTGGGCTGGACCAGAAATACTGAACTTCTTTTCCATCAGTGAAATCCATTTCCGGGTCAGAAAAAACTGCAAGTTCTGGAGGGGCAGGGCCTAGGAGGAGGTCAGGGCCTGAGCCTTCCTGGTTTGACCCCCCTACCCCCCGTGTTTCTGGGTCTGTCCTCACTTCCACCCAGCGGATGTTGAGTATCCTTCTTTGAGTCCCCATGAGTGTGTTGTGTGCAGTGGGGCCAGGCTGCTTCATCCACTGCACGTTAAATGTTTCCAATACTTTCTGGCCAAAGTTTAGAGTTTCCAGACCACTGACTTTGAATGTTGACCTGGTTCCTTTTGAACAGAGTAAAATCTGTTGAAGTTTAAGGTCACCTCTTTTCATGGATGGTGAAGAGGCAGGCTGTTCAGGCACAACTGCCCTCAGGTCTGGAGGGCGGTGGAGGTCACTGTGGGTGGTGGGTGAATCCGGAACCTCTGTGGCTCTAGAATTTCAAATATTTCATTTTTTCTTTTGTAGTTTTTGTTTGTTGCTTGCTTTTTTTTTACAATGGGAACTGGAATGTAAGATGCAAAACTAGCCTGTGGGGGACATGGATTTTCACAACAGTAACCACAGAGTGTAGTTTCCATTTCTATTCCCTGTTCATGTGGGAGGCAGAGAAGGAAATCAGGTGCTCAGTTCTAGGGACATCACAGGACTAGGACATGTACAGTGAGGGTGGAAGGCAGAGGCATTGCTTTAGGAGAATAAAATTACTGCATGCACACACATATGTATGTATATGGATGTATGTACACAAATATGCATATTTATAGATTCTCTTCTCCCTCTCTCTATATAATTTTCTTTATTTCACACTTGATATGATTTTTTTTATTATACTTTGTGTTCTAGGAAACATGTGCACAATGTGTAGGTTTGTTACATATGTATACATGTGCCATGTTGGTGTGATGCACCCATTAACTCATCATTTACATTAGGTATACCTCCTAATGCTATACCTTCCGCCTCCCCCCACCCTACATCAGGCCCCAGTGTGTGATGTTCCCCTTACTGTGTCCAAGTGATCTCATTGTTCAGTTACCACCTATGAGTGAGAACATGCGGTGTTTGGTTTTTTGTTCTTGTGATAGTTTGCTGAGAATGATAGTTTCCAGCTACATCCATGTCCCTACAAAGGACTCAAACTCATCCTTTTTTATGGCTGCATAGTATTCCATGGTGTATATGTGGCACATTTTCTTAATCCAGTCTGTCATTATGGACATTTGGGTTGGTTCCAAGTCTGTGCTATTGTGAATAGTGCTGCAGTAAACATACATGAGCATGTGTCTTTATAGCAGCATGATTTATAATCCTTTGGGGATATACCCAGTAATAGAATGTCTGGCTCAAATGGTATTTCAAGTTCTACATCCTTGAGGAATCGCCACACTGTCTTCCACAGTGGTTGAACTAGTTTACAGTCCCACCAACAGTGTAAAAGTGTTCCTATTTCTTCGCATCCTCTCCAGCACCTGTTGTTTCCTGACTTTTTAATGATTGCCATTCTAACTGGTGTGAGGTGGTATCTTATTGTGGTTTTGATTTGCATTTCTCTGATGGCTAGTGATGATGAGCATTTTTTCATATGTCTGTTGGCTGCATAAATGTCTTCTTTTGAGAAGTGTCCGTTCTTATCCTTTGCCCACTTTTTGATGGGGTTGTTTGTTTTTTTCTTGTAAATTTGTTTGAGTTCTTTGTAGGTTCTGGATATTAGCCCTTTGTCAGATGAGTAGATTGCAAAAATTTTCTCCCATTCTGTAGGTTGCCTGTTCACTCTTGTGGTAGTTTCTTTTGCTGTGCAGAAGCTCTTTAGTTTAATTAGATCCCATTTGTCAATTTTGGCTTTTGTTGCCATTGCTTTTGGTGTTGTAGATATGAAGTCCTTGCCCATGCCTATGTCCTGAATGGTATTGTCTAGGTTTTCTTCTAGGGTTTTTATGGTTTTAGGTCTAACATTTAAGTCTCTAATCCCTCTTGAATTAATTTTTGTGTAAGGAGTAAGGAAGGGATCCAGTTTCAGCTTTTTATTTATGGCTAGCCAGTTTTCCCAGCAGCATTTATTAAATAGGGAATCCTTTCCCCATTTCTTATTTTTGTTAGGTTTGTCAAAGATCAGATGGTTGTAGAAGTGTGGTATTATTTCTGAGGGCTCTGTTCTGTTCCATTGGTCTATAGCTCTGTTTTCATAACAGTATCATGCTGTTTTGGTTACTGTAGCCTTGCTGTATAGTTTTAAGTCAGGTAGTGTGATGCCTCCAGCTTGGTTCTTCTGACTTAGGATTGTCTTGACAATGCGGGGTCTTTTTTGGTTCCATATGAACTTTAAAGTAGTTTTTTTTCCAATTCTGTAAAGGAAGTCATTGGTAGCTTAATGGGGATGGCATTGAATCTATAAATTACCTTGGTCAGTATGGCCATTTTCACGATATTGATTCTTCCTGTTCATGAGCATGGAATGTTCTTCCATTTGCTTGTGTCCTCCTTTATTTCATTGAGCAGTGATTTGTAGTTCTCCTTGAAGAGGTCCTTCACATCTGTTGTAAGTTGGATTCCTGCGTATTTTATTCTCTTTGAAGCAATTGTTAATGGGAGTTCATTCATGATTTGGCTGGCTGTTTGTCTGTTATTGGTGTATAAGAATGCTTGTGATTTTTGCACATTAATTTTGTATCCTGAGACTTTGCTAAAGTTGCTTATCAGTTTGAGGAGATTTGGGGCTGAGACGATGGGGTTTTCTTTTTTTTTTTTTTTTAATTTATTTATTATTATTAAACTTCAAGTTGTAGGGTACATGTGCACAACGTACAGGTTTGCTACATATGTATACTTGTGCCATGTTGGTGTGCTGCACCCATCAACTCGTCATTTACATCAGGTATAACTCCCAATGCAATCCCTCCCCCCTCCCCCCTCCCCATGATAGGCCCCGGTGTGTGATGTTCCCCTTCCCGAGTCCAAGTGATCTCATTGTTCAGTTCCCACCTATGAGTGAGAACATGCGGTGTTTGGTTTTCTGTTCTTGTGATAGTTTGCTGAGAATGATGGTTTCCAGCTGCATCCATGTCCCTACAAAGGACACAAACTCATCCTTTTTTATGGCTGCATAGTATTCCATGGTGTATATGTGCCACATTTTCTTAATCCAATCTGTCACTGATGGACATTTGGGTTGATTCCAAGTCTTTGCTATTGTGAATAGTGCTGCAATAAACATACATGTGCATGTGTCCTTATAGCAGCATAATTTATAATCCTTTGGGTATATACCCAGTAATGGGATGACTGGGTCATATGGTACATCTAGTTCTAGATCCTTGAGGAATCGCCATACTGTTTTCCATAATGGTTGAACTAGTTTACAATCCCACCAACAGTGTAAAAGTGTTCCTATTTCTCCACATCCTCTCCAGCACCTGTTGTTTCCTGACTTTTTAATGATCGCCATTCTAACTGGTGTGAGATGGTATCTCATTGTGGTTTTGATTTGCATTTCTCTGATGGCCAGTGATGATGAGCATTGTTTCATGTGTCTGTTGGCTGTATGAATGTCTTCTTTTGAGAAATGTCTGTTTATATCCTTTGCCCACTTTTGGATGGGGTTGTTTGTTTTTTTCTTGTAAATTTGTTTGAGTTCTTTGTAGGTTCTGGATATTAGCCCTTTGTCAGATGAGTAGATTGCAAAAATTTTCTCCCATTCTGCAGGTTGCCTGCTCACTCTGATGGTAGTTTCTTTTGCTGTGCAGAAGCTCTTTAGTTTGATGAGATCCCATTTGCCAATTTTGGCTTTTGCTGCCGTTGCTTTTGGTGTTTTAGACATGAAGTCTTTGCCCATGCCTATGTCCTGAATGGTACTACCTAGGTTTTCTTCTAGGATTTTTATGGTATTAGGTCTAACATTTAAGTCTCTAATCCATCTTGAATTAATTTTCGTATAAGGAGTAAGGAAAGGATCCAGTTTCAGCTTTCTACTTATGGCTAGCCAGTTTTCCCAGCACCATTTATTAAATAGGGAATCCTTTCCCCATTTCTTGTTTCTCTCAGGTTTGTCAAAGATCAGATGGCTGTAGATGTGTGGTATTATTTCTGAGGACTCTGTTCAGACAAGCATGTTATCTGCAAACAGGGACAATTTGACTTCTTCTTTTCCTAATCAAATACCCTTTATTTCTTTCTCTTGCCTGATTGCCATGGCCACAACTTCCAACACTATGTTGAATAGGAGTGGTGAGAGAGGACATCCCTGTCTTGTGCCAGTTTTTAAGGGGAATGCTTCCAGTTTTTGCCCATTCAGTATGATACTGGCTGTGGGTTTGTCATGAATAGCTCTTATTATTTTGAGATACGTTCCATCAATACTGAATTTATTGAGAGTTTTTAGCATGAAGGGTTGTTGAATTTTGTCAAAGGCCTTTTCTGCATCTATTGAGATAATCATGTGGTTTTTGTCTTTGGTTCTGTTTATATATTGGATTACGTTTATTGATTCGAGTATGTTGTACCAGCCTTGCATCCCAGGGATGAAGCCCACTTGATCATGGTGGATAAGCTTTTTGATGTGCTGCTGGATTCGGTTAGCCAGTATTTTATTGAGGATTTTTGTGTCAATGTTCATCAGGAATATTGGTCTAAAATTCTCTTTCTTTGGTGTGTCTCTGCCAGGCTTTGGTATCAGGATGATACTGGCCTCATAAAATGAGTTAGAGAGGATTCCCTCTTTTTCTATTGATCGGAATAGTTTCAGAAGGAATGGTACCAGCTCCTTTTTGTACCTCTGGTAGAATTCAGCTATGAATCTTTCTGGTCCTGGACTTTTTTTGGTTAGTAGGCTATTAATTATTACCTCAATTTCAGAGCCTGCTATTGGTCTCTTCAGGGATTCAACTTCTTCCTGGTTTAGTCTTGGCAGAGTGTATGTGTCCAGGAATGTATCCATTTCTTCTAAGTTTTCTAGTTTATTTGCGTACAGGTTTTTATAGTATTCTCTGATGGTAGTTTGTATTTCTGTGGGGTCGGTGGTGATATCCCTTTATTATTTTTTATTGCATCTATTTGATTCTTCTCTCTTTTCTTCTTTATTAGTCTTGCTAGCAGTCTATCAATTTTGTTGATCTTTTCAAAAAACTAGCTTCTGGATTCATTGATTTTTTGAAGGGTTTTTTGTGTCTCTGTCTCCTTCAGTTCTGCTCTGATCTTAGTTATTTCTTACCTTCTGCTAGCTTTTGAATGTGTTTGCTCTGGCTTCTCTAGTTCTTTCAATTGTGATGTTAGGGTGTCAATTTTAGATCTTTCCTGCTTTCTCTTGTGAGAATTTAGTGCTATAAATTTCCCTCTACACACTGCTTTAAATGTGTCCCAGAGATTCTGGTATGTTGTATCTTTGTTCTCATTGGTTTCAAAGAACATCTTTATTTCTGCCTTCATTTCGTTTTGTAGCCAGTAATCATTCAAGAGCAAGTTGTTCAGTTTCCATGTAGTTGAGTGGTTTTGATTGAGTTTCTTAATCCTGAATTCTTGTTTGATTGCACTGTGGTCTAAGAGACAGTTTGTTATAATTTCTGGTCTTTTACACTTGCTGAAGGGTGCTTTACTTCGAACTATGTGGTCAATTTTGGAATAAGTACAATGTGGTGCTGAGAAGAATGTGTATTCTGTTGATTTGGGGTGGAGAGCTCTGTAGAAGTCTATTAGGTCCGCTTGGTGTAGAGATGAGTTCAATTCCTGGATATCCTTATTTACTTTCTGTCTCGTTGATCTGTCCAATGTTGACAGTGGGGTGTTAAATTCTCCCACTATTATTGTGTGGGAGTCTAACTCTCTTTGTAAGTCTCTAAGGCCTTGTTTTATGAATCTGGATGCTCATGTATTGGGTGCATATATATTTAGGATAGTTAACTCTTCTTGTTGAATTGATCCTTTTATCATTATGTAATGACCTTCTTTGTCTCTTTTGATCTTTGTGGTTTAATGTCTGTATTATCAGAGACTAGGATTGTAACACCTGCCATTTTTTTGTTTTCCATTTGCTTGGTAGATCTTCTTCCATCCCTTTATTTTGAGCCTATGTGTGTCTCTGCACGTGAGATGGGTCTCCTGAATACAGCAAACTGATGGGTCTTGACTCTTTATCCAATTTGCCAGCCTGTGTCTTTTAATTGGAGCATTTAACCCATTTACATTTAAAGTTAATATTGTTATGTGTGAACTTGATCCTGTCATTATGATGTTAGTTGGTTATTTTGCTCGTTAGTTGATGCAGTTTCTTCCTAGCATTGATGGTCTTTACATGTTGGCATGTTTTTGCAATGGCTAGTACTGTTTGTTCCTTTCCATGTTTAGTACTTCCTTCAGGAACCCTTGTAGGGCAGGCCTGGTGGTGACAGAATCTCTCAGCATTTGCTTGTCTGTAAAGGATTTTATTTCTCCTTCACTTATGAAACTTAGTTGACTGGATATGAAATTCTGGTTTGAAAATTCTTTAAGAATGTTGACAATTAGCCCCCACTCTCTTCTAGCTTGTAGAGTTTCTGCCAAGATATCTGCTGTTAGTCTGATGGGCTTCCCTTTCTGGGTAATGTAACCTTTCTCTCTGGCTGCCCTTAACATTTTTTCCTTCTTTTCAACTTTGGTGAATCTGACAATTATGTGTTTTGGAGTTGCTCTTCTTGAGGAGTATCTTTGTGGCATCCTCTGTATTTCCCGAATTTGAATGTTGGCCTGCCTTGCTAGGTTAGGGAAGTTCTCCTGGATGATATGCTGCAGAGTATTTTCCAACTTGGTTCCATTCTCCCCATCACTTTCAGGTACACCAATCAGATGTAGATTTGGTCTTTTCACATAATCCCATATTTCTTGGAGGCTTTGTTTATTTCTTTTTACTCTTTCTTCTCTAAATTTCTCTTCTTGCTTCATTTGATTCATTTGATCTTCAATCTCTGATACTCTTTCTTCCAGTTGATCAAGTTGGTTGCTGAAGCTTGTGCATTTGTCATGTAGTTCTTGTGTCATGGTTTTCATCTCTATCAGGTCGTTTATGGACTTCTCTGCATTGGTTATTCTAGTTACCCATTCGTCAAATCTTTTTTCAAGGTTTTTAGTTTCTTTGTGCTGGGTTTGTAGTTCCTCCTTTAGCTCTGAGAAGTTTGATCAACCTAAGCCTTCCTCTCTCAACTTGTCAAAGTCATTCTCCATCCAGATTTGTTCTGTTGCTGGTGAGGAGCTGCGTTCCTTTGGAGGGGGAGAGGTGCTCTGATTTTTTGAATTTTGAGCTTTTCTGCACTGCTTTTTCCCCCTCTTTGTGGTTTTATCTACCTTTGGTCTTTGATGATGTTGATGTATGGATGAGGTTTTGGTGTGGATGTCCTTTCTGTTTGTTAGTTTTCCTTCTAACAGTCAGGACCCTCAGCTTCAGGTCAGTTGGAGTTTGCTTGAGGTCTACTCCAGGTAGGCTACTCCCAGTTAGGCTCTCCAGTTAGGCTACTCGGGGGTCAGGGACCCACTTGAGCAGGTAGTCTGTCAGTTCTCAGATCCCAACCTCCATGCTGGGAGAATCACTACTCTCTTCGAAGCTGTCAGACAGGGACATTTACATCTGCAGAGGTTTCTGCTGTTTTTTGTTTAGCTATGCCCTGTCCCCAGAGGTGGAGTCTACAGAGGCAGTCAGGCCTCCTTGAGCTGCAGTGGGCTCCACCCAGTTCGAGCTTCCTGGCTGCTTTGTTTACCTACTTAAACCTCAGCAATGGTGGGCACCCCTCCCCCATCCTCACTGCCGCCTTGCAGTTAGATATCAGACTGCTGTGCTAGCAATGACAGAGGCTTTGTGGGCTTGGGACCCTCCGAGCCAGGCATGGGATATAATCTCCTGGTGTGTTGTTTGCTAAGACCCTTGGTATAGCACGGTATTGGGTGGGAGTGACCCAATTTTCCAGTGTTCTGTGTCACAGTTTCCCTTCGCTAGGAAAAGGAATTCCCTTCCCCCTTGCACTTCTTAGGTGAGGCGATGCCTTGCCCTGCTTCGGCTCTCACTCGTTCGGCTGCGCCCACTGTCCTGCACCAACTGTCCAACATGCCCCAGTGAGAGGAGCCCAGTACCTCAATTGGAAATGCAGAAATCACCCATCTTCTGTGTTGCTCACGCTGGCAGCTGGTGGCTGGAGCTGTTCCTATTCAGCCATTGTAGCACCAACCTCACTTGATATGATTTCTAAATTTAAATACCTTTGAGACAAATGCGAATTGTGAAGGGATTTAAAAATGTCAGTGAAAAATGGAATTAAAAATAGAAATATAAATATCAACTTTATTTCTCAATATAATCTCTACTGAGGTCAAGACACTGCATTAAGGGATGATCCCAACCATTCAGTCCATTGCTAAAGAACTGAGGGTCATGGGAATTTAACCATGTCAATGCAATCTTCTACTATTAACTGAAGAAAAATGGGTGCCCTTTACAGTTATTTTAAGATTAGGAAAAATAAGGTCAGAAGAAACCAAATCAGGACTGTAATGTTGATGCCTAATAATTTCCCATGAAAACTCTTTCAAAATTACCGGTGTTTGACGAGAGGAAGGAAAGGAAATGTTGTTGTGGTGCAGAGGGACTCTCTAGTGAATCTTTACAGGGCACTTTTCTGCAAAAGTATTTGCTAATTTTCTCTAAGAACTCTCCTACTAAGCAAATATTATGGTGTTTTGATCCTACAGAACGTCAACAAGCAAAATGCCTTGAGCATCCCCAAAACCTCTATGGTTTTGCTTTTGAGAAGTTTGCTTTTGCTTTGACTGGAGCACTTCTACCTCTTGGTAGCCATTGTTTTAATTGTGCTTTGCCTTCAGGATCCTATTGATAAAGTCAATTTCACTCCCTGTTATAATTCTTCAAAATAATGCTTCAGGATCTTGATTCTGCTTGTTCAAAATAGTCACTAATAGCTCTGCTTTTGTCCATAGCTGATCTAGGCACAAGGGTATTCGGGACTCATCAAATGTAAAGTTTCTCAACTTTCACGTTATAGTCAGTATTGTGTAAGCTGAACCAATTGAGATGTCTGTGGTGTTGGCTATAATATCTCTCGTTAATTGTCAGTTCTCCTCAATTAGGGCATAGAAACAATTTTTTTTCCTCTCAAAAATTGGAATGGATGCCCCTCCTCTGTGGGCTTCATCTTCAACATTGTCTTATCTCTTCTTAGAATCAGGTATCCGTTTGTAAACGACTGATCCTTCAGGTCATTTTTCCCATAGATTTTTCATAAAGAATAATTTATTTCACCGTTTTTTGTACCCCAGCTTCACCATAAATTTGATGTTTGTTCTTATTTCAGGTTTGGCAGAATTCAAGTTCGGCAGAATTCATGTGGCTCTTTTCAGACTGATGTTGAAAATCCTGTTCACATATGTTAAAACAGGTCCGGGCATGGTGGCTCACGCCTGTAATCCCTGCACTTTGGGAGGTTGGGCAACATGGCAAAACCCTGCCTCGACAGAAAATACAAAAATTAGCCTCTACAAAAAATACAAAAATTAACCAGACAAGGTCCCACCTACTTGGAAGGCTGAGGCAGGAGAATCGCTTCAGCCTGGGAAGCAGAGGTTACTTTGAGCCAAGATTGCTCCACTGCACTGGAACCTCGGTGAGAGGAGTGAAACCCTGTCTCAAAAATAAAAAAAAGTTAAAATAAACTAGCATATGTGTGTTTTGATGCCAAAGCTAAAAGTTCATGCATAGTTTTTTCATAATTGTTATTTTGCATGAACTTATTGAAGTCCCCTATTATTTGCCATAATTTTCTCATCTTATTAATTTCTATATACATACAGAATTTCCAATTTGTGTAAACCTTTCTTCCCAGTTACTGAACAATTATTTTAAATTTGAAAAACATGAGCTATTTTAATCTATATATTTTTTTCTACTTCTGAATATTTTAGAGAAAATATGGATAATGAAACTTGTAAAATGGAGATGTTTGGAAGTTTCTGTTACCAATGACAAATTAATTTTTAAATAATTTCAGGAAAATTTAGGTGAATGTCTGTACTTTCATATGAACATTCATAGTAAAACAGATTTTTGAATTTCTACCCTTGATAAACTTTAATGTAAAATATGTGAGTAAATGTGTACTTTTCCGTTCCTCATGAACATTCTCAAGTTTATACTATCTGGATTTTCTCAGGACGAATTACAAGCTGTATATGCTACTGAAGTGTCTCAAAGATTAAGTCCCAAAGAGAGTGCCTTACTGTTTTTCCAATATTAATTTCTAAGTTTTACCAAGTTACAAGTTTTTTTTTTTCATAAAATATAAAATGTTTTGCCTCCAGCAGAAATACATTTTGGAACATAACTTTCCTGTAGGTAAGGGGTATAAAGGAAGCTTGGATTTGTTCTGAGAAAGGGAGAGGGTACTTCTGCCCATTGCCATGCACATCTGATTTTAGAGCTGAATGCCTTTCTGAGCTTGGCTCACTCCTCTCAAACTTGCTGGTAAATGGACACAAATTAAAGAGAAATAATTGTACACCATTTGGGATCAAGGAATCCAGATATCTGAACCATTGTTTATTATTTGCCCCTCCCACCCTCTCACCCTTCCAGATCTCTAGTGTCTATCATTCCACTTCTATGTCCAGGTGTACAATTATTTAAATCACACTTACAAATGAGAACTTCATGTGTTCATTTGTACAGATTCTCTTCCACCTAGCTACCTCTGAGACTGCAAGAACAATCACTCCTCCCCCTCCTCCTTCTCAGCCTACTCAAACAGAAAACCAGGAGCATTATCTATCTATCTATCTATCTATCTATCTACACACACACACACGTACACATATATATACACACACAAATATATATACACACATATGTTTACATATACAGACACTCATAAAGAATTTGCATTTTAAAGAATGGCAGACCCATAGTTGTTCAAAAATCAACTATATAATTCTATATATGATAAATGTCTACTAGAAAGTTCACGTTGAAAATTGCAAACACGACTTAGAAAAAATAAAGTTTTTAAAAATTTTTATTTTATTTCATTTTAAGTTCCAGGATACATGTGCAGGACGTGCAGGTTTGTTACATAGGTAAGTGTGTGCCATGGTGGTTTGCTGTACCTACAACCCGTAACCTAGGTATTCAGCCCCACATGGATTAGCTATTTATTCTGACGCACTCCCTCCTCACTCACCCCCAGACAGGCCCCAGTGTATGTTGTTCCCCTCCCTGTGTCTATGTTTTCTCATTGTTCATCTGCCACTTGTAAGTGAGAACATGTGTATTTGGTTTTCTGTTCCTGCATTAGTTTGCTGAGAATAATAGCTTCCAGCTTCATCCATGTCCTTGCAAAGGACATGATCTCATTCCTTTTTATGGCTGCATAGTATTCCATGGTGTATATGTATCACATTTTCTGTATCCAGTCTGTCACTGATGGGCATTTGGGTTGATTCCATGTCTTTGCTATTGTGAATAGTGTGGCAATGAACATATGCATGCAAGTATCTTTATAATACAAGAATTTGTATTCCTTTGGGTATATATCCAGTAATGGCATTGCTGGGTCAAATGGTATTTCTGATTCTAGGTCTTTGAAAAATCACCACACTGTCTTCCACAGCGTTTGAATTTACATTCGCTCCAACAGTGTAAAAGTGTTCCTGTTTCCCCACAGTCTCACCAGCATCTGTTGTTTCTTGACATTTTACTAATCGCCATTCTGACTGGCATGAGATGGCATCTCACTGTGGTTTTGATTTGTATTTCGCTAATGATCAGTAACTTTGGGCTTTTTTTTCATATGTTTGTTGGCTGCATAAGTGTCTGTTCATATCCTTTGCCCACTTTTAAAAATATTTTTATTTTCGCTTTTTAAGACAGAGTCTTGCTGTGTCACCCAGGGTGGAGTTCAGTGGCACAATCTCGGGTCACTGCAGCCTCTACCCCCCAGATTCAGGTGGTTCTTCTGTCTCAGCCTCCTGAGTAGTTGGGATTACAGGCACCTGCCACCACATCTGGCTAATTTATTGTATTTTGAGTAGAGACTGAGTTTCACCAGGTTGGCCAGGCTGATCTTGAACTCCTGGCCTCAAGTTATCTGCCCACCTCACCTTCCCAAACTTCTGGGATTACAGGCATGAGCTACTGCACCCAGTTTTTGCCCACTTTTATATGGGGTTGGATTTTTATAGTTTTGGGTTTTACATTTAAATCTTTAATCCATTTTCAGTTCATTTTTGTATAAGGTATAAGGAAGGGTCCAGTTTTAGTTTTCTGCATATGTCTAGATAGTTTTTCCAGCACCATTTATTATTAAATAGGTAATCCTTTGCCCATTGTTTGTTTTCATCCAAAATAAAATGGTTGTAGATGTGCAATCTTATTTCTGATATCTCTATTCCATTCCATTGGTCTATGTGTCTGTTTTGTACCACTACCATGCTGTTTGGGTTACTGTAGCCTTGTAATATGTTTGAAGTCAGGTAGCAGGATGCCTCCAGCTTTGTTATTTTTACTTAGGATTGTCCTGGGTATATGGGCTCTTTTTTCATTTCATATGAATTCTGAAGTAGTTTTTTCTAATTTTGTAAAGAATGTCCATGGTAGTTTATGGGAATAGCACTGAATCTATGAATTACTTTGGGAAGTATGACCATTTTCATGATATTGATTCTTCTTACCCATGAGCATGGATTGTTTTTCCATCTGTTTGTGTCCTCTCTTATTTCCTTGAGTAGTGGTTTGTAGTTCTCCTTGAAGAGGTCCTTCACTTGCCTTGTTAGCTGTATTCCTAGGAAGCTATTTTATACTCTTTGTAGCGATTGTAAATGTGAATTCATTTGTGATTTGGCTCTCTTCTTGTCTATTGTTGGTGTATAAGAATGCTTGAGATTTTTGCATACTGATTTTGTATCTTGAGACTTTGCTGAAGTTGCTTGTAGCTTAAGAATCTTTTGGGCTGAGGTGATGAGATTTTATAGATATAGGATCATGTCATCTGCAAGAAAAGAAAGTCCAACTTCCTCTTTTCCTGTTTGAATATGCTTTATTCTTTCTCTTGCCTGATTGCCTTGGCCAGAACTTCCAACACTATATTGAATAGGAGTGGTGAGAGGGCATCCTTGCCTTGTGCCAAATTTCAAATGGAATACTTCCAGCTTTTGCCTGTTCAATATGATAATGACTGTGGGTTTGTCATAAATGGCACTTATTATTTTGCGGCATGCTCCATCAATACCTAGTTTCATGAGAGTTTTTAGCATAAAGGATAGTTGAATTTTATCAAAGACCTTTTCTGAGTCAACTGAAATAATCATGGGTTTTTTGTCTTTAGTTCTGTTTATGTGGTGAATTACATTTATTGATTTGCATATGTTGAACCAGCCTTGCACCCAAGGGATGAGGCCGATTTGATCTTGGTGGATAAGCTTTTTGATGTATTGCTGGATTTGGTTTGCCACTATTATATTGAGAATTTTGCAACAAAGTTTATCAGAAATATTAAGCTAAAGTGTAGTAAATACTTTGAAAATAATAACAGACTGATTAAAAGACTAAATAACATGAATCCTAAGTGTTTTCACAACTGATTTCTAGAGTAAAAGCATTGCCAAACTAAATGAGCTTGGTCAAAAACTGTACAGAGTCTGAGATGTTGTCTCAACTTCCATTACTCATTGTGAGGTGGACCTGCAGTAACTATATTTGATTCAAAATTTCATGTTGATGGAAGCTGAGATGTCCTGCAGTCTCAGAGGGACAGAATTCTGATGTGTCTCCCTTTGCCCTGTCAGGAATAAAGATCTAGACTCTACAGGTTTTGTCAAAATTTACAAGATGTAGGAAATGGGGCAGGATTTAGGCTGTGAGGCAAAGCCTAGAGATATAAAGAAACAGCTTCTGACCCAGGGCTCGTGAAGTCAGGATGGTTTCAGAGGGGATGGTGGAGTGAGCATAGTACAGTCTTTGGAACCATTCCTTCCCCTTATTTGTTCATAGGCCAGATGTGCTCAACCAGGGGGCATCTCAGGTCTGATGAACAGAGTCCTGGAGAGACAAAGGGGCAATCCTGAGGAAGAGGCTCAACAGGGAGGAAGGAGCCACCATTTTCTCTCCTGAGAAAAATCCTTCTCCCTAGGAAACCATAGGATTTTCCTTGGTCCCAGTGAGACTTTTCCTGAGTGAAGAGAGCAGAGAGAGCAAGGGACTGATGTGTTATCTGTTTCCACCTCCTGCAGTGATTCTGAAACCATGGGAGACAGAATTATCTTCAGAATCATGAGCAATCCAGTTGCCATGGTTTCACACAAGACATTGGAAGTTCTTATCTCTAGGGGGTAGGCACCGGTCATTGATACTCTTTAAAGCTCATTCGCTGATTACAAAGTGAGCCAAATTAATAATCTACTGCAAGTTTTACTAAACTCAGTTTACTTGACACACAATTCACACAGACACATTGTTAATACACACATTTTGATGCTTGGACAGGGTTGGACCCAAGATTCTGTACTTCTGTGGAGCCCTGTGTTCTGCCCAGGTGTCACTTACTCTCAGGTAAGTAAACTGATCACCATAACTAACAAGAGATTGATCTGTGATGATTAGAAATGAGAAGATGTGTAGGTTATGTTTTATTGGGATGGATTCTATGAACATGTAAATACAGTTTAAAAACACAGATTTACAATGAAAAGTAAGAAGCAAATATAAAAAGTGAAGGGGCTATTCCCCAAAGTAGTTTCCACTGAAATACCACCAGAGAAAAACAACTCTCAGGACAGGGATACTGCTTCAAAGACACAGATTTCACAGCTGGATGGTTGATCTCGAATTTCCGAAAATTCCATCCTTTACTCATGAAATGCAGTTTATTTAAGAACTTTCTAATTTGACTGTAGTTTCATACTCACACACTTCAGTGTGTTGTGTATTATTCCATTGATGATAAGTATAACTTATTTGAAAATGAATTACATACTGGTGAGAAAATTTTCCCTTTAAATTAAACTTAAACTCACACCATAAAATTAGCAGCATCTGTTTGTCTGTTCCAAGAATTACCTAGGTTCTACCCAGGGCACCTGAGATCAGTTGAAAACAAATGCAAAAAATGTTGGAATAAAAAGTAAGAACACCCTTCCAATGTTACAAATGCATCCCAGTCTCAATTATTCACATTCACGAGAATGATTCACCTATATCCCACTTTAGCAAAATTTCACCTACTCTCGCCTACCAATTGACTAATCAAAACAAACCAAGACAGAATAATAAATTCAAATTCATCCAGTACACTGAGGGGAAAACCTACACCTCAAAATGTAGTCTACAGATATTCACACAGGATGTCATCTACTGTGAAAACACTTGCACAGAGACAGTCCCTTCACATGATCAGAATACTCACAACTCCACAACGACATATTAGATATGGGATCATCTTGAAATGCGGCCATCACTAACCAGTTGTCCCTTTTACATAGACAAAAACCTGAGGACCACATTATGTTATGTAGAAATGACTGTACACCTGTGTGTGTTGGGATCCGGGGAATCCAATAGACATTCCAGCCTCTTGATTGTTTCCATGTTCAGGCTCTTGATTCTATATCCGAGTGAAATGACTTGCCAGTGGGGAACAAGATAAGTCTTTGCAGGAAACGCTCTGGTGGGAGCTAGATACTCAAATCATAAAGCATCGAGTGTTGGAAACATGCACTGAAGTTAGACGAAATACTCAATGCACAGTTTAGACGGTGAAAGACTTTCAGGTAATCATGCAATCACCGACCGGCTGATTGATGACATTCCCCGAATTTGTGATTGCAAGAAGAGACAAATACTCATGACATTCTATTTCCGGTGGTTGGGGACATACGATGGCAACATACTGTCTGCCAGTCATGCTCATCACACTGTACTTTGCACACACGTCACACAGAGACACTGTTAATACGCACATTTGTGTGCTTGAGCGGGGTTGCACCCAGGATCCTGTGGTTGTACGGAGCCCCGAGTTATGCCCTGGACATCTTTACTCTCGGGTTGGTCAACTTGGATCACTGTACCGAACGAGAAACGGGGCCTGAAATCCAATCAGCGAATACACAAAAGGAAGGGGCCATTTCCCACAATCATTTCCACTGCAACACCACCTCGGATGAACAAGTCTCATTGCAGGTCAGGGACTGTGCTTTAGAGATGCACCTTTCGCAGCTGGACGATTGACCCGGAATCTCCCAAATGCCATTTTGATACACACCAAATGAGATTTATTTCAGTGCTTGCTGATTTTATTTTAGTTGAATACACACACGCTCCTGTGTTTGATTTCCTTGATTATCAATACGACTTACTTCCAAATGACTCACATACCAGTGGGATGATTTTCTGCTTCAATTCATTGGAAATGGACAGCATTCAATAGGCAAGTGTGTCTGTCTGTCTGTTTCCAGCATTCTGTGGGTTCCACCAAGGGCACAAGTCCTAGGGCGCCTGAGGTCCATTCAGCAAGCAATGTGAAAACGGCGAGGCAGGTTCAAAAGAAAAACACCCTTCCTCTCTTCAAATGCGTCCCAGTTTCCAATACTCAAGGTAGCGAGAAGGATCCACAGAAGTCCCACGTTCGCAAAATTTCAACTTCTGGTGCTCACCAACAACTGACAAATGAAACACACCCCAAGAGAAAATAGTCAACCCCGTCCCCTGCAATAACTTCACGTGAAACCCTACACCACAATATGTCCTATTCAGAAGTTCACACTGAATGTCATCTACCGTGAACACAAACACACAGACAATCCCCCCACAGGTTCAGAAGACTCACGACGGCAAAACTCGATGTTTCCCATGTCTGGGCTCATCCTGAAACGCAGCCGTCACTATCCAGTTGTCCCTCTTGTGTAGACAGAAACCTGGGCTCCTCATTACTTTATGTCGGATTGACTGCGTATGTGATGGTGTGTGTGTGTGCGTGCGTGAACCCCCTCGTGGGTGTGTGTGTGTACGTGTATGTGTGTGTGTGTCAGTTTGTGTGCACATGCACTCCTGCGTTTGGGTGGAGACTTTTCCTGAGATCACTGGCACACAAACAGAGCCCTCTTGCTGTGTTTGTTCCTCCCTTTGGATCTCCTGGTCCTCCCTTGCAGAGAAGTGAGTGTGTCAGTGTTCATGGACTCCTGAGGTGTCAGGTTCCTTGAAGAGAGGTTCAGCAGGGAGCTTTGCTGTTCAGGATGATGGTTGTTCATCCCACTCTTGTATTTTGATGGATGAATCACAAGCACGTTGGGAGGCAGGGTACATTTGACTTTTCTGACGTTGAAGTCAGGCTTGGTTTTGTTTTGCTCTTGGAGGAACTTCCAGTGGTCTAAGGTGCCTTCCTGAGTGACTCTTTCCACCAAGTGCTCCTCCAAGTCGGGTACCTGGAGGCAGGGTTCTCTCTGGAGCTCTCCTTGCGTTGCTCGCCTGTCTTTGTGTTCAGCGCCAAGGGCTCCTGGTTCCCTGCCTATTGACACACTCTCACTGCATCTTTCCAGTTCACTCTTCTGGATGTAAAAGAGGACATAGGCCTGTTGACTCAGGACAGAAGCGATGCTACAGGCAGTGACCTCGGCGTCATCCATTTTATACCACTGGCCTCCTGGAGCTTTGACATAAGAGAGGTAATGTCCGTTGTGACAACTCCACCCAGCGTGGACCAGCACAGCATAGAGGACATAGAGTAGAGGTCCTGTGTTCTGCTGAGACATGTATGGCTGCATGTCAAGGCACTCAGGGTATTGCACATTCTTGGCAAGTTTGTTGCCTGTGACATCGGAGAATCTCTTCAATACAAGGATGAGGACCTTGGCAGAAGTGTGTAGAGTGAACGTCTTGGAGGCAGGCGCCTTCTGGAGACAAAGACCACAATGATAGGCATTCTCTCCATTGAGTTCTTCAGGCTTCACCACCTGTTCCAAAGCTTGCTTCACACTCTGAGCTGCCTGGATATCCAGGGCGATGTCCAGGTAAGGGTCAAAGGTGTCCGAAACGCCCTGGCAGTGGAGACACTTGATTTGAGATCTCCAGCGGCCTCCAAATATCTGGTGGATGAGGGTGGTGTCCTCAGAGTCATGATCTACCTGCTTGTGCCCGGGAAGACATGCCTTTTTCATGGCATCCACAATAAACATCAGAAACTCATGGGCATCTTCCTCCTTGCCTCGATGGAAGCCAGCAGCCAATGCCTGTGAGGGCTGGATGACGTGGCCAGGACAGTGGAGGGCCCGTGTAATGTGAGCTTCCATCGTACACAGCATGCAGCACTTGTGACGCTGACAAAGTTGAGAGTGCTCCTGGGACAGCATGTAGTTGGCAAGGGGTGGTGTGTATGTCAGGCACTGCAGGGAAGCATTCAAGTAGCAAGTATTTCCCATATTCTGGAGCCCAGCCCCCACCGCAGCAGGTCTCCTGTTACTGCGAGGAAGCTTCTTTCTGGGGGCAGGCTGTCTTGTCACAGGAGCCAAATCATCACAGAGGTTGACTTGGGTCTCAGATGACAGTGGTGACTTCTCAGGTAGAGAAGTCCGCTGAATTTCAGCAAAAGCTGCATCTGGCCGAGAAGATATGAGTTTTGAAAAGTGGTTGAACTGCCACTCACCTCCCAAGTGGAGTGAATCGGCCTCCATGTCGCCAGGAGCAAGGATCACAAGCTTTTTCTGCCGGGACCACACGTTGCAGAAAGACGCTATCTCTTCCGAGAGAGTCTTCAAATGACGCGCCATCTGGCTGCATCAGCCCTTATATAACTCACCCCCGCCTACCGCGAACACCCCACCCACCCATCAGGTACGCGGTCCACCAATCCAATATCAGCACTCAGTTAAAGAATGAGTCATAGGGTGTGTCCCCTTGTATTCCCCAGGGAGTTCACTTAAAACTCCTGGGGAATGCGTTAGTTTACTTAAAACAGTGGTAGGGAATAATTCTGTCCTTACAAAACAATGTGTGTGTTTGTGTGTATGTGTTTGCTTGCGTGAACTTGTGGGCATGCGGAATCATGCCCATGTGAGTGTTTCTTTGTTTTTGTTTATATGTCTGGGTGTGTGTGTGTTTGAGCTGCGATGTGCTTCTAACTATGTGCTTTTGGCAGATACGATCATCCTTTCAGGCATTGAAGGACAGGAAGTCAGACCTGTACTTTCTGACTTGAGAATCATCAATGAAGTACAGTTAATAACACAGCGTATTTGTTTCCTTAATATCAAAGAAGAAATCCGTACAGTCTAATAAGTATTCTAGCGATAACCTTTCCATGTTCAGCCTATTGATTCTGTGTTCGAGTGAAATGACTTACCAGTGGGGACCAAGACATGTCTTTGCAGGAAATGCTCTTGTGGAAGCTATATACCGAAATCATAAAGCATCAAGTGTTGGAAACATGCACTGAACTTAGACGAAATACTCAGTGTCCAAATTAGACTGTGAAAGACTTTCAGGAAATCATGCAATCACCGACATACCAATTAATGACATTCCCCGTATTTATGATTGCAAGTAAAGAGAAATACTCATGACATTCTATTTCCAGTGATTGAGGTCATATGACCGCAATTTAAGAAATCATGAAATCAGAAAACTTGACTAATCACAATTTAATCCAACTAAAACCTTTGGTTCATTTAAGAAAGGATGAATATAAAAACAACATATCACACAGCATGGGAGATAATATTTTAATACGTATGTGATAATGGATCAACATTTGAGAGAGATGAAATAAATAGTTGTAAATTTGAGAATAGCATATAACCAGAATTAAACACTGTAAATGCCTGGGTGATGGGAGTGAGTCCCTGTCTCAGGAGGAAACATAGAGATTTAAAAGCAGGGCGTCTAAAAGAGATTTGGATACCATTGTTAAAACTGGTGGTTGTTTTAGTAAGAAAGGGAAAAATAAACCATTTGTCTTAGGGATTGTTGCATGTATTTGTCATCGTCTGAGATGTTGCTTCCAATTCCAGTTACGCATTGTGTGGTGGACTTGCAGTTACCACATTTGGTGGAAAATGTCATGCTGATGAAGGTAGACTTGTTTCCCAAACTAAGAGGGACAGAATTTGGGTGTTTCTTTGGGACTTTTGGCTTACTAGGAATAAAGATCCTGGCTCTAGGGATTTTCTTAAAATTTTTCAGATAATGAGAAAGAGAATAGAATTTAGGCCAGGCGCCAAGGCCTCGAGGTGTACAGAAGCATCCCCGGTCTCAGGGCCCATGAAATCAGGATGATTTTAGGGAGGATGGTGGAATGAGGAGAGTGTGACCTTTGGCCTCCTTTCTTTCCCTTTTCTTTTCATGGGTCAGGTGTGCTCTATCAGAAGGCTTCCCCTTTCTGTTGGACAGAGTCCTGGAAGAAGAAATGAGCGCTGCTGAGAAAGATGCTCCACAAGGAGGAAGGAGTCACTATTTTCAGGAGCATGATCCCCAGAAGCATGAGAAATCCAGATGCCGTGGCTTTACACAGGATGCTGGAGTTTCTTTCCTCTGGATCCGGGAACTTGGCATCAGTGTTCTGTAATGCCCATAACTGAATTTGAGGTGAGTCCACTTGATAACCTGTCTGCGTGTCATGCTCATTACACTGCAATTCACACACACGTCACACCGAAACCCTCTGAATGAGCATATTTATGTGCTTGAACAGTGTTGCACTCAAGATTCTGTGATTCTACAGAGTCCTGAGTTCTGTCCTGGACATCTCTACTCTTGGGTAGGTCAACTTTGATCACTATACCTAATGATAAATGTACCATTAAATCTAATCAGCAAATACACTAAAGGAAGGGGCCATTCTCCATAATTGTTTCACTCTGGTAGGTCAACTTTAATAACTGTACTTAAGAAGAAAGGGATCTGTGATGATTCCACATCAAAGAACCTGTTGATTTTTTGTCATTTGAATGAATTATGTTAACATTTAAATAGAGTTTAAAACCCCAGATTTCCCATGAAATCTAATCAGCCATGAAATCTAATCAGCAGATACACAAAAGGAAGGGGCCATTCTCCAAAATCGTTTCCACTGAAACACCACCACCAATAAACAAGTCTCATTGCAGGAAAGGGATCCTGCTTCCAAGATCCAGTTTCCACAGTTGGATGATTGACCCAGAATCTCCCCTAATGCCATTTTTTTACACCCCAAGTGAGATTGATTTCTGGGTTTTCTAATTTTATTTCAGCTGAATATACACACTCTTGTGTTTCAATTTCTTTCAAACACCTTTTAATAATGAAGTATCTTGCTGCTTCGTCCCTTATATAACTAATGCCCACCCACCGGTTCCACTACATTTACCCATCAATTACCCAATTTACCAATGAAATGTCAGCAGTCAATTAAGTTTTGTGTCTTAGGTTGTATCCTTTTGCATTCCTCAGGGAATTTAATGGACACAGCTTAAATTGTGATTATAGAACAGTTGAATCAGATTTACTAATCAGTGTTATGGGCAAATATGATAGGAGTGGAACTGAGTTAGGACAGTGGCTACACATTTGCCTTATTTCATGTAAAACAATGCCAGTTAACAATTGTGTACATATTAAACAGTTTGTGTCTGTGTGTGTATTTGTATCTTTGTGTCTGGATGTGAGTGTGTGTGTGTGTGTTGAGAAGTACTTCCAAGCATGTGCATCTGGAAGATCATTCTTTCTGAGATTGAACGACAAGAAGTTGGAACTACACTTTCTGATTTGAGAATGTGCAGTGATGTTATGTAATTAGCACAGCATATTGTGTCTTAATTAAAATGGAGAGATCAATGGAGTCAAATAGACATTCCAGAGATAACCTTCCCATTTTTGACCAATTGATTCTATATCATGTTGCAATGATCTGGCTGTGGGGACAAGACAAGTCTTTGCATGAAATGGTCTTGTGGAGGCAATATATGCAAATAATGAAGCATCAAAAGGGACTATGCCTTCAATTTGTAGAAATATTCACTTAAGTTTGATGAAATTCTCAATGCCCAAAATAGACTGCAGAACACTTTCAAGAAAACATGCTATAACCCAGAGATTAATTGATGACATCCACCGAAGTGATGAGTGCAAGAAAAGAGAAATATTCATGGAATTTTATATCCAAGGGTTTCTTGTATATGACAGCATATTTTGAAAAGTCAAAATCAGAAAAACTTGACAAACAGGAATATATCTAAGCTAAAACCTTTTGTTCATTAAAGGAGCGATGAGAGGCAGCTCCAAGATGGCCGAATAAGAACAGATCCACCCTCCAGCTCCCAGCGTGAGCAACACAGGAGACGGGTGATTTCTGCATTTCCAACTGAGGTACCGGGTTCATCTCACTGGGGCTTGTTGGACAGTAGGGGCAGGACAGTGAATGCAGCACATAGAGCAACAACTGAAGCAGGGCGAGGCATCACCTCACCCAGGAAGTGCAAGGGGGAAGGGAATTCCCTTTCCTAGCCAAGGGAAACCGTGATACACAGCACCTGGAAAATTGGGTTACTCCCACCCTAACACTGTCCTTTATCAAGGGTCTCAGCAAACGTCACACCAGGAGATTATATCCTGCATCTGGCTTGGAGAGTCCCACGCCCACAGAGCCTCCCTCATTGCTAGCACAGTAGTCCAAGATCTAACTGCAAGGAGGCTGCAAGGCTGGAGGAGGGGCGCTTGCCATTACTGAGGCTTGAGTAGGTAAACAAAGTGGTGGGGAAGCTCAAACTGGGTGGAGCCCACCACAGCTCTAAGAGGCCTGCCTGTCTCTGTAGACTCCACCTCTAGGGAGAGGGCATAGCCAAACAAAAGGCAGCAGAAACCTCTGCAGATTTAAATGTCCCTGTCTGACAGCTTTGAAGAGAGTAGTGGTTCTGCCAGCATGGTGTTTGAGATCTGAGAACAGACAGACTGCCTGCTCAAGTGGGTCCCTGACCCTGGAGTAGCCTAACTGGGAGACACCCCCACTAGGGTCAGATTGACACCTCACACCTCACACAACCGGGTACCCCTCTGAGACGAAGCTTCCAGAGGAATAATCAGGCAGAAACATTTGCTGTTCAGCAATATTCACTCTTCTGCAGCCTCCACTGTTGTCACCTAGGCAAACAGGGTCTGGAGTAGACCTTGAGCAAACTCCAACAGACCTGTAGCTGAGGGTCATGACTATTAGAAAGAAAGCTAACAAACAAACAGAAAGGACATCCACACCAAAACCCCATCTGTACATCAACATCATCAAAGACCAAAGGTAGATAAAACCACAAAGATGGGGGAAAAGAAGTGCAGAAAAACTGAAAATTCTAAAAATCTGAGCAACACTCCCCCTCCAAAGGAATGCAGCTCCTCTCCAGCAATGGAACAAAGCTGAACAGAGAATGACTTTGACGAGTTGAGAGAAGAAGGCTTCAGACAATCAAACTTCTCCGAGCTAAAGGAGGAAGTTCGAACCGATAGCAAAGAAGCTAAAAACCTTGAAAAAAGATTTCCTGAATGGCTAACTGGAATAACCAATGTAAAGAAGTCCTTAAATGACCTGAGAGAGCTGAAAACCAAGACACAAGAACTACATGACAAATGCGCAAGCTTCAGTAACCGACTCGGTCCACTGGAAGAAAGGGCATCAGTGATTGAAGATCGAATGAATAAAATGAAGTGAGAAGAGAAGTTTAGAGAAAAAAGAGTAAAAAGAAATGAACAAAGCCTCCAAGAAATATGGGAATATGGGAAAAGGCAAAATCTACGTCTGATTTGTGAACCTGAAAGTGAGGGGGAGAATGGAACCAAGTTGGAAAACATTCTGCAGGATATCATCCAGGAGAACTCCCCCAACCTAGCAAGGCAGGCTGACATTCAAATTCAGGAAATACAGAGAACGCCACAAAGACACTCCTCTAGAAGAGCAATTCCAAGACACATAATTGTCAGATTCACCAAAGTTGAAATGAAGGAAAAAATGTTAAGGGCAGCCAGAAAGAAAGGTCGGGTTACCCACAAAGGGAAGCCCATTAGACTAACAGTGGATTTCTCGGCAGAAACTCTACAAGCCAGAAGGGAGGGGTGGGGCAATATTCAACATTCTTAAAGAAAAGAATTTTCAACCCAGAATTTCATATCCAGCCAAATTAAGTTTCATAAGTGAGGGAGAAATAAAATCCTTACAGACAAGCAAGCGCTGAGAGATTTTGTCACCACCAGGCCTGTCCTACAAGAGCTCCTGAAGGAAGCACTAAACATGGAAATGAACAACCGGTACCAGCCACTGCAAAAACATGTCAAAATGTAAAGACCATCAATGCTAGGAAGAAACTGCATCAACTAATGAGCAAAATAACCAGCCAACATCATAATGACAGGATCAAGTTCACATGTAACAATATTAACCTAAATGTAAATGGGCTAAATGTTCCAATTACAAGACACAGACTGGCAAGTTGGATAAAGAGTCAGGAGCTCTTATAGGGCAGGCCTGGTGGTGACAAGACCCACCAGTTTGCTGTATTCAGGAGACCCATCTCACGTGTAGAGACACACATAGGCTCAAAATAAAGGGATGGAGGAAGATCTACCAAGCAAATGGAAAACAAAAAATGGCAGGGGTTGCAATCCTAGTCGCTGATAAAACAGAGTTTAAACCAAGAAAGATCAAAAGAGACAAAGAAGGCCATTACACAATCGTAAAGGGATCAATTCAACAAGAAGAGCTAACTATCCAAAATATATATACACCCAATTCAGGAGCACCAAGATTCATAAAGCAAGTCCTTAGAGACTTACAAAGAGACTTAGACTCCCACACAATGATAATGGGAGACTTTAATACCCCACTGTCAACATTAGACAGATCAACGAGACAGAAAGTTAAGGATATACAGGAATTGAACCCAACTCTGCACCAAGCAGACCTAATAGACATCTACAGAACTCTCCACCCCAAACCAGCAGAATATACATTCTTCTCAACACCATATCGCACTTATTCCAAAATTGACCACATAGTTGGAAGTAAAGCACTCCTCAGGAAATATAAAAGAACAGAAACTATAACAAACTGTCTCTCAGACCACAGTGCAATCAAACCAGAACTCAGGATTAAGAAACTCAATCAAAACTGCTTGACTAAATGGAAACTAAACAACCTGCTCCTGAATGACTACTGGTTACATAACGAAATGAAGGCAGAAATAAAGATGTTCTTTGAAACCAATGAGAACAAAGATACATCATACCAGAATCTCTGGACACATTTAAAGCAGTGTGTAGAGGGAAATTTATAGCACTAAATTCTCACAAGAGAAAGCAGGAAAGATCTAAAATTGACATCCTAGTATCACAACTAAAAGAACTAGAGAAGCAAGAGAAAACACATTCAAAAGCTAGCAGAAGGTAAGAAATAACTAAGATCAGAGCAGAACTGAAGGAGACAGAGACACAAAAAACCCTTCAAAAAGTCGATGAATCCAGAAGTTGATTGTTTGAAAAGATTAACAAAATTGATAGGCAGCTAGCAAGACTAATAAAGAAGAAAAGAGAGAAGAATCAAATAGATGCAATAAAAAATGATAAAGGGGATATCACCACTGACCCCACAGAAATACAAAGTACCATCAGAGAATACTAAAAACACCTCTACATAAATAAGCTAGAAAACCTAGAGTAAATGGATAAATTCCTGGACACATACATTCTCCCAAGACTAAACCAGGAAGAAGTTGAATCACTGAATAGACCAATAACAGGCTCTGAAATTGAGGCAATAATTAATAGCCTACCAACCAGAAAAGTCCAGGACCAGAAAGATTCATAGCCGAATTCTACCAGAGGTACAAGGAGGAGCTGGTACCATTCCTTCTGAAACTATTCTAATCAATAGAAAAAGAGGGAATCCTCCCTAACTCATTTTATAAGGCCAACACCATCCTGATACCAAAGGCTGGCAGAGACACAACAAAAAAAATTTAGAATTTAAGAATTTTAGACCAATATCCCTGATGAACATCCATGCAAAAATCCTCAATAAAATACTGGTAAACCAAATCCACAGCACTTCAAAAAGTTTATCCACCATGATCGAGTGGGCTTCATCCCTGGGATGCAAGACTGGTTCAACATACACAAATCAATAAACGTAATCCAGCATATAAACAGAACCAAAGACAAAAACCACATGATTATCTCAATAGATGCAGAAAAGGCCTTTGACAAAATTCAACAGCTCTTCATGCTAAAAACTTAATAAATTCAGAATTGATGGAGCATATCTCAAAATAATAAGAGCGATTTATGTCAAACCCACAGCCTATATCATATTGAATAGGCAAAAACTGGAAGCATTCCCCTTGAAAGCTAGCACAAGACAGGGATGCCCTCTTTCACCACTCCTATTCAACACAGTGTAGAACTTCTGGCCAGGGCAACCAGGCAAGAGAAAGAAATAAAGGGTATTCAATTAGGAAAAGAGGAAGTCAAATTGTCCCTGTTTGCAGATGACATGATTGTATATTTAGAAAACCTTATCCTCTCAGCCCAAAATCTCCTTAAGCTGATAAGCAACTTCAACAAAGTCTCAGGGCACAAAATCAATTTGCAAAAATCACAAGCATTCTTATACACCAATGACAGACAAACAGAGAACCAAATCATAAGTGAACTCCCATTCACAATTGCTTCAAAGAGAATAAAATATCTAGGAATCTAACTTACAAGGGATGTGAAGGACCTCTTCAAGGAGAACTACAAACCACTGCTCAATGAAATAAAAGAGGACAGAAACAAATGGGAGAACATTCCATACATTCCATGCTCATGGATAGGAAGAATCAATATAGTGAAAATGGCCACACTGTGCAAGGTAATTTATAGATTCAATGCCATCCCCATTAAGCTACCAGTGACTTTCTTCATAGAATTGGAAAAAACTTCTTTAAAGTTCATATGGAACCAAAAAAGAGCCTGCATTGCCAAGACAATCCTAAGTCAAAAGAACAAAGCTGGAGTCATCACACTACCTGACTTCAAACTATACTACAAGGCTACAGTAACCAAAACAGCATGATACTGGTACCAAAACAGAGCTATAGACCAATGGAACAGAACAGAGCCCTCAGAAATAATACCACACTTCTACAACTATCTGATCTTGGACAAACCTGACAAAAACAAGAAATGGAGAAAGGATTCCCTATTTAATAAATACTGCTGGGAAAACTGGCTAGCCATAAGTAGAAAGCTGAAACTGGATCCTTTCCTTACACCTTATACAAAAATTAATTCAAGATGCATTAGAGACTTAAATGTTAGACCTAAAACCATAAAAACCCTAGAAGAAAACCTAGGCGATACCATTCAGGACACAAGCGTGGGCAAGGACTTCATGTCTAAAACAACAAAAGCAATGGCAACAAAAGCCAAAATTGACAAATGGGATCTAATTAAACTAAAGAGCTTCTGCACAGCAGAAGAAACTACCATCAGAATAAACAGGCAACCTACAGAATGGGAGAAAATTTTTGCAATCTACTCATCTGACAAAGGGCTAATATCCAGAACCTACAAAGAACTCAAAGAAATTTACAAGAAAAAAAAAACCAAAAACAATCCCATCAAAAAGTGGGCAAAGGATATGAACAGACACTTCTCAAAAGAAGACATTTGTGCAGTCAATAGACACATGAAAAAATGCTCATCATCAGTAGCCATCAAAGAAATGCAAATCAAGACCACAATGAGATACCATCTCACACCAGTTAGAATGGTGATCATTAAAAAGTCAGGAAACAACAGGTGCTGGAGAGGATGTGGAGAAATAGGAACACTTTTACACTGTGGGTGGAACTGTCAACTAGTTCAACCATTGTGGAAAACAGCATGGCGATTCCTTAAGGATCTAGAACTAGAAATACCATTTGACCCAGACATCCCATTACTGGCTATATCCCCAAAGGATTATAAATCATGCTGCTATAAAGACATGCACACATATGTTTATTGCGTCACTATTCACAACAGTAAAGACTTGAAACCAACCCAAATGTTCATCAATGATAGACTGGATTAAGAAAATGTGACACATATACACCATGGAGTACTATGTAGCCATAAAAGAGGATGAGTTCATGTCCTTTGTAGGGACATGGATGCAGCTGGAAGCCATCATTCTCAGCAAACTACTGCAAGAACAGAAAACCAAACACCACATGTTCTCACTCATGGATGGGAATTGAACAATGAGAACACCTGGACACAGGAAGGGGAATATCACACACCAGGGCCTATTGTGGGGTGGGGGGAGGAGGGAAGGATAGCATTAGGAGATACGCCTAATGTATATGACGAGTGAATGGGTGCAGCACACCAACATGGCACGTGTATACATATGTAACAAACCTGCACTTTGTGCATATATTCCCTAGAATATAAACTATAATAAAATAAAATAATAAAATTAAAAAGGGACGATGAAAATAAATGAAATGTAACACACAGCATGTGAGATAATGTTTTAATACACATCTAAAAATGCCTTAAAATTCAATAGAAAGTAAATAAAATCTTCTAAAACTTGACAAAAGGAAAGAACAAAAATCACAGACTGGAAAATCCTGGCTGACTGGAGTGATGTCCTGTCTCAAGAAAGAACAAACAAACACGCAAACAAGCAAAGGATTCTGAAAGCAGAGAATCAAACAGATATTTGTACACCGTTCTTCCTTCTTCCTGCTAGCACTCTTCATAGTAGGAAAAGGCAAAAACAACCCAAATGTGTCACGAATTGCTTCATCAGTTTTTTTGGATCTGAAATACTGCCTCAATTTTCAGTTACTCATTGTGGGGTGGACCTGCAGTTACCACATATGGTCCAAAATTTTATGCTGATGAAGGTAGACCTGTCCTGCATTTTCAGAGGGACAGAATTCTGGTGTTTCTCCAGGTTCCTTGGCTTGCCAGGAATGAAGATCCGGGAAGAATGTATGTGTGTATGTATGTATGTACGTGTGTCCATAAGTATTTCCTGTTTTTAAATTTAAAAAATACGGGATACATGGGCAGAACGTACAGGTTTGTTGTATAGGTATCCTTTGCCATGATGGTTTGTTGCACCTATTGACTCATCCTCTAAGTTCTCTTCCCTCACCCCCAGTCCCCAGCGGACCGTGTTGTGCGTTGTTCCCCTCACTGTGTCCTTGTTTTCTCAAAGTTCAACTTTCACTTATTAGTGAGAACATGCGGTGTTTGCTTTTTTTGTTACTGTGTTAGTTTGCTCAGTATGATGGCTTCATCCATGTGCCTGCAAAAGACATGATCTCATTCCTTTTTATGACTGCATAGTATTTTATGGTGTATAGGTACCACATTTTCTTTATCCAGTCTAGCACTGAAGCGCATTTGGGTTGGTTTCATGTCTTTGCTATTGTATATAGTGCTGCAATAAACTTACATGTGCATGTGTCTTTATAGTGGAATGATTTATATTCCTTTGGGTATATAGCCAGTAATGGGATTACTGGGTCAAATGGTGTTTCTGGTTCTAGATCCTTGAGGAATCACCATACTGTCTTCCACAATGGTTGAACTAATTTACAGTTTCCCCAACAGTGTAAAAGCGTCCCTCTTTCTTCTCAGCCTCACCAGCATCTATTGTTTCTTAACTTTTTAATAATCACCATTCTGATGGGTGTGAGATGGTATCTCATTGTAGTTTTGATTTTCACTTCTCTGATGATCAGTATTGTTGAGCTTTTAAAAAATATATTTGTTGGTTAGATAAATGTCTTCTTTTGATAAGTTTCTGTTCATATCCTTTGCTCACTTTTGATGGGGTTGTTTGTTTCTTTTGCTTGTAAATATGTTCAAGTTCCTTGTCAATTTTTGTTATTAGACCTTTGTCAGATGGGTAGGTTGCAATAATTTTCTCCCGTCCTGTAGGTTGATTGCTCATGCTGATGATAGTTTCTTTGCTGTGCAGAAGCTCTTTAGTTTAATTAGATCCGATTTGTCAATTTCGGCTTTTGTTGCAATTGCTTTTGACATTTTTGTCATGAAATCTTTGTCCTTGCCTGTGTCCTGAATGATATTGCCTAGGTTTTCTTCTAGGGTTTTTATGGTTTTGGATTTTACATTTAAATCTTTAATCCAGCTTGAGTTAATTATTGTATAAGGTGTAAGGAAGGGGTCAAGTTTTGGTTTTCTGTATATGGCAAGCCAGTTTTCCCAGCATCATTTACTGAATAGGAGATCCTTTCTCCCTTGCTTGTTTTTGTCAGGTTTGTCAAACATCAGGTGGTCATAGATGTGTGGTGTTATTTCTGAGGTCTTTGCTCTTCTCCATTGGTCTATATGTCTGTTTTGGCAGCAGTAGCCTGCTGTTTTGGTACCGTAGCCTTCTAGTACAGTTTGAAGTTAGCGTAATGCCTCCAGCTTTGTTATTTTTGTTTACGATTTTCTTGGGTATATGGGGTATTCTTTGATTCCATATGACATTTAAAATAGTTCTTTCTAATTCTGTGAAAAATGTCAACGGTATTTTGATGGATATAGCATTGAATCTATAATGTTTGGGCAGTATGGCCATTTTTACAATATTGATTCTTCCTATTCATGAGGATGGAATTTTTTCCATTTGTCTGTGTCCTCTCTTATTACCTTGAGCAGTGGTTTGCAGTTGTCCTTGAAGAGGTCCTTCACATCCCTTGTACTCCTAGTTGTATTCCTAGCTATTTTACTTTCTTTGTAGTAATTGTGAATGGGAGTTCATTCTTGATTTGACTCTCTGCTTGACTATTGTTGGTGTAATGGAATGCTTGTGATTTTTGCACAATGATTTTGTATCTTGAGACCTTGGTGAAGTTGCTTATCAGTTCAAGAAGTTTTTCAGTTGAGATGATGGGTTTTCTAAATATGAAGTCGTGTCATCTGCAAACAGAGACAAGTTGACTTTCTCTCTTCCTATTGGAATACCCTTTATTTCTTTCTATTGCCTCATTGCCCTGGCGAGAACTTCCAATACTATGTTGAATAGAAGTGGTTACAGAGGGCTTCCTTGTCTTGTACCAGTTTTCAATTGAAATGCTTCCAGCTTTTGCCTATTCTTTATGATATTGGCTGTATGAAATAGCTCTTATTATTTTAAGGTATGTTCCATCAATAAGTAGTTTATTGAGAGTTTTTAACAGGAAGGGATGTTGAATTTTATCAGAGGCATTTTTGCATGTATCAAAATAATTGTCTGGTGTTTGCCTTTGGTTCTGTTTAAGTGATCAATTATATTTATTGATTTGTGTATGTTGACTCAGCCTTTCACCCCAAAGATGCAGCCCACTTGATCGTGGTGGATAAGCTTTTTGATGTGCTGCTGGATTCGGTTTGCCAGTATTTTACTGATAATTTTTGCATCGATGTTCATCAGGGATAATGGCCTGAATTGAGCAGGTGTGTGTGTGTGTGTGTGTGTGTGTGTGTTTACCTCGGTTTGCCAGTAGGTTGATGTGTGTGTGTGACGCGCGTGTGTGTGTTTGTGTGTGTGAATGTGTGATAGAGAGCCAAATTAAGGCAGAGGAGGCTCCCCGGCCTGTCATGACATTGAATGTTCTGAATTCAAGATGCTCTAATGGACTGTGTCAGTTGGCCTTCAGCCAGGAGGTGGTGCTTGCAAAAGACTGCCAGCTGTGGTGGTAGTGGTGAGATTTGGACTTGCCTTATGTTACCCATGGGAGGTACTCTGGTGTCTCAGGGAACGGGTAGAGCTAAAGGGCTTCTAAAAGTTTCTTCTGTTATTTGTGTTACTCTACCAGGGTAGGTGGTTGAGCAAAACCTGGTGGGAACTAGGTCAGGTAAAGTGATGCTCTGGCTCTCTACGTGTGGGACAAGCAGTGGCTCCAGTGGGAATTGGAAGGCAGTTCTTGGGCCACTGGGGTAATTTTCCAGAGAGAAGTGAAGCTGCCTCTGCCTCTGTACAAGGAGAGTCCATATGAAGAATGGGGAGTAGCAGCTTGGCAGTAAGCCCCATCCAGCTCCCACACCCTTGGCAAGGCAGGTCTCACACCCACAGTGTTCCACTGGGAGTAGTTAGCTAAGTTTCAAGAAGTCTGAACTCAGAGCTCAAAACTGACCCATACCATAAGCCTCTCCTATTGAGACAGTAACTGCAGCCTTCAGGCCACACCCCTCCTGATCCACCTGCAGAGCAGGGGCATCCAGCTCCTGTGCTTGCTGCTGCATCACACGTCCCACTCACCTCTCAGTTCTGGCCTGGGGAGTTTGTCCCCACAGGAAATTATATCAAACATTTCAGTTGGGAGGTTCTCTCAACCTGTGACCACCATTTGAGTTAGCTGGCAGACTTCTGGGAGGTCCTCTCTGAGGTAGAATCAGAAATGGCTTCCCTCCATCCTGCCAGAAACTGGGAACGTGCTGGAGACTCAAAGCACATCCCAATGCCACTCCTCATATAGTCGTCACTCTTCACTGAATCTACTCCAGCCCTGAGTACGATTAAGGCCTTCCCCTATGGCCTAGATTGATAGGTTTCCCAATGGAAGTGTATATCTTACAGTCAGTTTATCCCCATCTCACACCCTGGAAACTCAAAATTTTCTGCCTAGCTTATGGTGTAAGCTGCATCCTGCTGCTTCTTTCAAATGGTCTGTGGCTTATTTCAATTTTCCTGTTAAGTTCCTGTGTTGCTTCTTGAAAGAAAGTTCAGTGTGAATCTCTACACACCATTTTGTCTTTCCAAGTGCAAGAGGTGGGCTAACAATGACTTCAATCCACCATCTTGGAAAACAAAAGTAACAGTTTTCTCATTTTTAAAGGTTTTGTTAAGATCTGTTAATGACTCACAAAGAAATAGTATTGGGTATATTTGAAATTAGTATTTATTCACTTATGTTGATAAGTGAAAACACAAGATGGTTATCAAGATGGAAGTACTTAATATGTATATTTCAATATTCTTAGATGCAAATAACTTCACTTTTGATGTATTTTTATTTTACATCAGTTTCATTTCAACTTAGGTTTAAGGGGTTCTTGATAATCTGACATGATAAGTGGTGTTGGAATTGGCATTAAAATCCACCATGCTCTACAGCACTTCATCCTTCTTCGGCAGGCACCAATTTGGCAGGAAAGAAGATCCAGTGAGATAGTCCACAAATGGAATGTAAATCCATAAACACTCTTAAGTAACAGAATAAATTTAGTATGAGCATTTTTATGTGGGAGCTTTTGAAATGGTTGCTGCTCATATGTCAGAGACACATGCAGATTAAGAAAGGTAGTAGTTCCGATCCTGGTTTGGCACAACAGTCACGGTATTTTTGGTGGGGGAAAAGGGATGTGGGAGGGGATGGTACATCTTCATCTTTTCCTCTGGGTTTTCTCTCAGAAATAGCTGTTGCTTCCCGCAGGGCAAAAATGCCAGTGTCTTCTGCCAGAGTGGGTTACTGAGGACCATGGTGGTTCCACCTTGTGGCTGATGCTGATAGTCCCTTTCTGCATTTTTTGTTCCTAGCCAAAAAAGATGTTTCTGCTGTCTCAGGTATGCTGATTTCAGCAGTTGTTTTTTCTATATGACTATTCGTTTTTGTTTTTGTTTTTGTTTTTTTCTTTCACTCTCTCTCTCTCTCTCTCTCTTTTTTGGCTTCACTGTGTTGCTTTAGTTTCTTAAGTGGTCCCTTGAACCCTCCCAGAGCTATTTTGGTTTGTACATAGCTGTCTATAAATTTTTTCTTGGGGGAAGTGTAGAGTTAAAGGCTGATATATCCTGCTCTTGCTCCCCCGAGTGATTTTATTCCCCCAAGCTAATATTTCAGGCTTTCAATTTATTCATGCTTTCATCTGTTCAAACAAGTGGAAATTACTTTTTCTCTCCACATTTAGATTTGCTCTATCTACTTTCATTGCTAATAGAGTCTTAGTCATAGGATAGATTAGTTAGAAAAAAGTATATTTTTGACATTATAAACGATCCTTTCAATTTGTGTCTAAAAGTGGAAAATATTAGAAAGCTTGACATTTATTATTGTGTCCGGACCAGTATTTCCTCCAGATAACCTTTATTACAACAAAGATAATTTAATGAAGATCTCTCTAATGGTAAATCTGGTGGCTTTGTGCTATTATAATATCCTTAAAATAAAGTGACAGTCTGGTGGAAAGACCAACTAAAGCAAGGGTTAGGAGAAAAACAGTTATTACTTTCATTTTGTTCTCACTCTGCATTAAGAGTTTTCATTGTGTCAAAGATTTATTATTCATTAAGTAGCCTAATGTTCATTTAATAATAAATGGATCCTATTAAATATGATTTTTTAAAATTATAATCACATTACTTTTATTCACATCTGTCTACTGATGCCATTCACAGATGAAAATGGTATAACATTATTTTATTTTTTTCATTTTGTCACATCTTTATTTACTTAGATTTATGCTCTATCGAACAATGTATGTGTGGGAGTAATGGGTGATTCAGGAATGCATGAGGGGGAGGTTTAAGCTCTTTAACTTTGAACAATTAAAATTAGCAATATAATATTGAAATACATGCATAACACTCAAGTGATACTTTCAAAATAGTGTATATTTCCTCTGTTTATTTGTAGCTTTTAAACCCAGCTAGAAGTATTCTATTTCTTTTAGGCACCATAAGTCTGAAAGTCTGTAGTGAAAGCTATGAGTAGTAAATGACGCTAATTCATGTGCTCCCACCTGTGGAAGAATTGAATGTCTTAGATAAAAAAAAAATATGGTTGCAATTGGTGTACTAAATATCTTAGAACATAATTTGGTGGTGGTTTTTCTGTTTCTGTAGCAGAGTAACATATATACTATATCCAAGTCATCAAGTTATTTAAATATGCCTTTAAACAGCGAGAACTGAAAATAACACTGTGAATCCTGGTAAGCATTTAAAAATAATGAGGAGAATATTGGCTTTATAAAGTCAAAATTTATCTGAATACAACCCATATAGCAATTTCATAGCAAAACACTTCCTTTAATCCTATTAAAGTCAGAAGGAAAAGAAGAATTCCCACTGTCAATGCTGTATTAATATAGTTCTAAAAGTTTTGAACAATGAAACATATTGTAAGAAGAGAAGTCAGAGGAGATTTGAGCCCATTGTTTTTCCTCTCCTTCTATACCTCCCAAGATACCATTGGAATGTTATGACATTTTGAAGAATCTATAGTAGTGTCGCAAATCATAGAATACTATGAATGCATCTGAATCTGAGATATCCCCAAAAGATACAAAATAGGTGTGACTAGAATGAAAGAAAGACTTAGGCTTTTGGCCATGACTGCAAGTGAGCTGCTCTCAAGTGACTGCTGCTATGGAACATATATATATAGTAGAGGATCTCTTTGAAACATTTCTATCCCTGAAAATGGTTAGGCAAGTTCTTAAAATATCTCCTCTTTCAAACACAAAAATAGTCTGTGAACTGGAGCTTGAGCAGTGGGCACTTTGTATTGGATAGCTGATGGAGGGGGGTGAGCGTTTCCCAGATCTTCTGGGAAGATCTGCTCTGATCAGTAATGCTAATGATGGTACTACTGACTCTTGGGCCATCAGAAGTTCCAGTTTGTTAATGCTGAAACTTCTATATTGAGTTAAAGCATTGAGTCAGCTTCACAGAGGAAGTCTGGATAATAGCATTCTCATTTCAGACCATAAAATGATGTCAGGTTAAGGATGAATAATGAGTTCCGTATTAAAAATGATCAGGTAAGCAAGACACCATGAATAAAAGTTAATGAAATGAATAGCATATCTAGACCCTTTAAAACTAGATGTATTGAAATCGTCAATGTGGAGAAATAATTAAGCAGGTATGTATCAATTGTTTAAAGAAACAAACTACTATTACAAAGATGTAAAAGCAATAGTAAAACAATATAGATGATAGAAAAAACGGGCAGGTCTGGCTGGGCGTGGTGGCTCATGCCTGTAATCCCAGCATTTTGGGAGGCCAAGATGGGTGGATCACGAGGTCAGGAGTTCAAGACCAGCATGCCCAAGATGGTGAAACCTTGTTTCTACTAAAAATATATATATAAAAAAATTAGCCGGGCGCGGTGGCTCAAGCCTGTAATCCCAGCACTTTGGGAGGCCGAGACGGGTGGATCACGAGGTCAGGAGATCGAGACCATCCTGGCTAACACGGTGAAACCCCGTCTCTACTAAAAAATGCAAAAAACTAGCCGGGCGAGGTGGTGGGCGCCTGTAGTCCCAGCTACTCGGGAGGCTGAGGCCGGAGAATGGCGTGAACCTGGGAGGCGGAGCTTGAAGTGAGCTGAGATCCGGCCACTGCACTCCAGCCTGGGCCGCGACAGAGCGAGACTCCGTCTCAAAAAAAAAAAAAAAAAAAAAAAAAAAATTAGCAGAGCATGGTGGCAGGTGCCTGTAGTCCCAGCTACTCAGGAGGCTGAGATAGAAGAATCGCTTGAACCCGGGAGGTGGAGGTTGCAGTGAGCCAAGATCACACCACTGCACTCCAGCCTGGGAAACAGAGCGAGACTCCATCTCAAAAAAAAAAAAAAAAAAAAAAAAAAGGCAGGTCTGAAACAAAAAAATAATTTAAAAATAAATGCAAGTTATTAATGATATATTAGACACAGGTAAGAGGATAACTAGTGAAGAAAAAAATGTTTAAATGATATACCTAGAATGTAGCATGGAAATACAAGGTCTAACATGTATTTAATTCAAATATGGGGTGAGAGAATTGGAAAAGGATTCACCATTTCAAGAGATTCTCAAAAAGAAATTAAGAAAAGGTATAAATCCATTGATTCAAAGAATATATTTCTAACAGATGATATAAAAATAAACTCACTTTAAATTATAAAACATTAAAACCAAACACCAGACCATACAAACATTGAAAAAAAAATAATTTATAATGAAATAATATTTATCTATTATTATAGTAAAGCAAAAACTAAAAATGAGTAAACTAGTATCAACAAATGTTGAGAGCAAATAACTGTTAATATAGAATTGGGTACCCAGTAATGCTGTCTTTCAAGATCCAAAATCACAATATGAAATTGACAGTTAAAAATGAAAATTGTTCACTACCAAGAGATCTGCAGCAAATAAAATTTCAAAGGCCACATATCAGAAAGAAAGAATTTAACCCAAAAGCTGATATTAGAGTCAACTTGGAATTCCATAAATATCACTAAACTGATGATAATAGTAACACTTTCTGACACGTGGGGATTCTGAAAAGAAGTGAACTTTTACTTTTGTTTAGAATTTAGAAAGTTATAGAAAAATGCTCTTGCCCTGACAAAAAGAGTAAGCTGGATAATCTATAGATCATAGATTTCATTTTAAAACGCAGAACTGAGGTCTCAAAAAAGCTAATTAACTTAAATTCAGAGTGATGAAGCCCTGCTGAAAAAAGAACGGATCCACACATGCTTTGTGCCTAGCTGAGTTGCAGCAGCAGAAGCAGGAGGAAACTGCCCTTGGTGGAGATAACAAGGAAACAAGTGAATCTCCAGCAAATGTTGAAAGGCTGAGTGTGGGCTTGTGATAGTTTAGCATCATCAGTAGGGGCCCAAACACACTCACTCTCACTCACTCTCCCTCACTAATGCTTGCTTGCTTTCTTTCTTTCTTTCTTTCTTTCTTTCTTTCTTTCTTTCTTTCTTTCTTTCTTTCTCTTTCTTTCTTTCTCTCTCTCTCCTTCCTTCCTCCCTCCCTCCCTCCCTCCCTCCCTCCTTCCCTCCCTCCTTCCCTCCCTCCCTTCCTTCCTTTCTCTCTCTCTCTCTCTCTCTTTCTTTCTTTGGAGTCTCACTCTGTCGCCTAGGCTGGAGTGCAATGGCGCGATCTTGTCTCACTGCAACCTCTGCAAATATAATAATAAATGTTGCTGAAATTCAATCCTGTCAGATCTAACTGCCTGCATATAAATTTCCAGGTCCCAAAAGACATCTCATTGAGGTCACATTCTGTTGTATTCTTACTTTGTATCTTGAGATGCCTTGGTGGGACATGGAAATTTATATGTAGGCAGTTTGATCTGACAGGATTGAATTTCAGCAGCATCCATTATTATATCCACTCACTAGATCAAAAAACATGGATGGAATCTTATCAACAGGAGCTACTGCTAAATGAGTCTCTTTTCTATTTTTCCCTATTATTATCCTAGTGAAGCTGTAAATATTAGGTTCTTGAACCCACAGGACTGATTCTAGGATCTTGTCTGGCCAGGGATATAGCCTTCTAATCTGCAGAACCTTGTAGTTATCAGCTATCAACTTACCTGGGGATAAAAGAATTGAAAAAAGAAGGAGAAGAAGAAGAAGCAAATGGAGTCTCGTGGCTGAAGGGCCAGCATCAATGTGAGTTGAGCCTGGAGTCTCTGAACATCGTGGGTCTGGGCCTTTTTATGATGCTGCCTGAGTCTGTGATTTGTTCTTGGTTAGTAGAGCCTAACGAAAAGAGAATAACTAAATCTCCCACAAGAAACTTCCAGGGACACACAAGTACATAAATGTGGTGATATCTCAATGGATGAGAAAGCAGGTGTATGTTATTTATTTCCAAAAGACTCAGGATGTCTTATTGTCACCTGCTTTCTTTATTATTTTCAACATACACATGCAATAATCATTGCTCTTACTTTAAGTATAAAGTATTGTTTGCCAGGCAATATAGTAGGAACTGAAGTAAAATTGTTATACAAAAACTGTAGGTAATTAATGGATATAGTTTGGCAAATTTGCACATAGATATTACTCTTGTTACCACAACCAATATCCAGGTAATAATATATCCATCACCTCCAAGTGTTTCCTACGTCCCTTTATTGTTGTTGTTGTTGTTTTTGTCAGAACCCCTAAGATCGACCCTCTTAACAAATTGTTAAATACAAAATACCTCAGTAATAACTATACATACTATGTTTTAGAGCCTATCTTTGTAATTGACTCATTTTGCATAGCTTTAACCCTTGAACAATAACTCCCCATATTGCTCTTTCCCACTCAATAAAATACCAAACTCTTTTAAAGCACATTCTATGTAATCCACTTTATGAAGCTTTTTCTAACATTCTTTTGTCTGCTCCCCCTCAGTAAAGGGAACAACTAACATAACAATTACCTATTTTGGATTTTTGTGTCTCTTACATATATTCCTGCATGAACCCATGTAACACTTAATCTCTCATTATCTTAATATGAAGTAAAATAAAACTTGAAATAATTTTAAATATGAAATCACAGAAGGGCTTTGTAAAAGTATGATGTACCATTGCTCAGTTGTAAGAATTCAAGTGACATTAGGGGTTTTAAAACATCTTTTCTTTTGATTTGTTCTTTGCTTGTAAACCTTGTGTCTTGCATATTGTGGGCACAGTGTCTTTCTCAGCTAATTGCTTGGGGAAGATCAGTTAGAGTTACAATGAACATCAAAGGCTATCTTGTCTAGTGACTTACCTTCCAGATGAGGAAATGAGCTGAGGGAAAGGAAGAAACTTGCCCAAGATCACCCAGTGATCAAGTGAGGAAGGTGATAGGGACAGCACTAACGCTTGGTATTCTGAGCCTCATTCTATTTTCCACTCTTGCCCCTTCTCTGCTTCCTCCTCTCTTGCCCACCCTTCTAAAGAAAACTTTGCAGTTCTGCTGCAATGTCTACCTAAGGACATCCTGAGGAGACCCCACTTTTCATTAGACTGCTTTTTTAAGCACTGTCCTGCATTTTCTTCTTCAGTCTTGTTGCATCCCATTTTTGGTGATAAGTAATGCTTCTGCTGTGCTGTTCTATCCAATTAGTTTTTTCTATTTTCATTGAGTGAAAATTAAAACAACAAAAAACATGAGTTTATCTAAATTTGGAAGTTTTAAAACTTGATTAAAATTTCCTGGAGATATGGATGTAAGACATATATTTTAAAATATTTTTCATTTTCAAAATTAAAAATCAAACCTATATATTTAGCCAGGGTGACTACTTGATAACTACTAATCAGATAGGTCTTCAGTAATGCCACAAGGTTAATACACTTATAAATCAATTCCCTGGTGTTTTGTGCTACTGAGTTAATACAATTTGATAAGGTATCACCTTTAACCAGGCTTTGAGGAGTCACACAAAGGAACAGCAAAACAGAACCATAGGGTGGGATGTGTGGGGAAACTGAGATGTAAAACACAGCCTTGACTCTGACATTTACTCCACTGTTGGGAAAAGTACTTCAATTCCCAGGGCCTTAATATTTTCCTGTATAAAACAGGAAAAATAGAGCCATCTTTAACGTTTTGTCAAATCTTGTTACTGAGTGATTTTATAGTGTCTGCAGCTATCCTCTCTGCTAATCACAACAAGGTTAACTACCTGTTCTTTGTTTAGGTAAAGATATTTCTGCATTTGTTTACAAATACTTATTCTTCCCTTCCCCAAAAAGGAAATATTTTAAAGATAATTTATAAGATGTTCAGAGTCTCTTACATATCAACTCTTCAGAATGTGGTAGAGTAGCTTAACCCCGTCCCTAAGAGTATAGATTCAGATCAGCCTGTTTGTAATTAACCCCTAAACCTATGTGGAGTGTGGGATAGATAATATATTTCAAACACATGAAAAGGTGCATGTGCATACACACACACACGCACGCACGCACACACACAGACAGTATTACTAAGGCAGAGGTACAGATGAAAATATTGGATAGACAGCTCAAAACTCTTAGTACTAAAATAATCCTAATAATAACTTTCCTTCTAAAGTCACCACCGACAATCAGATCTCTTAAAAGTTGGTGCCTTAGGTTTTTGAACTTAGTGTAACTTTTGGCTTTCTTATTTGGTTGTATGCTATTTATCTCATAGAAAGAAACTTCTTCTTCATCCTATGCCAGTGCTGTATTGTAGGGGCTTGTGAACGTTTTTCTGGTCTATAGCCATCCAGGTTACTGGCCTCTGGCTTCTTAGGAGCAAGGCCATCACATGCTTTTGTTCTTTGCTTGCTTCCTTGTAAGGGCCCGACATACAGTGGGTGCTTAACAAATATTTGATCAACTGAACTCATTTTCCACCTCCGTTCTCTCCCACTTCAATCTCTCCCTTTTACTTCTTCCAGATTAGTTTTCCTACAGCAAAATGGGAATTGTCCAAAAACTGCCCTTCATCTTTACAACTTGAAGGATTCATTACCCTAAGCAGTCCTTCGAAATTGACTATCACAGACTAGATAAAAAGTCTGGGTTCACCAAGAATAGGCATGTGTGCCATTATATTCTCCGTTGAAAGCTTTGGAAAGTGTCTTTGAGCAAGCAACATAAAGCATAGAATTTAACCGTTCCTGACAACGTAAAAGGATCATCCACATTCTCACATGTCCATGGCTACTTTCCCACTCCTTCCCCAACCTTGAAATCCTGAATTCAAAAGAAAACATAAGAAGATAGTATGCCTCATGTAAGGCAACAGGTTGCTTAATCTTTCTTGCCTATACACATTCAAGAGCTCCAGAAAAATTTCTGAGCTACTTAGGATGTCTGATCCTCTTCTTGGGTAAAAGCAGTAAGTCCTACACATAGTCACCAAAACCATGTCTGTTCAAGGGGTCTTATACCTGTGATTCATGATTGCATGCTAAATGTAGAAGGATATGCTCTGTTGCAGGGCCATGTCTGGTCATTGTTTAAGTTCTACTTTGGAGGACTAGCTGCTGAGAAAGAAGAGGGAATGATAATATTAGAAATTGGAATAAAACTTAAGGGGAAAAATCAAGTACAAGGGACCAACAGTACTAAGGGGCAATAGGTTGAAGATTTCTTCGATTATTGTAATATTTTCAAGGAGACCCCCATGAATCCTTCCTGGCTGACCCCAACATAGCTTTGGCATAGCCCTTATGCCAAATGTCTTAGGCTAACTAGCTTTTCCTAAAGAAAATAGAGGAGTTATGGAGACCAATATTTAGTAGAATAATGCCTGATTCTCTTGCTTTTGAGGTCTAGTAACTGCTAGTAAACTTGCCTAATTAATTCACATTTAGAGGTAGAGTAATGAGGGTTTCAAGCACTTGAACCACCACTGACTTCATTTCACGTGAGAGTTCTTAAGGAGAGCTAATGAACTATGAGGCTACAGGTCTCTCGGCCAATAAGTCTTCTAGATTTCCTGTGACTCCCTTTTCTGGTCATAGATGATTTTGCTTTTGCTTTGAGTATTATAGCACCATAAGGTGTCAGACACTCTGCTCTTACCAAGGCTTACACAAAGTTTATCTTGTTATTTGGTAGAGTTTTGCCCATTTAAAAAAAAGAGAGAGAGAGAAAGATAAAGAGGAGGACAGCAATCCTCACTGCTGAAGGAAGAAGAAAACTTGCCTTTATTTCCAGTAGGTAGAGAAAACTTCCGTCTGTAGCTCTCTAGCACCAGTGGAATGTCTTTGTTTGGATAATAAGTGTCCTTCCATACCTCATTAGGCATATTCGCAGACAGAGATGTACTATGCATGCAAAATCACCTTCATGGGATAACTGAAAGTCCGTTTTATTGGACACTAAGTTCATTAGAAAGATGTGGGTGCACAGTTTTGACCAGAAAACCTTGTTAAATGGGAACATAAGCTACAAATATTTTGGCAAAAGGTTAAGGTTTATGAACAACCAACCATTTATATTAAGTTACAATTAATTAGGCCATGTTGAGAAACCATTTGGTTTAGTTAATGATTAGACATTTTGTTAGTGAACACTTCCCAGACTTTACTAGCCCTGCTAATCCCTGCTTTGCTCCTGGTCTGAACCCCCACAGTGCCTTGTTTATGGTACAGTGCCTACTGCTTGTATGCTAGATTAGTGAATGTCTATTTGCCTCCTCTACTACTGTGTGAGCTTCTTGTTTGCCAGGACAGGGCTATATTCCTCAGAGCTGAAGAGAGAGTTGAATCACGTGGTCATTTGTTCTCAAATCCTCTTCAACAAGTGAAGCGAAACAGGACAGTGAAAGGCCACTGCACATGGAAGCAGGAGGTCTGGATTTGAGTTCTGAATCTCTAGATCTGTTACTAACTGGAGGTGTGGAGAGAGTCAGGAAAATTGTCTTCCTTAAGTCTTGATAGCACCTATGTAGGTCCAGATCTGTTGGGATTCTCAATAATTACTGTGCATAAAATCAACCGAAAGTTATTCTGCAATGCAGATTCCTAGCCCTTCATATTCTATGAAATGTTTACTGTTTTATAAATTGATAAATACTTTTTATTAGACAATGTAAATTTCCTTACTTGCACCAGCATACAAAAATATTGAATAATATTAGCAGCAGAATCTTTCAACAAAATAACTATGTATAGCTATTAAACCACTTTGTTTCACTGCTTTTTATTTTCTTTTATTTATCACCATTGTTTTATTTATAAACATTGTTTCTGCTCATAAGGAGTATGTATTCTCTACATGTTTACAAAATTAATGCCTGAATGAAGTTGCTTAAACAAGACAGAAGTTGATTTCTTTGTCACTTAAAATTAACCTGTTGTTACACCATTCAGGGCTAGTACAGATACTTTCTAATATCATTAGGGATGCAGGTCCCTTCCAGGTATCTGCTCTGCTATACTTTAGAAAATATCCTAGATTGGCTGCTAAATTCCCACCTATTATTTCTGAATTCTAGACAGCAGGAAGAAAAAAGATGTGGGAGAAGGGCAAAGGAACATCTACCCTTCCTTTTTAAATTTTTTTTTTTTTTTTTTTTTTTTTTTTTTTTTTTTTTTATAGACGGAGTCTTGCTCTGTAGCCCGGACTGGAGTGCAGTGGCCGGATCTCAGCTCACTGCAAGCTCCACCTCCCGGGTTTACACCATTCTCCTCAGCCTCCGGAGTAGCTGGGACTACAGGCGCCCGCCACCTCGCCTGGCTAGTTTTTTGTATTTTTAGTAGAGACGGGGTTTCACCGTGTTAGCCAGGATGGTCTCGATCTCCTGACCTCGTGATCCGCCCGTCTCGGCCTCCCAAAGTGCTGGGATTACAGGCTTGAGCCACCGCGCCCGGCCCCTTTTTAAATTTTTTAACCAACCTCCCTTAAAAACTCTTTGTTGTGATATGATTACATTGAAAAAGCTGTACCTATTTAATGTGTATATCTCAGTGAGTTTGAGGATAAGGATACATTGTGAAAGCATCACTACCATCAAGATTATAAACATAATCATCACCTCCTGAAGTTCTCCCTCCCATTCTAATTATTATTTCTATTAGTAAGAACAATTAACATAAAATTCACCCTCCTATTATATTTTAAGTATGCAATACAGCATTCATAGCTATAAGCACTATGCTGTAGATTAGACCTCCTGAACTTATTTATGTTTGTATATCTAAAACTTTGTACTATAATCACACCTACTCATTTACCTGCACCACAGCTCCTGGCAACCTCCAGTCTACTCTCTGCTTCTGAGTTTATTTGGGATTTCAAATACAAGTGAAATCATACAATATTTGTCATTCTGTGTTTGGTTTATTTCACATGACTTCATGCCCTTCAGATCCACCGATGCTGTCACAAATGACAGGGTTTCATTATTATATAATACTGAATAATATTCCATTGTGCATACATATATATATAAAACGTTAATTCATCCGTCCGTGAATGAATGATAACATGTGTGTCTTCTTCATATATCTTGATTATTGTGAACAGAGCTGAAAGGAACATATGAGTGCAGATATCTCTTTCACATAATGATTTCAATGACTTCATATATATATTATATGTTATATATATAAATAAAATAAGTGGGATTGCTGGAACAAAATGGTATTTTTATTGTTAATTTTTTGAGAAACCTCCATACTATTTTCCAAGATGGCCATACTAATTTACATTCCCACCACCAGTATACAAAGGCTCCCTTTTATCCACATCCTTACCAACACTTGTTATCATCCATCTTTTTGATAATAGTTATTCTAACAGGTGTGAGGTGATATTTCATGGTAGTTTTCATTTGCATTCCCGTGATGACTAGAGAGGGTAAGAATTGTTTATATATATATCGTCCATTTGTATCTCCTCTTTTGAGAAATTCCTACTCATATCTGTTTGTTCATTTTAGTTTTTTAATTTTAATTTTATACACAGAGGATACATGTGCAGGTTTGTTCCATGGATGTCTTGTGTGACGCTGAGGTTTAGAGTATGAATGATCTCATCACACACATACTGAACATAATACCCAATAGACAGTTTTTAAGGCCTTGTACCCAACCCTCCCTCCTCCCTCTAAGAATCTCTGGTGTCTATTGTTTCCATATAAGTGAGAGCTAAGCAATGTATAACCCAATGTTTAGCTCTCACTTATAATGGTGAATATGTAGTATTTGGTTTTCTGTTCCTGCACACAATACCACACTGGGCTAATTTTTGTATTTTTGGTAAAGACGGAGTAGCTTCAGCATGTTGGCCAGGCTGGTCTCAAAATCCTGAGCTCATGTGATCCACCCACCTCACAAAGTGCTGGCATAACAGGCATGAGCCACTGTACCTGGATTTTTCTGAATTTTTTTTAGCTTATATTAGGTTTGTCTGTTCTAGAATTTTGTGCACATTTATTTATATTATAGGACACTTTTTAGCTTAGCTTTCCCCACTCAGGGTGAGAAAGATTATATTGATCCAAAGATGTTGATTAATAGAGTTGATCATCCCCCTTTATTGCCCAACATTACTCTATAATATGCGTATAATTTGTTTATCGATTTCCTCTCGATAAACATTTGAGTTGTTCCCAGGTTTTAGCTATTGTTAATAGAACTCAAGGACATTTTTTAAAATAAAAAAATTCAATCCAAAATGTCCTTTCCTTTTGACTCTCCAATATTGTGTCAGGGTTACATTTTTGTTGTCATGAAAATCCAATTACATTGAACAAGATGTGTTTCCAGAATCAAGATTCAGTATATGTGTGGTCTAGCTGTGTCCCAAGAATGTAGCCCTTATTAGTTTTATTAAGCATTTTCCTATATAAATTGAAATGAAGTAGAAGATGCATTTTTCCACAGTAGGAGACATAGAACAGTTTAGGACTTTGGAGAGATATTACCTATGCAACCCACCTCAAAAGATACAACTCCTCCAACTTTTGGTTTCTGGTGACTTGTTCAAACCATTAGATGTGAACTGACCTTATTCCCTTACAATACTACAAGTCGGTCTTCTGCACCTGGACAAATACAGTATAAAATTGATGGGCATACATTTCTTTTGTTTTCATGCTTTCTATTTAAAGCTATTCTCTTTGGCTGGGCACTATGGCTCATGCTTATAATCCCAGCACTTTGGAAGGTTGAGGTGCAGGGATCACTTGAGACCAGGGGTTTGAGACCAGCCTGGCCAACATAATGAAAGCCGTCTTTCTGAAAAATACAAAAGTTTTCTGGGCATGGTGGCACATGCCTGTAATCCCAGCTACTGAGGAGACTGAGGCAGGAGAATCGCTTGAACCCAGGAGGCAGAGGTTGCAGTGAGCTGAGATTGCACCTCTGCATTCCATCCTGGGTGATAGAATTAACCTTCATCTCAAAAAAAACAAAAAGCTAATCTATACTTTTCTTTTGGTGCACTATTAGAATGTAGGAGGTAATAAGGCAAAACTATTGTGGGTATGTGAATGTGTATCTGTAGCACCTAGAATAGTTCCTAGCCCATCACTTGTGTTGAAAATTGAGAAAACCTTCTTAATATAACTTTTCCACACTCTAGTTCTGAATTTAAAGACAGAAAAAGATAGGTTAGCAAATATAGGTATCAGTTATTTCTATTGACAGATCATTTGGAGAACACGTTTTTGGATGTGGGAGAATAAAGGTCCCTAACTCTCCACCCCAGAAATAATTTTGCTGATACAAAAATCAGTCAGACATGGTGGCACATGCTTATAACCCCAGCTACTTAGGAGGATGAGGTGGGAAAATCACTTGAACCCAGGAGGCAGAGATTGCAGTGAGCCAAGAGTGCCCCATTCCACTCCAGCCTAGACAACAGAAAAAGACTCTGTCTGAAAGAAAAAAAAAGTTGTTACTATAAAGCAGACAATTTTATTGTCATCTCATTTAAAATTGAAGAGTACATTTGGGTCGAATTCTTATGCCGGCAGAAACATTTGCCTCTGGCTTAAAATCACTGGCTCCAGGAGGAAACTCCACCAGAGGGCATCGTAAGGATTTCATAGTGTCTAAGTCATCTTGGTAATTCTTCAAATAACTCCTGGCAATTCTGTTAGGTCTTGAACTTCACTTACTTCTTCTATGTTTAATAAAAAGAAGTTCAAAACGTTGTCATGGCTGTTGAATTCCCACAGGCTTGTCTTCCCCTTAAAATTCATTACATGGTTTGTACTCTTTTGCGAATATAATACTTAAGTTTGGAGGTGGATGCTTGCAGCCATTAAGTTCAAAAGTACTGCTACATGGGCCGGGCATAGTGGCTCATACCTCTATGGCCCAGACCCACGATGTTCAGAGACTCCAGGCTCAACTCACATTGATGCTGGCCCTTCAGCCACGAGACTCCATTTGCTTCTTCTTCTTCTCCTTCTTTTTTCAATTCTTTTATCCCCAGGTAAGTTGATAGCTGATAACTACAAGGTTCTGCAGATTAGAAGGCTATATCCCTGGCCAGACAAGATCCTAGAATCAGTCCTGTGGGTTCAAGAACCTAATATTTACAGCTTCACTAGGATAATAATAGGGAAAAATAGAAAAGAGACTCATTTAGCAGTAGCTCCTGTTGATAAGATTCCATCCATGTTTTTTGATCTAGTGAGTGGATATAACAATGGATGCTGCTGAAATTCAATCCTGTCAGATCAAACTGCCTACATATAAATTTCCATGTCCCACCAAGGCATCTCAAGATACAAAGTAAGAATACAACAGAATGTGACCTCAATGAGATGTCTTTTGGGACCTGGAAATTTATATGCAGGCAGTTAGATCTGACAGGATTGAATTTCAGCAACATTTATTATTATATTTGCAGAGGTTGCAGTGAGACAAGATCGCGCCATTGCACTCCAGCCTAGGCGACAGAGTGAGACTCCAAAGAAAGAAAGAGAGAGAGAGAGAGAGAGAGAGAAAGGAAGGAAGGGAGGGAGGGAAGGAGGGAGGGAGGGAGGGAGGGAGGGAGGAAGGAAGGAAGGAGAGAGAAAGAAAGAAAGAAAGAAAGAAAGAAAGAAAGAAAGAAAGAAAGAAAGAAAGAAAGAAAGAAGGAGAAAGAAAGAAAGAAAGAAAGAAAGAAAGAAAGAAAGAAAGAAAGAAAGAAAGAAAGAAAGAAAGAAAGCAAGCAAGCAAGCATTAGTGAGGGAGAGTGAGTGAGAGTGAGTGTGTTTGGGCCCCTACTGATGATGCTAAACTATCACAAGCCCACACTCAGCCTTTCAACATTTGCTGGAGATTCACTTGTTTCCTTGTTATCTCCACCAAGGGCAGTTTCCTCCTGCTTCTGCTGCTGCAACTCAGCTAGGCACAAAGCATGTGTGGATCCGTTCTTTTTTCAGCAGGGCTTCATCACTCTGAATTTAAGTTAATTAGCTTTTTTGAGACCTCAGTTCTGCGTTTTAAAATGAAATCTATGATCTATAGATTATCCAGCTTACTCTTTTTGTCAGGGCAAGAGCATTTTTCTATAACTTTCTAAATTCTAAACAAAAGTAAAAGTTCACTTCTTTTCAGAATCCCCACGTGTCAGAAAGTGTTACTATTATCATCAGTTTAGTGATATTTATGGAATTCCAAGTTGACTCTAATATCAGCTTTTGGGTTAAATTCTTTCTTTCTGATATGTGGCCTTTGAAATTTTATTTGCTGCAGATCTCTTGGTAGTGAACAATTTTCATTTTTAACTGTCAATTTCATATTGTGATTTTGGATCTTGAAAGACAGCATTACTGGGTACCCAATTCTATATTAACAGTTATTTGCTCTCAACATTTGTTGATACTAGTTTACTCATTTTTAGTTTTTGCTTTACTATAATAATAGATAAATATTATTTCATTATAAATTATTTTTTTTTCAATGTTTGTATGGTCTGGTGTTTGGTTTTAATGTTTTATAATTTAAAGTGAGTTTATTTTTATATCATCTGTTAGAAATATATTCTTTGAATCAATGGATTTATACCTTTTCTTAATTTCTTTTTGAGAATCTCTTGAAATGGTGAATCCTTTTCCAATTCTCTCACCCCATATTTGAATTAAATACATGTTAGACCTTGTATTTCCATGCTACATTCTAGGTATATCATTTAAACATTTTTTTCTTCACTAGTTATCCTCTTACCTGTGTCTAATATATCATTAATAACTTGCATTTATTTTTAAATTATTTTTTTGTTTCAGACCTGCCTTTTTTTTTTTTTTTTTTTTTTTTTTTGAGATGGAGTCTCGCTCTGTTTCCCAGGCTGGAGTGCAGTGGTGTGATCTTGGCTCACTGCAACCTCTACCTCCCGGGTTCAAGCAATTCTTCTATCTCAGCCTCCTGAGTAGCTGGGACTACAGGCACCTGCCACCATGCTCGGCTAATTTTTATATATATATATTTTTAGTAGAAACAAGGTTTCACCATCTTGGGCATGCTGGTCTTGAACTCCTGACCTCATGATCCACCCATCTCGGCCTCCCAAAATGCTGGGATTACAGGCATGAGCCACCACGCCCAGCCAGACCTGCCCGTTTTTTCTATCATCTATATTGTTTTACTATTGCTTTTACATCTTTGTAATAGTAGATTATTTCTTTAAACAATTGATACATACCTGCTTAATTATTTCTCCACATTGACGATTTCAATACATCTAGTTTTAAAGGGTCTAGATATGCTATTCATTTCATTAACTTTTATTCATGGTGTCTTGCTTACCTGATCATTTTTAATACTGAACTTATTGTTCATCCTTAACCTGACATCATTTTATGGTCTGAAATGAGAATGCTATTATCCAGACTTCCTCTGTGAAGCTGACTCAATGCTTTAACTCAATATAGAAGTTTCAGCATTAACAAACTGGAACTTCTGATGGCCCAAGAGTCAGTAGTACCATCATTAGCATTACTGATCAGAGCAGATCTTCCCAGAAGATCTGGGAAACGCTCACCCCCCTCCATCAGCTATCCAATACAAAGTGCCCACTGCTCAAGCTCCAGTTCACAGACTATTTTTGTGTTTGAAAGAGGAGATATTTTAAGAACTTGCCTAACCATTTTCAGGGATAGAAATGTTTCAAAGAGATCCTCTACTATATATATGTTCCATAGCAGCAGTCACTTGAGAGCAGCTCACTTGCAGTTATGGCCAAAAGCCTAAGTCTTTCTTTCATTCTAGTCACACCTATTTTGTATCTTTTGGGGATATCTCAGATTCAGATGCATTCATAGTATTCTATGATTTGCGACACTACTATAGATTCTTCAAAATGTTATAACATTCCAATGGTATCTTGGGAGGTATAGAAGGAGAGGAAAAACAATGGGCTCAAATCTCCTCTGACTTCTCTTCTTACAATATGTTTCATTGTTCAAAACTTTTAGAACTATATTAATACAGCATTGACAGTGGGCATTCTTCTTTTCCTTCTGACTTTAATAGGATTGAAGGAAGTGTTTCGCTATGAAATTGCTATATGGGTTGTATTCAGATAAACTTTGACTTTATAAAGGCAATATTCTCCTCATTATTTTTAAATGCTTACCAGGATTCACAGTATTATTTTCAGTTCTCCCTGTTTAAAGGCATATTTAAATAACTTGATGACTTGGATATAGTATATATGTTACTCTGCTACAGAAACAGAAAAACCACCACCAAATTATATTCTAAGATACTTGGTACACCAATTGCACCATCTTTTTTATCTAAGACATTCAATTCTTCCACAGGTGGGAGCACATGAATTAGCATCATTTACTACTCGTAGCTTTCACTACAGACTTTCAGACTTATGGTGCCTAAAAGAAATAGAATACTTCTAGCTGGGTTTAAAAGCTACAAATAAACAGAGGAAATATACACTATTTTGAAAGTATCACTTGAGTGTTATGCATGTATTTCAATATTATATTGCTAATTTTAATTGTTCAAAGTTAAAGAGCTTAAACCTCCCCCTCATGCATTCCTGAATCACCCATTACTCCCACACATACATTGTTCGATACAGCATAAACCTAAGTAAATAAAGATGTGGCAAAATGAAAAAAATAAAATAACGTTATACCATTCTCATCTGTGAATGGCATCGGTAGACGGATGTGAATAAAAGTAATGTGATTATAATTTTAAAAATCATATTTAATAGGATCCATTTATTATTAAATGAACATGAGGCTACTTAATGAATAATAAATCTTTGACACAATGAAAACTCTTAATGCAGAGTGAGACCAAAATGAAAGTAATAACTGTTTTTCTCCTAACCCTTGCTTTAGTTGGTCTTTCCACCAGACTGTCACTTTAAGGATATTATAATAGCACAAAGCCACCAGCTTTACCATTAGAGAGATCTTCATTAAATTATCTTTGTTGTAATAAAGGTTATCTGGAGGAAATACTGGTCTGGACACAATAATAAATGTCAAGCTTTCTAATATTTTCCACTTTTAGACACAAATTGAAAGGATCATTTATAATGTCAAAAATATACTTTTTTCTAACTAATCTATCCTATGACTAAGACACTATTAGCAATGAAAGTAGATAGAGCAAATCTAAATGTGGAGAGAAAAAGTAATTTTCACTTGGTTGAACAGATGAAAGCACGAATAAATTGAAAGCCTGAAATATTAGCTTGGGGGAATAAAATCACTCGGGGGAGCAAGAGCAGGATATACCAGCCTTTAACTCTACACTTCCCCCAAGAAAAAATTTATAGACAGCTATGTACAAACCAAAATAGCGCTGGGAGGGTTCAAGGGACCACTTAAGAAACTACAGCAACACAGTGAAGCCAAAAAAAAAAAAAAAAAAAAAAAAGAGAGAGAGAGAGTGAAAGAAAAAAAAAAACAAAAAACCAAAAACGAATAGCCATATAGAAAAAACAACTTCTGAAATCAGCATACCTGAGACAGCAGAAACATCTTTTTTGGCTAGGAACGAAAAAAGCTGAAAGGGACTATCAGCATCAGCCACAGGGTGGAACCACTATGGCCCTCAGTAACCCTCTCTGGCAGAAGACACTGGCATTTTTGCCCTGCAGTAAGCAACAGCCATTTCTGAGAGAAAATCCAGAGGAAAAGATGAAGATGTACCATCCCCTCCCACATCCCTTTTCCCCCACCAAAAATACCGTGACTGTTGTGCCAAACCAGGATCGGAACTACTACCTTTCTTAATCTGCATGTGTCTCTGACATATGAGCAGCAACCATTTCAAAAGCTCCCACATAGAAATGCTCATACTAAATTTATTCTGTTACTTAAGAGTGTTTATGGATTTACATTCCATTTGTGGACTATCTCACTGGATCTTCTTTCCTGCAGTAAGAGGTGGTTTGGGTGCTGCTGAAGGTCATTGTCTCAATTTGTCTGGTGTTTGCAGAAGAGATGTCTGCAAAGTAGTAGAAGATCAAATTGGTGCCTGCCAAAGAAGGATGAAGTGCTGTAGAGCATGGTGGATTTTAAGGCCAATTCCAACACCACTTATCATGTCAGATTATCAAGAACCCCTTAAACCTAAGTTGAAATGAAACTGATGTAAAATAAAAATACATCAAAAATGAAGTTATTTGCATCTAAGAATATTGAAATATACATATTAAGTACTTCCATCTTGATAACCATCAGGAGATCGAGACCATCCTAGCCAACATGGTGACACCACATCTCTACTAAAAATACAAAATTAGCTGAGTGTGGTGGTGCGCAAGTAGTCCCAGCTACTTGGGAGGCTGAGGCAGGACGATTTCTTGAACCAAGGAGGCGGAGGTTGCAGTGAGCTGAGATCACACTATTGCACCCCAGCCTGGTTATAGATCAAGATTATGTCTAAAAAAAAAAAAAATACTGCTACATGGACATCCATCATTCCGGCACCTCTGCCATAACAACTGAGTATCGAGAATGTCTGTTAGTTTCTTTAACTCCAAATTTGTGTTGTGTCCCTTGGTCTCCTGTTGTACCATAAAGTGTATTATTTACAAAAAGGACAATTTATCTATAGTTCTTTCCTCTCAGTATGCTACATCCTTTTAGAATTTAAACATAGTGTCTCCCAACCTGAAATTTGATTTTTTAAAAAACCAGAAAAATGTTTTTGGACATCTTTTATTTCCAGCTATTTTCATCTTCGTCTCCTCTCCTGAACTCAACTGAGGGTAAAGTTCATTCGTCAAAATTTCTCAACTCACAACAACCTCATCCCACTCCAATATGATTTTTGTCCCCATGAATTGTTGCACATAATTTTTGCTGGCAGTGGTAATGTCCTAATTAAAAAAATCATGAGATAGCATCAGACTTTACCTTATGTTCTAGCTCAGCAGAATTTGATCCCTGTCTGATAAGGAAACCATATTTTCCCTAGAAACTTTTCACTTTTGTCACAGGTTTGGTTCCCAGGGAGCTGGATATAGATGAAGTTTAGTGTGCAGGATGTTTATTAGGAAGTAATGTCAGGATCCACATCTGTGGAAAGGATTAGAGGGAAGCCTTATGTGCAAAGGGACAAGTCTAACGGCAACGCGGCCTGACTTTGTCAACTGGCCGCACAGACAGAGCTGTTCAGCTAAGAAGGCCTCCCCTATTTGTCCCAATTGAATCAAATGGCAAAGCCTATGCATCCCTTACCTCCATTAATAATTGTGTGCTTGCCACTTGTGGAGGGTGAGACTTTGAAGCAGGTGGCTTTCTGTGGCTGAAGAAAACCTTAAATGTGCTGGCAAAGTTTTCCAAAGAGACAGAGAATGGCATCTGCCGTGTATGTTGCCCTTTTTCAAAGAGGAAGCAACAAGGATAACGTCCTCCAATGGCTCTGTATGCAGATAGGTGGACAGTAATGTCTGTCCCTCCTGTGACCTAAGAAGAACAGGTGGCAGACATGCAGCCAGGCAGTTAGAGGTGCCACAGTGTTAGGAGATAAACAGCTGTCATAAGCAGTGCTTCTTTGAATCAGGTGTGACACAAGTCTTGCATCCCTTGCGTGGACTCCTTCCCCGTTATCCTGCTGTCCTACCTCATGAAGGTGAGTGGGGGCTGGGTGTTGGGCAGTCCCAAGACGAGGTACACTTTGCCTGCAGTGTTCCCATATGAGTTCCAAGGTAGCCCAGGTGGTCATCCATGAACTTTGTATTTTCCTTATGCTTCTTGTCTTTGCCTTTGAGGAACACATTTCACTGGACTCTGAGTCCAAACAACTCATGTATCCCTATATCTTCACATTGTCCTTCACTTAAGGGAATCTCTCATCTCTAATGCCTTTGTTTTATTATTACTATCAATATTATAATAATTAACATTGTCGTTATTAACTTCATTGTTGATTTTCAGTTATTTCTATTCATGGAGTTAATATGAATTATTCTTTTGTGGCTACTTACACCAAGATGAAGATAATTTATTAGTTCAGGAAGAATCTGCATTCTGAAGGTGAATAGAAGTTCACACTACAGATGGGCAGACACATGCCCTCCCAATTCCTGATGGACCTCCTAGTGCCTCCTAGACCTAAGGGGTCTCCTGCAATGCTCCAAGATGCCACCAAGGCAGGAATCTGCTTGTACATGCCTGAGAGCATTCAGGATGAAGTGAGGCTCTGGAAAAACGCACGAGTTTCCACATAATCCCCAAATACCTTACAGGTGAACTGGATACCACAGAAACAGGAGTGGTCATTGACACAACAAAGTCACCAAAATTGTTTTGAAGTCAATTAGGAAACCCAGGAATCACTCTTGCTGCCATTAAGTGGAAGAACAGGAGCCTGTGAATGGCATCCTTCTCCTGCCTGAAACTCCACAGATATTTCTATGTGGCTTCAGGTACCAGGAATCTCCGTGATTTTCAGAAAGGCAGGGACAGCTTATGCCAGCTCATCCCTCTGCAGAATGTGCCCCAGCGGATCAGAGGCATGGAACCATCATGGACTGCACAAAGGCTCAAGGCCAGCTTCCCAGACCTGCCTGTGACTCTAGGTAAGTTCTGAGTCCACGTGGGTGCTGAGGAAAGGTTAATGATGACCTGGAAAGATGGGACAAGCAGACACCACCCCTAAACAATCTGCAGGATTCCAACTTCAGCAGGAAGCCAAAGACCAGCTCGTGCCACACTAGTGCACCGTGAAAACCCCTGAATGCAATGCCGCTCTGCAGAGAGTTCAACAAAGAAGTGGCTGGGAATTTTGTACTCTAGGCTGCACTTTACAGTGCTTCTGGACACGTGATCAGAAATTGAACATTGGTATATCTAACTGACATTTTTCACAAAATGGTTTTTTAAATGAGGTAATAGAGACAAAATATAATATAACCATATGTATTATATGCCAAAATATGCTTCACTGGCATCAAGTAGACTCACCTTGAAATACAATCTAGGACAACCTCCATTTTCAGAGTATTTTCTTTTCGAAAGTGAATCTCTCCCACCAAAAACCAACAACATCACAGGTTTTTGCCTCCAACAAACAGACAAAAAGCCAATACATTTATTCTACCACTGTGAAATGGACTGCGGTGCAACACATACGTGTGAAACCTCACATGTGGCATCGCCGTGAGCCAAATGGGGACTCGTGGTGTAAGCAACGCTCCCCATGTGTTAGTGTGCATGAGATTCACTTTGCGGAATTTGACTAGGTGCGTGTTGGTAGAGTGGGGCTGAGGTTCTCTTGCCCCTGTGGATGCTTAAGAAGTCACAGGTCCTGCGAAGACCTGCGGTCCCCTCAATCAACTCTGTTTCGGAGACAAAATGACTTGGATTGCTGACAAGTCAAGAAATTTTCAAGCCCTTGGAAAATCAGTTACACACAAACACGGAATGAAAGTCAAAAGAGAGTACGTCATCTTTTTGAGAATTTTATTCACTTCAAAACAAATTAAACACACCTATTTCCAATGGCATTCCAGAGCCCAATTTTCGAGGCTGAGGAAACACCCCAAGAACGCTTTGCGCAGAACGCTTCACAGCGTCCAAAACACTGCTGTCAGGGCGGGGCACAGCTGAAGGCCTGCATCTCTCAGGGTTCCCTAACTATTCCCTGATTCAGTCATCTAGAGAGCAAATGCACAGTCATTCCCCAGTTTCCTACTGACATCACAGCGGAAGTCTGACTCCCACGCGTCACCGTCACCCAGTTTCTGAGGCAACGAATCATTGGCACAGATGCTTCTGGTGGCGGGTTTCCAGAGCGCCCTGCGAACTACAATGTCCCTCACCAGAATTCGATGAGGCAGAGTCTCTGCATGTGGTCCCTGCCTGGCCTGGGCTCCAACATCCTCCAACATCCAACATCTCCAAGCACCACAGCTGGGGAGCTTGGGAGTCACCACACAGTCTGCTCTCTGGTCTGTGCTCCTCAGTCCCACAGACCCCTCCAAATCACGGGAGCTGGATGCAATGGAGCCCTGGCTACCTGTAGTCTCACTCCAGGTCAGAATCGCTGTCCTCTGAGGAGGAGGAAACCTGAAGGTCCTCATAGAGGACACTCAGGGGGACAGGAACACAGGGAGCCTCAGACTTCTCTGAGACATGACGGCTGTGAACGAGGAAGGCTTCCGGCTTCTCAGGAGAGGGAAACGAGGGAGCTGTCAGGAGGCTGGAGCTCCACCATCCGTTTTCCAGTCTCCGGAAGAGCATTCTGAGAGGCTGGGCCCCATCGTGGCTGGCCGCTGGGTGATGGGACGTGGTGCAGGCCTGGGCAGTAGGCAGGCAAGGTCTGCTGTGCGGAGGCTGCCGGTCGCTGCTGGGCACCTGGGCGGGTGTCCTCCTGCTCATCTGGGGCGACGGACTCGGTCTGAGTTCGGTTGCAGCTGGCGGAGGTTGGAGAATCTCCGGGGCCCCCAGCTCACCTCCCTGGATGGCATTTTCGGGCATCTGGAAGGGACCCATTCTCGGTTTCTTGGGGAAGTTCAGGCAAGCCTGAGTCGGAGCCTGGGCAGGTCTCTTGGCTCCTGGCCTGAAACTGAGATTGGAGCCGAGGCCCAAGCTGTGTGTGTCGGCTGGTGGGCAGGGCTGTGAGGTCACCGCAGGACGTTTGTCTTGTGCCTGGGGGCTGATGACCCGGATCAGGCCGTGAGGCTTGGAGGCAGCCTGGGGAACTTCTCGGCGGCCACCCTGAGGCCTGCTGTGTGTCGGCTTCCTCACGACGAGAGGCTCCGGGCCCTGCTGCCTGACTCCAGGCTGAGGGATGTCGGCCACAGCCCCTGTCTGTCGTTCCTTTGGTCGGAGACTTGACGAGGAGCTCAGACTGGCTTTTCTGAGGGGAGACAGTGAAGCCAAGATGGATACCGTGTCAGACATTTTGGTAGCTGAGCCATCAGTTTGGGCACGGTCCACGCGTGGCCTCTTATTAGTTGTTTGGACCGGCATTGGCCTGTTTGCAACCTGAAAGAAAGGAGACCACACACGTTAGAGGTTCCTCGGCATCGAGCCAACATGGAAATCAACCACATCCAAAGACAAGGTGTACACAGCAGGAAATTCTTAATACGGTAAGGACAGGTGGTCCTTGGAAGTAGGGACAGATCCTCAAGGTGAGTGCTGATCGGGGCAAGACCCATGAAAAATGCACTCTCGAGCTATGATCTGAGAATACCATTTTTCTAAAGACTGTGTCTTGGGCATTCACTGGATCAAAGCGCCTCCACTCAGCCTTCCATGAAGTGGGACGGACTAATGCCCTTCTGAAGGCAGGTCAGTGGCTCAAGGGTTCCCAGGACGTCTTTTCTGAAAACATGCATGTTCCTGGGGTGAGCCGCCTCCATGTTTGGGGCCCCTGAGGGACTAATTTCCTCACGCCGCTAGGAAGACGTTGTTGGCAGGCTTGCCATCATTGCACAGAGAGAAAGCAACAGGAAATACGGCATCTTCAGATGCCTTCATCTGGAATCAAATGGACCTGGAAGGATCGTGGAGTCCCTGACCCCAAGAAGGCAGGAAGAAGGGTTCCCCGATCCCCTCACACACACGGGAACCTGAAAGGAAATCAACCAGGGTGACCTAGAGGAGAAAAAGACCAGGGACCCAGGGTGACACTCACCCTCAGATAATCACAAGATTCCATGGATTCTTTTCGATTTGGCGGCAGCTTCTCCGGAGGTGTCCCGGAAAAGATCTGGAGGAGAGCCTTCCTCTGCAGGTCTTGTTGCCTGTAGAAGAGAAAAAGTTCAGGCTCTGCCCCCTGGCTCTCCCCAGGAGACAGGGAGAACCCTTTCTGGGGCCCAGTCCCGTTCTGTGTTTTGTGGTACATAAATGGAACTTTTGTGCCTTTTCCGCCCCTGCACCTTCCCTCATGTGCCAACCTTCCCATCCTGCTGGTGGCCCTCTGGGCTTCCCAAGTAAGGACTGTCATTTGGATTCCGTTGCTTTTCCCCCTGTCATGGGGAACGGGCACGAAGCGCCCCCGCCTCTCCACCGTCCCTGAATCTCCCAGAGCCAAAGGAGCTCCCGGATGGGGAACCCGGGAGGACACGGAGCTCTGGTCTGTTTCTCTGCAGCGTTCCTTCCCTGTCCCAGAGACGGAAAGGCACACGGTGTGCGGGTGCAGAGACACTGTGTCCTTAGGTGGCAGTACCCTAAGGGTGGTGAAAACCCCTCCCACTGCTCACCTTGGTCTCGCTTCCTTCTCTCCCTTTTCCTTGTTCAAGGGCCCAGGGTTCCTTCGAACCTGGGGCTTCCATGGTTTCCGGTTTTCCTTCCCTTCCTTTCTCCCAAAGGTCTGGGGAACCAGGGCTCCGTTCCAGCACTTTATGGGGCACCTGGTACTTCTGGCCGTGTGGCCAAAGGCCCCGCAGTTTTTGCACTTGACCTGTGGGTGGAAAGGAAGTGATGTCAGTGAATGAGCTGAAGCCACAGGCAGTGATCTAATGTCAACATTGAGACGGATTGTGAATTCAGAACTGAGTGAGGATTCCAAAGCGGGGACACCGGCATGGGGGCCCTTAAGTGGCGGGAGGGTTCGGTTACGATGTTCCCTCCCAAAGACCATGTGACGGAGGAACTCTCAAAGGAAGGACTCAGGGTTCTAGCGGGGACGATCGTGAACCCGATGTCCACAACACAGCCCAACCTGGCTACACACGATTCTGAGTGGAAAGGGGGGTTGCTCCCAAGAGTCTCTCCAGGGACCTGTCGGGCCGGGGAGGAGGTCCCAAGCCAGGCCCACCTTGGATGGGAAAACCAACCCGGGTGGTGCTGGCAGAACTCTTTGGAATCCAACCCAGTCTCTGAGGACCGCGTGACACTCGCCCCCTCCTCCCCCCTCGATACCCAAAAGATTCCAGGGCTAGACGTACCCTGGGATCTTCTTCATCGGGTGGGGGAGCCCTTGGCCCAACTGGGGCCCTCTGCTGCTTCTGGAGGGTCTGGGCTCTCACGAGTCTGTTTGCCCTACTTTTGGGGTCACGACGTGCCATCATCTTCGTCTCCTGGGCGTTTTATGGCCGCCTTTTTCAGGGGTTGATGGTTGGGTCACCTGAATCACACACAAACACACACAAAGCGATGGTTAGGCACAATGGATATTCACACACCCACAAGAAACCCTCAGCTAATTCCATGACAGTGTGGTCATGAGGAGACCTCACCACCTGTCGGTCAAATCTGTGGATCACAATGTGGTGTGTGCATCCTCAGATATTGTGTGTTCCTCTGCCGTGACTACCTGGTCCAAGAGTAAACTTCGCCTGCCACATGGCCCACGGCCTAGGTATGTGGAGTTGGAGTTGAGATTTCAATCGCAACCAACAACTGATTCTGGAGACTGGACTTAGGTCTATCACCACTCACTCCAGTAGAAGACACAATGATTCTCTCTCCCCTGAGGGACAAAAGAATAGAAGCTACAGGGCATAGCCGATGTCACCCCTTGGCAGGTCTGCTTGAAGTCAGGGATAAGGGATGCTTCCTATCAGAACTCAAATCGCTACTCTTGCCGTTTCATTAGGCAACTTCCAAACACAAATTCATCGAGAGAAGTTATCTCCCTCTCTACCACACTAGCAGGTGATGGTCTCTCCTGCTCTGTCTTTTTGGCTTTAGCTCCAGTCCCTCTTTATTTATTTTTCTGGTATTTTACACACGCCATACGAATTCATCTAAACAAACGCTGAACAAGTGGCATATGAGTTTCTTACACGGCTAAAGGGCAAACCACCCCTTTTCCAAAGTTCTTTTTCCATTTACCCACCAATTCAGCATGCTGGAGTAAATTTCTTTTTGCATTTCCATCTGGCTCTTATCCCAGGCACGGAGATGGAAATGTTTTCTCGCTTTCTGTTCCAAGAATTACGAGTAAGGAGAACACATCCTACCGCATCAGCGAGCCCCAGTGTGATCTGTTTCTTTCACTCTCCTTTGTCTCTTTTCCCCCAACCCCTCAGGGATTACGTGAAACAACCAGTCGTTCAGGGAAACTAACCTGAAATTACAGGTCTACTTTCTTTCCTCGGCTGGCGCTCAGATGGACAGGTGCTGGAGCAGCCCTGCTGGAAGTGGTGCAGCCTTCAGGAAGCCGGAGGAAGGGGCAGAGAGGGACCTTTGCTTTCCAGGTTGCCTTTTATACTGCCTCTGGACCCCTGACGCGAAACGGACCCTAACCTAATCAACTTAATCCAATTACATGACCTGGAAAGGTCTATTTGCCCAGCCCACTCTAAGACGATGTTCACTATGGACAGACATTCTAAAACCTACCTGTACAGCTGCAAGCTTTGAAGAATAGATGTTTCCTGTCAGGTATGTAGCACTGGTGCATGTACCCCTGTCTGGTTTTACATCTTTTTTTTTTTTTTTTTTTTAAACAAGGTGCTAAAATAGACACAGTGTAATTGGACCATATTTACTCTATTTCAACGTAGGCCTCAGTGTCATCAAGGAGGTGCACCTTGACATGCCATCTCGGTCGTTATCCATCTTCAGAGCTTCTCCTTCTTCCCCACAGTAAGTGCGTCAGCAGAAAACCCTGACCACACCCTCACGTGTTTTCTCCTCCAGGAGGCGCTTGGAAACCACCGTGAATTGGACTGCACTGAGAAACCCAGATGAAGAAAGTCAACACCGCTTTGTCCTTCAGTGCCTGGCTCCTTTTTCAGCTCATCCTGCGGCTCCAGGCATTATGCCTGAAGAGTCTCCAGGACACCTGTGGGGCTCTATTTCCTTGGGTCCCGTTGCCATTTCTCTGGATTTGCGAAGATCCAGCGGACTTTCTGTGGAACTCTCTTGTCGGGGAACTTGGGTGCCACGTCCCCTCATTCTGCCCTTCGTCATCTGCACCTGCACGAGTTAGGGTCCAAGTTCCCTGGACGGGAAGAGACAGGCAGGAGTCGGAATGGTGAACCAGCACACTGGGGGCGTTTTCTCACTTGGTCCAAGTGACCCCATGGTCTTCTAGAGCTTTGGAACCAGTCGCGTCCCACTTGACACTACACCCGACTCTCAGTTGCTGAATCTTGTTGGCCCTCTGGCGATCTCCTGTTGGATGAGTTGCACCTGCTGAAACTCGATTTCCCCTGGATTTGCGCTTCATTAATTATTCATGATTCAGGTGGGAACGCCTGCTTACATCCCCCTGTGGCTGTTCTCTGAGCTTTCCGGTCACATCGTTTCCTGCCATGCTCTTTGGTTCATTTTGGTCATGCTCCTTCTGCTGTCAGAGGAGCAGAGAGTTGATCTTGTTGATTCTGGATACTGATAGTTTCTAGGTGATCTGGATAACCAGGGTAACGACCCTCAACAGCGGCGGAAAGGGAGCAGCCATTTGGTGTTGCTCAGAAAATCCCACTCAGTTCCCAGGCCTCCTAGATGTGGAATCCTGTCAGAGTTGTTCCCAGGTCAGAGAACGGAGATAGTCTGTGCATGGTGGGATATCTTTACCTAGAGCTTTCAGTGAGTCTCGACCTCAGCTACTCTTAGGATCAGGGGAGAAGCATGGAAAGGCCCTGTGCTCAGGCATCTGGAAAGAAGACGGGATGAATATTCTACCTCTGAAGTACGTCCCAAATCTGGGAGTTTACTTCCCAGATTAATAGTGTCATCGACAATTATTAAAATTGGTCATTAGTGTTTAATAATTAATCATATTATTACTCCTAATACCGCAGGGTGTGTACACCTACCTGTGATGTCATTCCTAATATCCAGGGAGGGAGAGCATGGTTTTAGTTTTAATATCGCAATAAGCGCACACTCACCCTGTGACACAAATCCTAATATCCAGTGTGGTAGAGTATGACATGACTCCCAACATAGCAATGAATAGACAGCCACCCGGTGATATGGCTTCTTATATTCACGGAAGATGAATATGATCTTAGTCCCAATATCGCAGGGAGGGTACAGGTCTTCTGTGTTATGATTTCTAATATCCAGAGGAGGAGAGGATGATAATAATTCCAGTGTCGTAGGCTGTGTTCACCGGCCCTGTGATATTGTTATTAATATCTTCGAAGGGAGAGGATATTACTCCCAATGTGGCAGGGGGTGTACATCCACCCTGTGATATTCTTTATATTCCAAGGCCGAGAGGTTGATATTACTCCTAGTATCACAGACACTGTACACCCCCGTGTTTTTAATCCCTGCGATATTCGGAGTAGTATCATCCTCTCCTGGGTGGAAATTGGGAACGGTATCACCGGGGGCGTGTACACACCCTGCGATACTGAAAGTCATATCATCCTCTTCCCTCCTGGATCATGGAAACAACATCACTGTAGGGGTGTACACTTTCTGCGATATTGGGAGTAACATTATCTTCTGTGCCTTGGATTATTAAGGATAATATCACGGGGGCATGTGTACATCTTCTGCAATATTGGGAATAATATTATCCTCTCTCCCCCTGCATATTAGGAAAGATATCACAGAGTGGGTGTTCACCTCCTTCGATATGGGGATTAAAACCATCTTCTCCTGTTCCGGATATCAGGAGGAATATCACACGGGGATGTACAGTGTCTGTGATACTGGGAGTAATATCAACCTCTAGGCCTAGGAATATTAAGAAGAGTATCACAGGGTGGATGTATACCCCCTGTCATATTGGAAGTAACATTAGCCTCTCCCCCCAGTGGATATTAGGAACAATATCCCAGACTGGGTGTATGCTTCCTGCTCTACGGGGAGTAATATCATCCTCTCCCTTCTATGATATAAATAACAATATCACAGGGCAGGTGAACACAGCCTGCGATACTGGAATTATTATCATCCTCTCCCCCTCTGGATACTAGGAACTATATCACAGATGAGTTGTACCCTCCCTGCGATATTGGGAGAGATATTATACGCTTCTTCCGTGAATATTAGGAGCAATATCACTGGGTGGCTGTCCATCCATTGCTATGTTGGGAGTCATGTCATACTCCACCCCCTAGATATTAGCATCACCGCACAGGGTGAGTGCACACCTACTGCGATATTAAAACTAAAATCATGCTCTCCGTCCCTGGATATTAGGAACAACATCACAGGTAGGTGTACACCCCCTGCGGTATTAGGAGTAATAATATGATTAATTATTAAACATCTATGGTCGATTTTATTAATTATCAATGACACAATTAATAGGATGCCATTATTAACTATGGATAATTATTTTAAATATATGAATATGTACTCTTGAAAATAATTAGTAATATTAATGTCATTTAACAATATTATTAGTTCTTAATATTAATAATTATTTTATTACCAATATCACTTAGTATTGATTTAAGTAACATTAATTGCTGATATCATTATTTTATTAATAGTGATATTATGATTAATTGTTATACTAATCGTTAACATTTTTTACCAGTATTAATTTATACTATCTTTATTGTGATTATTAATATTGATGATTGCTATCAATTTTTATTATATTTATTAATATTAATAATTAATAGACTTGTTCCTGATATCCGACGGGGAGAGGATGATATTACTCCCAATATCGAAGAAAGTGTACATCCCTCTATGATATTATTTCTAATAGTCAGGGGGTAGAGGATGACATTATTGAAACTATCGCAGTGGGTGTCCATTCCTTCGATCATTTTGTTCCTTATATCCTGAGTGGGAGAGGTTGATATGACTCCCAATATCACAAGAAGTGTACTACCGCCTGTAATATAGTTCCTAACATCTAGGTGGGGAGAGGATGATATTACTGCCCATATCGCACGAGTTGTAAAACCCCTTCGATATTTTGCCTACGATCCTGAGGGGAGAGGATGATATTATTCGCAATATCGAAGAAGATGTACAACCCCCTGTGACACTATGTTCAATATCCACTTTGGGAGACGATGACATTACACCCAATATCGCAGGGGATGTACATCCACCTTGGGATATTGTTCCTTATATCGAGAGGGGGAGAAGATGTTATTACTCCCAATAACGCAGGGGCTGTGGCTGTAAACACCTCCTGTGTAATTGTTTTTAATATCCTAGGCAAGAGAGGATGACACTACACCCAATATCGCAGGGGGTATACATTCACCCAGTGATATTGTTCTTAATGTACTCCACCTCTGTCCGCCAGGGATATCGTTTCTAATATCCAGGGGAAGAGAGGATAACATTATGCCCAATATCGCAGGGGAGTATACACACCCTCTTAGATGTTCCTAGTATCCAAAGATAGAGACGATGATGTTACTGGCCATATCGCAGCGGGTGTACACCCTTCTGTGATACTGTTTTTGACATTCAGTGGGGGAGACGATAACATTAATCCCAATATCACATAAGGCGTACAGAACCCTGTGATGTAGTTCCTAATGTACAGGGGAAAGAGAAGAATATTGCTCTCAATATCGCAGGGGGTGTAACCACCCTGTCCCCTGTATATTGCTTCTAATACGCTGCGGCATGGAGGCTCATAGTACTCCCAATATCCCAGAAGGTGCACACACACCTGTGATGTAGTTCCTAATATCTAGCGGGAAAGAGGCTGATTTTACTTTCGATATTGCAGTGGGTGTACACCGCCCCCAACCCCAGGGTATCATTCCTAATATCCAGGCGGGAAGAAGATGACATGGCTGACAATATCGAAGAGGGTGGACACCTCTTCAGTGATACGGTTCCTCTGATCCAGGGGGTGAGAGGATGATATTACTCCCAATAAAGTAGGAACCGTACAGCCACCCTGGGATTTTTTCCTTAATAACCACAGGGGATTGGTGACATTACTACCAATATTGCAAGGGGTGTACACCCCTCCTGTGATATTGCTTCTCATATCCAGGAAAGGAGAAGATGGTATTAGTACCAATATTGAAGGGATGGAGAGCCCCCATGGGATATTGTTCTAAAGATACATGTGGAAAGAGGATGAGATTCCATACAATATAACAAGGGGTGTACACCCCACCTGTGATATGAGTCGTAAAACCTAGAAGAAGAGAGAATGACATTGCTTCCAAAAACACACGGATTGTACACCCACTCTGTGATATTGTTCTTGTCATCTAAAGGAAGAGATGATGATACTACTCCCACTACTGGAGAAGGTACACACCCCCCTGTGATATTGTTCCTCATAACTTGTGGGGGAAAGCATGATATTACTTCCAATATGACAGTGGCTTGACACCCAGTCTGTGATATTGCTCCTAATTTCCAGTGGGTAAAGTATGATGTTCCTGCCAAGACAGTAGTGGGTGTACAGCCACCGTGTGATATTTCTTCGAATATTCAGGGAAACACAGGATGAAATTAAACCAAATGTCCCAAAAAGTGTACACCCATTGTGTGATATGATTCCTAATATCCGGAGGTGCAGAGGATGGTATTCGTTCTCCGATCGCAGGCTGTTTACACACAACATGGGAAATTGCTCCTAATATCCTGAACAAAAGACATTGCTAATAGTGGACACACATTGCAGGAGGGAGTAATTGGCTATTACGATCCACATCGCAGGGCATGAGACACTCCCCGCGATATGGGGAGTAATAGCAACCCCCTCGCCCCACTGGCTATTATGATCTACATCGCAGGGCACTTCAGGACACCAGTTCTGCCCCAACCTTGACTGAGACAGTGGGTGTCATGGGACCACCTCAGGGTGGGTGGCAGCTCAGCTCGAAGGTATCCCTGCTGCCAAAGACCAACTGTTCCTGCTAGTTTGAATCTGGCCACAGGGTCTCTGTTGGTGAGACAGATGACCATGAGTCAGATACCCTGAAATCTAGCACGACAGAGCTCAACGCCCCATGACAGGCACCATAGCACGCAAACTTTGCAGACATACTAGCGAAGGCCACAGCAGGGGCTGAATGAGGAACAAGCTGACCAAGATCCTGGGGTTCTGCCACACAGCCCTTAAACCAAGGACTGGAAACTGTTTCCCTAAAGAGCCAGGAGTCAGTATTTTCAGCTTTGCCAACTGATCTTTGCCTCAAGGATGCAACTCTGCCATGGCTGCACGACAGCAGCCTTCTGCAGGTGGCCTGTGAAGAGATGGACATGACTGCACCCCCATCAAACTTTACTTATGGACATAGAAGCTTCTCAGTGTCATGAAGTGTTAGTTTTTTATTTGTTCAGCCTTTTGGAAATGTAAAATCCGTTCTTGATTCACGGGCCACAAGAGCAGGCAGGGACAGGCTGTCCCTGTCCGACCTCTGGAATGAACTTAGAGAAGGAAATGACAGGCTGGGCCAGCGCAGCCTCCTCACAGCGGATTCACTGCAGGAAGGTCCTTCTTAGCAACCACTTCTCATCCTTCACCTTGGCTTCAAGTGCAGTTCAGGTGGAGAAAGAGAGAACAGAACTGGCCTCGGCAACAAGAAGGAAGGAGATGCAGGGTCGAGCAGCCGTGTGGATCCATCACACTCAACATTCACACAAAACGGAGCACAGGCAGCACCAGCCCGGGGGGTCGAAGTGGAGGCTCTCTGGGGTGCGGAACCTCTGGGGTGCGGAACCTCTGGGTGGGCAAGATTCTCTACCTAAAACTCATATAGAAGATCTACACAGCATTAGTTGCAGAAACACACTAAGAAAAAGGCCAACATAAAATAGGACACCAAGTTTGGCCAACCGGGTCTCACAAGCCAGTAGGTAAAAAAGCCCAGGAGGGCCCACCAGAGGAGCTGGGGGTGGGTTCTTGCCTGCAGGGGGCCTGGGACACCCCAGTCTCACAGATGAGGACCCAAGTTTTAGGGAGGAAGCTGTCAGAGTCACCCAGTGAGCTGTTCAGAGCGGAGCCACAGAGCAGGTGAGGAGTCCTGGCCATGTCCCCGTGTGCGCTGAGAAGCTGGGGTGGGGGTTCACCCCCAGGGGCCGATGCAAACAGTGGACCTCGGGCCCTCCTGCTGCCCAGAGGATGCTCAGCTCCCAAGGGACCACCAAGGCCTGGAACCCAGGGACACACCACCTGACCATCATGCCCAGGCCTCCTGGATCAGGCAATGTCCAGTACAGGCAGGCAGTCTGGGCTTGGGGCCAGGACAGGGGTGGATGGTCCTGCTAGGCAGGCCTCCTTCTCCCTACCAGCTGGGCTGGTTGCACTGTAGTTTTGGTTCTGGCAATATATTGCTGCCCACTTTGGCCACACCAGTCCCCGGTTCCCTGGCTAGGCCCAGTGCTGTCCAACCTACCTACCTACACAGGCCCCACACACCCAGTGCCCACTAGGCTCTGTCAGCCAGGAGGACCCATGCTCATCCCCTGAAGTTTCCTTGGGAGCCTGCGTCCCACAGAGACCCACAGCTTAGGGCCAACCTCCATGTGGGCCTCTTGGTCGTGGTGGTAGGGGCGGGGGGGAGTTGACCTCCAGCCCTCCCATCCTGGCCACTGTATTTTGTGGGGATCATTCAGTCCTGGGAGCTTCCTGGGGACCCCAGAAGGAAGAGAACAGGGTGGTCATGGCAGCCTCAGCCCCAGGCTCTGGGCCGGAATTTGATAACGACCAATTGAGAGCAACTACTGAATTCGATCCTCTTACAGTTACACGAGAAGTTGGTGAAGAACTGAATGTCGACCATTCTATGGTCATCTGGCATTTGAAGCCAATTGGAAAGCTGAAAAATCTTGATAAGTGGGTGCCTCATGAGCTGACCAAATATTTTAAAAATCATTCTTTTGAAGTGTCATCTTCTCTTATTCTATGAAACAACAATGAACCATTTCTTGATCAGATTGTGACATGCCACAAAAAGTGGATTTCATATAACAGCCAGCTCACTGGTTGGACTGAGAAGAAGCTCCAAACCACTTCCCAAAGTCAAAGTTGTACCAAAAAAACGTCATGGTCACTGTTTGGTGGTCAGCTGCCGGTCTTCTAATCCACTACACTTTTTGAATCCTGGTGAAATCATTACATCTGAGAAGTGTGCCACGCCATTCGATGAGATGCACGGAACACTGCAGCACCTGGAGCTGGCACTGGTCAACAGGAAGGGCCCAGTTCTCCACAACGCCTGACCACATGTCATACAACCAGGGATTCAAAAGTTGAATAAACTGGGCTATGAAGTTTTGCCTCATCTGCCATATTCATCTGACCTCTCGCCAACCAACTACCACTTCTTTAAGCATCTTGACAACTTTTTGCAGGGAAAACATTTACACATCCAGCAGGATGCGGAAAATGCTTTCCAAGAGTTCATCGAACACTGAAAGCATGGAATAAACAAGTTTATTTCTCATTGGCAAAAATGTGTTCAATGTAATGGTTTCGTTTTATTTTTTTAAGACCCAGTCTCACTCTGTCACCCAGGCCAGAGTGCAAAGGTGCAATCTTGGCTCACTGCAACCTCTGCCTCCTGGGTTCAAGAGATTCTCCTACCTCAGCCTCTTGAGTAGCTGGGATTACAAGCACTTGCCACCACACTGGCTACTTTTTGTATTTTTAGTAGAGATGGTATTTCACCACGTTGGTCAGGCTGGTCTCAAACTCCTGACCTCCTGATTCACCTGACTCAGTCTCCCAAAGTGCTGGGATTGCAGGTGTAAGCCACTGTGCTCAGTCCATTGTAATGGGTTCTATTTTGATTAATAAACATGTGTTGCAGCCTAGTTATAAAAATCTAAAATTCACGGTCCAAAACCACAATTACTTCGGCACCAACCTAATAATAGAAGAATTAAAAGAGGCCTTTATATTAGAGAGCCCATGGATGATAAAATAATAAAGAATATTACAATCTCCATAACCCACAAACTTGGTAAATTAGACCACCTGGATGAATTAAAAGACACAATCTATTAATACTAAAACATAGGAGAAATAGGTAATCTAAAAATATTGATATCTACTTTAAAAATGGAATCAATACCTAATAACCTTACAGAAAACCTATATATTCCAAAAACCTGACATTCTGTCATGTTATTCTAACTGGTGGGATTTGGGGATTTCCATTTTGATAAGAACATAGGTGAGTCGCACACACTTACTTTTAGTGCTCATTGGTCAGGAAACCTATGTCCACCATAGGATACTGCAGAGTGATGCGTTTTGGAGAATTTAGGCAAGATAATATTATTTACAGAGTTAAAGGAAGGCAACCTGTTTTATGTACAGTAATTCCTCATAATATCACAGGGGATACCATATTTAAACTTTGGGGTATCCCCAGGTATAATTCTTATTTGAGCCACATGTGAATTTCAGACATGCAGGCTTCCCAAATTTGGTGGCTTTCAACAGATGTGGAAGTTAATTCACAACCTACTTTGTGGAGGCATAAAATTCAGTGAGCACTCATTTAGCATTTTATTTTAAATATTATTTATGTAAACTTTGCATTTCCAATTAGGTGAAATTTTAAACCTGTTTCAGTTCTTATCCCCCCTTTTTTTTTTTCCCCTGAGACGGAGTCTTGCCCTCTCACCCAGACTGGAGTGCAGTGGCATGGTCTTGACTCACTTCAACCTCCACCTCCCAGGTTCAAGTAATTCTCCTGCCTCAGCCTCCCAAGTAGCTGGGATTACAGGTGCCCACCACCACGCCTGGCTAATTTTTGTATTTTTAGTAGAGATGTGGCTTCCCCATGTTGGTCAGGCTGGTCTTGAACCCCTGACCTTGTGATCTGCCCACCTCGGCCTCCCAGAGTGATCGGATTACAGGCCTGAGCCACTGTGCCTGGCCTCTCCACTCTTTTTAAACGGAAGGGAGTAAGGGTTGCTTTAAGTTAGGAGGGACTCCTGTGTACCCAATCCATTTGTATAAATTTCTTCCTTCAGAGTTCTTCAAATCAGCATCACCATTGTTAAAGGCCTCCCACATGGTAATAATTGTGCTACAGGGTTTTACAAACATGAAGTTTATGTTTGCCTGAATTAACCTCCTTGCTGTGGCACAAGGGGGGCATAGGTGTTTTCACCAATTATGAAGCGGGTTCACTGTGCAATGGCTACCAACTTTTCTGAGTACAGTGAGACCAAACACATTCATACATAAATTCCATGAAGTGAATTTATTACTTAGAAATAGCAAACAAAAGACAACAGAAGCCTAGGATTCAATACGAACCGCTACCACAAGATCAGGAAGGCACCCAGAGCAGATGGATGGAGTGTTGACTGTAAACCCTTCACTTGCACTACAACTGAGGGACCCCAGAAAGCAGCCCACCTTGGGTTTTCTCCCACGATGTGGTTTGCTGGACACAAGCGTTAAAGGCCACTCTGTTTCGAGCAGGGACTCTAACAGAGCCTGGGCTGTTCTGACCAATGTCACCTGATTATCAGGATATTGCCTTCCCAGCATATCATACAGTTATCTTGAGAACTACCAGTAAGAAAGGGAGGAAAATGGCCCTGCACCCTTCAAACTGAAGGATCCGGATATTTGTTGTGACAGAGGCACAGACAGTAGCGACAGAGTGTTCTTGTGAGCCATCTACTAGTTCTCTTGAACCATGAGGCACCATGGATGTACTCCTCATCAGGAGGGTGTAGGGGACAGCGGCAAGGGGAACAGCAGCACAAGAAACAAACAAGGCCACTACTTCTGCCTACATAATTACTATTGTCTTGGAGTGTACAGTAATGAATAATGTTCACATGGCTGCCCTCAGCATACAGAGATGGTGACCAGAGTAGATGCAGGGACTACAGAGACACAGCCTGATTCTTGCTAAATAGGACTTAAGTGTCGGCTTATGTGCTGTGCTTCTGTGCATTAATAATCCAGGGCCTCAAAACTGCCTGTTAAGCACAGGCCAAATGTCATGCTGGGGTGCAATTAAACATTCATGTCTAGGAGATGAGAGCATTTTAGTGTGGGAGAAGATGACAACACCTGAAGACCACAAAATACTGTGCAGAACAAAGGGAAGGCCCATCGTCAGCTCACGGTGCTGACTCAGGTGACTGCTGACGTGTTACGGAACCATCAGCTGACAGCAGGTAGGTCAAGTTGAGCAGGTGTCCTGCATGAGGGCTGGTCCATTCCATTCGTGTTGCGTTGCCAATTGTTTCAATAGCGTCTCATGCACCCCACTGGTGAGGAAGGAATGAGCACCCTAAGTTTACTGGCACCGTTAAACACATAATATCTATTACTAAACAGATAAGCCAGACATCAGTTATTAATTACATACAGGAAGATGGCGTAAGCTCTCACAGGCCCAAACAGGGATTAACTTGGGAGCAGGGAGTGGTATCACGTTAAAAAAGTGAGGATGTTCCTTTTTTTTTCCTTTTTTTTTGAGACAGAATCTCGCTCTATCACCCTTGCTGGAGTGCAGTGGTGTGATCTCGGCTCACTGCAAGCTCAAGCTCCGTCTCCCATGTTCATGCCATTCTCCTGCCTCAGCCTCCCTAGAAGCTGGGACTACAGGTGCCCACCACCACGCGCGGCTAATTTTTTGTAGTTTTAGTAGAGACGGGGTTTCACCGTGTTAGCCATGATGGTCTCAATCTCCTGACCTCGTGATCCGCCCGCCTCGACCTCCCTAAGTGCTGGGATTACAGGCGTGAGTCACTGTGCCCGGCTGAGGATGTTCCTTTGTTCCTACAGGAGTACGTGATTGGTTTGTCTGTTGGCTGGTAGGGAACTGAATCATGTGACACTGACTGGTAAGACTGTAATACTCTAAAATACAATATACAAACTACTATACCTTAATGGTGTAATACGATCTACTACAATACCAAAGGCATCGATGAAAAGCCCAATGTTATCATATGCGACTGAGAGACTGAATGCTTCCTCCCTCAGATTGGTTACAACGTATCGTCCTATCACAGTCCTCTCTCCTTCATTCAAAGTGAACGATCCAAATAACAGACAGAAATAATAAAGAATAAAGGGCAACAGATGCAAATAACTCACGAGATGATACTCCATGATAAACTTTATATACTTAGGAATTAATACCAACTCAGTATTAGCAGAAAAGAAACATCTTTACATCAAGAGTAATTTTTCCTTTAATAAAGAAATGTGGAATGTGTATAATGAACAAGGCATAATCAAAGTTACCAAATGAGGCTAGTAAGACTATCTCAACAATTCACAATCATTATTCACTGGTCCATTAATCACAGGGCAATACATACAAATGAAACTTACCTGGCCGGGCACGGTGGCTCATGTCTGTAATCCCAGCACGTTAGGAGGCCGAGGCAGGCAAATCATGAGGTCAGGAGCTCAAGACCAGCCTAGCCAACATGGCGAAACCCTGTCTCTACTAAAAATACAAAGAATTAGCTGGATGTAGTGGCGGGTGCTTGTAGTCTCAAGTACTCAGGAGGCTGAGGCAGGAGAATAGCTTAAACCTAGGAGATGCAGGTTGCAGTGAGCCAAGATTGCACCACAGCACTCCAGCCTGGGCAACAGAGTGAGACTCCATCTCAAAAAAAGATAATAATGAAATAAAAAAATTGAACTTACCTACATATTAGAAAAACATCAAAATTCAACCATGAATCCAGCAAATTATCAAATGAATAGACAAAAATTCTACCAACAAACTTAATCTCATTATCTATGAAACTCAAGTACTACTGCTTAAAGAGCATTTACAGAACTCTTACCTCAAGCTTTCCCTGCAAAACAACGTGAAATGCATTCTCAAGACTCTTTAAGAATGAGTCACTGATAAAAGCAATATACTTGTAACTTGTGTAACATTTCATACACTTTTTTCAAACACTGCACGATAATTAATTTGCATCAGGCTTTCCAAATTAGAAAAGCTTCACTTATAGAGCTTCTTTCTCATGGGAGTTTTCACATGACTTTTCAAGTAAATGGGAAAACTGAAAATATTCTTGCAGTTTCTAAACTATTAGAGTTTTAATCCTGGGTACCTTCTTGTATTTACAAGGTCCAGCCAGCTACAGTGTGCATTTTCATTTGTCCTTGAGTGGGGATGAGAGAAATGAAACATTCCCACATTCTGAACGTTCATAGGGTTTTTCTCAGGAAGGAGCTCAAGTCTTCAAATGGAACTAACACAACTGAAGGCCTTACCACAAATTTAAATTCAAAAGGCTTTTCTCCACTCTGAGCCCTCCCAAATCTTCAAAAACAGGAAAATCTGAAGGCTTGGCCACATTTCCTACATTCTTAAGGTTTCTCTGCAGTGTGAGCCTTTTCATGTTTATGAGGGAATCGGAAAGAGTCAATGTTTTAACACATTTCTTACATTCAAGGGGCTTTATTTATTTATTTGTTTGTTTATTGATTTATTTATTTGGAGATGGAGTCTCACTCTGTCACCAGGCTGGAGTGCAGTGGCACAGTCTCGGCTCACTGAAACCTCCGCCTCCTGGATCCAAGTGATTTTCCTGCCTCAGCCTCCTGAGTAGCTGGGATTACAACCATATGCTACCACACCCAGCTACTTTTTGTATTTTTAGTAGAGACGAGGTTTCACCATGTTGGCCAGGATGGCCTCGATCTCCTGACCTGGTGATCTGCATGCAGAGGGCTTTCCCCCAACGCCCCGTTGCGTTTTATGTCCTTGAAAAAGAACTAAGACCACTGAAATGTGCCACCATGCCCAGCTAATTATTTTTATTTATTTATTTATTTATTTATTTATTTATTTGTTTTGAGACAGAGTCTCGCTGTGTCGCCCAGGCTGGAGTGCACTGGTGCGATCTCGGCTCACTGCAAGCTCCGCCTCCCGGGTTCACGTCATTCTCCTGCCTCAGCCTCCTGAGTAGCTGGCGTGAGCCACCCAGCCTGGCATTATTTTAGTTTTTGTAGAGACAGGGTTTCACCATGATGCCCAGGTTGTTTCACATTGTTTTAATCCAAACTGGTTATAAACTCCTGGGCTCAAGCAATACACACTCCTTGGCCTCCCAAAGTGCTGGGATTATAGGCTGAGTCACTACACCCAGCCTCTATATCATGACTTCTTTCATGGCGAGTAAGGTGACTGGAACGAATGTAGACTTTACCGCATCTCTGACATTCATAGAGTTTTTCTTCAGTATGAGTTCTTTCATGGAGGTGAAGGAAACTGAGGCGACTGAAGGCTTTGTCACATGGTTTACAATCATAGGCTTTCTCTCCAGTATGAGTACTTCCATGGTTACAAAGGGAACTCAAACCACTAAAGGCTTTGCCACATTGTTTACATTCATAGGGTCTCTCTCCAGTATGAATGCCTCCATAGTAACCAAGGGAAGTGGAACAGCTGAAGGCTTTATCACATTTGGTACATTTATAGGGTCTTTCTCCCGTGTGAGTCCTTTCATGCATCTTAAAGGAACAAGAAAATCTGAATGATTTTCCACATTCCTTACATTCGTAGGGTTTCTCTCTAGTGTGACTTCGTTCATGTATTAGACAACAACCGGAAACAGTGAACGCTTTACCACATTGTTTACATTTATAGGGTTTTTCTCCTGTATGAGTTCTCTGATGTCTTTCAACTGAATTGAGAAAATAAAAAGCTTTCCCACATATCATACATGTATACCTGGATTTCCACTGTGCATTATCATGTGTCTTCTAACACCTGGAACAGAAACGAAGAGTTTCCCACACTGTTCACATTTATATTGCTTCTCTCCATATGGTTTGTATCCTGAGTGAGCTAGGATGTGCCTATTAAGGAGGGAATGACGTACAAAGACTTTTCCACAAATACTTCATTCACATTGCTTTAATCCAGGAGAAATGCTCTCATTCAGATCAAGCTTTGGAATTTGGCTGGCAACTGTCCATATTGACTACCTTCTTTGCTTTCACACAGTCTCTGTATCATATGATTTCTGTAAAAAAAAAATGACAAGCACATTATTATAGCTTGGTTTAATAACTTTCTACTTATTAATAGGTCTTTGACTTACACTGCTACCAATACCAAGGAAAATGCTTTTTTTTTTTTTTTTTTTTTTTTTGCCATGACTGAATTATTTGAAAGTAAATGGGTTACTACTGAAAACACAGCTACCACCTGCATGGCTATGACCAAATTAGTAACATTCATGTACACAATTTTGTAGTACTATTTTCAAGTAAACTGTTTTCCAAACACTGACTGCTACGCTGAAGTACATTACATTTTGGATGAAATTTTTCTAAAAAGAAATAAATTTCAAGTGACTCTTATTTGTTTTGATCGCTTGTTTTTAAGTTCATGACAAGCTAAGATTCCTTCAGAGGACTTTATTTCCTCTTCTCAGTGCAAATTATCTTATCTCTTTCCCAGGTTTTTCAAAGTGATCTTCAATATTCTGGCCTTTCGATTTGTTTCCTAAAATACAGACCCACAAAATTCTCACAAATTATTACAAACTATAGAAACATTACTAGATTTAATGTTCATTGTACACAGTGCCCATGCCTGATTTCTTCACCAAATCATTCCCTTGCCACATTCCAAATCACAAATAGCACTGATGATAGGGAAATAGTTCTGTAATTAAGTGAAATGTGTTGTCATTCTCACCTACAGAAGCCAGGTTCCTGCAAGTTTCCTGCATCACTTCTCTGCAGAGAATCTTCTGAGAAGAATCTAGCAAAGCCCATTCCTCCTGGGTACAGTTCACAGCCACATTCTCAAAAGCCACGGAGTCCTAGAACATCCCACATATGTGGATAGAAGGATGGGTGGGACTGACAGCACTGGGAATCTATACTCAATCCATAAGCTGTTTACATGAATCTAAAATTTCCAAGCATTTATTCTCTGACTTGATTGTCACAACTCTTACTCTGTTCACACATACTCCCTCCCACACAGCAGTACGAATGCTAGAATTGAACTATTCAAAAAGGCAACAGCAAAGTAGAAACACCCATCTTATTAGAGAATCCAGGGAGTAAGATGTGCTGCTAGGAGTTACCTTTCAACTTCACTTTGTACATTTCTAGTATCTGTCATAATAAAGTCCTACCTGATGCGCATAAGGGAGTTAATATTATCAGTCCTGAGACTACTTATTCTTAAAAACGTCTGCTCACAAAGTTCCATCTTTGTTTGTATTAGTAATTTACATTTTGAAAGGGATTCCACCAACCCAAGTAATAAGAATGACTCACTGCATCTAAATGGCTTATGCAATATATTTGCCAAAACTTTTTCTGTTGAAGGTCCATTATTTTGTGTCACTGCAGTGGTGCTTAGGGAACCAGACACCAAAACACAGTCTGAACACTAAGTGTTCAATGAGTTTCCCTGGTAGACAATATTTTACACGTGCAGTCACATGTTAACTGAGGAGTTGAGCCCATGCCATGTGATTACACCAAGACAGAGTAGGCTCATTAAATTTAACTGAGTAGTAAATCAAACCAATAATTGATATTTGGTAATACTAATGCCACAATTTTAAAAATTTCTATTGCACAATATCAAGGTAGTAAAGAATAAGAGGAAATGCGACACATGTTTTTTAAAATGACATTTATATCACGACTTCCAGATGTTATTCCTATGAAATCACAGAAATTCCCAACTCAGGTTGTTTTTAGGCAAGAAAAACTACTTTTTCTTACGTAGTAAAAATGACAAATGTCTAATGATTTTTAGTCATCTCAAAAAAGAGTGATGGCTTGTCTCACATACTTCTAAGATTTTCAAAGGAAAATATTCAGGACAGCACAGTATTAGCAGAAAGATGAGCAAGCAGATCAAAGGGAAAAAAAGTGTTAATGACCCAGCATTCATATGGAAAGTTGATGAATGATAGAGTAGGCACTATAGACTAGAAAAAGAAATCACATGCATTTTAAAATATGAGACAAACCAGGCTGGCATCTACTTGGGAAAATGCATTGCATTCTTCTCTATTCCATGAACCATAATCAACTTATTATATATTCAAATATGAAAGATAAAACCAGAACACTTTCAGAAGTCACAGGAAGATTTTTTTTTTTTACGAAGGATTAGGCAGAATTTCTTTTATGTAAGAAAACAGTAATAAAGGAACAGACAAACTCAAACATATTAAAATTTAGGAAATAAAAAGAAAATAGAGTGGACAGGGCATGGTGGCTCACGCCTGTAATGCCAGCAACTTGGGAGGCTGAGGAGGGCGATCACCTGCGGTCAGGAGTTTGAGACCAGCCTGACCAACATATCAAAACCCTGTCATTTTGTTGTTTGTTTGTTTGTTTGTTTTTCGAGACGGAGTCTCACATTGTCGCTTGGGCTGGGGTGCAGTGGCAACATCTTGGCTCACTGCAACCTCCACCTCCCAGGTTCAAGCAATTCTCTTGCCTCAGCCTCCCAAGTAGCTGGGATTACAGGTGCCTGCCACCAGGTTCAGCTAATTTTTTTGTATTTTTAATAGAGACAGGGTTTCATCATATTGGTCAGGCTGCTGTGGACCTCCTGACCTCATGATCCGCCCACATTGGCCTCCCAAAGTGTTGGGATTACAGGCCTGAGCCACTGTGCCAGGCCTAATACCCCGTGTTTACTAAAAATACAAAAATTACCTGGGTGTGGTGGTGGGTGCCTATAATCCCAGTTAATCGGGAGGCTGACACAGGAGAATCACTTGAACCTGGGAGGCGGAGGTTGCAGTAAGCAGAGATGGCGCCGTTGCACTCCAGTTGGGCTACAGAGCAAGACAGTGTCTCCAAAAAAAAAAAAAAACAAAAACAAAAACAAAACCCTCAGATATCCAGAGAAGAGGATACAGATGTGTCCACTGTCATTAATTCTTCACCATGCTACAAGAGGGAAACTGACATTTTGGTGAATCTTTCTAAATCATCAATTTATCTATCACACTTTTATTTCACCGGTAGCATTGACAAAGCTAAGTCCTACAATTCCATTTGAAATTACCCTTAAAAAGAACAGACCTTTAAAACTTACTACACTCACTCCGGGGAAGAAATAAATACGAATTTTTAGTAAATAAAATACATCATTTTACTTTGCCTCTTTGGAAATAGTATGTTTATCTTTCAAGCTGTACAGGTAAAATGTATCTTACAGTCAATGAAAAACTGAAACTCAAATCAGCCGACAAGCCTTTTCAAGGTAACAAATTCAGGGAGGGGCAGTGCTGACTCCAACACAGACCTTTCTAAGTGTCACGGCAGGCCATTCTATCCCTCGGGACACCCATCCTGTTCAGTAAAGTACTCAGTGACTACCTAGGAGGCACTGGCACTGCTCTTTGTCCTCCTGTGTGCCTTCAGTGCATTTTCATGTTCAGGTTCTTGCACATCCTTTCTGGGGTGGGTTTTCCTGGTCCTTTGGGACAGTTTTTCTCTCTTCACAAGTCTGAGACAATCTAGAGAGCAGAAACCATTTCTGCCTTTTCCTCTCAATATCACCATCCCATTGGCAGACCGTCAATGTGTCTCCGAGGAATAAAAACTCCGGCTGGAGGAACAGTTTTAATGGCCTAGCTTTAATCATATTACGTTGTATTGTCCATTCATTTTAATGTCCTAAAATTTTAATAACCCAAAGGGGTCACCATTTTAGATGAAACTATACCAGGAGATTCCTCTAAGGCCAAGAGCATCCAGCTACTCCCCTGAGAGACTCTATCCCCTACCTGAGGCTGTCCTTGGCGATGAGATGACCCCGGGGCTAATACTCACTAGACCCTCTAATAGACATGGCCACTGTGGGTATCCTGGGTCATCCCCAGACAGTTCTAAAATACCAGGACAAGGAAAAGACAGGAGGGTGGCTGAGAACACAGCACCCTGTAAAGTTTTCACGTGGGGACCTCAACCTAAAGACATTTTGGTAATATGTCCCCTTAGGAAAGATGAAAAGAAGAGAGGCACAAAGATTTTTTTTTACAGTAGAGTGCCAGATGATTTATTCTCCGCTTTCCTCTCATGTAAAGTGCTTGGAAACAGAAAAATATTTTGGCCAAGGTGGTTCGTGCCTGTATTCCCAGCACTTTACGAGGCCGAGGTGGGAGATAAATTAAAGTCAGGAGTTCGAAAACCACCTAGCCAACATGGCAAAACCCTGTCTCTACTAAAAATACAAAAATTAGTTGGACGTGGTGCTGGAAGCCTATAAGCCCAGCTACTTGGGAAGCTGAGGCAGAAGAATCGCTTGAACTCGGGAGTCAGAGGTTGCAGTGATCTGAGACTGCATCATTGCACTCCAGCCTGGCTACAGGGTGAGACTCGGTCTCAAAAACAAAAAAATATATATATAAATATACTTTGAAATTATTACATGTATTTGAAGTTATGGGACTGACTGTAGGTAGAAACAAGAGAAGGCAAGGAAAGTTTTTATATTTATATTTATATATAATTATATAAAATTAATATACATAATTATAATATATAAATATATCATATAGGCTGGGCACAGTGGCTTACACCTGTAATCCCAGCAATTTCGGAGGCCGAGGTGGGCAGATCACTTGAGGTCAGGAGTTCGAGACTAGCCTGACCAACATGGAGAAACCCCATCTCTACTAAAGACACAAAAATTAGCCAGGCATGGTGGTGTGTGCCTGTAATCCCAGCTACTCAGGAGACTGAGGCAGGAAAATCACTTGAACCCGGAAGGTGGAGGTTGTGGTGAGCCCAGATTGCGTCATTGCACTCCAGCCTGGGTGACAAGGGTTAAACTCCGTCTCAAAATAAATGAATAAATAAAACAAGAAATATATATTTACGTCTAAATATATAATTGTAATACATAAATGTATATATAAATATACATTTATTATAAATTTATTGATATATGAAATATGTTTATTTCTGAGATAGTGTCTGGCTCTGTCACCCAGGCTGGAGTGCAGTGGCACTATCATAGCTCATGGGAGCCTTGAACAGATGACTCAAGCGATCCTCCCACCTCAGCCTCGTGAGTGGCTAGGATTGCATGCACACACCACCATGCCTAGCTAATTTTAAAATTTTTTGTGGAGACAGGGTCTTCCTTTTTTGCCTAAGCTGGTCTTGAACTCCTGGGCTCAAGTGATCTTCCTGCCTCAGGCTTCCAATGTGTTAGACGTGGGCCACTGCATCTAGTCTAATGCATTTTTTAATTTGCGAGTTTATATTATTTGATATTTTGAAGTATTGAATGTGTTGAACAACCAACTTGCAGAATTCTCAAACAATGGATGGTCAGCTCTCATGTCCTGGTTCAAATCGCCCCAGCACACCATGGCTAGAAACCTTTCAGCCAACTTCCACTTATGTGTCCTGGGGCAGGACAATGTCACTTGGCCAATCCCCACTAAGAGGGACTCCAGAAAGGCAAGAAACTATTCTGTTCTCTATAATGGAACCTGACCAGGGAGAAGGCAGCTGGGAGGGCCAGCTGGGCCCTCCAACCAGCAGCGTCCACCATCGACCCACTGCCCTAGAACTACACCGTGCTGGGCATTTGGGGTACTGTTATGAGAAAGAGTTTCCATTTTTCTTCCCATGGGACCTTCATGCTAGTGGCAAGAGACAATTTTTTTTTTTTTTTAGAGAGAGTTTTGTTCTTGTCACTCAGGCTGGAGTGCAATGGTGTCATCTCGGCTCGCTGCAACCTCTGCCTTCTGGATTCAAGCAATTCTCTTGCCTCAGCCTTCAGAGTAGCTGGGATTACAGGATTGCACCACCACGTCTAGCTAATTTTTGTATTTTTAGTAGAGATGGGGTTTCACCATGTTGGCCAGGCTGGTCTGGAACTCCTGAGCCACTGCACCCAGTCAAGAGGGAGATTTTCAATCAATAACTATAATTGTGATGAATGCCAGAAAGAAGAATGTGTGTGATGGGGAGGGGACCTAAGTTACTGTCTCATATTTTAACACTTTCACAGGCAATAACTAAAAACTTAGAAGCTTAAAACAACACACAGTTTTAAGCCAATTTTGGCAAACTAGGAGTTGAGCACATTTTAGTGGGTTCTGTGCTTGGGATCTCACGCTAAGCAGCTGGGCTGCATCCTCATCTGAGGCTCCACCAGGGCAGAATCCATTTCCTGGGACCCGGTTGGCAAGGGCCCAGCTTTTTGCTTCCTTGCCTACGGGGCCCCTCCAAAGGTCTTTTCTCAGCACATTATCTCCCTCCGGCAGCGCCTGCAGGCGGAACCTTTCTCTCAAGTGTGAGAAGGTGACGCACTGTGACAGTGACATCCCATTGCTTTTGCCAGGCTCTATGGGTTAGAAGCCAGTCACCGGTTTTGCTCGTACCCAAGGTCAGGAAGACTATGCAAGGGCATAGGTTATTGGGGGATCAGCCACTTTAGGGTGTGGCTGCCACCACTGAACTTGGTGAGAATTTAAGGGTTGGTAGGAGCTGGCCAGGTACAGGGGTGAGGGTGTGTCAGGCAGGGGTGAGGGCATGGAGGGGGATGCAGAGGCCTGCACCCTGGAATGTCCTTTCACTCCCTGAGGTTTTGTTCTCCTGATCCCTGAGTACATCCCAGAACACGGTGGGGCCCTAGCAGGGGAGAGGTAGGGAAGCATGCGTTGTTCATCTGGAGACCTTGTGAGGCAAATCAGATTAGGGGCCAGGCTTTCAGTGGTGGGTGCGAGCGTGGGAGTGATGAGTGTTCAGGTGTGTGTGGGAAGAGGGATGGGGATGGGGTCAGCCCCAGCCACCATGAAGACCTTAAAGGTGCATCCACCCATCCCAACAGCCTCCCCGAGTGAGTGCCTTCAGGGTGCAGGTCCTGTTTTACACAGGTCCCAGTAGCTGGGACCACAAGTATGCGCCACCACGATCGACTAAGTTTTTGTATTTTTAGCAGAGATGGGGTTTCATCTTGTTGGCCAGGCGCGAAGCCCCCGGTGCCACCCGAGGCCTCAAGTGATCCATCTGCCTCGGCCCCACAAAGTACTGGGATTACAGGTGCGAGCCACCGCGCCTCTCCCTACTTCAGTCCTAAAGCCCACCATACGTGCTTCCAAATGTTTGCTTGGACCTCAGTTTCACTTTTTGTAAAGCAAGCCTGTCTCTCGCTCTCTGCCCTAAAAGCCTGAGTTCTGGGCTTGAGATGAGCGCGTCCTGTAGAGCAGACTGCAGGTGGACGTTGAGCTGGGTCTTCTAGGAGGCCAGGATCCGGCCAGCTCTTGGGTCCGGTCCTCCCGCGGAAACCTGTACGCCCAATCCCAGCACCGCCCCGCCCAGCCTCCATTTGTTCCCCTAGGCCCCGCCCTCTCCGCGCGGATCGCTCCCCATTGGCCGGGTGGCGGGCCCTGGACGCCCGGCTCTGCTGGAGGCGGTGCGGCGGGCGGCAGGCGGGGCCCTGTGCCCCAGCGTGGTGTGTGTTCCGGCCGCAGCCTCGCGCCAGCTGCAGCTCCTTGATCCGAGCCGGATCCTGAGCGTGGAACACGGGCTGAACCCGCGGCAGCGGCCCCGCCCCGGGACTCCATTGTTGAGGCTGCCGCGGCTCTGTCGGCTGCTCAGCTGCGCTCCAGTCGGCCCAGGCGCCGCGGCGAGGAGCGAGCACTCGTAGGCGGGGGTCTGAGGTGAAAACGGGCAACGAGGTCTCCGGACCGGGCGGGGGTCTCTGCCCCGGGCGTGGCGGCTCCGAGTTGGGCTCCGCAGGGTCCGAGGTCGGGATCCGGGGTCCTTGCGCCTGGGCTTTGTCTCGGCCTCGGGTGGCACCGGGGGCTTCGCGCCTGCTGCGATACCACGTGGGCCCGCGCGGGGGTCCCGGTCGCCCTGCCGGTAGGGGCCTGTCCCCACTGCTCCCCGGCTCCCCGCGTCTGCCGCGGAGGGGGCTGCATGGACCCGGGCGCTGGCTTCTGAGCCGAGATGACGTCACTGCACTCCAGCGTGGGCCACCGAGTGAAACTCCGTCTCGAAAAAAAAAACCCGGTAAAGTGTTTTACCCAGCCTAGGTACGTGTGGTAGAGCCGAATGAAAGCTTAGAAAAAGACGACTTGAGAACTAGCCCAGCAGAGGAATCAGGTGGGATGTTTTGTTACTAAGTGAAACTTGCACCTGTTTTCTCCCAGGCCTCGTTGAGTTGTGTACAACAGAGAGCTCAGGTGTTGGGGGCAGTTGACCGGTTGAAGAATGCATTGCTATTATGGGAGGAACATTGGCCTTTGAAAAAGCAGAACTGGATCCACGTTCTTGCCTGGTAACTCTAACTATCATCTAGTTTGTAAAGGGGAATGCAGTTCACTGAAAAACTCTTATGACAGTGGGGAAAGGATTGGGGTGTCTGCATTGGTTTGTGTACTATAGGCCATATGAACGAGCATTTAGGCTGGAGGGAGGCTTTTCATCTCTATAACTTTACTTTCACAGGACAATTCCATCACGATTTGAAGATTTTTGAGTGAAAACTACATTGTTCTGCTATGTGTTTCGGGGCAAATTTCTACATACAATTTGCTTAAATATTTCAGATGATACAAGAATATATGTGTGGGGTAAAAAGCTGAAATTTGCAATCCCCCTTCTCTAGAAGTAACCATTGTGAATAGTTAACTCTGTATTCCAGCTATTTTGTATACTATAAATACACTGTGAACATTTGAGTGTATATAGACATGTATGTTACACACAGTTTTAGAGATGGAATATTGCTGTGTTGCCCATGCTAGTCTCAAACTCCTGAGCTCAAGTGACCCTCTCGCCTCAGCCTCCCAAAGTTTTGGAATAACAGGCATGAGCCACCGCGCCTGGCCTGCATGAGTATATTTACTAATTGCTAAGTTACTCTGTTCAACATGTGTCTATTGAAGTCCCCCATGTGCCAAGCATTATTCTGAATACCTTATATGCACCAATTGACTTAATTTTTAGAGCAGCTCTCTTATTGTGGCCCTTTTACAGTGAGGAAACTGAACCACAGAGAGGCTGAGGACGTCGTCTAACATCACACAGCCAGTGCTGTTGGAATTGAGGTTTGAACCCAGACAGCTAGCTTCAGATCTCTTAGCTGTTATCATAGATGGCACACCCAAACCTTAGGGCCGCCTCCCAAGCCTTGCCTCCGATACGGGCTCGCCTGAGCTCTGCGAGAGCCGTGTATGTGAGGTTTCTTTCCTCTTTAAGAACACAAGTCTTGGAATTGTCGCAGAACCTGGTAGGACCTCTTGAAGACCAAAAACAGGGATTCTTCAAGCCTGACCCAAGGCCAGATCTCTGATTTAGCTACTTGGAAGGTAGACGTGGAAGAGAGTAATTTTGCCAGAACAAAAAGTCAGGATGGCTGGGCTGACTCGGCCAGACGCAGTGGCTCATGCCTGTAATCCCAGCACTTTGGGAGGCCGAGACAGGTGGATCACCTGAGGTCGGGAGTTTGAGAGCAGCCTGGCCAACAAGTTGAAACTACGTCTCTACTGAAAATATGAAAATTAGCTGGGCTTGTTGGCGGGTGCCTGTAATCCCAGGTACTTGGGAGGCTGAGGCAAGAGAATTGCTTGAACCCAGGATGCAGAGGTGGCAGTGAGCTAAGATTATGCCACTGCACTCCAGCTTGGGTGACAGAGCGAGACTTCGTCTCAAAAAAACAGAAGGAAGGGGAAGGGGAATGCCTGGGCTGACTCATAGGGAAGAGGCCCTACAGCAGCCGTAGGACCTTGGCCACTTGGGTGGAAAAGAAGGAAGAGCTTCACCCATGGCGGTGACCTGGACTGCAGAAACCACACTAAACAGTCCACATCCTGGAGCCTGGCCACCCCATTTGCTTCTCTTCTTGGGTAGGGGTTGTGGGGAGCTTTCTACCCTGGAGGGTGAGCTGCGCAGCTTCTAACCAGGGTGGGCATGTGTCTGTCCCTGGGAATACAGACAGCGTTCTCATAAGCAGCCCAAATACTCCTGAACAGCTTTTTGTAGGGTGGGGCAGGGTGGGGCGGGGCAGAGGGTCATTTTGACTCCTAGGTACGTTTTCCACTTTCACTGCTGATAACTGTGTTACAGATGAAAATTTTGTTTTTGATACTGAAGAGGGCTTAAGAGAGTGAGCTATTATGGCACATCTAAGTCTGCTAAAGTAGAACCACAAGGTAGTGTAGGAAAATCTCTTCTAAATTATGGATCATATATGGTGAACGTTAGAAGCCATGTGTACCTAAGTTGAAAAACCAAAACATGGCTTGTATTTGGGTGACCCCGGTAAGTCTGGATGCCACTGCGCCTTGTGTGAACACAGGATGCTGAGGTGTAGGGATGAACAGGCTTTTTCTGGACATCTTGCGCTTCTCCCTTGGGGTAAAGTGGGGTGGCAGTAGCAGCGCACAGCTGTTGGGCCCCTAATATTTGTCGGCTGTTTTTCCTGTGGGATTCCATTTAATGCAATCTTGGAGGTAAAATTATGTTATTGAAGATAGAGGCTTAGAGAAGTTGAGAAAATTGTTCAAGGTCACATCATTTGTTTTGTTTCGTTTTGCTTTAGAGACAGTTTTGCTCTTCTTGCCCAGGCTGGAGTGCAGTGGTGCGATCTCGGCTCACCATAACCTCTGCTTCCCAGGTTCAAGTGATTCTCCTGCCTCAGCCTCCCGAGTAGCTGGGATGACAGGCATACGCCACCACGCCAGGCTGATTTTGTATTTTTAGTAGGGACGGGGTTTTTCCATGTTTGTTACCCTGGCCTTGAACTCCCTACTTTGGGTTATCCACCCAACTCAGCCTCCGCAAGTGCTGGGATTACAGGTGCAAGCCACCACGCCTGGCCAAGGCCATGTCATTTCTTAAGTTGAAAGATGAAGTACTTGATGAACCCAGAAGTTTGACTTCAAGGCCCTTGATCTTTCCATAACACGTGGTTCCTTCCCTGGTTGGTGGGAGTGACTGAAGAACTGAAGGAAGCTGTGTTTTGTGGAAAGAGGACCTGAGGGGTGTATGGTCTTTCCAGGCTTGGAATCTGCCATGCTGGGCTTCTGAATTGTATAGCTTGGCCATATAGTGAGAAGCCCCTCATTTAAGACTTATTTTTTGGGGAAAATGAAGGAAAGCCACTCACATGAGACAGGCAGAGGCGACTTTCTCAGAGTTGCTGTGGCAAGAGAGTCGGCACCGTCACTTGCGTGTGGCAGAGACTGACATGCAAGTGAGTGGCGGATGAGGAGTTAGGAAGCTTCAGGATGGAAAGAACGGCTCCCAGTGGAGGCTGTTGTGGGGGCTGGAGGCGACTGTGCAGAAGTGGGGTGTCCTATGTGATTGGTTAGGGGCATATTTGGCTTTCTCTGAATGATCCTAACTGGAAACAGGGGCCAAAATTAGGGTGACTGTCAGTTTTGAGTCAAGTCCTGGTCACCTGGGACAGAGTTGTGGTTTAGTTTCTGGGTTGTGGAGAGAGAGCAGTCTGGCTTCCTGTCTGATGTGCTAGCCTGGCTGGCCTCCTGGCTGTTGACTGTAGATAGGGGATTGGTTTCCTGGGTGGGCAGCCATAGGTTGTGGTCTGAGTTCTGTCTTTATACATATGATCAGGCATGGTCTGTTTATATATTCAGTCCCTCATTTTTCTTGTCAGTAAAAACATCAAGTGACAAATTGGATACCTTGGGAAGATTTTAGATGTCTGTGTCCCCTGGAGGAAGTTTTCACATTCACATGGAATCAGAATGAATATGAACAATGGGGCCATTTATCTTGAAGATTTAAAAGAGGAAATCTTCAACAATACTACCTCGGCGCCATTGCCTCTTTGTCCATCCTTAGGGAATGTGTTTTTATGCACCGCCGGCTCATCGTCCACCAGTTTGTGGTTGATCCAGTTCTCTTTACGTCTTACCTTGAGTGTATCTCATTGTTTGCTAGTGTTACCTTTCCCCTTCGTCAGTGTAGTTTATTTGTGTAGCCTCTGTTGGTAGGAAGTTATTTGTGGAATTTGTGAATGGAAGGGACCTTGGAGTTCTGCTAGGTCAACAGAGTGATTTTAGAGATAAACGGAAATACAGGGAAATGTTCCAGCTTTTTTGGTGGCAAAACCAGGAATAGAAAGCAGTGTTCTTTGTGCCACAATGTCATTGGAAGACAGCTCAACGTGGGCCTAAAATGCAGAATAATTAACTTTCATTTGTCTCTGCTTCTGACTCTTGCTATCAGACATTTTAAATTGACCTAAATGTGTTAGCAGAAATATGAAAAGTCCTGACTTGTTTACATATAAGGTACTTTGTCGCCTACTCATTTGGTTGTTTTTTTCAACAGGATTGAAAAGACATTGTTATAAACTGAATGTTTATGTCTCCCCCAGATTCTAGTACTGGAGCTCTAACTGCCAGTGTGATGGTATTAGGGGGAAGGAGCTTTGGGAGGTGATTAGGGTTAGATGAGGTCATGAGCGTGGGCCCTGGTCTGACAGGATTAGTGCCCTTAGAAGAAGAGAAACCAGGCCAGGAGTGGTGGCTCACACTTGTAATCCCAGCACTTTGGGAGGCCGAGGTGGGCAGATCATGAGGTCAGGAGATTGAGACCATCCTGAAATCCTGTTTCTACTAAAAATACAAAAATTAGTTGGGTGTGGTGGCACGTGCCTGTAATCCCAGCTACTCGGGAGGCTGAGGCAGGAGAGTTGCTCGAACCAGGGAGTTGGAGGTTGCAGTGAGCTGAGATTGTGCCACTGCACTCCAGCCTGGTGACAGAGTGAGACACTGTCTCAAAAAAAAAAAAAAAAAAAAAAAAGGGAGAGAAAGCAGAGAGCTCGCACTGACCTGGTGTGAGGAAACAAGAAGAAAGGTGGCTGTCTACAAGCCAGGAAGAGGTCCCTGTCCGGGAACTGAGTTGGCCGACACTTTGATCTTGGACTTCCAGCCTCCAGAGCTGTGAGAAATAAACTAATGTTTAAACCACACAGCCTTTAGTGTTTTTTATGGTATTTGCCTAAGGTGTTATGGCCATCTGATTTGACTGATACAGAGATGGTTCCAGAATACTGTAGCCTGTATCTGAGTTGGTGATGCCATGAAAATAAATGTAGTAGTTCATTCCTTTATATAAAGATAGTGCTGTGAGCACAGGGCCTTTGCTCATGTCTTAGTTGAGTCTTGTTTTCTTATAATAGCTTCCTAATTTCTCTTTCCCCCCTCTAATTTATATTATATAGCTGGATTAAATCATATATGGCATGATATTATACTTTATGTCTATACAAGCTTGTAGTGATTTTATTTCATTTGATTTGATTTTTGAGACATGCCCTTGCTCTGTGGCTCAGGCTGGAATGCAGGCGTGCCATGACAGCTCACTGTCACCCTAAATTCCTGGGCTCAAGTGATCCTCCCGCCTCAGCCTCCTGAGTAGCTGGGACTACAGGTGTGCTATCCTGCCTAGCTAATTTTTAAATCTTTGTAAGGACAGTCTTGCTGTGTTGTCCAGAGTGGTTTCAAACTCCTGGCCTCAAGCAGTCCTCTCGCCTCAGCCTCTCAAAGCACTGGATTACAGGCATGAGCCGCCACACCCGGCCCAGTGATTTTTCATTGTTAAGATCAAGGACGGGTTCCCTGGCTTGGCATTCTAGGCTCATGATCAGGTCGTGATATGCAAGTTTGGGTTTCAGTGTTTCCATTCCCGCCATGAGCCTTGCACTCCAGCTTGTTGCCTAAGCCCTGTTCTGAAGCCCAGCCTGACAGCTGCACTTAGAATTTATACCTTCTCATCTCTTCATCGTCTACACCTATGTTCTTATCTCCTTCTGGGACATCATCTCCACACTTCTGCCTCTTTAAATCTTCTCCATCCTTCAAGACTTGAAATACTCACTTCCTTTCCATGATCCCCGCTCTGACATCCAAGCTAGAATTAATCTTTCTTCCTTTGAACTCTGATAGTGCCTAATGATTTTCCATCCTTTAATTATACAGCAGTTCTGTGTGTTAGATGATATTATTTTCCCAGTTTTTCATAGTTACTTTGAAAATATTTGCTGTAGTCATATATTTTGAATATGTAATATGAGTGACATTCAAAACGTACTGGAGAGTGAAAGGCAGTCCTACTCCCATCACTGCCCTGTGACCACTGTTGCCAGTGTTTGTTTGTTTGTTTGTTTGTTTTTCCAAGGCAGAGTCTTGCTCTGTCACCAGGCTGGCGTGATCTCGGCTCACTGCAACCTCTGCCTCCTGGATTGAAGCGATTCTCCTGCCTCAACCTCCTGTGTAGCTGGGACTACAGGTGTGCGCCACCACACCCAGATCATTTTTGTATTTTCAGTATAGACGAGGTTTCACCATGTTGGCCAGGATGGTTTGGATATCTTGGCCTCGTGATCCACCTGCCTCAGCCTCTCAAAGTGCTGGGATTACACGCATGAACCACTGTGCCCAGCCTATGTGTCTTGTTTTTAAAAACACAGATGTTGGCATAAGATAAACACGGTTCTCCACCAGTTCCCCACTGGTAAGTATTTAGGCTGTTCCCAACCGTCTGGATTAATCAATGCTGAGTTGTACATAATTCTTGCATATTTGCATGAATATGTTCATAGGATGCATTGCTAGAAATGAAATTGTGGGATCCAGGGATCTGCGCTTTTTAAATATTGATGGGTGTTGCTGGATTCCCTTCCGTTAGGGCATACCGTTATCTCACTGTCAATGTGTAAGGGCGCCTATTTCTATTTCCTTGCCAACAGTTTTTTCTCAGCTGTTTTCCTTGACATCACACACACACAAAAATAGCCCGCTTGTTCCAAAAACATGGACATTTTACATTTCTACTTAAAGTGTGCGCACACTGACTGAAGCTCTGTGTTGCAGTGATGTGTGCTGCTAGGATTGTGGCTCTGTTTCGAATTTGCTAACCAGGCTATGGCTTTCCAGGCAGGTATTTTTTGTTTTGTTCATGCTGTTGCTGTCCTTGCGCTGTGTGAATTTCCCTCCACTGCCCAGGCAGATTTCCTTTCCGGTGGACGAGCTTAGTTTCTCATCCGGCAGCCCCGTTTCCTGTTGACCTGGGCCGAGTGTCTCATCCGGCAGCCCTGTTTTCTGGTGATCTGGGCAGAGTGTCTCATCTGGCAGCCCTGTTTCCTGGTGATCTGGGCTGAGTGCCTCCATGAGAACTTGCACCCATCTTCTCCAGTAGTGCATCTTTTCACAGCAAGCAAAACATTTTCATCACTTTTCTAGTGGGAGAGGCACTAGTTCTTTTCTGGGCATCAGGAGACCTGGCTTTGTTCTGGTTCAAGCAACAGCTGGTGAGTTACCAAAGACAAGTCACATCTGGTCCCTGGTCCTTTGCTGTATAGGTAGAATCACAGTCCGAGTGGACATCACTGCCCTGGTCTCTATGCAGTACTGAGTGTTGTGGGGATGATGGCTAAGTGTCAGGGTGCATTTCCACTACTAGGGGATTACAGGCCAGCCAAAGACACAGGAGGAAAGCTAACAGCCCCGGGCAGGTACACAGAACCAGAGGAGTTTGGAAGGGTGGTTCCAAGCTCCTTGGTGTGACTGATGTGATCACAAAAAAAACATTTTATCTCTAAGTCTTGGGCCATTGGGCCAAGAGAAGAGAGAGCTGGTGTTGAGTTGTAGTGAGAGGTGCGTGGTTCATGTGCCTGCTGAGCCTGGCTTGGACTCAATTCCATTGAGTCCCATTCCATTTTACCTTCTGTTTCCACCTTTCTCATGCTCCTGCTTGTTTCTCCAGAAAAAATTGCAATAAATTCCTTTCAAAAACTTTACAAAAGCCATAGATGCTTATTGAAAATAGTTCAAATGATATGGAAGACAGAAAGATAGTGTTTTTCTGTTGTGTGTTTGGATGAATGTGTCTTTGGGGTAGTCACTTTTAACACTGGGTGTATTTCCTTCCAGATCTTTTCCAGTGTACCTACAAATATGTATGTACACTTTGTAAAATACAAAATAGTACCTGATAAACACTAAGTCCCCCTACTCCCACTGCGCAGTCTACATGGATATCCTTTCATGGTGATACGATGAGACCTGATCGACCCCTTTTGTTCACTGGAGTGCTAGGTACTAATAGCTACAGATAAGTCACCTTCAGTGGACGTTTGCCATGTGACAGGGTCTGTGCTCCAGGCAGGCTACATGAAGTGGGTCTTAAGGCTTTTTACAACAATGCTATGGGTGAACACAGTAATTGTTAACATGTTGCAAATGATAGGATTGCAGTAGAGAGAAGCAAAGCTGCTTGCTCAAACTCATGGTACGATTCTCAACAGAGAGAGAGAACACTTTTAAAACAATTGTTGTTATAGTCAGGTGATTTATGATCATTTGAAGAAATAGTGCATTCAGTGAATACATTTCAGGGTCTGGTACAGTCTGGGAGCTGTTCCTGAAAATGCACTGGGCTAGAGGTAAGGGAGTGGTCCATTGGCCATGGGCCCCTAGTGCAAGGAGGGAGGTCCCCGGGAGAGGGGGCATGGAGAGGAGGTCTCTGAACAAACCTTGCAACGTCCATTTCTGCTGAGTCTGGTTCGAGGTGTGGCTCTTGACATGTACACTTTTCAGAGATACTTGGTTTCGATTTTTATCATGGCTCACCTTAGCAGCAATGGTTTTGAACTGCCTGGAGATGTGGTCTGGAAGGCCAGTGTTATGCCCATCCTTCCCGCTCCTGCAGGAGGGGAGTCATCCTGGGACTGGAGGGCTTCACCTGTAATCAGCTGTCTCATAATAAGTGGATTTGATGCTGGTTTCGGTAGGTCAGGAAATTTCCCATTTGGAAGGAAAACGGACACTTGTCTTTGGGTTTTGCTGAGGAGCCACAGGGTTTAGAGCAGGGACTGGAAGTTTGTTGAGACACATGTGAGTGCACTCAAACATCTTCCAAGAAACATGGAAATAAAGGCAGTGTTCCAGAGAGGTCCCTGGCTTTGGGATATAAATATTTCTGTAACAGAATGGTACTGGATGTCTGCTGTATTTTTTTCTCTGCTATTTTGACAAGTTTTATTTGGGTGTGTGTCTCCTGTACAGAAGGTATGACATCAGTTTTTGCCACCAAGTATTTACAGCCGTTGGTTACCTCCTCTGTGGGTCACTTTTGTGCCGTGGTTTCTTTGAGGAAATTGTAGGTCTCCTACCCAAAGCACATTGCCCATTTCAAGGTGTTCCTGGATTCTGAACACCTGTGGCAGTGCCTTCCATGTGGGTGAAGCCCGCAGAGAAAGTACCCCCACCCCAGGAGGTGGGGACTGGTGATTGCCTGAGTGAGGAGGCCGGGGATGAGCCCTGGACTAGAACTTGTGACCGGCTGCTTTTTCTTCCCCTCGTCTCCCTCCTATTTTTCTACCACCCCCACTTTTTAAAATTTTCTTATAAAAAATTAGGCAAGTATTTTGGTTTCCTTTATTCGCTATTCCTTGCTAATCGTATGCAGAATGAGCCTGGAAAAGTGGAAAGGAAAGTTGTACTTAGCTTCAGATGATCCTACCAGCCCCGCATTGAGGGGCTTCCCCCAGGTGGCATTGTCAAGTGGCGTTGTGGAGGTTCTCCTTTCAGTCCTCAGCGTTAACCAGCAGAGACAGGTGGCACTTATTCCTGGTTAATGTTGAGGAAGTTGAGCTCAAAGTGGCTAAGGGAACTTCCCAAAGTCACATAGTAAGTAGCAGAGTAGAACCAAACACAGATTGTCTCTGAATCAGGCAGGTCGTCAGATTCCAAAATGGGCTCTTAATTTTTGGAGGTCAAAAAGCTGAACAGACAAAGATATTTCTTTTTTTTTCTTCTTCTTCTTCTTCTTTCTTCTTTCTTCTTCTTTCTTCTTTCTTCTTTCTTCTTTGATTTCGCTATGCTGCCTAGGCTGGTCTAGGCTCAAGCTGTCCTCCTGCCTTAGCTTTCTGAGTGCTGGGCTTATGTCACCACACCCAACAGAACAGACATTTCTTTAAAGAAGACATACAAATGGCCAAAAAATATGTGAGAAAAATGCTTAGTATCACTTATAATCAGAGAAATGCAAATCAAAACCACAGTGAGGTATCATCTCACCTGTGAGGATGAGTATTACCAAAAAGACAAAAAATAACAAGTGCTGGCGAGGATATGGAGACAAGGAAGCTCTTACACACTGTAGGGGGGTGTACACTAGAGCAGCTGGCTGGGCACGGGGCACACGCTGACATCCCAGCACTTTGGGAGGCGGAGGCGGGCAGATCACCTGAGGTCAGGAGTTTGAAACCAGCCTGGCCAACATGGTGAAACCCCGTCTCTACTAAAAACACAAAAATTAGCTGGGAGCGGTGGATCACACCTGTAATCCCAGCACTGTTGGGCAGCTGAGGTGGGTGGGTCACTTGAGGCCAGGAGTTCAAGACCAGCCTGGCCAATGTGGTGAAACCCCATCTCTACTAAAAAATACAAAAATTTGCCAGGTGCAGTGGCGGGTGCCCATAATCCCAGCTACTCAGGAGGCTGAGGCATGAGAACCACTGGAACCCGGGAGGCACATGCTACAGTGAGCAAGCCGAGATTACACCACTGTACTCCAGCCTGGGCAACAGTGAGACTCTGTCTTGAAGAGAAAAAAGAGAAAGAGTAAGAGTAAGCTAAGGCACCCACTATGGCAAACAGTATGGAGGTTCCTCAGAAAACTGCAAATGAAATTACAGTGTGATCCAGCAGTCCCACTACAGTGTAGACACCCAAAGAAAAGGAAATCAGTGTCGGAGGGGCATCCACACCTCTGTTTCCTACAGCACTGTTCACCATAGCCAAGATACGGAATCAGCCTCGGTGTCCAACAGCAGATGATGGATAGAGAAAATGTGGTCTTTATACACAGTAGCATACTATTCAGCCATAACACAGGATGAAGTTCTGTTATTCTCAGCAATGTGGATGGAACTGGAAGATATTATGAAATAAGCCAGAGACAGATAGTTACACAGCACATGTTCTCTTATGTGGAAGGCAAAAAAGAGTGAATCTCTTGGAAGTTGAAAGTAGACAGAGGATCCTAGAGGGTGAGAAGGGTGGGGGAAGAGGGAGATAGGGAGAAATTTGTTAAAGGATACAAAATTATAGCCGGATAGGAATAAGTTCTAGTGTTCTATAACACAGGATGACTATAGTTAACAAGAATATATAGTTTCAGGCTGGGAGCGGTGGCTCATGCCTGTGATCCTAGCACTTTGGGAGGCTGAGGTGGGTGGATCACCTGAGGTCAGGAGTTTGAGACCAGTCTGGCCAACGTGGTGAAACCCCGACTCTACTAAAAATACAAAAAATAGCCGGGCATAGTGGTGGGTGCCTGTAATCCCAGCTACCAGGGAGGCTGAGGCAGGAGAATAGCTTGAACCTGGGAAGCAGATGTTGCAGTCAGCTGAGATCACACCACTGCCCTGTAGCCTGGGCAACAGAGCAAGACTTTGTCTCAAAAAAAAAAAAAAAAAAAAAAAAAAAAAGAAAGAAAAATAAAGTTCCAGATAACTGGAGGAAGGGTATTGAACGTTACCAACACAAAGAAATGATAAATGTTTGAGATGGTGGATATGCTAATTATGCTGATCACCTACAATACATGTATTATAACATCACTATATATACTACATACATATGTACAGTACACAATTATGTGTCAATTAAAAAAGAAAAAACAACTTAGATTGGAATGGCTATGAAGTAGCTAGCTTTTTCATATTTTTTATATAGACCCTAGGCATTTATGTTAAGTAAACTACCCTTGGCTTCAGGAAATGTGTAGTATTTGAATTTTAGCCTTGCATTTTATAATACCGAGAAGTAAAACTGTAGGCTTGCTTTAGATACAGTCACAGGGATTTGCCGTGATGACCTTTTTATGTAATAAGAGGGAAATATACCTTAATAGGCATACATGCTCATTTTTCTCCCTCGTACACATTTTTAGTTGTTGTCCCGGCATTGTGATACTTATGTAAACAGTATGTGATATCTTAGGTAGGAATCAGAATTTTAAGGTAAGAATACTTAAAGTTATGTATTTTTCAAACTTTCAAACTGGATATTTTACATGTCCATTATATAACTGTAATTAAATTATCAAAAAGACAATACCTGTCTTTAATATGGGTGATGCTCTAGCTTTTTTTTTTTTTTTTTTTTGAGACAGGGTCTCACTTTCTCCCAGGCTGGAGTGTAGTGGTGCGATCATGGCTCACTGCAGCCTCAGCCTCATAGGCTCGAGAGATCCTCCCACCTCAGCCTCCCAAGTAGCTGGGACCACAGGTGTACAACACCATGCCCAGCTAATGTTTAAAATGTTTTGCAGAGACAGGGCCTCCCTCTGTTGCTCAGGCTGGTCTGGAATTCCTGGATTCAAGTGATTCTCCTGCTTCATCCTCCAAAGTGCTGTGATTACAGGCATGTGCCACTGCCTGGCCCCATATAAGTGGGATGATGACTTGAGCCTAGGAGTTCCACACCAGCCTGGGGAACATGGCACAAGACCCTGTCTCTACAAAAACTAAAAAAATGAACTGGTCATGGTGGCACCTGCCTGTGGTCCCAGCTACTCCAGGAGGCTGAGGCGGGAGGATAACTTGAGCCCAGGAGTCAAGGCTGCACTGAGCTCTGATCTTGTCATTGCATTCCAGCCTGGGTGACAGAGTGAGACCTTGTCTCTTAAAAAAAGTTACTGGCTACCTGATTATTCATAGGAGAAAAACCTGAACTCTGCTCTAAACTTCATACGTCATACAAAAATTAACTCAAAATGGATCATAGACTAAAATGTAAAATGCAAAATAAAGATGGAAAGAGGAGCTAGAGACTGGGAGAAACTATCTGCAAACCACATGTCTGATAAAGGACTCATATCTATAATATATAAAGAACTATCGAAATTCAGCAGTGAAACCGAATCATCTAGTTTGAAAATGAATAAAAGACCTGAAGAGACATTTCAGATAACATATAAGCACATGAAAAGCTGTTCAACATCATGAACCATCAGAAAAATGCACACTAAAGCCACGTCACTATACACCTATCAGAATGCCTAAAATAAAAAGTAGTAACAAGACCAATGCTGGTGAGGACGCAGGGAAACGGGATCACTCACACTTGGCTGGTGGGAATGCAAGACGGTACAGCCATTCTGGAAAACAGCTTGACAGTTTCTTATAAAACTCAATGTGCAATTGCCATAGGATGCAGCATTCACATTCATGGGCAGTTATCCCAGAGAAATGAAGACTTATGTTCACACAAAAGCCTATATGTATCTGTTGATAGCAGCATTATTTATAAAGGCTAGAAACTGGACACAGCCCGGAGACTGCTCAGCAGGTGAATGGTTAAACAAACTGGTGCACCCAGGCCCCAGACACCACTCTGCAGTAGTTAATGACATCCTTGTTCATCAGTCTTTTGAACTAGAAACCACCATCATGCTTACTCCCCTTTTTCCCATCCTGGGTCTGAGTGGACTTCATTTTGCATTTCTTTCCAATGCATTTTCCCTCTGTCGTTTCTGGTTGCACCTCATGCCTCATTTGAACAGTTGTAAGCCCCGAATTGTTTCTCTGTCTCATCATGGAATCCTTTCTACACTTCATGCCCCGCATCGTCATTGGAACAATCTTTCCAAAACATGAACAAACTAACTTAAAAGAAATATCTCAGGTAGCCTTCCAAGTAAGTATAAGCTTTCTGTTAGAAGTTTGACTTCTTGTCTATAGGGAACCCGAGGACTGTAGAGAGACGGATTTGCTGTCTGCATTTTCAGATCAGGTAGAAATCCCTGGAGGGGCCCATGTGGAATAGTGGCACAAATACCGGTTCTAGAATCAGAAGCCCTCATATCCTGGTTCTAACACTAGCTGGATGTTCTTGGGAAAGTTTTGGTTTCATACCTAGTATGAGGAAGCATATTCAAGGTATCACACAAGGCTGCTGGGAGGAGTGGATGAGGGCCATGGTGAACATGCTGTGTAATCCGTGAAGCACGTCGTATGTGTTGGAAGTGGAGCTGTGTGAATAGTGGTTCTGGAATCATTGTACGAAAATACCTCTGGGCACCTGTGTTGTACATGCCTGCAACATGGGTGAGGCCCGGGTCAGTACAGCTCACAGTTTGGTTTTCATGCAGTTAGAAAGGCCCAAGAGGACCCTTCCCCCCTCCAGCTGTAGGAAGGAGGTGGCTGTCTCCTGCCTCTATTTGGTGGGATTGTCTGTGGCTCCTTGGGGACAGGAATGCAGGGAGTGGGGGAAGAAAGCCGGCCTGACTGCTCGCTAGTCAGCCTTCCCCCAGGGAGGAGTGGAGGGGTCATTTCGTGGTAACTTGCCAAGTCTTTCCTAATCCATCTGCTCTTAGAAATGACCAGCATGACAAGTAAAAGACCCGTTAGAGACAGATGGGCTGTGTGTCCCTTGCCTTTATGGCTTTGTGGCCTCAGAGCTGCCAGAACTCGATAGCTTTCTGGGGAATGCTGGGTCAGCCAAGGGGCTGAAAATAGTGAGAGGAAGAAAATTCTCCCTCGCTGCTCTGGTCTGGGAGTGATGACTGAGGAGAGCGGCATGGAGGGCCCAGCCGTGGGGTCCCTCTCAAGCACACCCTCACCGCAGTGGGAATGCGGGTCTCAACCTCCCTAGGCCTCCGTGATTTTCATCTGTCACATACTCACCTCCAGCAGGGACGTCTATGGTGATGAGATGAGGGAGCATCCTAGCACATGTGGCACTTAGTAGGCTTGCGGTGAGTGGACACTGGCGCCAGTGGAACAGGAGACTGGGCGCTGCGTGTGGACGCACTCACGTGCTGGTGTCATGGGTGGACAGAGGAGAGAGGGACGCTCTGCCGTTCTCTTTTTGGTCTGTCACCCCCACTGTTTTGAGCAGAATCCGTGAGTGTATTCTGTTGCCCCAGTCAACTTGGTAGGCTGATTGCTCAATTTTTTGCTTCCACTTTTCATTTCTTAAGAATGGAAAAGGGAATATTTCCGTTACTTTTCTGGTTGATGGCATATATTCCTTGATATCACCTTAATGCTTTTTAATTTCTATGTATTTTGGATGCTGGAGCTTGCCTGACATCTGTGTATTTATGCCTCACCCTCTCGCATAACTGTTGGCCACACCAGGACCAGAGAGAAGTGACCAGACCGATTGATAGCAGGGCTAGGACTGGAATTCTCCAGCCTTTTGACGCCCAGCAGGCTCTGTTTTCTGTATTGCACTGCTCTGCCCTATTTCGACCCCTGTTAGGACAGTGGATGTGAAATGTAGCTGGGCGCTTTTGGGGGTGTGCTTGGAGTATGGCAGATGCCTCAAACTGGCATTTTCCCCTGATTCTGATTTCTCATGGCTCAGAGTCAGTCGCTAGGCTGTGGACTTGGAAGATACAGGCAGTTGTTCTGTATGGCAAACTATGCCAGGGCATTTTTTTCACCCGGCAATTTGTTTGGATTGGACTGGAATAAATCTGTGATATTGGTTTCTTTGCCAATATTATTAGGGAGTGGAGCCTGACTTGTTAACTTAGCTCGATTCGTAGTGCTTAGAATCTCAGTGAGTGTGTGTTGAACTGAGCGGAAGTGTGAGAGCATCTTGGACAGTGGTTTGCAAACCTAGCTGCTCCTGGGGGACTGTGAAAAAAGCATGCGTGCTTAGTCCCGACCAGTTGAAATAGAATCTGCAGGAATGAAGCCTGTGCAGCTATAGTGCTGTTAAAAACCCCCAGGTGGTTCTGATATACCGTAAAGGTTGAGATCCACTGATCCACAGTGAATTGGAGGCCTGGATCATAGACATGCTTTATGCTTTCACCAGCTTAGAATGGCTCTTGTGTTTTAGAACTGTGAAAAAAAAAGTGTTAAGCAAACAAATGTGGAAATAGCCTAAATGCCATATCCTGTTACTACCTGCCATCAAGTATATTTACCAGTTATCCATTCTGTTCTGATCTCTACCCATTCCACCATTTCTTTGTGGAACAATAATTTGACAGTTGCTTATGCAGAACCAGGGTAAGTCTAGTTTGATTGGCGGGAAACGATTTTCGGTATGAAGTATCTTCAGGCATTTATTGAAGTCTCGTTTGTACCACCACTGTGCTGGACAGTTTGTAAATGTTACTTCTTTAAGGAAGGTCTATGGAGTCAGGCTTCCTGGGTTTTGCTAACTAGCTGTGTCATTTGGTGAAAGTTTTTAAGCTTACATAAACCTGACTTTCTTCCATGAAATGAGATGATAAGGGATCATTATCATCTCACAGGATCGTGCAAATGTGTGTGTAAAGCTCTTAGTTTCATGCCTAACACATAGTAACTACTTAGTAAAGTTTTTATTACACCATCGTCATATTTAAATGTAAATATTAAGAGCTAATAGGCCGGGCGCGGTGGCTCAAGCCTGTAATCCCAGCACTTTGGGAGGCCGAGACGGGCGGATCACGAGGTCAGGAGATCGAGACCATCCTGGCTAACACGGTGAAACCCCGTCTCTACTAAAAAGTACAAAAAAACTAGCCGGGCGAGGTGGCGGCGCCTGTAGTCCCAGCTACTTGGGAGGCTGAGGCAGGAGAATGGCGTAAAACCCGGGAGGCGGAGCTTGCGGTGAGCAGAGATCCGGCCACTGCACTCCAGCCTGGGTGATAGAGCCAGACTCCGTCTCAAAAAAAAAAAAAAAAAAAAAAAAAAGAGCTAATAAATTTGTAAAAGGTAGTATACCTTTACCTCTTGAACCAAAGACTACTTTAGTGTTAAGTAGTTGGGTTAATTTATCACTTAAATATTGGCCTCTTGAATACCTTGAATTTCAATTGAACGTAGCCAGAGGATTTCATAATTGGACCATTGCCTCTGGAAGTTGGAGCTTTGTTTGTTCGTTTGGTTTCACTTCCTACACTAAGCATGTGGCTGTGCGCACCTTTGTGGTGACTCCTGCTACTGGGGAATCAAAGCTTTATTGGCTTCTTTGGAGGAGATGATCTTATGCTATATGAAGCACTCAGACTTTGTTAACTGTGTACCATCCAGACAAGACCAGGTGCTTCCCATGGCAGCCTGTCCTTTTCTTAGCTCTCTCATCAATCTAGCCTGTTCCTTCTATTCCCCTTTATACTAGAACTTCTCTTTGAACACGGAATGTTGTTTTGTCACTGCTAGGTCGCTAGCAATTAGTAATGTCTAGCACATACTAGGTACCTCCTGAATGTTAATAAGTGATAATCTAGCAGAACACAAGATAAATCCGCAGGTTGAGATTTAAGCTGTGTGGTATGAACGTTGCATTGGCAAACTTATTCAATCAATTCTGTTAATACAAGTTTAAAATGCCTTAGTAACTGACTTAGTTCAGGAATCATTTACTGAGTGTCTTCTAGGCCAGACATTGGGGACAGAAAGGTAATAATATATGATCCCTGCCTCATGCGCAGGAAGTCTAGTGCGATGGACAGACACGTGCCAATGGCTCCCACGGAATATGGTCAGCATTAAGATAAAGGGGCACCCTGTGTGCCCTTGGAGCATACAGCAGGGTTTGTGTTCTGGGAACATGGGCTCCATGTGAAAACACAATTTAAATTTTCTTTTTTCTTTTTTTTTTTGAGACAGTCTTGCTTTGTGGTCCAGGCTGGAGTACAGTGGTGTAATCTCTGCTCACTGCAACGTTCTCCCCCCAGGTTCAAGCGATTCTCATGCCTCAGCCTCCCGAGTAGCTGGGATAACAGGTGTGCGCCACCACACCTGGCTAATTTTTGCATTTATAGTAGTAGAGTTTCACCATGCTGGCCGGGTTGGTCTTGGACTCCTGACATCAGGTGATCCTCCCGCCTCAGCCTTCCAAAGTTCTGGGATTATAGGCATGTAAGTATTCATCCTTTTAAATATCTGCGGGTAGCACTTAACTTTAAATGGGTACTAATTAAACGATTGAATGACTTTAGTATGGATTGAATGACTTTGCTCAGGCCTCGTTTTTAATTTCCTTCATTAGAGAAAAAAAAAAATGCAGGTTGAATATCCCTCATCCAAACTGCTTGGAACAAGAAGTGTCTCAGATTTTTTTACATTTTTGGATTTTTGAATATTTGTATTATACTTGCTGGTTGAGCCTCCTGAATTCAAAAATCCAGAGTCAGAGCTGTTCCAATGAACATTTCGTTGAGCGTCACGTCGGCACTCAAAAGTTGTGGATTTCAGAGTTTCTGGTTAGGGAGACTCATCCGGTATGGGTGCTGGATTGTCGCAGGAGTTCTGGACCAGAGGTTGGGTGACTAGGGTTTGGTTTTCGCTTTGTTACTAAACAGGCTGTTTTCTTCCATAAGCTCAGCTTTAGATCCCCCGGTTGTCAAAGAAGGGAATGGGCCATCTGATGTTTAAGGCCTCTGTTAGTTCTGACTTGGAGACACCTGGCTTCAGTTCATCTTCCTTAGGAGTGGACAAAGAATATGGGAATTTTGAAATTGTTAGTCAACATCTACAGGGTCGTTTCAGCCTGGTTTTGGGTAAAGGTCATCTTTAGTGAGCCCAGGGAAAGACAGCAGTTTAGCTGTCAGCTGAGAGGGGTAAGTGGTCCTATTAAATTTCCTCTGTGTTAGTGAAAGCATTGTTAAGGGTCACAGCATTAGTGGAGCTGGCTAGAAAGAGTAGGGGAACTCACTGTTACAGGTTATATTGAATGTCTTTTCAGTCACTAAATGCTTTTTATGATATGTTTTTCAGGATTTCAGTGTTGTATGATTTCTCTGTGTTAAGCACAGAAAATTTAACATCAGTAAAAAAGAATGCTCTTTCTTTTTTTTTTTTTTTTTCTTTGAGATGGAGTTTCGCTCCTGTCACCCAGGCTGGAGTGCAATGGTGTGATCTCAGCTCACTGCAACCTCGGCCTCCTGAGTTCAAGCGATTTTCCTGCCTCACCCTCCTGAGTAGCTGGTATTACAGGTGCCCGCCAGCATGCCCGGCTAATTTTTGTATTTTTAGTACAGATGGGGCTTTGCCATATTGGCCAGGCTGTTCTTGAACTTCTGACCTCAGGTGATCCTCCTGCCTCTTCTTCCCAAAGTGCTGGGATTACAGGTATGAGCCGCCATGCCTGGCCTTGAATGTTCTTTCTATGGGAATCTATGAAAGCCAGCTTTTGAGTCTAGTGGCAGAAAACCTCTTCTTCATTGTTTAGCTGTGCTGTGAGCTTGGAGGGCTTCAAGCCCAGCTGAAAAAGCTGTAGTATTTTATGTCAGTTGGCTGTCTTGGAGAACCTAATGAGCACTGGGCTGGAGTGATACTGTCAGAGTTCATGAGCTATTTGAGGCTCTCAACGCCTAGATACTGGGGTTGCCCAAATAAATCGGCTGGACTCACTATTTCTCTCGGGAGTCGGGGGGTGGAAAATGCTGTGGTCTTAACTCTGCTCTTAATTTTACAGTGCTATTATTAATGGTAAGAATGATTTCATACATTTACATTTTGCTTTGTAATTCACAGACAATTTTAAAATCCATTATCTGATTTTATTCCCTCAGCAGTTCTGTGAAAAAGGCAGAGCAGTTTTCATATCTTCTGTTTTCCTATGATTCTCTTGTGGCTCACAGAAGCTAAGAGCCTTCACCAAGGTCATAGGGTGAATGAGTTGCAGAGCTGGGAGTAGAGGCTCAGGCTTCTAGTGACCCTGTTTCTTCCTTGATAGCTCGCTCTGGTGGCGCTATGCTCAGGTAACTGCACATGCTCGGTTTGGTCTTTTGTAAATCCCTGCCCCATTTCGGGGGAGGTTCTTGGGAGGCTTCTATTCATTTTGGAGCATTTAAGTATCTTGTCTCTCCCTCTTCCCAGAGGCATGAGCATTTCTGCAGGCTCCCAGGCTGGCCCTTGTGCGTGGGGGCGTCTCCTGCCTCCACATTGCTTGCATGCCCCCTTCTGAAGGTGCTTTTCCCCGCATGGAGCCCCCTCGTGCCTGCCTCCACACTGCAGGCTGTTCGGTAAATGTTCCTGACTCAACATTGTTGTTTTCTAGAAATGGGACGGGGTACGGATGCCAAGTTCTTTTCTGTGTGAAGGCTGCGATTGTATCATCTTGCCTTCCCCGTGTGTGCTCCTTGACGGTGTTGCTGTGCTGCGGTCATCTGTGTTCCCTAGGGTGCCTCCCTTGGAGTCCCTGCCATAGCAGACATGCAGTCAGTGTTCATGGCCTAAATGAGAGGAAGGCCAACAGAGCCATTAAATCTGGAAAATGACAAGTGAGGGAAAGGAATTTTTATTGAAGGCATGTGAAAAAGAAATCTTTTTAGAAAAGTTGACCTGTTTCTCAACTGGAGTTGAATTTCAGCTCAGAAAAGCAGCTGTGTGCCCAGAGGACTTTGGGATTTCAGTTTGTGACAGATGAATTGAATTTGTTGTTGTATGAATGTATTATCCTTTTGTGGTTTTATTAGGGCTTTCTCCTAAATGGAATCGATTTTTCTATAAAAATCACACTTCCTTTCTGAGAAGTGTAACACTAATTGTATGGGATGGTCTCCCAAAAGATTACCTGCCAGGAACCAAACACACTGCCTCAGACTCACGTCCCCTGGTTTCTGCCTGTGCAGCTGCAGGGCAGAGAGGCACGTTCGAGCTGAAATCAAGACGCATGTCTGCATCTTCTCTTTCTTGACTGCTGTTTCGTCTCTGAGCTGGCCTGCCTTCAACGTCTAGGAGCTTGGTGGGTGGAGACACATTACGATATGGAGGAGGGATATGGTGTTGCCACAGCCAGGAGACTGGCTGAAGTCTCTGTTCTCTTCCTGCTCACTGCTCTTTGTATGAGTCACATGTGTAGGGCTGTGCCCAGTGGCTTACACCTGTAATCCCAGCACTTTGGGAGTCTGACCTGGGAGGATCTCTTGAGCCCAGAGTTTGGAACCAGTCTGGGCAACATGGTGAAAGCCCATCCCTACAAAAAATAAAAGTTAAAAAATTAGCCAGGTGTGGTGGCTCATGCCTGTAATCCCAGCTACTGGAGAGGCTGAGGTGCGAGAATCACTTGAGCCCGGGAAGTCGAGGCTGCAGTGAACCATCATCACGCCACTGCGCTCCAGCCTGGTCAGAGCAAGACCTTGTCTCAAAAAAAAAACAAAAACAAACAAAAACCCATGTGTAATAGTGGCAGTAGTTAACTTTTGAAAGTTTGAAGAAAAGTTCCTAAATCACCTGTGACCATGGACAACTTACTTAGCCGTTCTATGCCTCAGTTTCCTCATCTATGAAAAATGAGAGAATATGGTACTGATCTTACAGGACTTCAATGAGAACTAAACGAGATCAAACTCAGAGCCTGGCACCTCGTGAGTGCACACTCAATGTTATTATTTCAACATTTTAGAGGAAAAAGAATGCTAATGGGTCATTATGGCTAAACATAGTCTGTCACTGATGTTACTCGTGGTATTGGAAGGAACTTGAATTCCATATAGATAGTGTGATGGAGAAAGTATTTTGGACATTGGCAGTGTTGATTCAAAGAATAAAGGACGTGTCTGTCCTGTATGGAGAGCCGTTTCCGCTTGTTTCTTTAAATGCTATGGGAAAAGCAGTCGACCCTATGCTCTCTGCCAGACAGCTTCAGTCTCCGTGTATTGATTTGGCCAATTGTCGCTCGCTGTCATCATGGCAGCAGCAGTTGAAGGGACAGCTTGTTTTGATTTGCATTTTCGGGTGTTTGTGCTATTTATAGACAATTAATACATGGAAGCCTGTTTATGGCAAGTTGGCAAATTCAGCAAAACATGGAAAAACCTGTTAACACAGTTTGCACTTGTGTGGGCACAGAGCAGTCAAATAAACACACATGTTTTCCTGTATTTAAAACTCTCTGGGGAAAAAAAAAAAAAAAAAGACATTAAACCATTGCCCAGATGGCTTCTAGAGCTAGAGCTTTTTCCTTGAAGTACATGAGTATGGCTGTCAGACATCTGAAACCCGAAGCCATCTTAAAACAACATTTTGATGCTACCCCCTATCCGCCCTTTTTTTCCATTTGTAAGGGACAAGGATCCAGGAAGGAAAGTATCAGCTTACAAAGGCTTTTGTTACAATTAGTTGTTCATGTTCTTTCTTTTGGTATCTTATTCTCTGTTTATATATTTTTTTTTAATTTTTACTTTTTTTGAGACAGAGCCTTGCTCTGTCACCCAGGCTGGAGTGCAGTGGCACGATCTCGGCTCACTCCAAACTCTGCCTCCCAGGTTCAAGTGATTCTTGTGCCTCAGCTTCCTGAGTAACTGAGATTACAGGCGTGTGCCACCACGTCCAGCTAATTTTTATGTTTTTAGTAGATACAAGGTTTCGCCGTGTTGGTCAGGCTGATCTTGAACTCCTGAACTCAGGAGATCTGCCTGCCTCAGTCTCCCAAAGTGCTGAGATTACAGGTGTGAGCCACCGCGCCCAGCCGCTGTTTCCATTTTGTAACGTTAGCGTCACCACAGAGTAGGGTGGCTAGGGGTATTCTTCTTTCCTCTTTCCTGCTGTATTTTCCTCTATAGCATTGATCACTCTTTAACATACTTTTTGGTTGTCTATCTCTACCTACAAAAATATATCTTCCCTGTTATATCACCAGTGCCTGGAACATAGATAGTCAATATTTGTTGAATGAATGAATGAATGAATGGGCTGAAAGAACCTTATTCTTCTTTCTTCTGTCACTTCACACCAAATGCTTTTGGAAAATGCTATGTGAACAGGGATAGTAAGCAGGAGAGGTTACACACATGGCTGTGAGATAGCCCATCATCCTCAGATACTTGTCTGGAAGGAGGTGGAGTACTTGAGTAGAAATGATACAAGATAATTTCTTCAGGAAATCTGCCAAGTGTCACAGTTTTTCACATAGGCGTGTGATGTTTGTGTATGTGTGTATGAAGAGCTGTCGTGGCCTAGAATCACGGGCCTTTAGATCCCTTGTACAGATAGAAAAGTAAAGGCGGAGTCCCAGGAATGCTGTAGCCCACCGAGGTAAAGTCCCTGTCTGCACTTCTCAGTGTCCGGTCACTTCTCACTGCACTCCCCTCTTTACTGCTAAAGCCACCTTCCCTGACTCTGAATGTGTAACTACGAGGGAGAAAATGTCCTCCAGGTTCACAGTTTGTGGAGAAAAAGCCCAGTAGCTGAAAATAATGTTCACAAAGTTTGTACCTAGAAAAAGTGGCCCTTTCTATCATGTCTTTGAATTTCCCTGTTTCTCATACATTTTATAAACAAGACAGTAGATGGAGATTCGGGAACAGCAACTTTAGAGCAAGGGGTAAAAAATCAAACCTACAGCATTCCAGTTTCTGTTTTCTTCTCAGTTTAGGGCTGAGGCACTTTAGCTTCCTGTCTAAGGGACTACTCAAATCTGATTAGAAGCCATTGTGGGCTGGTAATTATCCATAATTTTAGGAAGACAGATGCAGCACCAACTCTGTTCTCTAATAGCAGGCTTATTAATTTTAAATTTGTATGGCAGGAGAATCAGATGGCGAGGTGGGATAAGCGTTCAGATGCTTGGTCATGGATAGCTTTTTACTTCCACGTGTCACACGGGGATTTGGGACCCGGGAAGCCCACTGAGAACTGATGATTGTCTGTCCCCTAACCAGCTGGGTTCTTTTTCATCCTGAGCTCAGAAAGATTGCTCCTACTGCAGCCAGGGAAGACAGGTTGTTGACTGGTTAGAAATCATGGCAGGTTATTTTCTCCACCCGCAGTTCGCAGTTGGAAAGCAGAGCTATCAAAAAGTTGTCTCTGTTGTATTTCAAATCTGGGTGTTTAAAAAATTATGTAAGCAATTTAAGCATTTCTTTAACAGTAGTTGTGTGTGTTCTTGATGCGAATGAGAGGTGTATTCCCTTGTAAAATCCCTGGGACTTAATAGGAAGATGTGAGCCTTAGAACAGAAGTTGGTTTTCTAGATGATCACGTAGATATGATGCTGAGCACTAGACAAAGATGTTGATTGAAGCGATTTAAAAAAATTTTGTCTGAGTTCAGATTTTACACCAATATTTAGAAAATCAGCAAAAGAATTTGGAGGAATGTTCTCAGGCATCCGGTTCAGCCCCCTGCGCACATTGTCATAAAATCCGAGTGTGTGCACAGGGAGACGCATTCCTTTCTGTTCTCATCACTGGTCCTTCCCTGGCTCTGCACCTGCCTGTCATGCGCGTCCTTGTGAAGAGACCACCAAACAGGCTTTGTGTGAGCAATAAAGCTTTTTAATCACCTGGGTGCAGGCTGGCTGAGTCTGAAAAAGAGAGTCAGCGAAGGGAGATAAGGGTGGGGCCGTTTTATAGGATTTGGGAAGGTAAAGGAAAATTACAGTCAAAGGGGGTTTCTCTGGTGGTCAGGCGTGGGGGTCACAAGGTGCTCAGTGTGGGAGCTTTTTGAGCCAGGATGAGCCAGGAAAAGGAATGTCACAAGATAATATAATCGCTTAAGGCAAGGACCGGTCATTTTCACTTCTTTTGTGGTAGAATGTTATCAGTTAAGGTGGGACAGGGCATTTGCACTTCTTTTGTGATTCTTCAGTTACTTCAGGCCATCTGGGCATATAAGTGCAAGTCACAGGGGATGCGGTTGCTTTGGCTTGGGCTCAGGAGCATGACATTGCCCTCTTCCCAACTTTCCCTACCTTTTGCCTCCTGTGCGGTTCTCTCACAAAGTGCATGGCCTCAGCCACAGCTTCTCTGTAGCTGCATCAGACTGTGGCGACAGGAGTGGTGGCTGCTGCAGGGCCTGCTGTCCCCACTGAGCCCAGTCCTTCTTGCCGCTGGAACCTGGTCACCATTTTGCACCGAAAGTATGTAATTCTACAGAATGAGAGCCCACATGCTCGGGATGGAGGTATCTTTATCACGGTGCTCTGCATATTTTAATCTTGGGTAGAAGGTATGGAAAAGTATGTGATACATGTGGTTTGATGTCAGAAGGACGTTGTGAACTTGACGTGGACTGAGGATGTTCAGGTGCAACAGGCACCCCAGCTTCATTAAATGAGACTTCCCCATCTCCCTGCCAGGCAGGCACAGGTGTATGGCCCCATCTTATGTGTTATCCTTATCTAGAGTGCGCCTTGTCGTCCTGCTTAAAGTTACATGATGATATTCTGCATCATAGAGTAGGTCTCAAACCGCATTCAACACAGAAATGTACTCTTGCTATTCTACATAGAAAATGCTTTCATAGACCAAGTGGGAGAGCAGTCCTAAAATCTGGGCTGGAATCACAGAAGGAAGGCTTTGGGAAACAACAGATTCCCTAGTCCAAAGCTGGTTTTTGGTGAACCTAGAAACAGGACCAAGAGAAGTGAATTTGCCTAAGGCCCTGACAGCGTCTCACGGTAGCATTTGAACCTAGCAGTTTCTTGACCTATTTCTTTAAATGATTAGTCATGCTTCCTCTGATTCCTATATAAACGTATTCCTCATTCATTCTTTTGTTTCAGTGAATTATTGCGGTGCTACCACATAACAGTATTTGAGTCAAAATGTGGCAGTTTTTATCCCGTTCCAAGGTGTTTAGTTGTACAGTTTGTCAAAGTTGTGCTAACAGTTTCTTGTTGGTTGCAAGGTGTCCTTTCAGAAGCCAACTGTGTGGTGTATTTACATTGATTGTTGGAGGTAGTTTGGTTAGAACCTACTTCGAGTGGCTGGCGTAGGCCTGGGGGACAATGACAGCTGCCTGCTTCATGGGCAGAAGTGAAGTGATTCCTTCCTGGGAAGTATCATCCTCCTGGCCACACTATCCAGCCCATTTCGTTTGTGTTGGTTTCCTCGCATCTGCATGTTTCTGGCTTCATGTGAGTCTCATTTATTTTAGCATATGACTTCAGGCTGTGGGGAAGAATGGCCATTTTAGCACAGAGATGCACACCAAGGAACAACTGGCTAAATGTAAGTGAAGACATTTTCAGGGGGGGATTCATTTCTTTTATTCTGTAACAGGCAGTCTGGGAAGCATTCTGGACATGTGGCCTGCGCTGTCACAGTTCCTCCCTGCAGGATCGCAGATGTTTGGAGATTGTAGTGATAACTGTTATCATTGAGAATGTCATTCTCACAGGCTCTAATAAGTCAGGATTTATTCAGTGTTGATTTGTTAAAGACAACTGTATTTCTAGCCAAATCCATGGGAGACGTTTCTCCTGGCAGTGTTGCTGGGGGTATTCCCATGTCTTAGTCTTAGGGAAGCACACGCCTTTGAATACTGCTGAAGCTGTGAGTACCCAAAGCGCCCCGGAGTACTTTTGCCATATGGGGTGTTAGTCACTGATACACGTCTCAGTCAGACCTGATGGATTCTTGACCCCTTCCTTTCTTAGTTTTTTATTTTTTATTTCTTATTTTTGTTTCTTAAGAGCACAACCCCTCAGGTGGCCACCATGAATCTCTGGTGTTTTCAGTTGACTGCAGCCTATTTGCCATCTCTGGTTCAAACATACTCGAAGCCTGATGATGTTTGCCTCTGTTGTTCTGCTGTGTGACCTCCGCGCCCGCAGGGTTCAAGACTGTCAGAGCTGGGAGCCACCTTCACAACTACCAGGGTTTCCGGAACCTCCTTTATCTAGCCCTGGGGATGGAAGAGATGTCATCAGAGGTGAAGGCTTATTAGGTTTACATGTCATTGATAACGAATGAGGTTTTCTTTTATGTAAGGGGAGCTTCTTATGACGTGCTTTAGTAGGGTAAAGAAGCTTTTGAGGTTTGCTTTCTCTGGAAAGATAATTTGTGATCCTGCTGTTGCTTTCAACGAAAATATAATTTGCAAACCAGTGCATGTTGTATTACTGAGCACAGGCTGACAAATGGATCTTAACCCGTCCTTCACTCCGCCACTGTTTCTTGAATGGCATATGTGCGCCAGCTGCAGTAGGAACTTGCTAGGCTCCAGGACTAACCCTTATGAAACAGGAGTCCTGGGGGAAGCAAATGCATATAACTATAAAGGTTTGAGGGGATATCAGAGGGGGTGGCTATAGGTGCAAAACTTGATTCATTCATTGCCCCATCTAGGAGGTTTTGTGTCTTAGCAGCGTGTTCCATAGCAACACATCCCTCTATCAAAATATTCATCATATTATTTTGAAATTCTCTGCTTAGGTGTGTGTTTTTCCGACTAAGTTTAGAACTGATTAAGGACAGGCTATGGGGTATGTATTATATATATATCTACACACACACATATATTTATATATATACACATTACCATTGTAAATATACAATATATATTTATATATACACACATTACCATTGTAAATATATAATATATATTTATATATACACACAAATATATATTTCTCCCTCTCTATACGTACAACCCACACATATATATACACATACACATATATATATGAAATACACACACACACACACACACTTTTACTGCCAAGCACAGAAAGTCAAAACTCGGCAAGGGTTCTTTTAGTGTTCATGAAAAAATAGATGTGTTAGTTGAGAGCATCCTTAAGTTGCCAGGGGAAAGACAGGAAGGATTCACAAAGGGAGATAGTGTTTTTTTTTCTTTGTTTAACTCTTGAATTCGAAATAATCCAGACTTACGGAAAAGTTGCAAAAATAGTACAGAGAATTCCCATATACTCTTCCCTCAGATTCCCCACACATTTCACCCCATTTGTACTTTCTCTCTCTGTGGATATAATTTTTTCTTTTCTGAAATGTTTGAGAGAGGAAGGTAGAATGCAGGGCAGGGTGAAAGGCGGAAGGAGAGAGGTGGGTTGGGAGGCTTTTTTTTTTTTTAACCTCCTGAGATGGAGTTTCGCTCTTGTCACCCAAGCTGGAGTGCAATGGCACGATCTCGGCTCACTGTAACCTCTGTCTTCTGAGTTCAAATGATTCTCCTGCTTCAGTCTCCTGGATAGCTGGGATTACAGGCACCCACCACCATGCTTGGCTAATTTTTTTGTATTTTTAGTAGAGGGGTTTCACCATGTTGGTCAGGCTGGTCTTGAGCTCCTGACCTCTGATGATCCACCTGCCTTGGCCTACCAAAGTGCTGGGATTACAGGCGTGAGCCACTGTGCCTGGCGATTGGAGGCTTTTGCAGTAACCCAGAGCGCTATGATGAGGGCTGGACCTGGTTGGAAATGATGAGGAAGGTGGGAAGTGGTTAGGTCTGGCATATATTTTGAAAGGAGAGTTTAAATGGGTTGGATGACAAGAGAGAGAAAAAGAAGTTTTAAGGATGATGTCAAGGATTTTGGCCTGAGTAACCGGAAGACTAGAGATGCTGTTATTGGAATCGGGAAGACTATGGGAGGAGTGGGTTATAGCAGGGGGAATCAAAAGTGTGTTTTTGGCATGCTAAATTTGAGGTCCAAAAAGGGATGTCAAGAAGTGTTGGCTGGGCACGGTGGCTCACGCCTGTAATTCCAGCACTTTGGGAAGCTGAGGTGGGCAGATCACCTGAGATCAAGAGTTCTAGACCAGCCTGATAATTATTAAAATCGATCATTGATGTTTACTAATGAATCATGTTATTGCTCCTAATACGGTAGAGGGTGTACACCTACCTGTGATGTTGTTCCTAATATCCAGGGACAGAGAGCATGATTTTAGTTTTAATATCGCAGTAGATGTACACTCACCCTGTGACACTGATCCTAATATCCAGAGTGATAGAGTATGACATGACTCCCAACATAGCAATGAATGGACAGCCACCCGGTGATATTGCTCCTAATATTCACAGAAGAAGCATATGATATTACTCCCAATATCCCAGGGAAGGTACAGCTCTTCTGTGATATGGTTCCTAGTATCTGGAGGGGGAGAGGATGATAATAATTCCAGTATCACAAGCTGTGTTCACCCACCCTGTGATATTGTTATTAATATCCTGGAAGGGAGAGGATGATATGACTCCCCATAGAGCAGGAGGCGCACACCCAGCCTGGGATATTGTTCCTAATACCCATGGAGAGGAGAGGCTGATATTACTCCCAATATGGCAGGGAGTGTACATCCACCCTGTGATATTCTTCTTAATATTCCAAGGCTGAGAGGTTGATATTACTCCCAGTATCGCAGACACTGTACACCCCCGTGTGATACTCTTCCTGATATCTGGAAGGGGAGAAGATGGTTTTAATCCCCATATCGCAGGAGATGAACACCCACTCTGTGATATCTTTCGTAGTATGCAGGGGGAGAGGGGATAATATTATTCCAATATTGCAGAAGATGTACACGCCCCCTCCCATTATATTGTCCTTAATATTCCAAGGCACAGAAGACGATGTTACTCCCAATATCGCAGAAAGTGTACAACCCCCAGTGATGTTGTTCCCATGATCCAGGAGGGAAGAGGATGATATGACTTTCAACCCTTGTACCCTGCAGTGCTCTCACCCTGCAACACCGACACCAGCTCAACCTGACATGGCACCAGAGGTGCTGGCTGGGGGTGTTCATTGCTTCTCTTTTCTCCCTTTCCAGGCTCAATAGAGGAAGCTGAGACTGAGCAGCCGCAGGAACAAGGTGGGTTTTGCCCGTGGCTCAGGCTTCCTCTGGTTATGAGCTGGGCCTTGGAGTAACACCGGGGGAGGGGACAGAGCTGAGTCCGGTGGGCATTGGATGCGGCTGTCACTCCTCTGTGGTGTGGGCTGGGGGCTTGGGGGACGTCGCCTGAGGTGGGCCTGAACCTCCCGTCTACTCTGACACTGGAGGCCGTGGGGTCCCACACTTCTTCCAATGAACATGTTGACCCCCGCCTGGTCCCCGACCGAGGCGGGGCATCCTTTCCACTGCTGGAGCCCACATGTAGCTGTGGGTTCCTTTTTCATGACCTGGAGAAGCTGCAGTTCACCCTGTGCTCTGCCTCAGAGATGGGAGGCCACACTGCCCTCAGTGGGTAGCAGAATTCAGAGCCTTAGGTTGCAGGGGCCTCAACTGAGGTCCCTGAAGGGTCTGCTCCTTCCTGAGGGGAGCCAGTGGGGAAGGGAAGGCTGTTGTAGGTTTGCCTCGAGGAGGCGGTGGTTGCACCCTCTGCCAAAGTCCCTGGAGCAAAGGCACGTGGCTCTCCAGCTGCCCCGGAGGTCAGAGTAGTGGCTGGGAGGGGCTGTGTGCCTCTGCCGGTTGGGGGAGATTTCTTAGCTAATCTAGTGTAGTCAAGTCAGACATTTGCCTCTAAATCATATTTATTTATTTTTTTAATTCCAAGATTTTACAGATGAATAAGGAGACAGTTTGTATTGAAAATATTTTTTGCATGTGAGCTTGAAACAGAGAGTCTGTTTAAATCTAGGTTTTTTCCTTCCCAGTAATGCCTCCTTTCATCCCAGATTTTCCAACAGGAAATGCGCTTGTTTGCTCACCTCTGGGAGGGGGCTTTGGCTAGGAACCCACCAAAGCCAGCAGGCATCAGTGGGCTGCTGGAGCAGGCTGGCCTTTGTTAACCCTTTAGGAACTGTGGGCTTCAGGTTTTCAGACCATCCAAGGTGAAGGTGGCCACAGGGACCTGGAAGATTTCCCGTCCTTCCTGCAGGGATGATCCGTTTCCCTGCACGGAGCTGGGTACATGGGTACAACACCCCTGTCCTGTGCCGTCGGTGGCTTTATGAATTTTGCATAGCAGCTTTTGAGCTGATCAATAGCTCTGATTGGCTGTTGAGGATTTCATGGATTCCTGTACCTCACCGGGGGGCCCAATACACTGACAAAAGTTACATTTGTGTGTGTGTGTGTGTGACTTGCAGGAGTACCTCCACCTTGCCTGGGCCTGGAGCCACAGGAGACCCTGCCAAAGGTGAAGAATGTTCTGGAACAATGCAAGACCTGTCCAGGCTGCCCCCAGGAGGCAGCATCCTGGGGTCTCTGTGCAGCATCCAGCAACGTGAGCTTGCAGGACCCTGAGGAGCCCTCCTTCTTCTTGGAAGCTGAGGACCACTGGGAGGACCCAGAGGCCCTGAGCTCACTGCTGCTGTTCCTGAACGCCCCCGGGTACAAGGCCAGCTTCTGTGGCCTGTACGATGTGGCACTGCCATGGCTGAGCGGCATGTTCTGCAGCTTTAGCGACGAGGAGGAGCTGACTGGGTGCCTGGCATAGGCCTGAGGCGTGGCCAAGAAAGCTGGCCTCCTCATGGCCCTGGCCAGGCTCTGCTTCCTTCTGGGGCGGCTGTACAGCAGGAGGCTCAAGCTGTCCCAGGCCTGGGTGTACTTTGAGGAAGCACTTGGGGCCCTGGAGGGCAGCTTTGGGGACCTGTTCCTGGTGGTGGCTGTGTACACCAACCTGGCCAGCATTTACCGGAAGCAGAACGGGAGAAGTTTACACAGGTGGTTCCCAAAGCCATGGCCCTGCTCCTGGGGACGCCTGGCCACATCTGCAGCATGGAGGTGGAGGGAGAGCTCCTGTAGCTGGTGCTGCAGCAGGTGGTGGGTGGCCAGAGCCTGCAGGCTGAGGCCCGGGCCTGCTTCCTGCTGGCCAGACACCATGTGCACCTCAAGCAGCCCGAGGTGGTCCTGCCCTTCCTGGAGCGGCTGCTGCTTTTGCACAGGAACTCGGGAGCCCCAGAGGCTGCGTGGCTCTCAGACTGCTCCCTACTCCTGGCTGACATCTACTCCTGGCTCCTACTCCTGGCCGCAAGTGTCTGCCCCACCTGGTGTTGAGCTGTGTCAAGGTGGCCTCATTGAGGACACAGGACTCGCTGGCCGGCTCGCTGAGAAGCGTGAACCTGGTGCTCCAGAACGCCCTCCAGCCAGCCCCACAGCCTCCACATCCAGACTTCCCACTACCACAGGCGAGCACTGGCCTCCCTAACTCCGGGCACAGGCCAGGCGCTGCGTGGCCTTCTCCAAGCCAGCCTGGCCCAACTGTACAGCCACCGTGGCTACCACGGCCCAGCCATCACCTTCATGACACAGGCGGTGGAAGCCAGTGCTGTTGTCAGAGTTCGTGCCATCCTGGACTGCCTGGTGGCCCTGGCCTGGCTGCACGTGCTTCATGGACAGAGTCCGGTGGCCCTGAACATCCTGCAGTCTGTCCAGGATGCAGTGGTGGCCAGCGAGGACCAGGAGGGTGTGATTGCCAACATGGTGGCCGTGGCTCTGAAGAGGACAGGCCGGACGAGGCAGGCAGCTGAGGGCTACTACTGCGCCCTACGGGCGGCGTGGGACCTGGGCCAGCGGAGGAACCAGGCAGTGGTGCTGGCCAACTTCGGAACCCTGTGCCTGCACACGAGTGCCAGCAGGCTGGCCCAGCACTACCTCCTGGGGGCCGTGCGGCTGTTCTCGAGGCTGCCCTGCAGGGAGTGTGGCCGGGACTTCGCCCACGTGCTCCTGTAGCTGGGCCTCCTCTGCACCCGTCAGGGCCCGGCCCAGCAGGGCAAGGGCTACTATGAGTGGGCCCTTCTGATCGCCGTGGAGATGGACCATGTGGAGAGTGAGTGCCCCAGTTCCTCCTGTGCGCCTTCTGGGGCCACTCGGGTCAGGGCACACCTGGGGTTTGTGATTCAGAAACAAGTGTTGGATTTTCCACCATCGAAAGTGCTGAGTCATGGGCAGCAGCAGATGTTGGTAAGTGCCCTGGAGACAGGCGGTTCCCATGCAGGGCCAGGCCCTCTGTGCCCTACTGAGGCAGCTAGCTCTTCCTGGTTTGCCCAGGGACCATCCTGCCTTGAGCACTCAAATTCCTACATGCTGGGAATTCCTAGACATAACCCTGGGATCAAGGCAGGCTCTGCTGTGATGGGACTTGGGGCCCCTCCATGAGCCAGGCCCTGAACACCAGTTCTTGTGCCCGTGTTATCTGCTTGGTGTGTTGGCAGCCTGCGCACCTGTCATCCTACTTGACAGAGGACACAGGGGCGGGTGATTGCCCAAAGCCGCAGAGCAGTTCATGCAAAAGCAGCTGGTTGTGCAGAGTGTGCCAGGCCCCACCCACAAATGGGGCTTGTGGGGTCCTCGGGTGGCAGAGACTGAGCGTGGGAATGTGAGCTTCAGGCCACAGAAGCCACAAAAGGGTGAGTGGCGTGATGGCGGGGCAGCACTTGGCCCTGGGTTAGGGAAGCCTCTTTAGTCAAGGACCAGAGAGTTGAGAGGATTTAGTCAAGTAATAGGTGGTGGATGAGGGACTGGTGGTGGGGGAGGGGCTGGTGGTGTAGCCTGTGTGAAGGCCCAGGGGTGAGCGAGTGGGGGTGAGTGAGCGGGGATGAGTGGGGTGTGAGTGGGGGTGAGTGAGCGGAGGTGTGATGGGAATGAGTGAGCATGAGTGTGAGCGGGGATGAGTGGGGTGTCAGCGGGGGTGAGTGAGTGGGGGTAAGTGAGCGGGAGTGTGAGCGGGGATGAGTGCGGTGTGAGCAGCGGTGAGTGAGTGGGGGTGAGCGGGAGTGTGAGCGGGGATGAGTGGGGTGTGAGCGGGGGTGAGTGAGTGGGGGTGAGTGAGTGGGAGTGTGTGCAGGGATGAGTGGGGTGTGATCGGGGGTGAGTGAGTGGGGGTGAGTGAGCGGGAGTGTGAGCAGGGATGAATGGGGTGTGAGTGGGGGTGAGTGGGAGCGGGGATGAGTGGGGTGTGAGTGGGGATGAGTGAGTGGGGGTGAGTGAGGGGGAGTGGGAGCGGGGATGAGTGGGGTGTGAGCAGGGGTGAGTGAGCAGGGCTTCTGCAGGGAGGTGCAGAGTTGGGAGTGGGTGGGTTGGGTGCTGGATGGTGAGAAGCTCTTCTGGAGAGCTAAGCAGGGCCTGGGGCCTCAGGCTGTGGCTTGGCCTTTTCCCCAAGAGCACTGGGGAGCCATGGAGTGCTATCGAACAGTCACTGCAGACTGAGCAGTGAACAGACAGTAGGTGGGCAGGGTGTCCGAAATCTAGGCCTCAGAGGATAGATGAGGAAGTTGAGTCCAGGGAAATGGCTGAGACAAGGGATACTGTTGTGGGTCCCCTCTGTCTTGCAGCGCTTTGTCATGGCATAGTGAGACCACTCAGAGGTGCCTCCTATGACCTGGACCAGAGCCCCAGGGGCTGTGACCAAACCTGCCCATTTCCCAGCACAGGCCTGGCACCCACTCCTGGCCCTAGGAGGGATGAGATTTTGGAAAGGACCGTGTGAAGGGGCCCCGGTCCCACACATCTGCCCAAGGAGGGTTAGGGGGTTCAGACCCAGGCTTCTTCCCCAGGGGCATTCTCTGACTGGAAGGAGACCCTCCAGGAACCCAGCGCCCCAGCCCCCACTGCAGCCTCCGGTGGCTCCTGGCACAATAGCCTGTGGTACCTCCTCCTACGAGGCCCTCCCCGGGGTGCTGGGGGATTCAGACTTGGAAATGCAGGCCAGGGAACGGGGATCATGCTTCCCTGTCTCCCCACCCTGCGCTGAACGGTCGAGGAGACCGAGGGCGGGGCTGGTACCCCACATGCTTCCTTGGGGTCATTTTTGAGTCACTTTCGGTAGTTTGTGTCCTTCTAGGAGTTTGGTTGTTGTGTCTAGATGGTCTGGTTTCTTGGTGTAAAATTGTTCGTAGTGTTTTCATGGATTCTTTTTATTTCTGTCAGATTGGCAATAATGTTTCCTCTTTCATTTCTGATTTTAGAAACTTGGGTTTGTAATTGTTTATTTATTTATTTTTATTAGAGATGAGGTCTCATCATGTTTCCCCAGGCTGGTCTTGAATGCTGGCCTCAGCGATCCTTACCCCTCGGCCTCACAAAGTGCTGGGATGACAGGCATGAGCCATGTTGCTCAGTCTCTGATTTTAGTCATTTGTGCCCCATCTTTGTTTTCCTGGTCAGTCTGGTGAAAGATTTGTCAATTTTGTTATTATTTTCAAAAAATCCACTTTTGGTTCTGTTGATTATCTCTTTTGTTATTCCATTCTCTGTATTTTTACTTCCCATTTCCACTCTCACGTTTATTATTTTCTTCCTTTTATTTACTTTGGGTTTAGTTCTTTTTCTCACGGTGGAAGGTTAGGTTTTTGATTTGAGATTTTTCTTCTTTCTTTGAATGTAGACATTTACAGTTATAAATTTCCCTTTCAGCACTGCTTTAGCTGCATCTTGGAATTTTTGATACACCGTAATTTTTTTTTTTTTTTAAGACAGAGTTTTGCTCTATTGCCCAGGCTGGGGTGCAGTGGTGCAATCTTGGCTCACTGCAACTTCTACCCAGTTTCCAAGCCATTCTCATGCCTCAGCCTCCCGAGTAGCTGGAATTACAGATGTGCACCACCCCACCCGGCTAATTTTTTTTTTTTTTTTTTTTTTTTTTAATAGAGACAGCATTTCACCATGTTTCCCAGGCTGATCTCAAACTCCTGGACTCAAGCGATCCTCCTGCCTCGGCCTCCCACAGTGCTGGGATGAGAGGCGTGAGCCACCGCGCTGGCCCGGGCTGTGCATTTGTTTGCATTCTTCTCAAATTAGTTTTCAGTTTCCCTGATGGTCTCTTTGACTCACTGGTTGTTTAGGAGTGTGTAATTTCCGCATATTTTTGAATTTCCCACATTTCCTTCACTGTCGATTTCCAGTTTCGTGCCAGTACAGCTGAAGAACACCTCTGCTTTGGTCTCAGTCCTTCTCCATTCACTGAGGCTCGTTTTGTGGCCTGGCACATGGTCTGTCATGGGGAATGTCCCATGGGTGCTCGAGAGGGTGCTTGAGAGGACTGTGTTGGGAGGACTGTGTTGGCTGTTGTTGGGTGGCGTATGTGACAGATGTCCATTCGGCATACCTGGTTTCCTGTGTTAATCTCCGGAATGTTTCTGACAGTAGAAAATCCGAAGCTTCCCACCGTTCCCAGCGCCCTGGCTTTGGGAGAGGCCAGTGAGCCTCTGACTTGGGAGCCTGGTTGCATGAGAGAAGCATGTCTAGGAATGCCAGGGGCCGGCTTTGAACCCCATTCCCCCAACATGATGCCATGTGTGGCAGACATGACGCTTGGCTTTGCTCTCAGGGTTCCATCTGCGACAGGGGCTACTTGTGCCCCTGGCCTCATCAGCTCAGGCTGAAGGCGGCCCTGGTCCTGGCCACAGGGGCTTTGTGAAGCAGAAATAGACGGCCTGGTGCAGGGGCTGAGCCTGGCCAGGACCTCGGCCCTGGGAGTTGTAAAGAAGGCCGGCCTGTACCATGAGCATCTGCACCAAGGTGTGCCCATGTCACGGTGTGCTCGGCGTCTGCCCTGGCACAGGTGCATGGCCTATCTGCGCTCAGTCTCCCTGCCTATGGGGCCCAGGCTCACAGAGGTGTGAAAGAGGCAAGCAGGGGCCTCCGAGCCCAGCCAGCCTTGCTTCGATGCTGGGAGACTAACGTCTTCCATTTTGTCTTCTGCCCAGGCCAGCTGCGGGCCATCCAGTGGCTGTGCTACTCCTACAGCGCCGTCATGCCCAGCGAGGCCCAGTGTGTCATCTACCACGATCTCCAGCTCTCCCTGGCCCTCAAGGTGGCCGACAAGGTGCTGGAGGGGCAGCTCCTGGAGACCATCAGTCAGCTCTACCTGTCCCTGGGCACGAAGTGGTAAGGGCTGGCTTTGCAGTGGTAGAGGTGGAGGCGGGCAGGGCAGGGAGGGGGTCACAGGGAAGCTGGCCCAGGGCGCCAGCAGCCCCTCTCCTTTTCATCATTTGGTTCCTTGGCATCAGATGCTTTGAGCTGGCGGGCCTGGGGTCATCCCAGGGCTGTTGCTGGCCCGTGAGTCCCAGCTTGAGCCTCCCTTGTTGGGTCAAAGGTCACCTCAACCCCAGCAGAGGCAGTAGGTGCACTCTGGGCTGTTCTTCCTACTATGGTGGCTTTTGTCATCTGACCTCTGCCTGCCCCAAATCTTCATTCCTGGCCATCATCTGTCCTCTTAAATGTGACCACAGCAGCCACCTGTGGCTTCTCTCCCACAAAAGACAGAGCCAGTGTGTCACCTACTTCCCTGGGGCAGGGTTTCAAGGTCTCACATCCCATATGTGGCCTACTCAGCTTCTCCCAAGCATCCTGACCTGGTGGGGTAACCATGGCCCTGGCCACCCCACCCACAGGGCCTGGTGACATTGATGCAGTCACACCCCTTAGAGTGTTGGACTTACTGAGAGAACAGGGAAGGAGCCAGATTCCGTGGGGACCTGGAAGACTGGCTACAGTCTTGGCCTCAGGTTCACAGAAGGAAAATGGGCCAGTGTGCTAGAGCCATGTATAGTTCCTGGACAAGTAGAGCAGCATCCATGTCACCTAGGAGCTTGCGGCAAGTGGGAGTTCTAGGGCCTGCCCCAGGCCTGTGGAGCCGGAAGCTCTGGGGGCAGGACCAGCAAGCTATAAGGACAGGCCTCTGAGTGACTATGATGCCTGCCCACATTGAGAACCATCGGCCTAGATAGCCTCTGAACACTAACGGCTCCTGGTGCGTCTGGAGAAGACACAGGCCATGTCTGGGAGGCAGGGAAGATGGACTAGCACACTCCTCCTGCCACAGGGCAGCATGATGCTCGATTCCCTCAGATGGATGTCGTTCATCTTTTCCATGCCATGTGTGTTCACCCTGGCCCTCCCAGCAGCCTGGGAAGGGCAGAACACTGCACACACAAGAGGGCCGTTCCCAGTCTGCACATTCCAGATTCATCTGTCACCAGACCCACGGGAGGAGGCAGACTGGTTCCAGGAGGATGAGAGCCCTTGTTCTGACACCTGTGTCTGATTCCAGGGCCTACAGATCCTCTCTGGACTACACCAAACGAAGTCTGGGGATTTTCATTGACCTCCAGAAGAAAGAGAAGGAGGCGCATGCCTGGCTGCAAGCAGGGAGGATCTATTACATCCTGCGGCAGAGCGAGCTGGTGGACCTGTACATCCAGGTGAGTGGCAAGGGATGCAGGAGGACCCCTGTGCTGTTCACTCTCTGTCCATCCACCCATCCATTCATCCTCCCATCATCTATTTACCTGTTCATCCTTCCATCCATCCATCCATCCATCCATCCATCTGTCCATCCGTCCATCATCCATCCATCCCTCATTCATCCATCCTTTTATCATCCATCTATTCACCCGTCTATCCATCCATTCACCTGTCCATCCACCCATCCATTCATCCTTCCATCATCTATCTGTTTACCTGCTCATCCTTCTATCCATCAATCCATCCTCCATCCACCCATCCATTCTTCCATCATCTTCCCATACACCTGTGGGTCCTTCCATCCATCCATCCAATCATGCATCCATCCATCCATCCTTCCATCATCCATTCACCTATTCGTCTTTCCACGCATCCATCCATCCATCCATCCATCATCCATCCATCTGTCCATCCATCCATCTATCATCCATCCATCCATCATCCATCCATCCTTTTATCATCCATTCATTCACCTGTCCATCCATCCATTCACCTGTTTGTCCATCCATCCATCCTTCCATCTATCCATCATCCATCCAACTGTTCATCATTCTATCCATCCATCCATCCATCCATCATTCTTCTGTTCACCTCTTCGTCCATCCATTCACCTCTTCGTCCATCCATCCATCCTTCCATCCATCCAGCCTTCCGTCCATCCATCCTTCCATCCATCTTTCCATTATCCATCCAACCATCTTCCATCCATCCATGATCCATCCATTCACCTGTCCATCCATCCTTCCATTCATCATCCATCCTTTTATCATCCATCCATCCATTCACGTGTTCATCCATCCCTCCATCCATTCTTCCATCCTTCCATCCTTCCATCATCCATTCACCTGTTCATTCTTCCATCCATGCATTGTCCATCCATCCATCATCCATTCACCTGTTCATTCTTCCATCCATGCATCGTCCATCCATCCATCATCCATCCATCCTTCCATCATTCATCCACTTGCCTGCTCATCCTTCCATCCATCCATCCCTCCATCCTTCTATCATCCATCCATTCACCTGTTCATCCTTCCATTCATCTGTTCATCCTTCCATTCATCCATCCATCATCTATCCATCTATCCATCCATCCATCCATCCATCCATTCGTCCATCCATCATTCATTCATTCCTTTATCATCCATTCATTCAGCCACCATCCATCCATCTGTTCGTCCATTCATCCATCCATCCTTCCATCATCCATCCACTCACCTCCTGTCCATCCTTCCATCCATCCATTTATCCATTCATTCATCCATCCATCCTTCCACCATCCATCTTTCCATCATCCATCCATTCATCTATTCATCCTTCCATCCATCCATCATCCAACCATCATCCATCCATCTGTCCATTCATCCATCCATCCTTTTATCATCCATCCTTCATCCATTTATCATCCATCCATTCACCCATCTGTCCATCCATTCATCTGTCCATCCATCCATCCATTCATCCTTCCATCAACCATCCATTCACCTGTTCATCTTTCCATCCTTCCATCCATCCACCTGTTCATCCTTCCATCCATCCACCATTCATCCATCCACCATTCATCCATCCATCATTCATCCATCCATCCATTTATCCATTCATCCATTTATCCATTCGTGCATATATCCATTCGTCCATATATCCATCCATCATCCATCCATCCTTCCATCAACCATCTACTCACCTCCTGTTCATCCTTCCATCTATCCATCATTCATCCATCTATCCATTCATCCATCCATCCTTCCATCATCCATCCATTCATCTGTTCATCCTTCCATTCATCCATCATCCATCCATCCATCCATCCACCGTCCATCCATCCATCATCCATCCATCTGTCCATTCATCCATTCGTCCCTTCATCCATCCATCATTCATCCATCCTTTTATTTATCCATTCACCCGTCTATCCATCCATTCATCTGTTGTTCCATCCATCTGTCCATTCATCCTTCCATCATCCATCCATTCACCTGTTCATCCTTCCATCCATCCATCATCCATCCACCCATCCATTCATCCATCCTTCCATCCATCCATCCTTCCATCATCCATCCTTCCTCCCATCCATCCATTCACCGTTCGTCCATCCATCCATCCATCGTTCATCCATCCACCCACCCACCAATCTACCTATTAATGCATCCCTCCATTCATCTATCTGTCTATTTGTTTATCCATACATTCGTCTATCCACCATCTATCCATCCACATGTACATACATCATCTACCCTCCACCCATCCATACATTATCTACCCACCCATACATACATACAGATATACACACATCATTCCACCCATCTATCCATCCATCCATCCATCCATCCATCCATCCATCAATCTATCCACACACCCATCCATCCATCCATGTGTCTACCTCTCCTCATTCATTCATCCATCCATCCACTCATTCCTAAGCCACTGCTGAGCACCTGTTGTGTGCCTTTTCCCTCCCTCCAACTGGTTCCCTCACATCCTCCCCCAGTGGCCAACATCTTCTCCCTGAGGGCAGAGGCGCGGCCCCTCACGGTGCACAGCACCTGCTGGTATACAGCACATGCTCAAATAATGTGACCACTCAGTTAACACACAGAAGAACTTGATCCAAGCGACACGTGGCACATCTTACAAAATGAATCTATCATAGTGGCTGTTTTCAGAGGCTTTCCGAAACACAGTGTGATCTGGTACAAATTGTGAAGCCCACGAACCTGGTGAAGCTTTCATTATTGAGCACCTGCTATATACCTCCTTGAGCTGAGGAGAGGGAACAAGAGCTCATGGCCAAGAGGGGACCAGGCCCACCCACAAACACTGCTGATGTGGCAGGGATGTAGCAACGCAGAAAGGAGCCAGGGACTGGGCTCCCAGCAATCTGGGGGCCACGGAGACTGGTTTGAGTGCAGGGGTAGTGGGCTAGGGCTAGTGCTGTTGGTAGGATTCACAGGTGTCAGGGTCCTGGGCTGCAGCTGCTCAGTCACCTCCCAGCACTCAGGTGCATCAGTTCATTGTCCTCATGCCAGTGGTGGGGGCAGCCCTCATGCACAGGGTCTGAAAAATGCTCAGGTGTACCTATAGTGTGTGAGAGGAAGGAGCCTGGCAAAGGTGCGCGTAGCCACCTCGCTAGGTGTGGGTCTTGAGGGAACTTCTGTGTCCTTTCAGGTGGCACAGAATGTGGACCTGTACACAGGTGACCCAAACCTGGGGCTGGAGCTGTTTGAGGCAGCTGGAGACATCTTCTTCAATGGGGCCTAGGAGCGGGAGGAAGGCATGTCCTTCTACCGGGTGAGCTGGCCTGTGGGCTGATGTGGGTGGGCCTCAGTGGGGCACCCGGAGGGCTGAGGCACAGGTGTGGCAGGGTAGTGGCCTCACACCTGGAGGCAGGGCCACCCATGCACATGATGAGTTTCTAAGTGGTCTCACCAGGAATGATATTGACCATGCCCCTGTCCGGGACAAACGCTCTGGTCCTGGCCATGACAACGGCTGTATCCTTGTACCTGATGTCCTCAAGCAACCATGAGTGGGAAGTCTTGTCCCCATCTTCCAGATGAGGAAACTGAGGCTCAGAGAGGCACAGGGATATGTCAAAGGACACACAGCATATCAGTGGGAGGCCCAGGTCTGCATGTACCCCGAAGTGGGACGGCTTCTCCCTTCCTCTGAGGTCACGGTGTGGCTCAGCCCTGGGCACAGATCAATGTGGCATTTTTAGAGCAGAGAGGAGTGCTGGCTCCCCCCAGTCAGACCCACGGTGCCCAGGTGGGAGAGGCTGGTCTGAGGCTCTCAGGTGTAGCTGGATGGGCCTCAGGTGACTCTTCAGCCCCCAACTTGGGTGTCTGAACTGTGTGTTATCCCAGAGCACAGAACTGTGTCGAGATGCAGGGGTAGCTGGGGCGTGGGAAGTTCCAAGCACATGTTTGAGCTCTGAGGAGGGCGCTGGGCAAGGTGGGTGCTGCGGGAAACCTGACCCCACCTGCCTGTGTGGTAGGACCGGGCCCTGCCCCTGGCAATGACTACGGGCAACCGCAAGGTGGAGCTGCAGCTACAGCTGTGCAACAAGCTGGTGGCACTGCTGGCCACACTGGAAAAGCCCTAGGAGGGCATGGAGTTTGCCTACATGGCCCTAGCACTCAGCATCACTCTGGGTAAGTCCCCTCAGCCCCCACCCTGCCAGGACCCACACTTTGCCAGAGTCCAGCCTCCAGGTCTGCAGGCCAGGAGCTGAAACAGCTGCTGGATTTTCCTGGGCTCCTGTCCAGGCAGGCAGATCTGCCCACCTGGCTTCCCCGTCCGGCTGTGAGGAACAACCCGAGGTCTCTCACGCAGTGCAGAGCTCCCTGCCTGACTGAGTTCTGCTTCCTCTGCCTGTTTCCACTGCTGACCACAAGGGCCGCCCAGTGTGCCCTCTGCCTTCCAGACATGCCAGGCATCTCGTTGGTCCCTGTATGTGCCAGGCTGAGTGGCACATTCCCTTTCTCTTGTGCCCTTCCCACCCTCATCAACCACACGGCTCTCTGGCTGATAAAATCCCAGTTCCCCTTCCAGCAGTCTGCCCCTTAAGACCAGGCATCCCCTGGTGCTGTGCCAGGGTCGTCTGTCCCTCTCCAGAGACAGGGAACCCTAGGCAGGCCACATGCCCCAGCGCCTTGTGCCCCGTGGCGCAGTACACAGTAGGTGTGCAGCTGACTCCCCAAGGTAGGGGGCTCTGATCGTGACACACCCAGCAGGAGTCAGATGTCACGTCTGTGGGTTGCCTGGAGCTGGGGTGCCCGGGAGCACCTGAACTGCATGGCTTTTGGGCTCCCCTGGTTAAAAGCAGTGAGCAAAGGCAGGTGGCTATGTGTAGACACAGAGCTGGGCCATCCATGTCCGACTTTGCCAAAGCCTCACAGTAGACAGGGGCAGGCCTTATTAGTTCTGCTTTGCAGATGGGAAAGTGAGTCTGGGAACCTGGAAGGGACTGGCCATAGCTGCCCAGGTGACCACAGGTGCCTAGAGGCAAGCCAGGTGTGCTGCCCGGGGTCTGCATACCTGCTCCTGAGGGGCCTGTGCCCTCCCTGCCCCAAGGAGCCATGTCCTCACACCTGTCCCTTTGGCCTGCACCCCAGGGGACCGGCTAAACGAGCACGTGGCCTACCACCGGCCGGCCGCCCTGCACCATTGGCTGGGCCAAGGCAAGCTGGCGGAGCACTTCTACCTCAAGGCCCTGTACCTCTGCAACTCGCCGCTGGAGTTCGACGAGGAGACCCTGTACTACGTGAAGGTGTACCTGGTGCTCGGTGGCATCATCTTCTACGACCTGAAGGTGGGTGGGGAGGGGCAGGGCTTGGGGTGTTCCCGGCCCCCTCGGAATGAGATCTCCACCCAGACCCCAGAGGCCTGGGTTCCAGCCTTCCTTAGGAATGGCCCAGTGGCCTCCCTAGAACTCTGCACATGGCTGGAGGAGCCGGCAAGGTTAGGAGACACAACCCAGTTCCCAAGATGGCCAGGCCCCACCCTCAGGAACTCAGTCTCAACCAGGGAGGCTGACACATGAGTGGGCAATGGTGGCCTCTGGGTAAAGAAGGGGGATTGTAGTCAGGGGGGCCCTCCTGGAGGAGGTGACACCAAAGCTGAGTCTTGACAGTCAAATGTCAAGTTGCATTTAACAAAGAAAACAGGGTTGGGAGAAGGACATTTCAGAGGACAGCAGCATCCTCACATTGAATCCACGTTGCAAGATGTAACCCAAATCCTGGCACCTCCTCTAGGAAGCCTGCCCAGGGTGCCAGCCTGCACTGAGCAACTCCTTCCTGGAGTCCCGAGACACCTTGAATCTTCACACCACCCAGGAAGGGTGGGGTGGGACCAGTATCTTACCATTGGGTTCACAGACAGGGAAACCCCAGCTCAGGGCAGGTGCAGTGGGGCGAGGCCCCAGCCAACCAGGCTGAGGCCTTGCTGGGTCGGGTGTGTCTCGAGGGGAGGGGCTGTGCTCCCTCTGCCTCAGCCCTGCAGGGGTGGAGAGCTGGGACTGGCAGACTCAGACCTGGGGTGTGTCCACCCCTCTGCCCAGCAGGCACCGCCTCTCCTCAGCATTGCACTGGCACCGTGTCAGTGCTCCTTATGGGCTGAGGGGCCAGGGCACTCCAGTCCAGGGGCCGAGATCTTGGGGGCCTTCGGACAACATGAGGAGCTGGGTCAGCCCTAAGACCCTGCCCCGTATCCCCCACAACAGGTCTGGGGCTGCCCGGGAGGCCTCAGCTCAGTGCTGGCGACACCTGATTGTCAGAAGTGGTCCCTGTGGCCTCCCAAGTCCCAGCCAGACATGGAGGTGCCAGGTGTCAGGCCCAAAGGGACGCTGCTCACCGCTCAGGGGCTCGCCTGGGACCCAGGGGGACGGACCTCCCAGAAGAGGCCTTTATCTCTCTTGGTGAAGCCTGCCGCCCACTGCACCTGTCCAGGAGAAAGGAAAGGGCCAAGTAGTACCTGAGAGGCCAAGTCCACGGTTGGGGTCGAGGGGCAGAGGCCTCCTTCACCTTCTTCCCATGCACAGTCCTCCTTCCCATGCACAGTCCTCCTTCCCATGCACAGCCCTACTTCACCTCCTTCCCATGCACAGTCCTCCATCCCATGCACAGCCCTCCTTCACCTCCTTCCCATGCACAGTCCTCCTTCACCTCCTTCCCATGCACAGTCCTCCTTCCCATGCACAGCCCTCCTTCCCATGCACAGTCCTCCTTCCCATGCACGGCCCTCCTTCCCATGCACAGCCCTCCTTCCCATGCACAGTCCTCCTTCCCATGCACAGTCCTCCTTCCCATGCACAGCCCTCCTTCCCATGCACAGTCCTCCTTCCCATGCACAGTCCTCCTTCCCATGCACAGCCCTCCTTCCCATGCACAGTCCTTCCCATGCACAGCCCTCCTTCCCATGCACAGTCCTCCTTCCCATGCACAGCCCTCTTTCCCATGCACAGTCCTTCCCATGCACAGTCCCCCTTCCCATGCACAGCCCTCCTTCTCATGCACAGTCCTCCTTCACCTCCTTCCCATGCACAGCCCTTTTTCACCTCCTTCCCATGCACAATCCCCCTTCCCATGCACAGTCCTCCTTTCCATGCACAGTCCTCCTTCACCTCCTTCCCATGCACAGTCCCCCTTCCCATGCACAGTCCTCCTTTTCATGCACAGCCCTCCTTCCCATGCACAGCCCTCCTTCATCTCCTTCCCATGCACAGCCCTGTGGGCCTCATCGTGAGTATGTTGTCAGCACAGGCCAGTTTCCCACAGGGAGGCCCCCTTGGAATTCCCCAAGGGCAGCTGTCTTTCCAAGGCTACACCCTCCTCATTGTATAGGAGGCTCTGGACCCAGGGCCCAGAGGAGTCGGAGAAAAAGCCAGGCTGGATGGAGCCTGGAAGGCTGGCAAAGAAGCAGGGGTAAATGGACATCTTTGCCAATTGCCTCTAAAATGGGGTCCCCTTTAGTCTACATGTGAGAGTGAGCCCTGGAATAGGGTGGATTAGGTGTGTCCTGGCTCAGCCTTCCACTCACTAGCTGCTGCACACACTACAGGCACATGGAAATGCACACGCAAATGCACACAGGCACAGACACACGCACACACAGGCATGCACACAGGGACATGCACACACAGGCACACAAACACGCACAGGCCGACGCAGAGACATATGCATTGGCTGGCTCCTTCCTGTTTAGTTGGGAAGCCCCCACCCCTTCAGGAGGCCTTTCCCTTCCACACCCCGGCTGAGTCTGGGGCCTCCTGGGCTCCCTTCTGCCACAGCCCGGGCCACCCTGTGTGGTCAGTGTTCACTCCCAGGTCCCTCAGACTGGGAGCAAGGACGTTAGGCTCAGCCACGCACCCAGCACAGAGTCCAGTGTTCGGCTGGGCCGGGGGCCATTGGATGAGCAGTGGCGGTGACTCGGGGCCTTCTCACGCCCCTGCTCCGTGTGTGGGGCGGGACAGTGAGGGAATGGACTGCTGGATCTTGGACTTTGTCGTTGGCCCTGGGAGCCATCTTGAGATGGTAAAGAGGGACAGGCCAGGCATGGGTCTTAGAGAGGTCCCTTGGGTGACCCCGATGTGGAGGAGGTGCCTAGGGAGAAGCCGGGTGGGGCATGGGAGGGTCAAGGAGGAGGTCTGGGAGATGGCATCCCAACCCAGGGATGGTGAGTTTGAGCCAAAGATGCATTGAAAATGGGAGTGGATGTCTGGGGAGTCACACTCCGTCAATATTTCAGGGAACATTGCCAGAGAGGACACCTGAGAGATGGTTTTGTACCTGGCCTGGCCTGTGGAGGGCCTGGAAATGGTCAGCATGGACACGGGCGAGAGGGGAGCCTGGGTCACTCAACGCAGTGCCCCTGCTGTGGCTTAGAGCCACGGGTCCTGCATGGAACTCTCAGAGCAGGCAGGATCTGCCCTGACCTCAGCCCATGGGGAAAGCAGCCACTGCCTGCAGAGAGGGTGGCACTGGGGCAGGAGGCTTGGGGTGAGTGGGGTGTAGGGACAGTCAGGAAGGCTTCCAGGGGTGTCAGGGTCATCCCCACCTCCTGCAGCTGAGACCACAGCAGTGTCACAGGCTTCGGGGCTCATGGGGTGAGCCAGCATTGGCTGGACATGTGGAATGACCTGGACACAGGAATGGCCTCTGGGAAGACGGGCTCCAAGTCCCCCTTTTGCTGACCATGACCTGTCCCCTTCAGGACCCGTTTGACGCAGCCGGGTACTACCAGCTGGCACTGGCAGCCGCCGTGGACCTGGGCAACAAGAAGGCACAGCTGAAGATCTACACGCGACCGGCCACCATCTCCCACAACTTCCTCCTGGACCGCGAGAAGTCGCTCTTCTTCTACCAGAAGGCCAGGACCTTCGCCACAGAGCTCAGCGTCCGCAGGGTCAACCTACCTCCTCTGCCATTCTGCGGGTGGGCCCGCTGGTTGGCCCCCAGTCACCCTCGCTGAGGACAGCATCCGAGGGAGTGGGATTTGTGCAAGGAGGTTGATCTCCTGCCTCTCCTGGTGTCTCCCGTGGCTCATTTTCTGGGTAATGGAGGCATGAAAGCAGGGTTCAAATAGCAATAAATGTGGGGTTTATTTGCAATAACATACTGAAGTCCCCATGGCATCCTTCCCTGTGTGCTTCCTGGGCTGTGTCTAGGGGCCAGCTCCTTCCCTGGTGGCAGCCCTCTGATCTTGGGGATGAGAAGGACCCTGAGTCCAACAGACCTGGGCCAGGTCACCATGAGCCTCAGTTTTCTTGGCGGCCAGAGGGGAGATGGTGGTGGAACTCCCTGGGCAGCTCCCTGCTCAGAGTTCTTGCTGTAGGCCTCGTGCCGCCCTTGCCTTTAACCTTCAGACCACTGTGATCGGATGTGGGGGCTGCCAGTGTCTCTGTTAGCCATTGAAGAAATAGAGGCACAGAGAGGTTAGGAGTCTGGCCCACCGTCACACAGCAGGTAGGGGCAGAGACACAGAGCCCAGTACACTGACCACCACACCACCCTGCCAGCCTGCAGTCAGGAAGGTGTCCCCCATTAGGACCCAAGGTCAGCTCCTGGACTTCTCTTGTGGTGTCAGGAGAGCCACAGGCCAGTAAGGGTAGTCCCTGGGATCCCTCACTCAGTGTCCTCTGCTCCCAGACTTGGTTGGGCCGAGCCTGGCCGGTCCCACCTCTGGCCACTGGTCAGCCGTGCGAGAAGTGAGATGCAGGGATCTCCGCCTGTGTAGACGCTGCTACCCAGTATTGAAAGCCTTATCTGGGCTGCCCCCCAGCCGTCCCTACATGCCCCTCCCCTTCCGGCCCCCGGCCCTCATCCCAGTCCCAGGAATCCCAGGTTTTCCTTCTTGGAATCTCTTGGCCCCAGGGAACACAGCTCACACGGTCTCTTTGCCAGTTTACGGCAAGAAAACCGAGGTTCAGAGACGACGGGTGTCCCACGTGATTCTCACATACACTGCACTCTCCCAGGCCCCTTTTTTAAACACTTTAAATGAGGTGACTTTCACATCACATGCAGTTAACTATTTCAACGCGATTAATGTGCTGGCATTTGTGCATTCACAGTCCTGTGCAACCACTCACACCATCTAGTTTCAAAATGTGTTCATCTCCCCAGAAGAAACCTCCCATCCTCACTAAGCAGTTACCCCTCCTTGCTATCCCCCAAGCCCCTCGTTGAATGGAAGGGGAAACTGAGGCCCGGAGAGAGACTTGCCAGTGGGCGGAGCTCTGATAATAAGGAATCAGGCACCCATCTGCTGCTTCAGTCCTGGGTTGGTTTTCCACCCAGCAGAGGTGACAGAGCCAGGAGGTTCTGGGACCCCATGCTTGCAACCAGAGCCCTGCCCCTAGCCTCCCCACCAGGGGGTAGCAGAGAGCTTTCCAGAACCGGCCGCGGGGCTGGTGGAAAGCAGCCGGTCAGAGCTGCTGACAAACCTCACGAAGACCCCAGATCGCTGTCTCTGTGGGTTGGGCTTGGGAATTGGAGAGGAGGCCGCATGATTGGAAACGTGAAGACAGCACGGCCTGGCTGGAGGAGCCGGAAGCGCCGTCACGTTGACTCAGGACACAGAACTCCTGCCCGCCGGGCCGGGCCTGCAGCCATTCTTCTTGGGGTGGGGTCCGCAGGTTCGGCTTGCTCTCGGCCCCCGACCTGCCTCAGAGTCCGGGGGGCTTTGGAACTCTGCCTCCCCATCTCCACCCACCCTGGCTGGTGCCATGAGGGGCCTGGATCCTGGGATCCTGTTCCTCTTGGGCAGCAGAGACTGGGGGACCAGAGGAGATGATGGGTCTTCAAGCCCCACATTCAAACCCCAGCCCACCACTGACAGTCTGGGGGTTCGGGATGAGGGAGTTGATGTCTCTGAGCCCCAGTTTTGTCACCACTAAAATGAGGCCGACATACTGGTGCAGAGTGCCAGTCCCCGGGCTAACAGAGGCCTGTTTCCTACTGAAAATACCTCTTACTCCTAGGAACAGCTCCAACACTAGGGAACACTCAACCCAAGCCAATTTGTCAGAGGCAGGTGAACCAGAGCGACTCCATCTTGAATGGGGGCTGGGTAAAGGGAGGCTGAGACCTGCTGGGCCGCATTTCCAGGAGGCTACGCATTCTTAGTCACAGGATGAGATAGGAGGTCGGCACAAGATACAGGTCATAAAGACCTTGCTGATAAAGCAAGTTGCAGTAAAGAAACCGGGCAAAGCCCACCAAACACAAGATGGCCACGAGAGTGACCTCTGATTGTCCTAACGGCTCATTATATGCTAATTATAATGCATTAGCTGCTACAAGACACTCCCACCAGCGCCATGACAGTTTACAGATGCCATGGCAACATCTGGACGTTACCCTACGTGGTCTCAGAAGGGAGGGCAGAAACTCTCAGTTCTGGGAATTGCCCACCCCTTTCCTGGAACACTCATGAATAGTCCAACCCTTGTTTAGCGTATGATCAAGAAATAATCATGAAAATGGGCAACCAGCGGCCTTTCGGGACACTCTGCCTATGGAGAAGCCATTCTTTCTTTTCTTTTCTTTTCTTTTCTTTTCTTTTCTTTTCTTTTCTTTTCTTTTCTTTCTTTCTTTCTTTCTTTCTTTTTTTTTTTTTTTTTTTTTTTTTTTTGACATGGAGTCTTGCTCTGTTGGCCGAACTAGAATGCAGGGGTGTGATCTTGGCTTACTAAAACCTCCACCTCCTGGGTTCAAGCGATTCTCCTGCCTCAGCTTTCTTAGTAGCTGGGATTACAGGCACCTGCCACCACGCCCAGTTAATTTTTTGTATTTTAGTGGCGACAGGGTTTTGCCATGTTGGAACAGGCTGGTCTCGAACTTCTCACCTCAGGTGATCCACCTGCCTCGGCATCCCAAAGTTATAGGATTCCAGGAGTGAGCCACTGCGCCCGGCCAGAGTAGGCATTCTTTTATTCCTTTTCTTTCCTAATAAACTTGCTATCACTTTATGGACTCTCCCCGAATTCTTTCTTCTGTGAGATCCAAAATACCTCTCTTGGGGTCTGGATCGGAACCACTTTCCAGTAACAAACTTGCTTAACCTCTCAGACCCTTTGTCTCTTCATCTGTAACCAAAGACAAAGCCTCCCCCAAGGTTCCAAAAGTGTGGAGAGAACGCACGGGAAACGAGGGGCACAGAGTTGGTGTGCAGAACCAATATCACAGACTGGGTGTCAAGCCACTGTCATACTGGAAGTAATATCATGCTCTCCCCCAAGTTATGAGGAACAATATCACAGGGGGGTGTGTACCTTCTCCGGTAGTGGGAGTAGTATCATCATCTCTTCTTTTAGATGACAGGAACGATGTCACAGGGTGGGTGTACAACCCGTGTGTTTTTGGAAGCAATGTCATTCTCTCTTCTAGGTTTTATGATTCACATCACAGGCGTGGTGTACACCCCTTGTTACACTGGATGGAGTCTCATCCTCTTTCCTTCAGTAACTTTAGAACAATATCCCATGGGGGTTGTATGTCTCTTCAATATTGGTAATATTACCATCTTCTCGTTTCCTGGATATAAGAAACAATATCACAGGAGGGGTGTACACCCCTTGCAATGTTGGTATTAATATCACCTCTCCTCTGTGATTATTAAGGACAAAATCCCAGGGTGGTTGTACGGTTCCTACTTTATTGGGAGTAATAACATCCATTCACCCCCTGGATATCAGGAACTATAGCACAGAAGAGTTGTCCACCCCCTTCGAAATTGTCATCCATGTCATCTTCTTCCCGCCTGGATATTAGGAACGATACCCCAGGTTTGGGGGCGGTGTACACCCACTGCGATATCGAAAGTAAAATCAGCCTCTTTCCCTCTGGATATTAGGAACTATATCACAGGTGTGTGTGCACCTTCTGGGATATTGGGAGTACTATCAGCCTCCACCCCGCTGCATATCAGGAACAGCATACAGGGGGCAGGGTGGTTACACTGCCTGCGATATTAAGACCAATACTCTTCTCTTTCCCCTGTACATTAGGAACTACATCACAGGGGTCTGTACACCTTCAGCGACATTGGGATTCATGTTATCCTCTCCCCCATTGAATGTCAAAAACGACATCACAGAAGGGTGTACACCCCCTGCAATATGGCCAGTAACATCATCGTCTCTACCTTTGGATACTAGGAACAACATCACAGAGGGTGTGCACACTCCCCTGCAATATTGGGCATAATGTTATCCTCTCTTCCCCTGGATATTAGAAACGATATCCCTGGTGGAGGGAGGTGGAGTACATTAAGAACAACATCACTGGGTGGGTGTACTCCCCCTGCGATATTGGGGGTAGTATCATCCTCTCTTGCCTAGGATATTAAGAACAATATCACAGGAGGGGTGTACAGCCACAGTCCCTGCGTTATTGGGAGTAATAGCGTCTTCTCCCACTCTAGATATAAGGAACAATATCCCAGGGTTTGTGTACATCCCTTGCGATATTGGGCATATTGTCATCGTCACCCAACGTGGGTATTGGGTGTAGTATCTCAAGGGGGTGTACACTTTCTTCGATATTGAAAGTAATGTCATCCTCTCCCCTCAGGATCGTAGGCTAAATATCCAGGGAGTTTTACAACTCCTGCGATATGGGCAGTAATATCATCCTATCCCCACTTGGATGTTAGAAACTATATCACAGGTGGCTGGACACATCTTGGCATATTGGGAGTCTTATCATCCTCTCCCATCTTGGATATTATGAAAAATATGAGAAACGAGGTGTACACCCGCTGAGATATTGAGAGTAATATTATGCTCTCCTCTTCGGGATATTAGGAACAATATCACAGGAGGTGAGTACAACCCCTGCGATAATGGGAGTAATATCATTCTCTCCCCTTGAATATAAGAAACAATATCACAGGAGGTTGTACGACCGCTGTGATACTGGGAGTCATATCATGTTATTCGGAACAATAGCACAGTGGGTGTGTAAAACCCCTGCGATGTTGCCACTACTATCATCTTCTCCATCCCAGGATATAAGGAACAGTATCACAAGGGGATGTACACCCCTGTGATATTGGGGATAATAGCTTCCTCTCCCCGGCTGGATGTGAGGGAAAATATCACAGTGGAGGTCGACGCCCCTTGCGATATTGGGAGTAATATCATCCTCTCGCACCTTGCATAGAAGGAACAAGATAACCGAAAGGAAGTACACACACTGCGGTAGTTTCCATTATGTCATCCTCTACCCCCTGGTTATTAGGAATACCATCATAGAGGAATGGATACTTTCCGCGATATTGGGAGGAATATCATTTTCTCCCCACCGGATATCAAGAAGGAGTCTATTAATTATTAATATTAATAAATATAATAATAATTAATACTAATACTCGACATTAACATTGACAATAAAGATACTAAACATTAACACTGATTAAAAATGTTAATGATTAGTATTAATAATTAATAATAACACTATTAATAATAAAATAATATCAACAATTAATGTTACTTAAATCACTACTACCTGATGCTGGCAAAAAAATCATTAATATTAAAAATTAATATTAATAATTGACATAATTATTAAAAATTAATTTTTGCCATCTATGATAATCTATTTAAAATAATTATCAATAATAATGGGAAAATATTAATAGAAAGTATTATTGATAATTATTACAATCGATTCTTGATGTTTCATAATTAATTATACCATTGTTACCTGAGCAATACACTGAGGGTGGAAACCCATCTGTGAAAGAGTTCATTATTTCCACAGGAGGAGACGATACTACTCACATTATGCAAAACAGGCTCTGAGACCACCATGACTCCCAATAGCCAAGGGGGGGAGAGGGGGTGGCTATTGGTCCCCACCTCGCGGGGGGTGGCTCACCCCCCTGCGAGGTGGCTCCCAATAGCCAAGGGGGGGAGAGGGGGGTGGCTATTGGTCCCCACCTCGCGGGGGGGTGGCTCACCCCCCTGCGAGGTGGCTCCCAATAGCCAAGGGGGGGAGAGGGGGTGGCTATTGGTCCCCACCTCGCGGGGGGGTGGCTCACCCCCCTGCGAGGTGGCTCCCAATAGCCAAGGGGGGGAGAGGGGGTGGCTATTGGTCCCCACCTCGCGGGGGGGTGGCTCACCCCCCTGCGAGGTGGCTCCCAATAGCCAAGGGGGGGAGAGGGGGTGGCTATTGGTCCCCACCTCGCGGGGGGGTGGCTCACCCCCCTGCGAGGTGGCTCCCAATAGCCAAGGGGGGGAGAGGGGGTGGCTATTGGTCCCCACCTCGCGGGGGGGTGGCTCACCCCCCTGCGAGGTGGCTCCCAATAGCCAAGGGGGGGAGAGGGGGTGGCTATTGGTCCCCACCTCGCGGGGGGGTGGCTCACCCCCCTGCGAGGTGGCTCCCAATAGCCAAGGGGGGGAGAGGGGGTGGCTATTGGTCCCCACCTCGCGGGGGGGTGGCTCACCCCCCTGCGAGGTGGCTCCCAATAGCCAAGGGGGGGAGAGGGGGTGGCTATTGGTCCCCACCTCGCGGGGGGGTGGCTCACCCCCCTGCGAGGTGGCTCCCAATAGCCAAGGGGGGGAGAGGGGGTGGCTATTGGTCCCCACCTCGCGGGGGGGTGGCTCACCCCCCTGCGAGGTGGCTCCCAATAGCCAAGGGGGGGAGAGGGGGTGGCTATTGGTCCCCACCTCGCGGGGGGGTGGCTCACCCCCCTGCGAGGTGGCTCCCAATAGCCAAGGGGGGGAGAGGGGGTGGCTATTGGTCCCCACCTCGCGGGGGGGTGGCTCACCCCCCTGCGAGGTGGCTCCCAATAGCCAAGGGGGGGAGAGGGGGTGGCTATTGGTCCCCACCTCGCGGGGGGGTGGCTCACCCCCCTGCGAGGTGGCTCCCAATAGCCAAGGGGGGGAGAGGGGGTGGCTATTGGTCCCCACCTCGCGGGGGGGTGGCTCACCCCCCTGCGAGGTGGCTCCCAATAGCCAAGGGGGGGAGAGGGGGTGGCTATTGGTCCCCACCTCGCGGGGGGGTGGCTCACCCCCCTGCGAGGTGGCTCCCAATAGCCAAGGGGGGGAGAGGGGGTGGCTATTGGTCCCCACCTCGCGGGGGGGTGGCTCACCCCCCTGCGAGGTGGCTCCCAATAGCCAAGGGGGGGAGAGGGGGTGGCTATTGGTCCCCACCTCGCGGGGGGGTGGCTCACCCCCCTGCGAGGTGGCTCCCAATAGCCAAGGGGGGGAGAGGGGGTGGCTATTGGTCCCCACCTCGCGGGGGGGTGGCTCACCCCCCTGCGAGGTGGCTCCCAATAGCCAAGGGGGGGAGAGGGGGTGGCTATTGGTCCCCACCTCGCGGGGGGGTGGCTCACCCCCCTGCGAGGTGGCTCCCAATAGCCAAGGGGGGGAGAGGGGGTGGCTATTGGTCCCCACCTCGCGGGGGGGTGGCTCACCCCCCTGCGAGGTGGCTCCCAATAGCCAAGGGGGGGAGAGGGGGTGGCTATTGGTCCCCACCTCGCGGGGGGGTGGCTCACCCCCCTGCGAGGTGGCTCCCAATAGCCAAGGGGGGGAGAGGGGGTGGCTATTGGTCCCCACCTCGCGGGGGGGGTGGCTCACCCCCCTGCGAGGTGGCTCCCAATAGCCAAGGGGGGGAGAGGGGGTGGCTATTGGTCCCCACCTCGCGGGGGGGTGGCTCACCCCCCTGCGAGGTGGCTCCCAATAGCCAAGGGGGGGAGAGGGGGTGGCTATTGGTCCCCACCTCGCGGGGGGGTGGCTCACCCCCCTGCGAGGTGGCTCCCAATAGCCAAGGGGGGGAGAGGGGGTGGCTATTGGTCCCCACCTCGCGGGGGGGTGGCTCACCCCCCTGCGAGGTGGCTCCCAATAGCCAAGGGGGGGAGAGGGGGTGGCTATTGGTCCCCACCTCGCGGGGGGGTGGCTCACCCCCCTGCGAGGTGGCTCCCAATAGCCAAGGGGGGGAGAGGGGGTGGCTATTGGTCCCCACCTCGCGGGGGGGTGGCTCACCCCCCTGCGAGGTGGCTCCCAATAGCCAAGGGGGGGAGAGGGGGTGGCTATTGGTCCCCACCTCGCGGGGGGGTGGCTCACCCCCCTGCGAGGTGGCTCCCAATAGCCAAGGGGGGGAGAGGGGGTGGCTATTGGTCCCCACCTCGCGGGGGGGTGGCTCACCCCCCTGCGAGGTGGCTCCCAATAGCCAAGGGGGGGAGAGGGGGTGGCTATTGGTCCCCACCTCGCGGGGGGGTGGCTCACCCCCCTGCGAGGTGGCTCCCAATAGCCAAGGGGGGGAGAGGGGGTGGCTATTGGTCCCCACCTCGCGGGGGGGTGGCTCACCCCCCTGCGAGGTGGCTCCCAATAGCCAAGGGGGGGAGAGGGGGTGGCTATTGGTCCCCACCTCGCGGGGGGGTGGCTCACCCCCCTGCGAGGTGGCTCCCAATAGCCAAGGGGGGGAGAGGGGGTGGCTATTGGTCCCCACCTCGCGGGGGGGTGGCTCACCCCCCTGCGAGGTGGCTCCCAATAGCCAAGGGGGGGAGAGGGGGTGGCTATTGGTCCCCACCTCGCGGGGGGGTGGCTCACCCCCCTGCGAGGTGGCTCCCAATAGCCAAGGGGGGGAGAGGGGGTGGCTATTGGTCCCCACCTCGCGGGGGGGTGGCTCACCCCCCTGCGAGGTGGCTCCCAATAGCCAAGGGGGGGAGAGGGGGTGGCTATTGGTCCCCACCTCGCGGGGGGGTGGCTCACCCCCCTGCGAGGTGGCTCCCAATAGCCAAGGGGGGGAGAGGGGGTGGCTATTGGTCCCCACCTCGCGGGGGGGTGGCTCACCCCCCTGCGAGGTGGCTCCCAATAGCCAAGGGGGGGAGAGGGGGTGGCTATTGGTCCCCACCTCGCGGGGGGGTGGCTCACCCCCCTGCGAGGTGGCTCCCAATAGCCAAGGGGGGGAGAGGGGGTGGCTATTGGTCCCCACCTCGCGGGGGGGTGGCTCACCCCCCTGCGAGGTGGCTCCCAATAGCCAAGGGGGGGAGAGGGGGTGGCTATTGGTCCCCACCTCGCGGGGGGGGTGGCTCACCCCCCTGCGAGGTGGCTCCCAATAGCCAAGGGGGGGAGAGGGGGGTGGCTATTGGTCCCCACCTCGCGGGGGGGTGGCTCACCCCCCTGCGAGGTGGCTCCCAATAGCCAAGGGGGGGAGAGGGGGTGGCTATTGGTCCCCACCTCGCGGGGGGGTGGCTCACCCCCCTGCGAGGTGGCTCCCAATAGCCAAGGGGGGGAGAGGGGGTGGCTATTGGTCCCCACCTCGCGGGGGGGTGGCTCACCCCCCTGCGAGGTGGCTCCCAATAGCCAAGGGGGGGAGAGGGGGTGGCTATTGGTCCCCACCTCGCGGGGGGGTGGCTCACCCCCCTGCGAGGTGGCTCCCAATAGCCAAGGGGGGGAGAGGGGGTGGCTATTGGTCCCCACCTCGCGGGGGGGTGGCTCACCCCCCTGCGAGGTGGCTCCCAATAGCCAAGGGGGGGAGAGGGGGTGGCTATTGGTCCCCACCTCGCGGGGGGGTGGCTCACCCCCCTGCGAGGTGGCTCCCAATAGCCAAGGGGGGGAGAGGGGGTGGCTATTGGTCCCCACCTCGCGGGGGGGTGGCTCACCCCCCTGCGAGGTGGCTCCCAATAGCCAAGGGGGGGAGAGGGGGTGGCTATTGGTCCCCACCTCGCGGGGGGGTGGCTCACCCCCCTGCGAGGTGGCTCCCAATAGCCAAGGGGGGGAGAGGGGGTGGCTATTGGTCCCCACCTCGCGGGGGGGTGGCTCACCCCCCTGCGAGGTGGCTCCCAATAGCCAAGGGGGGGAGAGGGGGTGGCTATTGGTCCCCACCTCGCGGGGGGGTGGCTCACCCCCCTGCGAGGTGGCTCCCAATAGCCAAGGGGGGGAGAGGGGGTGGCTATTGGTCCCCACCTCGCGGGGGGGTGGCTCACCCCCCTGCGAGGTGGCTCCCAATAGCCAAGGGGGGGAGAGGGGGTGGCTATTGGTCCCCACCTCGCGGGGGGGTGGCTCACCCCCCTGCGAGGTGGCTCCCAATAGCCAAGGGGGGGAGAGGGGGTGGCTATTGGTCCCCACCTCGCGGGGGGGTGGCTCACCCCCCTGCGAGGTGGCTCCCAATAGCCAAGGGGGGGAGAGGGGGTGGCTATTGGTCCCCACCTCGCGGGGGGGTGGCTCACCCCCCTGCGAGGTGGCTCCCAATAGCCAAGGGGGGGAGAGGGGGTGGCTATTGGTCCCCACCTCGCGGGGGGGTGGCTCACCCCCCTGCGAGGTGGCTCCCAATAGCCAAGGGGGGGAGAGGGGGTGGCTATTGGTCCCCACCTCGCGGGGGGGTGGCTCACCCCCCTGCGAGGTGGCTCCCAATAGCCAAGGGGGGGAGAGGGGGTGGCTATTGGTCCCCACCTCGCGGGGGGGTGGCTCACCCCCCTGCGAGGTGGCTCCCAATAGCCAAGGGGGGGAGAGGGGGTGGCTATTGGTCCCCACCTCGCGGGGGGGTGGCTCACCCCCTGCGAGGTGGCTCCCAATAGCCAAGGGGGGGAGAGGGGGTGGCTATTGGTCCCCACCTCGCGGGGGGGTGGCTCACCCCCCTGCGAGGTGGCTCCCAATAGCCAAGGGGGGGAGAGGGGGTGGCTATTGGTCCCCACCTCGCGGGGGGGTGGCTCACCCCCCTGCGAGGTGGCTCCCAATAGCCAAGGGGGGGAGAGGGGGTGGCTATTGGTCCCCACCTCGCGGGGGGGTGGCTCACCCCCCTGCGAGGTGGCTCCCAATAGCCAAGGGGGGGAGAGGGGGTGGCTATTGGTCCCCACCTCGCGGGGGGGTGGCTCACCCCCCTGCGAGGTGGCTCCCAATAGCCAAGGGGGGGAGAGGGGGTGGCTATTGGTCCCCACCTCGCGGGGGGGTGGCTCACCCCCCTGCGAGGTGGCTCCCAATAGCCAAGGGGGGGAGAGGGGGTGGCTATTGGTCCCCACCTCGCGGGGGGGTGGCTCACCCCCCTGCGAGGTGGCTCCCAATAGCCAAGGGGGGGAGAGGGGGTGGCTATTGGTCCCCACCTCGCGGGGGGGTGGCTCACCCCCCTGCGAGGTGGCTCCCAATAGCCAAGGGGGGGAGAGGGGGTGGCTATTGGTCCCCACCTCGCGGGGGGGTGGCTCACCCCCCTGCGAGGTGGCTCCCAATAGCCAAGGGGGGGAGAGGGGGTGGCTATTGGTCCCCACCTCGCGGGGGGGTGGCTCACCCCCCTGCGAGGTGGCTCCCAATAGCCAAGGGGGGGAGAGGGGGTGGCTATTGGTCCCCACCTCGCGGGGGGGTGGCTCACCCCCCTGCGAGGTGGCTCCCAATAGCCAAGGGGGGGAGAGGGGGTGGCTATTGGTCCCCACCTCGCGGGGGGGTGGCTCACCCCCCTGCGAGGTGGCTCCCAATAGCCAAGGGGGGGAGAGGGGGTGGCTATTGGTCCCCACCTCGCGGGGGGTGGCTCACCCCCTGCGAGGTGGCTCCCAATAGCCAAGGGGGGGAGAGGGGGTGGCTATTGGTCCCCACCTCGCGGGGGGGTGGCTCACCCCCCTGCGAGGTGGCTCCCAATAGCCAAGGGGGGGAGAGGGGGTGGCTATTGGTCCCCACCTCGCGGGGGGGTGGCTCACCCCCCTGCGAGGTGGCTCCCAATAGCCAAGGGGGGGAGAGGGGGTGGCTATTGGTCCCCACCTCGCGGGGGGGTGGCTCACCCCCCCTGCGAGGTGGCTCCCAATAGCCAAAGGGGGGGAGAGGGGGTGGCTATTGGTCCCCACCTCGCGGGGGGGTGGCTCACCCCCCCCTGCGAGGTGGCTCCCAATAGCCAAGGGGGGGAGAGGGGGTGGCTATTGGTCCCCACCTCGCGGGGGGGTGGCTCACCCCCCTGCGAGGTGGCTCCCAATAGCCAAGGGGGGGAGAGGGGGTGGCTATTGGTCCCCACCTCGCGGGGGGGTGGCTCACCCCCCTGCGAGGTGGCTCCCAATAGCCAAGGGGGGGGAGAGGGGGTGGCTATTGGTCCCCACCTCGCGGGGGGGTGGCTCACCCCCCTGCGAGGTGGCTCCCAATAGCCAAGGGGGGGAGAGGGGGTGGCTATTGGTCCCCACCTCGCGGGGGGGTGGCTCACCCCCCTGCGAGGTGGCTCCCAATAGCCAAGGGGGGGAGAGGGGGTGGCTATTGGTCCCCACCTCGCGGGGGGGTGGCTCACCCCCCTGCGAGGTGGCTCCCAATAGCCAAGGGGGGGAGAGGGGGTGGCTATTGGTCCCCACCTCGCGGGGGGGTGGCTCACCCCCCTGCGAGGTGGCTCCCAATAGCCAAGGGGGGGAGAGGGGGTGGCTATTGGTCCCCACCTCGCGGGGGGGTGGCTCACCCCCCTGCGAGGTGGCTCCCAATAGCCAAGGGGGGGAGAGGGGGTGGCTATTGGTCCCCACCTCGCGGGGGGGTGGCTCACCCCCCTGCGAGGTGGCTCCCAATAGCCAAGGGGGGGAGAGGGGGTGGCTATTGGTCCCCACCTCGCAGGGGGGTGGCTCACCCCCCTGCGAGGTGGCTCCCAATAGCCAAGGGGGGGAGAGGGGGTGGCTATTGGTCCCCACCTCGCAGGGGGGTGGCTCACCCCCCTGCGAGGTGGCTCCCAATAGCCAAGGGGGGGAGAGGGGGTGGCTATTGGTCCCCACCTCGCAGGGGGGTGGCTCACCCCCCTGCGAGGTGGCTCCCAATAGCCAAGGGGGGGAGAGGGGGGGTGGCTATTGGTCCCCACCTCGCAGGGGGGTGGCTCACCCCCCTGCGAGGTGGCTCCCAATAGCCAAGGGGGGGGAGAGGGGGTGGCTATTGGTCCCCACCTCGCAGGGGGGTGGCTCACCCCCCTGCGAGGTGGCTCCCAATAGCCAAGGGGGGGAGAGGGGGGTGGCTATTGGTCCCCACCTCGCAGGGGGGTGGCTCACCCCCCTGCGAGGTGGCTCCCAATAGCCAAGGGGGGGAGAGGGGGTGGCTATTGGTCCCCACCTCGCAGGGGGGTGGCTCACCCCCCTGCGAGGTGGCTCCCAATAGCCAAGGGGGGGAGAGGGGGTGGCTATTGGTCCCCCACCTCGCAGGGGGGTGGCTCACCCCCCTGCGAGGTGGCTCCCAATAGCCAAGGGGGGGAGAGGGGGTGGCTATTGGTCCCCACCTCGCAGGGGGGTGGCTCACCCCCCTGCGAGGTGGCTCCCAATAGCCAAGGGGGGGAGAGGGGGTGGCTATTGGTCCCCACCTCGCAGGGGGGTGGCTCACCCCCCTGCGAGGTGGCTCCCAATAGCCAAGGGGGGGAGAGGGGGTGGCTATTGGTCCCCACCTCGCAGGGGGGTGGCTCACCCCCCTGCGAGGTGGCTCCCAATAGCCAAGGGGGGGAGAGGGGGTGGCTATTGGTCCCCACCTCGCAGGGGGGTGGCTCACCCCCCTGCGAGGTGGCTCCCAATAGCCAAGGGGGGGAGAGGGGGTGGCTATTGGTCCCCACCTCGCAGGGGGGTGGCTCACCCCCCTGCGAGGTGGCTCCCAATAGCCAAGGGGGGGAGAGGGGGTGGCTATTGGTCCCCACCTCGCAGGGGGGTGGCTCACCCCCCTGCGAGGTGGCTCCCAATAGCCAAGGGGGGGGAGAGGGGGTGGCTATTGGTCCCCACCTCGCAGGGGGGTGGCTCACCCCCCTGCGAGGTGGCTCCCAATAGCCAAGGGGGGGAGAGGGGGTGGCTATTGGTCCCCACCTCGCAGGGGGGTGGCTCACCCCCCTGCGAGGTGGCTCCCAATAGCCAAGGGGGGGAGAGGGGGTGGCTATTGGTCCCCACCTCGCAGGGGGGTGGCTCACCCCCCTGCGAGGTGGCTCCCAATAGCCAAGGGGGGGGAGAGGGGGTGGCTATTGGTCCCCACCTCGCAGGGGGGTGGCTCACCCCCCTGCGAGGTGGCTCCCAATAGCCAAGGGGGGGAGAGGGGGGTGGCTATTGGTCCCCACCTCGCAGGGGGGTGGCTCACCCCCCTGCGAGGTGGCTCCCAATAGCCAAGGGGGGGAGAGGGGGTGGCTATTGGTCCCCACCTCGCAGGGGGGTGGCTCACCCCCCTGCGAGGTGGCTCCCAATAGCCAAGGGGGGGAGAGGGGGTGGCTATTGGTCCCCACCTCGCAGGGGGGTGGCTCACCCCCCTGCGAGGTGGCTCCCAATAGCCAAGGGGGGGAGAGGGGGTGGCTATTGGTCCCCACCTCGCAGGGGGGTGGCTCACCCCCCTGCGAGGTGGCTCCCAATAGCCAAGGGGGGGAGAGGGGGTGGCTATTGGTCCCCACCTCGCAGGGGGGTGGCTCACCCCCCTGCGAGGTGGCTCCCAATAGCCAAGGGGGGGAGAGGGGGTGGCTATTGGTCCCCACCTCGCAGGGGGGTGGCTCACCCCCCTGCGAGGTGGCTCCCAATAGCCAAGGGGGGGAGAGGGGGTGGCTATTGGTCCCCACCTCGCAGGGGGGTGGCTCACCCCCCTGCGAGGTGGCTCCCAATAGCCAAGGGGGGGAGAGGGGGTGGCTATTGGTCCCCACCTCGCAGGGGGGTGGCTCACCCCCCTGCGAGGTGGCTCCCAATAGCCAAGGGGGGGAGAGGGGGTGGCTATTGGTCCCCACCTCGCAGGGGGGTGGCTCACCCCCCTGCGAGGTGGCTCCCAATAGCCAAGGGGGGGAGAGGGGGTGGCTATTGGTCCCCACCTCGCAGGGGGGTGGCTCACCCCCCTGCGAGGTGGCTCCCAATAGCCAAGGGGGGGAGAGGGGGTGGCTATTGGTCCCCACCTCGCAGGGGGGTGGCTCACCCCCCTGCGAGGTGGCTCCCAATAGCCAAGGGGGGGAGAGGGGGTGGCTATTGGTCCCCACCTCGCAGGGGGGTGGCTCACCCCCCTGCGAGGTGGCTCCCAATAGCCAAGGGGGGGAGAGGGGGTGGCTATTGGTCCCCACCTCGCAGGGGGGTGGCTCACCCCCCTGCGAGGTGGCTCCCAATAGCCAAGGGGGGGAGAGGGGGTGGCTATTGGTCCCCACCTCGCAGGGGGGTGGCTCACCCCCCTGCGAGGTGGCTCCCAATAGCCAAGGGGGGGAGAGGGGGTGGCTATTGGTCCCCACCTCGCAGGGGGGTGGCTCACCCCCCTGCGAGGTGGCTCCCAATAGCCAAGGGGGGGAGAGGGGGTGGCTATTGGTCCCCACCTCGCAGGGGGGTGGCTCACCCCCCTGCGAGGTGGCTCCCAATAGCCAAGGGGGGGAGAGGGGGTGGCTATTGGTCCCCACCTCGCAGGGGGGTGGCTCACCCCCCTGCGAGGTGGCTCCCAATAGCCAAGGGGGGGGAGAGGGGGTGGCTATTGGTCCCCACCTCGCAGGGGGGTGGCTCACCCCCCTGCGAGGTGGCTCCCAATAGCCAAGGGGGGGAGAGGGGGTGGCTATTGGTCCCCACCTCGCAGGGGGGTGGCTCACCCCCCTGCGAGGTGGCTCCCAATAGCCAAGGGGGGGAGAGGGGGTGGCTATTGGTCCCCACCTCGCAGGGGGGTGGCTCACCCCCCTGCGAGGTGGCTCCCAATAGCCAAGGGGGGGAGAGGGGGTGGCTATTGGTCCCCACCTCGCAGGGGGGTGGCTCACCCCCCTGCGAGGTGGCTCCCAATAGCCAAGGGGGGGAGAGGGGGTGGCTATTGGTCCCCACCTCGCAGGGGGGTGGCTCACCCCCCTGCGAGGTGGCTCCCAATAGCCAAGGGGGGGAGAGGGGGTGGCTATTGGTCCCCACCTCGCAGGGGGGTGGCTCACCCCCCTGCGAGGTGGCTCCCAATAGCCAAGGGGGGGAGAGGGGGTGGCTATTGGTCCCCACCTCGCAGGGGGGTGGCTCACCCCCCTGCGAGGTGGCTCCCAATAGCCAAGGGGGGGAGAGGGGGTGGCTATTGGTCCCCACCTCGCAGGGGGGTGGCTCACCCCCCTGCGAGGTGGCTCCCAATAGCCAAGGGGGGGAGAGGGGGTGGCTATTGGTCCCCACCTCGCAGGGGGGTGGCTCACCCCCCTGCGAGGTGGCTCCCAATAGCCAAGGGGGGGAGAGGGGGTGGCTATTGGTCCCCACCTCGCAGGGGGGTGGCTCACCCCCCTGCGAGGTGGCTCCCAATAGCCAAGGGGGGGAGAGGGGGTGGCTATTGGTCCCCACCTCGCAGGGGGGTGGCTCACCCCCCTGCGAGGTGGCTCCCAATAGCCAAGGGGGGGAGAGGGGGTGGCTATTGGTCCCCACCTCGCAGGGGGGTGGCTCACCCCCCTGCGAGGTGGCTCCCAATAGCCAAGGGGGGGAGAGGGGGGTGGCTATTGGTCCCCACCTCGCAGGGGGGTGGCTCACCCCCCTGCGAGGTGGCTCCCAATAGCCAAGGGGGGGAGAGGGGGTGGCTATTGGTCCCCACCTCGCAGGGGGGTGGCTCACCCCCCTGCGAGGTGGCTCCCAATAGCCAAGGGGGGGAGAGGGGGTGGCTATTGGTCCCCACCTCGCAGGGGGGTGGCTCACCCCCCTGCGAGGTGGCTCCCAATAGCCAAGGGGGGGAGAGGGGGTGGCTATTGGTCCCCACCTCGCAGGGGGGTGGCTCACCCCCCTGCGAGGTGGCTCCCAATAGCCAAGGGGGGGAGAGGGGGTGGCTATTGGTCCCCACCTCGCAGGGGGGTGGCTCACCCCCCTGCGAGGTGGCTCCCAATAGCCAAGGGGGGGAGAGGGGGTGGCTATTGGTCGCCACCTCGCGGGGGGTGGCTCACCCCCCTGCGAGGTGGCTCCCAATAGCCAAGGGGGGGAGAGGGGGTGGCTATTGGTCCCCACCTCGCGGGGGGTGGCTCACCCCCCTGCGAGGTGGCTCCCAATAGCCAAGGGGGGGAGAGGGGGTGGCTATTGGTCCCCACCTCGCGGGGGGTAGCTCACCCCCCTGCGAGGTGGCTCCCAATAGCCAAGGGGGGGAGAGGGAGTGACTATTGGTCTCCTGCCATATTGGTAGTATGGTCCGCCTCTTCCCTCCATGGATATTAGGAACAATATCCCAGGCTGTGTTTACGCCTCCTCCTCTATGGGTAGTCATATCATCCTCTCCCTTCCAACATATTAATAACTATATCACAGGGCGGGTGAGCATAGCCTGCGATACTGGAATTATAATCATCCTGTGCCCCTCCGGATACTATTAACCGTAACACGGAAGAGCTCTTCCCTCCCTGCGATATTGAGAATAGTATCATACGCTTCTTCCGTGAATATTAGAAGCAATATTTCCAGGTTGCTGTCCATTCGTTGTTATGTTGGGAGTCATGTCTTCCTCTTTCCCCCTAGATATTAGCATTAATGTCACAGCGTGATTGTACAGCTACTGCGATATGAAAACTAATGTCATGATCTCAGTTCCTGGATATTAGGAACGACGTCACAGGTAGGTGTACACCCCTTTCGTTATTAGGAGTAATAATATGATTAATTATTAATAATCAATGATCGATTTTGATAATTATCAATGACACTATTAATTAATATGATACCGTTATTAATTTTGGATAACTATTTTTCATATATGATTCTACACGCTTAAAATTAATTATTAATTTTAATGTCATATAACAATATTATTAGTTCTTAATATGAATCATTATTTTATTACCAACATCTCTTAGTAGTGATTTAAGCAACATTAATTGCTTATATCATTATTTTATTATTAATAATAGATATTACTATTAATTATTAATACTAATCATTAATATTTTTAACCAGTATCAATTTCTACTATCTTTACTCTGATTATTAATATCAATTATTATTATTAATTTTTTATATTTATTAATATTAATAATTAATAGACTTGTTCCTGATATCCGGCAGGGAGAGGATGATATTACTGCCAACATTGAATAAAGTGTACACCCCTTTATGATGTTATTCCTGATAGCCGGGGGTATAGGATAACGTTATTGAAACTATCGCAGTGGGTGTGTATCCCCTCGGTCGTCTTGTTTCTTGTATCCTGGGTAGAAGAGGATGATATGACTCCCAATATTGCAGGGGGTGTAGACCTCCCCCGTGATAGTGTCCCTAAGACGCAAATGTGGACAGGATGATATTTCTTCCTATTTCGCAGTGGGTGCACGCCACCCCTGTGATATGATTCCAGAGGAGGACCCAAGCTTTGGGGAGGATGCTGTCAGCGTCACCCAGTGAGCTGCTCAGAGCTGGAGCCACAGAGCAGGTGAGGAGCCCTGGCCACGTCCCCGTGTGCACTGAGAAGCTGGGGTGGGGGCACACCCCCAGAGGCAGATACAAACAGTGGACCACGCGCCATCCTCCTGCCCAGAGGATTCTCAGGTCCCAAGGGACCACCAAGGCCTGCAACCCAGGGACACACCACCTGACCCTCATGCCCAGGCCTCCTGGACCAGGCGATGTCCCGTACAGGCAGGCAGTCTGGGCTTGGGGCTAGGACAGGGGTGGGTGGTCCTGCTAGCCAGGCCTCCTTCTCCCTACCAGCTGGGCTGGTGGCACTGTAGTTTTGGTCCCAGCAACATATTGTTGCCCACTTTGACCACACCAGTCCCTGGCTCCCCGGTTAAACCCAGGGCTGTCCAACCCACCTACACAGGCCCCACATACCCAGTGCCCACCAGGCTCCTGTCAGCCAGGAGGACCCGTGCTCATCCCCTGAACTATCCGTGGGAGCCTGCATCCCGCAGGGACCCACATCTCGGGGCCAACCTCCATGGGGTCCTCTTGGTTGTGGTGGCAGGGGTTGGGGGGGAGTTGACCTCCAGCCCTCCCTCCCATCCTGGTCACTGTGTTTTGTGGGGATCATTCAGTCCTGGGCCCAAGTGCAACAGTCTTCCGGTTCTGGTTTGAGCTGGATGGTAACAACACTTGAAGTCATTCACACAAGGATTGGCTTCAATAAAATGCATCAAGGGACTGTGGAGGACACAGATCAGCCTCCAGAGCAGTTACACCTGGTGACTTAGCCAGTGCAGGCTGGGGAATGGAAAAACTGACCCCTGACCTCCCCACCTACCCTTCCCACCAGATGTCAGTAGTGGCCAGGGATCCCTGACTTCAGTCAGAGGCAGACAGCACAGTTGCTGCCTCCTTTGATCCCATCCCAGGGCCCACAGGGCCTGGAGAAACCTGGCAGGGGCTGAGTTGGGAGAATCAGGCAGGCAGATGCCAAGTAAAGAATGTGAGGGACTGGGTATGAGGGACACTGAGGGCACAGGGTCTGCTCACGCTGGGGAGGTGGCAGTGAGACATACAGTAGCCAAACCTCCACAGGCACCACCCTACTGCCAGGCACACGTGGTTCCCATAACAACCTCAACGGCTGCAGGAAGGTTCTTCATCAACAAAAGGGGAGGAGACACCCACACCCACATAGGCATTGGTGCCCACACATATCAGAGAAGAAAATTGCTGTTGTGCGCAAGGTGTGGGGAAAGGGGTAATGTCCCCTTCCTTCCCGTGGTGGGTCCAAAATTACCTGTTCCTGCCAGCATCCCCACCCCCAACTCCACAAGCTGCTGACCTGCACCACAGTGCCATGCCACGTGCCAGGAACAGCTCAGCGGTACATCCCAAAGGGTGCTACCGTGGAGTGGCTGTACTGGGCAGGGGACACGTTTCCTAGTCACAGAGGTTTTCTTTACCGCTCACCATCCCTGTGTCTCCGTTTCCCCCACTGTGGCAGTGTAAAAATCTCATCTTAAAGACTAGGAACTCAGAAAGGTCACCACACGTGGTGAAATGGTGGGGGTGAACCTCCCTGTCTTGGTCCTCTTGCTCCAGGACTGATGTCCATTGGGACATGGCCAGGCCAGCATCCTGGGGAGGGCTGCATTCCCTGCCTGGGGAACCTTGCTCCCAGTTAGGGATCGCTGGAGTTGAGGCCCCTAATGGATTGGGGGAGGCACAGGGGTAGAATGGAGGTAGCCCTATCATATGGGCCTGTGTAGACCCCAGAAAGCCAGCACTAAGTTCAGACTCTTGTCTGAAGCTGGCCACATGAAAGTATTTGGGTTTTGGGGTGTGATGAGGGCCTGGGGTCAGGGAACAAATTGTTCTGGTTTGGACACACAGGAGGTTCTCTGCAGCTCTCTTAGGTACAGGGTATGTTGCTAAGTATATGCTTTTAAAAACCCTAGGAGGAAGGGGCACCTAGAAGGGGTCGTGAAGCCAAGGGCATGGTCCAGTCTTTCTACCTCCCCAGCTGAAGACTGGCTGGAAGACAATTCTCCAGAGTTTCATAACAAAGAAGAGAAAAAAGAAATCAAAAAGACCTGGAGGATAGGCAAGCTAATGAGGGCTGACTGGGATTACCCTGCCTAATCCTCAAAACAAGCCTTCCCTATCTGTCCTTTGGTCTAGGTGAGGAAACAGGTCACCGTAGGACATTCAGACCCTGGGCAGGCAGCTGGCAGCCTGGAGCCCAGGAGGTGCAAACACATTTTCACTAAGGCACGTCCTGCACAGCCCTAAATCCATTCAACCTTGAGTCAATACAGCACATGCTTCTGTGAGCACAGGGTTGGGGCTAGGGTTACAGATTAACAGCATCTCAAGGGAGAAGAATTTTTCTCATTACAGATCAAAATGGACTTTCTTATGTCTTCGTCTTTCTCCATAGACACAATAACAGTCTGATCTCTCTTTCTTCCCCCCACACACATAAAGTGTCACCACTGTATGTCAACCACTGGGGGACAGGCTTCAGCTTACACCCACCTTCCAAATTCCACCCTGTCACCTTGGCAGAAGCTGGCCAGGAATTGGGGCCAATGGATGGGTGGGGTCTGCACACGACACCGTGTTCAGGTCCCCATGTCGGCTTCACACATGGGTGGTGGCCCTGCAGTTCCAGGTGCCACACACATGCCAGCCCCTGCTCGGGCCCTGATTTTTGAGGAGGGGGAGCAGCAGAACCCGGGCTCTGACCGCACAGTGCCACTCACACCCACAGACGATTCTCCACACAGTCATCATATCTCGGTCCTGGCCACCTCCCCCTGCAGGGCCTCAGCTCTTTCCCGGGACTCACGTGGTCCTTCACATGCAGCTCTGGTAGGATGCATTGGTCTGTACCCAGGGGCTCTAAGGTGACAATGGTCACGCTCATGCAGAGTGCAAGGGCACAGGCTGGGTGCCCATTGTGGGGACTCTGACGGCAGCACTCCCAGACTATCATCGGGCATGTTGGCCCCCAGGCTTAGCTAGGTCACTAGCAGTAGGAGTGCACTGCTCTGGACTCTGCAGGAGGAGGACAACTGTCACCACATCTTGATGTTCTCCTGCTGGTGTCACTCTGTGCTTCTCATCTCCTGGTTATAGGATTCAGGGCAGACTCTCTGAACACCTTGTGGGAAACAGCAGAGTCCAGCAGAGAAGAGGAGAAAAGCTCAGCTGCAAAGATAAAAAAATGGCAGGTGTGACATGGGCCCACATTCAGATTCTGTATTTGGATGAGGTCTTCCGGAACACCTGCCCGCATTGGATAATACTTCAAATATATGTGTGTGTGTATATATATACATATACTATATATATATAAATATAAATATACATATACGTGTGTGTGTGTGGTGTGTGTGTGTGTGTGTATATATATATATTTTTTAGACAGAGTCTCACTCTGTAGCCCATGCTGGAGTGCAGTTGCGTGATCTTGGCTCACTGCAACCTCCACTTGCTGGGTCCTGTTCCAAGCAATTCTCCTCCCTCAGCCTCCCGAATAGCTGAGATTACAGACATGCACCACCATGCCGGGCTAATTTTTTGTACTTTTCGTAGAGATGGAGTTTCACCATGGTGGCAAGGTTGCTCTTGAACTTCTGGCCTCGGGTGATTCACCCACCTTGCCCTCCTAAAATGCTAAGATTACAGGCATGAGCCACAGTACCCGACCCATTGTGGCAGGTTAATCACAGAGAAAAAGAAGGCCCTGACCCAGCACGAAGATGATGAAAAGGGGTAAGAGCAGCTCTCTCACCTATGGTGTGGCCAGGCGCTTCCAACTTTCAACATAAGGGACACTAAATAGCTTTCCCAACAAAAACAACTGAGATGTTGGGTAAAACCTACCAAAATGCATCTTTGTAAGTGCATTACTGAGCTGGCATTGAAGGACTGAATCCACAGCAGTCAATAAAGAATTGGCAGGAAACAAAGTGGAAATTTTTTTCTGTTTAGACAGTTGCACAGTGGATGGGGCATCAGAAACAAAACTGTATGTCTCTCCAAAATGAGGTCAGAAATCTGACATCTTAGACTTAAAATGAAAGCCCACCTCAGAGCAGGAGCAGCGAGGAGAGCAGCTGTCCCTGCATTGGTGCTGGGTGGAGGGAAAACCCTGACCCTGAGAACCGACGAGAACAGTCCTCCAGGAGTTCATGCTGGAAGACCTGGAGAGCATGGGTCAAATCGACGTGGCACCAGTCGGCTGCTCACTTCACCTCTACCCCATGTGAGTGAACATCTTTGCTGAAACAATGCAACCCTGTCCTCAAAATATCTCCCCACATAAAATTCCAAGGAAGATAAGTCCGCGTGCAAAAAGTTACAAAACTTAAGTAAACAAAGTACTGTGGATACATCCAATAATTCAAGAAACAAATTCAACAGAGCCACAAAAATCCAAAAGGTGGAAAAGATCAACTGCTGGCAAAGGATCCACTGCTGTTGCTCCTGTTAAGAGACTGCATTTCATAAAAAAGTAAACACGCCCCTCTGTGGCCTCACACTTGCCTTCTCAGGCATGTCTGCCCCAGAAATGCCCTTGCACTGTCTTCTCCAAGAGACATGTACGGGGCAAAATATTTAGGCAGTGATTGTAGAAATAGAAAACACCTGAAAGCCATCCAAACACACCTCTATCAAGGGAAAAAGCTGGCATAGTCATATTGTGGAATATGATACAGCTGTGAAAATGAACTGCAGTTAGAAGCATCAACAATGAAAAGTTACAGTGAACAAAGGAAATGACTGAAAAATACACTGCTATTCCATATACAATTCACAAACCATAACATATGACATTGCTTAATAATATACACAGAAATGATAAACCTTATGAAAAGCAAGACAAACATTAACACATCAGTCCTATGTCTGGGTGAAGAAGGGAGACCCAGGTGATCAAGGAAGGGCATATTGTAGCCTTTCAAGACAGTTGATACTAATGGATGATGACATCAGTGCAATTATTAATCTTTGGTATTATGCATTCAGTTTTGTTTGTTGGTTGGTTTTTGAGGCAGAGTTTTGCTCATGTAGCCCAGACTAGAGTGTAATGGCATGATCTCAGCTCACTGCAACTCCTCTCTCCTGGGTTCAAACAACTCTCCCACCTCAGCCTCCCGAGTAGCTGAGATCACAGGTGCCTGCCATGATGCTCAGCCAACTTTTTGTATTTTTTTAGTAGAGACGGGTTTCACTGTGTTGCCCAGGCTGGTCTTGAACACTTGACCTCAAATGATCCACCTGCCTCAGCCTCCGAAAGTGCTGGGATTACAGGCATGAGCCACCGTGCCCACCCAAATTTTATAGACTCTTACGTGTCATATATTTCATAATTAAACATAAAAAATGAAATATTTACTGTCGTTTGTAAATGAAAGAGCAACAAAAATGTTGCAAACTTTTCAACATCAAACCTGTTGTATAGCTCATAGTGACCCTCGTATTAAGCTGTGGTAAGTTCCAAGTTGTATTTCACTGTCATTTTCTGAAAACTAGGTGAACAGATGAAAAACAGATTTCAGTTTTAAAACAAGATATTAAGATAATGTTACTGGTTGAAGGTGTCCAGATTCTTCGTGCCTTGAACAAAGACTTGGACACAACGCAAAAATGGAGCAAGGAAAGAATGAAGCAGCAAAGCAGAGATTGACGGAAAATGAAAGCACACTCCACAGGGTGGGAGCGCCTGAGCACAGGGAGCCCGTTACTGAAGTCTCTGGGGTTGGAATCCCCTCTAGAGGTTTCCATTGGTTACTTGGTGTGAACCCTATGTAAATGAAGAGGAGGAAGTACAATTACAAAGTCGTGTACTCGGTGTATGCCCTGTGTAAATGGAGAGGTTATTTCCTGTCATAGCCCAAGAGTTTCCATTTGATTTAGTTCTCCGAAGTCAGGGTGAATCGGCCTTCTGTTCCTGCCTCCAGACCCTTTCTCCTGCCTCCGTGGAATGGATGGCAGGACATGGAAAAGTGTTCTGTCCAAATGACATGCCCCAGGGCACTGGCAGCTGAGGACGAGAGGGAACCAGTTGGTGCCACTGAGGAACGCTCACCCGTGTCTCCACACCGCACAGAACAAAGTGAGTGTCCTTGGCCTGAACCCTCTGAAGTGAGTATCTCGCCTCAGGGCTTTCATGAAACCCTTTTTTGGACAGGGTCGTTCTCTCTCCTTCTGTAGCCACAAGGCAGCAGGGATAGCCCCTCTCTCGCTGAAGTTCTTCTAAAAAAAAAAAAAGAGAATAAAATAATAGAATTAATGTAATGAATAATAAAATAATGAAAATGAAACTTTTTTTACAGAAGCAGCTCTGGAATTTCATGTATTGGTGGCATTAAAAGCAGAAAAGGGGCCTATAGGCGTGGTGGAGTGGCTCACGCCTGTAATCCCAGCACTTCGGGAGGCCGAGGCGGGAGGATCACAGGGTCAGGAGATCGAGACCATCCTGGCTAACACGGTGAAACCCCATCTCTACTAAAAATACAAAAAATTAGCCAGGCATGGTGGCGGACACCTATAGTTCCAGCTACTCAGGAGGCTGAGGCAGGATAATGGCGTGAACCCACGAGGCAGAGCTTGCCATGAGCTGAGATTGTCTCACTGCACTCCAGCCTGGGCAACAGAGCAAGACTCTGTCTTAAAAAAAAAAAGAAAAAGAAAAGAAAAGAAAAGAAAGTGGGCCTATTATAGAGCTCAATTTAATGGCAAAATTTAAGGAAAGAATAAAAAGACTCTGCTAATAGTGATGACATGAGCTGCTCATATTGCCATTTTCTCTGGGAACCAATATTGGGGAGGAGGTGGAACCACCTGCCACCAGGCTCCAGGTGATTTTCAGGCTGTTCCCCAAAATCACTGCAGCCTCTTCCCTGCTCGTCCCTTGATGCTGCTGCCGCGCCGGGTGTCCTGTGTGGTAGGAGGCACCTCGGCAGCTTCCAGTGGGATAGGCTTGTGGCATTCTGAGCCTGAATGCCGTGATCACTAGGAAGTGAGGAGACACAAGCAGGAAGGGTTCAGGGAAGGAGCGGCCGCTTCTCATGGATCAGTCTCAGGCCTGAGCTGGGAAGAATCCCCTTTCAGGACAATGGCTCCAGGCTGAGGTCAACGCTGTTTCTGTGCATTATGATGACTGACCTGCATCCACAGGGAAACGTATCCGGGCTCCTTTTTTCCAGGCGATGTTGGGAACACCTTGAAATGGGCACTGGTGGATTTCAATTCCAGCCTTCCAGAAGCCGCTCCAAATGGAAATTGAGCTAAGGGATGTAGCTGGAGTAAGTAAACAGCTTTAGGTCCTGAACAACAATTTTCACACACAGTATAGTATGCAGGGAAAAATGAAGTCTCAGGACCCCAATTCACAGCCAAAAAGAAAAAAAACATTAAGCTGGAAGCCGAATCGTGCAAGAAACTGCCTTTCCTTTGGTTCCTAAGCAGATAGCTACAGATAAAGGGTTACATATCTCCACAGGAAGCTGGTCTATATTCACTTTATCTTATGTAAAGGACTCATTTGCCGCATGTGAGATGAAGACATAACTGACCATTCCCCACCTGCTCTCTTTCTCTTGCAACCTGAGGACGACCACAGGCTCCCTCTTTCCCCTCCAGCCCACCTTTTTCCTCCAGCCCACCCTTCCCTTCCAGCCCACCCTTCCGCTCCAGCCCACCCTTCCCCTCCAGCCCACCCTTCCCTCCAGCCCACCCTTCTCTCCAGCCCACCCTTCCCCTCGTGCCCACCCTTCTCTCCAGCCCACCCTTTTCCTCCAGCCCACCCTTTTCCTCCAGCCCACCCTTTTCCTCCAGCCCACCCTTCCCTCCAGTTCACCGTTCCCTCCAGCCCACCCTTTTCCTCCAGCCCACCCTTCCTCTTTAACTACTGAAGCCCTCAAAATCATCTTGGGAGGAAGGCACAGACCACACACTGTTTCTGTGATTCTGTGGTTTTTTTTCCAAGCATGTCCTTAACCTTGGCAGAATTAACTTTTAAATGGATTGAGATCGGTCTCAGGTACCTTTTGGTTTACAATCGCATGCCTCAGCCATCGCACGGCTCTCTGGCCTTTGTCCTCTTTTACCAAAAGAGGAGGGTGAATTCCATGATCCTAAAACCCCTTCAGCTCTCCATAGGTTTCTAGGGGGACACAATTACCTAAGAGATTAGAGAGAGCATCATAAAATATAAGTAGACGGTGTGTGGCAGTTAAGGTTAAGTTTGCTGCATAAAACAGAAGATTCAAGCTAACAGAGGCTCACACATATAAAGGTCTGTCTTTTCACATGAAAGAAATCTGAAGGCAGGCAATCCTCCCCTGTGCACTGGATCTGTGATCTTATCAGAGAGCCCAGTTTCTCCTATCATTCCCTCAGGCACTTTGACTGAAGGTGGTTGTATCTTCTAGGTCACCTCATGCCCCAAGAGAGCAGCTTTGTTCCTGCAATCACAGCTGCATTCAAAGCAGCAGGAAAAAGAAAAAATAAAACAACGTCGTACTCAGTAGTTTGGCTTCTTTTAAGTCCTTTTGGATGTCCTGCTCAACAATTCTACTTATATCACATGGGCCAGAATGCACGAACATGGCCACATGGATGTACAAAGACAGCTGGGAAATGAAGCATTTAGTGCAGAGCCTTGGTCAGAAGAGGAGGAAGAAATGGATGTTGAACCAACTGTTTCTGTCACATGGCGTTTTAGTTGAGCTTGGAAGGATGAGTGGGTTATTCACAGACAGGCTTGGAGAGAGACACAAGCAAGGATTGTGTGTGGAAGAAGCACGTCGGGAATTCGCAGGATAAAAAGAGTCTCTCTCTCACTGCAGATTCTTCTTGCTAAAAACTCAAGGGCTTCTGAATTATTTCCATACTTTTTCTTTCTGAATTTAGAAGATTTACAATTCAATTACATGTAACGCTGAGACATCATCTTCTTGGGGATTGTTTAAACACTAGTCTGTTTGGGTTGGGAAAGAGAAACCTAAGACCCAAGTGCAGGGGGAGGGAGTTTCAAGGTTTCTGGAACAAAATGCTGGAAGGAATTCAGGCAAAATATTCCGTGGTCTTCTGACTGCTCTCTGGTGCCTGTTGTGAAGTCTAAAAGCTGTGATGGTCCCCAGGAATGGCTGCGTTTTGAAAGCTTTTCTAGGAAAGTGCTTGAGCTGGGCTACATTGTTAGCTCTCTGCTTCACAGAAAGAGCCTTCTCGAAGTCCAGAGGGCACTTAGATAAGACGGATTACATGGCACTCAAGGTTTCCTCCGTGGCTTTCTTGCAGACATCTCTGGGGCATCAGAAGCAAGGGTCAACAACTCAGTGTCATAGAAATTTTAAAATGAATCAAATATTTGGATGGAAGGAGAAACCTTCAAAATTATGCCTATTATTTAGCATTTTATCTTCCACAAAGCAAAACAAAGCTATAAACTTCTCACTGTAACTGTGACGGAAAAGAATCCTAAAACATTTTGTCTTAGCCTGTTTTCTGCTTCTCTTAGCAGAGTGCCTGAGACTGGGTAATTTACAAAAACAGAGATTCACTTCTCACAGTCCTGGAAGTGGGAAGTACAAGGTTAAGGGGTGGTGGGCATCTGGCAAGGACCTTTGTGCTGTGTCATCCCACAGGAAGGAGGAAGGGCAAGAGAGGATGAAGGAGTAAGAGGGGTCAAACTCACTTTTGTAACAGACCAACTCTTGTGATAAGGAACCCACTCCCCCAATAACAACATTAGTCCACACATGAGGGCGAAACCCTCATGACCTGATCACCCCTTAAAGATCCCTCCCCTCAGCACTACTGCATGGGGGATTCAGTTTCCAACACTTGAAATTTGGGGGACACTTTCAAACCATAATAAGAAAGAAATGGCAAACATAAATTACTTATACAGTGTTTATCACTAATAATAAGGCATGCACAAAACATCATTTATAGTCTATATTCACTGTACTATGTTGTGCTCTATTTTCATGTGAATTCATGCAAAGAAATAAAAAACAAAGAGAAAGATTTTTGAGACAGGTATTAAGAAACAGCACCATAACATTAGTTAAACTGAGAAACTGGTGGAAGTAATTGCTTTAAAAACCTTTTTTATTTGCTGGTTGTTTGGAAGTCAGTGGTGACATTTCAAGGAGGAGTTGTCATTGGGAAGGCAGATTTCAGGAGGCTTTAGTAAGAGTGCGTGAGGAAGATGGGGAAGGAAGGAGGACAGGTGACTTAGAAAGATTCTTGGTGGCAACTGGAAGTACAGAAATAGAATGGTGACTTCAGTGAGAAGCAATTCAAGGAATGTTGTGCTTTTGCTTCTCTCTTTCTGCCCTTCTCCCCATTTCTCTTTCCATCTCTCTCCCCATCTCTCTTTCCATCCCTCTCCCCATCTCTCTTTCCATCTCTCTCTGCCTCTCACTTTGTCTGTCTCTGTTTCTCCCTCTCTGTGCCTCTCTCCTGGTTGCTCTGTCTCTCTCTGTCTCTTTTTAAGATTCCATGTGTGTCTCTGTCTCTCTCTTCCCCTCATCTCTTTCTCCATCTTTCTATGTCTCTCTGTGTCTCTGCTTCTCTGACTTTTTCTGTCTCTCTCTCTCTCTGTCTCTCTCACTCTCCTTCTTTCTTTCTCTTTCTTACTTTCTCTTTCTTACTCTTTCTTTCTTTCTTTCTTTCTTTCTTTCTTTCTCTCTCTCTCTCTCTCTCTTTCTTTCTTTCTTTCTTTCTTTCTTTCTTTCTTTCTTTCTTTCTTTCTTTCTTTCTTTCTTTCCTTCTTTCTTTTTCTTTCTGTCTCTCTCTCTCTCTCTCTGCGTGTGTGTGTGTCTCATTCTCTTGGTTTCTCACTCTCACTCTCCATCTCGCAGCTCTCTTTGGTTTCACTATGCAAGCTGACTCTCCCCACCTGATGATCCAGTGGTATTAGCAGGAACCGTGTGGACTACTCCCACCACCCGCATCCTGTGCCCATCCATGAACTGGGGCAGAGGAGAGGACTGATCTTGCTACTTGGCCTGGCTGGACGTGCTGACCCTCAGGATCACAGGCAGTGGAAGGAGCAGCTCCTGGAAGGTCAGAGTGGGTCCTGTGATGGATGGAAGTGACAAGTATGTTGAGCAACAAAAATGACCAGCACTTGGTCTATGGCAGCAGGACCTCAGAAGTGAGGAATCGTAGGGCCTTAAATGAGTGGCCCATTGTGGCAAACGCTTTTTTAAACAAAAAAATAGCCCCTTGGGCCGTGCGCGGTGGCTCAAGTCTGTAATCCCAGCACTTTGGGAGGCCTAGACGGGCGGATCACGAGGTCAGGAGATCGAGACCATCCTGGCTAACACGGTAAAACCCCGTCTCTACTAAAAGAAATGCAAAAAACTAGCCGGGCAAGGTACCGGGCACCTGTAGTCCCAGTTACTCGGGAGACTGAGGCAGGAGATTAGCGTAAACCCGGGAGGCGGAGCTTGCAGTGAGCTGAGATCCGGCCACTGCACTGCAGCATGGGCGACAGAGCGAGACGCCGTCTCAAAAAAAAAAAAAATAGCCCCTAAGGAGTGTTCCAATGACCACCTCTTAAGCAATACAATTGACCCGTGAACAATGCAGAGCTTAGGGGTACCAACCCACCATACAGTTGAAATTCGGAAAATAGCTTTTGACTAGGCCAAAAGGAATTTACTAATAGCCTATTCTTGCGTGGAAGCCTCAGTGATCACGCAGAGAGTCGGTTAACGCACATTTTGTGTGTTATATGTATTGTATAGTGTATTCTTACAGTAAAGTAAGCTAGAGGAAATAAAGCCATCATAAGGAAAATATGTTTACTATTCATAAAGTGGCTCATCATAGAGGTTCTTCTCCTCATTCTTGCATTGAGTAGCCTGAGGAGGAGGAGGTGGGAGGAGAGGAGGAGAGGTTGGTCTTGCTGTCTAAGGGGTGACAGAAGTGAAAGAAAATCCATGTGTAAGTAAGTGACCCACACGGTTTAAATGCTGTTGTTGAAGTATCAACTGTTTGAACAGGGAGGCTTTGAAGTGATCTGTTTTTTTGTTTTTTTGTTTTTTTGTTTTTTGTTTTTTGTTTTTTTTTTCTTGAGACAGAGTCTCACTCTGTTGCCCAGGTTGGAGTGCAGTGGTTCGATCTTGGCTTACTGAAATGGAAGTGACTTCTTTTCAAATAGGGGATGGCAGGGAAAGGGGGAGGAAAATGGCAAAAGTCTGCCCCACAAACTCAGGACCAAGATCCCCAATTTTTTCCCCTGGTTAGTGGGGCTCTCATTCCCTAGACCACAAAGTCTATTTGGGTTCAAAGACCACCAAGGCTCTGGGCTTGGTCTTCCAAGAGAAGAGGGTATCTGGGCCCTCCCAAGTGTGGGGAAAAGAAAGAGAGATCAGCCTGTTACTGTGTCTATATAGAAAGAAGTAGACATAAGAGACTCCATTTTGTTCTGTATTTGAGATACTGTTAATCTGTCACCCTACCCCCAACTTTGTCCTTGCAAGAGACATGTGCTGCGGTGGCTCAAGGTTTAATGGATTTTGGGCTGTGCAGGATGTGTCTTTGTTAAACAAGTGCCAGAAGGCAGCTTGCTGGTTAAAAGTCATCACCATTCTCTTAATTTCAACTACCCAGGGACAGGTACACGGCCAAAGGTAGCAGGGACCTCTGCCTAGGAAAGCTAGGTATTGTCCAAGGTTTCTCCCCATGTGATAGACTGAAAAAATAATTCTAAAAGGTTTATGGAGATGTTTCCATATGCATGTCAAGGCACAGCATTTTCCTTTAGACTTATTCATGTCACAGAGATTTTTGTTCGTATGTCTTACTGCCGATTTCCTCCCTACAATGATCCTATTGTCCTGCCACTCCCTTATCTTTAAGATGGTAAAGATAATTATCAATAAATACTAAGGGAACTCAGAGACCGGTGCCAGCGTGGGTCCTCTGTAAGCTGAGCGCTGGTCCCCTGGGCCCCCGCTTTTCTTTCTCTATACTTTGTCTCTGTGTCTTATTTCTTTTCTCAAGTCTCTCATTCCACCTAACGAGAAACACCCACAGGTGTGGAGGGGCAGGCCACCCCTTCATCTGGTGCCCAACGTGGGGCTTTTCTCTAAGGTGAAGGTACGCTGGAGTGTGGTCATTGAGGACAAGTCGACGAGAGACTCCCGAGTACGTCTACAGTCAGCCTTGCGGTAAGCTTGTGCGCTCGGAAGAACCTAGGGTAACAATGGGGCAAACTAAGGGTAAATATGCCTCTTATCGCAACTTTATTAAAATTCCCTTAAAAAGAGGGGGAGTTAAAGTCTCTACCAAAAATCTAATTACGCTATTTCAAACAATATAGCAGTTTTGTCCATGGTTTCCAGATCAGGGAACTTTAGATCTAAAAGATTGGGAAAAAATTGGCAAAGAATTAAAACAAGCAAGTAGGGAAGGTAAAAACATTCCGCTCACAGTATGGAATGATTGGGTCATTATTAAAGTAGCTTTAGAACCATTTCAAACAGAAGAAGATTGCGTTCCAATTTCTGATGTCCCTAAAAGCTGTGCAGTAGATTGTGAAAAAGAGGCAGGGATAGAATCCCGGAAAGAAAAAGAAAGTTCACATTGTAAATGTGTATCAGAGCCGGTAATGGCTCAGTCAACGCAAAATGTTGACAATAATCAATTACAGGAGGTAATATATCCTGAAACGTTAAAATTAGAAGAAAAAGATCCAGAATTAGCAGAGCCATCAGAGTCTAAACCACGATGGCCAACTGCTCTTCCAGCAGCTCAGATGCCTGTAACTTTACAACCTCAAATGCAGGTGAAACAAGTACTAACTCCAAAAGCAGATCAATTAGGAAAAGATAGAGTCTCTGTCATGGCAATGCCAATCTAAATACAGTGTCCACAATATCAGCCGGTAGAAAATAAGACCCAGCCGCCAGTAGCCTATCAATACTGGCCGCCAGCTGAACTGCAGTATCGGCAGCCCCCAGAAAATCCGTATGGACAGCCAGGAACATTTCCAGCGCCACAGGGCAGGGTGCCAATATCAGCCGCCCACCATGAGACTTAATCCTACAGCACCGCCTAGTACACAGGGTAGTGCGTTACATAAAATTATTGATGAGGCAAGAAAACAAGGAGATATTGAGGTGTGGCAATTCCCAGTAATATTAGAAGCAAGACCACCTGGAGAAGGGGCCCCAGAGGGAGAGCTTCCCCTAGCTGAAGCCAGATATAAGTCCTTTTCTATAAAAATGCTTAAAGAAATGAAAGAAGGAGTAAAACAGTATGGACCCAACTCTCCTTACATGAGAACATTGTAAGATTCCATTGCTCATGGACATAGACTCATTCCTTAAGATTGGGAGATTCTGGCAAAATCCTCACTCTCACCCTCTCAATTTTTACGATTTAAGACTTGGTGGATTGATGGGGGTACAAGTACAGGTCCGAAAAAATAGGACTGCCAATCCTCCAATTAACATAGATGCAGATCAACTATTAGGAATAGGTCAAAATTGGAGCACTGTTGACCAACAAGTAATAATGCCAAATGAGGCCATTGAGCAAATCAGGGCTATCTGCCTTAGGGCCTGGGAGAAAATCCAAGACCCAGGAACCGCCTGCCCCTCCTTTAATACAATAAGACAAGGCTCTAAAGAGTCCTACCCTGATTTTGTAGCAAGACTTCAAGATGCTGCTCAAAAGTCAATTACCGGTGAAAATGCCCGTAAAATCATAGTGGAGTTGATGGCATATGAAAACCTCAATCCTGATTGTCAATCAGCCATTAAGCCATTAAAAGGAAGGGTTCCCGCAGGATCAGATGTAATCTCAGAGTACGTTAAAGCCTGCGATGGAATTGGAGGAGCTATGCATAAAGCTATGCTTATGGCTCAAACAATCACAGCAGTAGCTTTAGGAGGACACGTTAGAACATTTGGGGGAAAATGTTACAATTGTGGTCAAATTAGTCATCTAAAAAAGAATTGCCTAGTCTCAAATAAACGAAATGTAACTACTCAAGCTACTACAACAACAGATAAAGAGCCACCCGGCCTATGTCCAAGATGTAAAAAGGGAAAACATTGGGGTGATCAATGTCGTTCTAAATTTGATAAAAATGGGCAACCACTGTCGGGAAACGAGAGGAGGGGCCAGCCTCAGGCCCCGCAACAAACTGGGGCATTCCAAATTCAGCCCTTTGTTCCTCAGGGTTTTCAGGAACCACAACCCCCACTGCCACAGGTGTGTCAGGGAATAAGCCAGTTATCACAATACAGCAATTATCCCCCGCCACAAACGGCAGTGCAGCAGTAGATTTATGCACCATACAAGCAGTTTCTCTGCTTCCAGGGGAGCCTCCACGAAAAATCCCCACAGGGGTATACAGTCCATTGCCTGAGGGGACTGTAGGACTAATCTTAGGAAGATCAAGTTGAAATCTAAAAGGAGTTCAAATTCATACTGGTGTGGTTGATTCAGACTATAAAGGCGAAATTCCATTGGTTATTAGTTCCTCCATTCCTTGGAGCGCCAGTCCAGGAGACAGGATTGCTCAATTATTACTCCTACCTTATATTAAAGTTGGAAACAGTGAGATAAAAAGAACAGGAGGGTTCGGAAGCACTGATCAGACAGGAAAGGCTGCATATTGGGCAAGTCTGGTCTCTGAGAGCAGACCTGTGTGTAAGGTCATTATTCAAAGAAAACAGTTTGAAGGGTTGGTAGACACTGGAGCAGATATCTCTGTCATTGCTTTAAATCAGTGGCCAAAAAATTGACCTAAACAAAAGGCTGTTACAAGACTTGTCGGCGTAGGCACAGCTTCGGAACTGTATGAAAGTACAATGATTTTACATTGTTTAGGACCAGATAATCAAGGAAGTACTGTTCAGCCAATGATTACTTCAATTCCTGTTAATCTATGGGGTCGAGATTTATTACAGCAATGGGGTGTGGAAATCATTATGCCTACTCCATTATACAGCCCCACGAGTCAAAAAATCATGACTAAAATGGGATATATACCAGGAAAGGGATTAGGAAAAAACAAAAATGGCATTAAAGTCCCAATTGAGACTAAGAAAAATCAAGAAAGAAAAGGAATAGGGTATCCTTTTTAGGGGCGGCCACTGTAGCGCCTCCTAAACCCATTTCATTAACTTGGAAAACAGAAAAGCCGGTATGTGTAAATCAGTGGCCGCTACCGAAGCAAAAACTGGAGGCTTTACATTTATTTGCAAAGGAACAATTAGAAAAGGGACACGTTGAGCCTTCATTCTCACCCTGGAATTCTCCTGTATTTGTAATTCAGAAAAAATCAGGCAAATGGCGGATGTTAATGGACTTAAGAGCCGTAAATGCTGTAATTCAACCCATGGGGCCTCTTCAACCCGGATTGTCCTCTCCGGCCTTGATCCCAAAAGACTGGTCTTTAATTATAATTGATCTTAAGGATTGCTTTTTTACCATTCCTCTGGCAGAGCAAGATTGTGAAAAATTTGCCTATACTATACCAGCCATAAATAATAAAGAACTAGCCGCCAGGTTTCAGTGGAAAGTACTACCTCAAGGAATGCTTAATAGTCCAACTATTTGTCAAACTTTCGTAGGTCAAGTCCTTCAACCAGTTAGAGACAAATTTTCAGATTGTTATATCATTCACTATATTGATGATATTTTATGTGCTGCAGAAACAAAAGAAAATTTAATTGACTGTTACACATTTCTGCAAGCAGAGGTTGCCAACGCAGGACTAACAATAGCATCTGATAAGATCCAAACCTCTGCTCCTTTTCATTATTTAGGGATGCAGATAGAAAATAGAAAAATTAAGCCACAAAAAATAGAAATAAGAAAAGATACATTAAAAACATTAAATGACTTTCAAAAATTGCTAGGCGATATTAATTGGATTCGGCCAACTCTAGGCATCCCTACTTATGCCACGTCAAATTTGTTCTCTATCCTAAGAGGAGATCCAGACTTAAATAGTAAAAGAATATTAACCCCAGAGGCACAAAAGAAATTAAATTAGTAGAAGAAAAAATTCAGTCAGCGCAAAGAAGTAGAATAGATCCTTTAGCCCCACTCCAACTTTTGATTTTTGCTACTACACATTCTCCAACAGGCATCATTATTCAAAATACGAATCTTGTGGAGTGGTCATTCCTTCCTCACAGTACAATTAAGACTTTTACATTGTACTTGGATCAAATAGCTACATTAATTGGTCAGGCAAGATTACGAATAATAAAATTGTGTGGTAATGACCCAGACAAAAAAGTTGTTCCTTTAACCAAGGAACAAGTTAGGCAAGCCTTTATCAATTCTGGTGCATGGCAGATTGGCCTTGCTGATTTTGTGGGAGTTATTGATAATCACTACCCAAAAACAAAAATCTTCCAGTTTTTAAAATTGACTACTTGGATTTTACCTAAAATTACCAGACGTGAGCCTTTAGAAAATGCTCTGACAGTATTTACTGATGGTTCCAGCAATGGAAAAGCGGCTTACACAGGACCAAAAGAGCGAGTCATCAAAACTCAATATCAATCAGCTCAAAGGGCAGAGTTGGTTGCAGTTATTACAGTGTTACAAGATTTTAATCAACCTGTTAACATTATATCAGATTCTGCATATGTAGTACAGTCTACAAGGGATGTTGAGACAGTTCTGATTAAATATAACATGGATGATCAGTTAAACCAGTTGTTCAATTTATTACAACAAACTGTAAGAAAAAGGAATTTCCCATTTTATATTACTCATATTAGAGCACACACTAATTTACCAGGACCTTAAACTATAGCAAATAAACAAGCTGACTTACTGGCATCCTCTGCATTCATAAAAGCACAAGAACTTCATGCTTTGACTCATGTAAATGCAGCAGGGTTAAAAAACAAATTTGATGTCACATAGAAACAGGCAAAAGATATTGTACAACATTGCACCCAGTGTCAAGTACTACACCTGCCCACTCAAGAGGCAGGAGTTAATCCCAGAGGTCTGTGTCCTAATGCGTTATGGCAAATGGATGTTACACATGTACCTTCATTTGGAAAATTATCATATGTTCATGTAACAGTTGATACTTATTCACATTTCATATGGGCAACATGCCAGACAGGAGAAAGTACTTCCCATGTTAAAAAACATTTATTATCTTGTTTTGCTGTAATGGGAGTTCCAGAAGAAATTAAAACTGACAATGGACCAGGTTATAGTAGTAAAGCTTTCCAAAAATTCTTAAATCAGTGGAATATTACACATACAACAGGAATTCCTTATAATTCCCAAGGACAGGCCATAGTTGAAAGAACTAATAGAACACTCAAAACTCAGTTAGTTAAACAAAAAAAAAAAGGGGGAGACAGTAAGGAGTGTACTACTCCTCAGATGCAGCTTAATCTAGCACTCTATACTTTAAATTTTTTAAACATTTATAGAAATCAGACTACTACTTCTGCAGAACAACATCTTAGTGGTAAAAAGAACAGTCCACATGAAGGAAAACTGATTTGGTGGAAAGACAACAAAAATAAGACATGGGAAATAGGGAAGGTGACAACCTGGGGAAGAGGTTTTGCTTGTGTTTCACCAGGAGAAAATCAGCTTCCTGTTTGGATACCCACTAAACATTTGAAGTTCTACAATGAACCCATCGGAAATTCAAAGAAAAGCGCCTCCACAGAGACAGAAACACCACAATCGAGCACCATTGACTCGCATGATGAACCACCATTGACTCGCATGATGGACCAAGTGATGATATCAGAAGAACAGATGAAGTCACCATGCACCAAGAAGGCGGAGCTGCCGACCTGGGCACAGTTAAAGAAGTTGACACCGTTAGCTGGAAAAAGCCTAGCTAGCACAAAGGTGACACAAACCCCGGAAAAAATGCTGCTTACAGCTTTAATGATTGTATCAACGGTGGTAAGTCTCCCCATGCCTGCAGGAGCAGCTGCAGCTAATTATACCTACTGGGCCTATGTGCCTTTCCCGCCCTTAATTCGGGTAGTTACATGGATGGATAATCGTATTGAAGTATATGTTAATAATAGTGTTATTAACCCACAGATGATCGTTGCCCTGCCAAACCGGAGGAAGAAGGAATGATGATAAATATTTCCATTGGGTATCGTTATCCTCCTATTTGCCTAGGGAGAGCACCAGGATGTTTAATGCCTGCTATTCAAAATTGGTTGGTAGAAGTAACTACTGTCAGTCCCACCAGTAGATTTACTTATCACATGGTAAGCGGAATGTCACTCAAACCACAGGTAAACTATTTAGAAGACTTTTCTTATCAAAGATCATTAAAATTTATGCCAAAAGGGAAACCTTGCCCCAAGGAGATTTCCAAAAAATCAGAAGATTTAGTTTGGGAAGAGTGTGTGGCCGATAGTGCGGTAATATTACAAAACAATACATTTGGAACTGTTATAGACTGGGCACCTCGAGGTCAATTCTACCACAACTGCACAGGACAAACTCAATTCTGTCCCAGTACACTAGTGAGTCCAACTGTTGATAGTGACTTAACGGAAAATTTAGACAAACAGAAGCACAAAAAATTACAGTCTTTCTACCCTTGGATATGGCGAGAAAAGGGAGTCTCTACTCCAAGACCAAAAATGATAAGTCCTGTTTTTGGTCTTGAATATCCAGAATTAGGGAGACTTACTGTGGCTTCATACCACCTTAGAATTTGATCTGGAAATCAAACTATAGAAACAAGAGATTATAAGCCATTTTACTCTATCAACCTAAATTCCAGTCTAACAGTTCCTTTACAAAGTTGTGTAAAGCCCCCTTATATGTTAGTCATAGGAAATAGAGTTATTAAATCAGACTCCCAAACTATAACTTGTGAAAATTGCAGATTGTTTACTTGCATTGATTCGACTTTTGATTGGCAGCACCGTATTCTGCTAGTGAGAGCAAGAGAAGGCGTGTGGATCCCTGTGTCCCTGGACCGACCATGGGAGGCCTCACCATCCATCCATATTTTGACTGAAGTATTAAAAGGCGTTTTAAATAGATCCAAAAGATTCATTTTTACTTTAATTGCAGTGATTATGGGATTAATTGCAGTCACAGCTACAGCCACTGTGGCAGGAGTTGTATTGCACTCTTCTGTTCAGACAGTAAGCTTTGTTGGCAATCGGCAAAAGAATTCCACAAGGTTGTGGAATTCACAATCTGGTATCGATCAAAAATTGGCAAATCAAATTAATGATCTTAGACAAACTGTCATTTGGATGGGAGATAGACTCGCGAGCTTGGAACATCGTTTCCAGTTACAGTGTGACTGGAATACGTCAGATTTTTGTATTACACCCCAAGTTTACAATGAGTCTAAACATCACTGGGACATGGTTAGACACCATCTACAGGGAAGAGAAGATAATCTCACTTTAGACATTTCTAAATTAAAAGAACAAATTTTTGAAGCCTCTCAAAGTCACTTAAATATTGTGCCTGGAGCTGAGGCGTTAGATCAAGTGGCAAAAAATCTTTATGGATTAAACCCCACGACTTGGATTAAGTCTATTGGGAACTCTACTGCAGTAAATTTTAGAATTATGTGTCTCTGTTTAATCGGCTTGTTTTTAGTGTGCCGGACCAGTCGAAGAATCCTGCGTCAGAATCGAGAGAACGAACAAGCCTTCAGCGCCATGGCACATTTATATAGAGGAAAAGGGAGGGAGGACGTTGCGGGAAGTCAGGGACCTTGAACGCAGGGACTGGCTGAAGCCACGGCAGAAAAACATAAAATGTGAAGATTTCATGGACATTTATTAGTTCTCCAAAGTTAATACTTTTATAATTTCTTATGTCTGTCTTTACTTTAATCTCTTAAATTAAATCATCTTCTTTGTAAACTGAGGATGGTATACGTCACTTCAGGACCCTGTGATGATTGCCTTAAACTGCACAAATTGTTTGTGGAGCATGTGTGTTTGAACAATATGAAATCTGGGCATGTCGAAGAAAGAATAAGATAACAGCAATGTTCAGGGAACAAAAGAGGCAACCTTGAACTGGCCGCAGGTGAGCCAGACGGAACAGAACCATATTTCTTCTCTTTTCTTATGCAAATAGGAGAAATATCGCTGAATTCTTTTTCTCAGCAAGGAACATCCCTGAGAAAGAGAATGCGCTCTGAGGGTAGGCCTATAAACGACCCCCTTGGAGGCGTGCCGCCTTTTTTATGGTTGAAGCCGAAGGGATGAAATAAGCTGCGGCCTCCTGTAGTACTCCCAGGCTTATTAGGACGAGGAAATTCCTACCTAATAAATTTTGGTCAGACAGGTTGTCTGCTCTCAAACCCTGTTTTCTGATAAGATGTTATCAATGACTATGCATGCCCAAAATTTCATTTTTAATTTTAATTTTAACGCCATCCTGTGATCTCATCCTGCCTCCACTTGCCTTGTGATATTCTATTACTTTGTGAAGTATGTAATCTCGGTGTCATGATGACAATGGTGGTTTTGTTGGAAAGAAAAGGGGGAAATGTGGGGAAAGAAAGAGACATCAGTCTGTTACTGTGTCTATATAGAAAGAAGTAGACATAAGAGACTCCATTTTGTTCTGTATTTGAGATGCTGTTAATCTGTGACCCTACCCCCAACCTTGTTCTTGCAAGAGACATGTGCTGCGGTGACTCAAGGTTTAATGGATTTTGGGCTGTGCAGGATGTGTCTTTGTTAAACAAGTGTCTGAAGGCAGCTTGCTGGTTAAAAGTCATCACCATTCTCTTAATTTCAACTACCCAGGGACACGTACATGGCCAAAGGTCGCAGGGACCTCTGCCTAGGAAAGCTAGGTATTGTCCAAGGTTTCTCCCCATGTGATAGACTGAAACAATAATGTTAAAATGTTTATGGAGATGTTTGCATATGCAGCTCAAGGCACAGCATTTTCCTTTAAACTTATTCATGTCACAGAGATTTTAGTTCGTATGTCTTACTGTCTTTCTTCCCTACAATGAGACTATTGTCCTGCCACTCCCTTATCTTTAAGGTGGTAAAGATAATTATCAATAAATACTAAGGGAACTCAGAGACCGGTGCCGGCGTGGGTCCTCTGTAAGCTGAGCGCCGGTCCCCTGCGCCCCCGCTTTTCTTTCTCTATACTTTGTCTCTGTGTCTTATTTCTTTTCTCAAGTCTCTCGTTCCACCTAACGAGAAACACCCACAGGTGTGGAGGGGCAGGCCACCCCTTCACCCAAGAATGCAGAGCTGTCCACCCCTGGATGAGTGACCGCGGCTCTGACCCTGTCCCTGGTCTGGGCTTCACTCCTCCTCCTGCAGGGGGCCGCAGCCTCAGGCTCAGGAGTTCTCTAAACCAGGCAACACGTGGTTGTGGGTGGGCGTGCTTGCAGGCAGAGGAAGAGGTCTGCAGCTTACATTAGAATCTCAATGTTGACACCCAAAAATCATAAAAGCTCCTGCAGGATGCTGGCATATACAATTAACAAGATAACACTGTGGGTGTACATTCTGGCACACAGGAAGAGCATTCTTGTTCATGGCGGTGGTTTCAAATATTTCAGTGAATTTTCCCTTGAATGCCTCAGTCGGGCGCCACTTCAGTTCAGCTCGGGCAGCAAGGGAGCTTCAAGGACTGGTAGTTATGAATTCAAGCTTGTACACAGTGACAGGTCACAGGTCTCTGGAAGATACCTGTCAATCAATATTCAGAGGTAGCATTGCATAAATGAAGCATAGGACATATCTGACCTCATCTGACATGGCTTAAATCATGATTGTTTTTCTAACTGGGAAATTCTTGTAACTTATTTGCCAATAAAGAACCATCGCTCTTCCCCCATTTTCTGACATAACGCTAGTCATTAGGGAAATGTTCCGATGTTGTTCGTGAAAGAACAAACCGGTGTCTTCTGCTTTTATACCATCCATGTCACACATATGGCTCTTGCTGCTTCCATGTGACACTAAAAGTATCGGGAGTGCCAGGAAGTCTCTTTAATCATCGTTCTCCAACGTGCTCAGGAGATGAAGTCATTCTGTGAAGTGGACTTCCGTTAACACCACTGAGAAAATGTCCTCGAGAAAGTAAAACTTGTAATGGCCTCATATTTTACAGAAATAATGCAACTTCTTTCTTTCATTTCTAGTTTTCAGGTATTAATTTTAATTGGTTCAGGGCAACCTGTTTCTGCATCAAAGTCTTGGGAAGCTTCTATCTGGTTTTATTTTGTTTATTATTTATTTATTTATTTATTTAGAAATAGAGTCTCACTCTGTCACCCAGGCCAAAGTGTAGTGGTATGATCACAGCTCACTGTAGTCTCAACCTCCCAGGCTCAAGCCAATCCTCAAGCCTCCACCACCCGAATAGCTGGGACTACTGGTGTGCCACCATGTCCTGCTAATGTTGTATTATTATTTTTTTATTTTTTGTAGAGACAGGATCTCGTTATGTGGCCAAAGCCGGTCTCGAATTCCTGGTCTCAAGCATTCCTTGTGTCAGCCTTCTAAAGCACTGAGATAATAGACCTGAGCCACGGCACACAGCTGATTTATTATTTTATTTTTTCAGAACTCTATGCAACCTGATTCTTAATACATAAGGAAAGAGACGCCAGACAAAGGTGGAAGTAGTTACACACGATGTGAGTGCCATTTGGCACTTAGACAAGAGAGGCGGATTATAAAAATAAAAGATCCGCATGTCACAGTTGGCTGTGGGCTTGGATATGGAATCCAGCACTTTTTATTTTTATTTTTTTTAGGAGATAGTGTCTCACTCTCTTGCTCAAACTGGAGTGCAGTGATATAATCATATCTCACTGTAATCTCAAACTCCTGAGTTCAGGTGATCCTCCTGCCTCAGCCTCCCAAGTAGCTGGGACTACAGATGTGCCATCACTCCAGGCTATTTTTTTTTTTTTTTTTGAATTTTGTAGAGACGAGGTCTCCCTGTGTTGCCCAGGGTAGTCTCAAACATATGACCTCAAGCAATCCTTCCGCCTTGGCCTCTAAAGCGCTGGGATTGTAGGTGTGAGCCACTGTACCCGGTCAAGGAACCAACGCCATCTGTTTTCTATATAAAGTTTAGCATCTAGATACAAAGCAAAATAATTTTGAAAGATCAAGGAATCTGAAGGGAAGCTGGTGGGAGGGGAATGGGCTGAAGGCAGCGTTTTCTAGTCTACGGTTTTGCTTATTCTTGGACTTTCCAAAGTCCTGAAAGATGCAGAAGGAAAGTGAGAAGGGAGGAAGAGGCAGGAGGAAAGGAGGAAGGCTGTGTCTCTGAGGTTGCAGATTAGTCCAAGGCGGCTCAGTGGCTGGGAAGGAAGGAAGGAAACCCCCAAGGCCGAAGGTGGAGTCAGAGTCCTGGGTCCAGCAGAGACTGGAGGGGAGGAGGGTGCTGGGAGCCAAAGACCTTCCTGCTAGCAATGCAACCTCTTAAACTGCTTAGGCTTTTATCCAAATTTGATGCGTCCGCATTTTGTAGACCTCCAAACCAAGTCACTCAGGGTAAGCCAGCCAGGAAGGGGAGGATGATGGGACAAGGTGCCCCACCTGATGATGCCCTTCTGGCTTTTATCCATTCCTGGGAATGACTCTTTTTCCAACTCGGAGGATGCCCCTATGGGAGAATACAGTGGCGTGGACCAGCAGTGGAGAATTCCAAGTCCAAAAAACGATTGGCATTTTAAAGGAAAGAAAGAAATCATCCTGCACATGTGAAATATTGGGAAAAAAAGGTTGTTACTAATAATTCTCAAGAGACCACTCTGGTAAGATTGGGTTTCTTGGGGATGTGTGGAGCAGGGTATGTGTACCGAGTGGGCACATCCTGCCCTTCAGACTCCTCCCTCAACTCCTGTTTACTGTAAGAGTCAGAGGGCAGCTCCAGTCCTCATCTCCTCTGAGCGACCCACTCACTCATTCACTCACTCATTCCCTCGCTAACTCATTCACTCACTTACTCATTCACTCCTTCACTCTCTCACTCACTCATTCACTCAGTCGTTTACTCATTCACTCACTCTTTTACTCACTGACTCATTCATTTACTCATTCACTCACTCATTCACTAACCCACTCACTCACACACTCACTCATTCACTCACCCATTCACTCACTCAATCACTCACTCAATCACTCATTCACTAAGCCGTTCACTCACTCATTCAGTCACCCATTCACTCACTCATTCATTCCCTCATTCACTCACTCAGCCATTCACTAACTCACTCTTTCACTTACTCACCCATTCACTCATTCACTCACTCACTCATTTCCTCATTCATTCACTCATTCACTCACTCACTCACTCACTCATTCACTCAGCCTTTACTCACACACTCACTCATTTGACTCATTCACTCACTCATTCGTTCATTCACTCACACACTTCTTCACTCACTCATTCACTTGTTCACTCATTGACTCATTCACTCACTTTCCCTCACCCATTCACTCACTCACTCACTCATTTGTTCTCTCACTCATTCGCCCACTCACCCATTCACTAAGTCATTCATTACTCACTCATTCATTCACTCACTCACTCATCACTCATTTATTCCCTCAGTCACTCACTCATTCACTCATTCACTCACTCACTCACTTATTCACCCACTCATTCACTAAGTTGCTCATTCATTCACTTACTCACTTATTCACTCACCCGTTCACTCACTCACTCATTCACTCACTCAGCAATTCACTCACTCAGTCACGTTCACTCATTCGCTCATTTACCCACTCACTTACTCATTTACTTCTTCCCTCATGCACTCACTCACTCATTCACTCACTGACTCACTCACTCACCCATTCACTCATTTACTCACTCATTTACTCCTTCACTCACTCCTTCATTCATTCACTCAGCAGCACCCATGACAGGTTCACTGTCGTGGGCTCTGCTGTTGCCCTGGGCCTGCAGCAGGGAATAGTCAAAGATCTCTGAATCCACGGCATTCAGAGTTCAGTAGGGGGACCTCTGGAGAAGCCCAGCAGATAGGGGAAATGCCCCATGTGTGACAACTATGAGGATGTTTTAAGAGAAGCAGGGAGGGAACAGGAGTGTGCATGGAGCCCAAAATTTCTAAGAGGGTGATCTGGGGAGTCCTCACCATGCAGGAGACCTTGCAGGACAGACCTGAGGAAGGTGGGCAGAGTGGGTAGGGAGAGGAGGGCCTGGTCTAAGGAAAGAGCAGGCTGGGTCTGAGGTTGTCGGGTGCCTGCATGGGCCTCTGGGCAGCACCAGGATCTGAAGGGACCAGAGGACAGGCCAGTGTACTATGTGTGGGGCCTGTGACTCCAAGTCAGCAGAGAAGATGCCTGAATTACCTCCTGATAGGTGCACCCTGACTTTGAAGTTGAGCACACCCGAGGCATGGAGGTGGGGTGGATGTGGGGGCAGAGCATGGAATGGGGAGGGAGCCTGTGCCGGTCCAGGTCAGAGGCAGTGGCTTGGCCCCAGTGGCTCCAGATGCAATGAAGAGCCAAGAGGGACTTTCCTGAGGGACTTAGATGCTGGGGTGGAGGGAGTACTGCAAGGTTTCAGCCTGAGCCCCTTGGAGGATGGAGTCACCAGGAGCTGAGGTGAGGAAGACTGAGCGGTGGGGGGTTGTGCGGGGGTGCAGAGGCCTGAGCTCAGTGTGGCCCCTGCAGATTTGAGATGCCAACTCCATGCACAGGCAGAGACGGCAGGGAAGGGGAAGAGGCTGCAGCTCAGGTAGCCCTGGAACGTGTAGCCCGACCTGCTGGGGCACTGGGTCATGGTGCCCTCATGGCTGGGAGCTGCTTCCCTCCTGGGATGCCACAATTCTTTTAGGGCACATCTGCAGCTCCTGCGCTCACCACAGAGGGGAAGTGGGAAGGGCATCTGTCCCTATGCATGTTCTCCTTCACCTTGTCCTAGGCAGGTCCCAGGCAACACCTCCCCTCCCAAGTGGCTCCTCTTGGCCCCTGCCCCTAGTGTTCACAGCCGGACCCTCGAAGAGGGCTGGACTCAGCGGCTCACTTCTAATGAATAGAAGCAGGCAAAAGAGATGGCGGTCTCTCCTGAGATTGGATTGGGAGGGGCTGCAGGTTCCGTCCATTGGAACTCTCCCCCTGGCTCTTGATAGGTGTTAGTTCTGGCATAGCCAGTCACCTGCCTAGGGCCGAGGGCGGCCTGAAGCTGATGCCACGGAGAGACTGGGGCCTTCAGTCCAACAGCCTGCAAGCAATAGAATCCTGCCAGCAACACAGAAGCGAGCGTGGAAGCAGCTCCTCCCGTGATGAGCCTGAGCTTTCAGAAGACACGGCAGCTCTGGGCAGACACCTGCTGCAGCCGCGGAGAGTGCCTGGGGCAGAGGGCCCAGTGAAGCCTGCCTGAACTCCTGGCCCAAGGAGTAAACATTCCTGTGGTATAACTGTGTGCTGGTGTGGGCCACAGTTTGGACTAACCTGTCAAGGGACAATAAAGAACAAACACACACCTCAGGTCCTACTGGGGGGAAGCTGTATGGTCAGCAGGGCGTGTAATATCTGTCAGGGCTCTGAGCCCAAGCCAAGCAATCCTATCCCCTGTGACTTGCATGTATATGCCCAGATGGCCTGAACAAACTGAAGAATCACAAAAGAAGTGCAAATGCAATGCCACGCCTTAACCGATGACATTCCACCACAAAAGAAGTGAAAATGGCCGGTCCTTGCCTTAAGCGATGATATTATCTTGTGAAATTCCTTTTCCTGGCTCATCCTGGCTCAAAAAGCTCCCCCACTGAGCACCTTGTGACCCCCCACTGCTGCCCGCCAGAGAACAACCCCCCTTTGACTGTAATTTTCCTTTACTTACCCAAATCCTATAAAACGGTCCCACCCTTATCTCCCTTTGCTGACTCTCTTTTCGGACTCAGCCCGCCTGCGCCCAGGTGAAATAAACAGCCATGTTGCCCACAGAAAGCCTCTTTGGTGGTCTCTTCACAGGGACACGCATGACAATATCTTCCTGTTGAACTAGAAGATTAATTGCTAAGGCCAAAGTTAAAAAAAAAAAAAAAAAAAAAAAAAAAAAAAAAAAAACCTCTAGCTGTAGCACCATTAAAATACATGATTTGCCAAAAAAAAAACACCAAAAAACAAAAAACAAAAAAAAAGAGCCGTAGCTATTCTTTTCCATTTAGCTACAGGTATATATTAATATATGTTAATTCCCTGACTGACTGAACAATGGGCCAAACTCATGAGAACAGACGTGTGAGGACCGTCAGTGACCACCCTGACCCCAGCCTTTATATACAGACAAGCTTTTGAACATAATCTGTAACCTCGGGGGTCTTAACACTCTAAATTTTATTGTTTTGAATTTACTATTTCTATTCCCTAAGCAATACCTGTTCATCGGAGAGAAAAAATGGCATTACCTATACTAAGCAAAAGAAAGGAAATAAAATGTTCAGAAACATTTACATATATATGCAGACACACACACACTCACACACCCGCACACACAGGCTCACACTGTGTCTAGGCCTGCCTTTTCACTTATTTGTATGTCCTGAACATATTTCCATGTCAGTAGACACTTATCTTCGTAGTGGTAACAGCAACTAAACATTATTACAGCGTCTATTTTTACCATCATTTATTTAACTCATTGTGTTTGAACTGTTAGGTTGTGTCTATCGTTTTCTGTATTATAGACAATTTGAAGACAAATGACCAATCCCCTAATGTTCAATATAAAAATATCTATTGTATAAGGAGATAAAGGGTATTTGGCTAAAATAAAATTCAGCGTGCCCCACCTTCTCCACATGTAATATGCTCTAAAAAGGCATGAATAATTAAATTAGCCCTTCTATTCTCCAGTACGGATCCTGAGCCCAGCGGTGGGTGCAGGTGCTTAGAGCCTCGGTCTGCTCTTCTGCCTGCCAGAAGGCAAAGGCCACTCAACTGCCACCTTAAGACACCCAGGATTCTCCTCTCCTTTTTTATTAATAGAATAATGCTCAGGCTCAGCGCATGAGAGCAGCGCTCTCCGACTTTGCATTCATCAGAGTAACCTAGGTGACTTGTTTAAAAATACACATTCCCTGGCTGCTCTCCCAGAAACTGGACTTCAGTGGTTTAGTGGGGGTGTGCATAGGACAGGTGAATCTGAGGACCACGAGGGGTTAGGAATTTCCCCGTTCATTCTGGCCAAGGGAGAGAGCAGACCATCCAGCATTGTCCGCAGCATATTTTTTTTTCCTTTTTTGCAATGAATATTTGATGCTCAGCGGGATGAGCCCCAGGATAAGGCACACATCCAAGAAAAATCCATGCCTCTCCATCTTTTCCCCAGGATTGCCCTTTGGCGAGACTCTCCTTTGCGATTGCTTCACTTTCCCGGGTTCATAGAACAAACCTCTTCTTAGTCTCTTTTGTTGTCTCTTATCTGTTCAACAAACACCCACTGTGCAGGACCATCCTCTGGTAAGCCCTCGAGTGGGGCCGTCTGGGAGCCCTTCTTTGTGGGGGTGGCACTGAAGGAACCGGGGCCCCATGAGCCCTTCCTTTTGTTGGGGCTGCCCCCTCTCCCATCGCAGGGTAACTGGCACCAGGCTGTTAAGCTGTGGATGCACAACCGCACAGCGCATTGCGTGTGCGTATTTCAGCACGTGGAGTTGGCCAGTGAAGTCAGCCGAGGTCGGCAGAGCGTACAGCAGCGCGCGTGTTCGTGGGGAGGAAGGGTCGTCCCGCCTCCCCGCCAGGCCAGTCCTGTTGCGCCTCCTCCTGGCCCACTCTGATTTTCACCGCCCAGGCGTCTCTGAGGGTCTCGCCCAGACACCGTCCTCCACCCCAAGGCTGCTTCTCCCATAGAGTCGGGCTGGTGGCCCAGGAGCGCCACAGCCCCCGTGGGCCCGGGAAATCGCAGTTTCGTCATGGCTAAGCCCGCCGCGCTCAGCTTTTCCCACGACCTGAAGGATCCACTCTCCGCGCGTCCTTCCCGACCTCAGGTTGCAGAGAAAACTTGGGGGCGGGGGTCGAGGAAGCCGCGCCCCGGTGCTCCCAGCGCAGCCCCAGGAGGAATCCTGCGGTTAACGAGAAGTTGTGCGTGCGCTCGGGCTCGGCGCCGACACCAGCAGGAGCGGCCGGGCCTGCCGCGAGCCTCCGTGTCCAGGTGGGGTCTCTGCGCCCCAATTCCACCCCGCCCCGCCATCGGCGCTCCCCGCAAGTGCGGGGTTTCCACCCGCCCCGGCGTTCGCGCCCACTCACAGTCTCCCTTGCCCTCCCGGGAGATGCTCCCCGTGTTCCATTCCGCCCCGTCCTGGAGCGCCCCGCAAACGATGTGACCTCGCCCCACTGTGGAATCCCCTCCCCCGGACGCTGCCCCTGCCCCCACCCGTGGCGCTCCGGGCGTCTCTAAAGCCCCCAACCAGAGTCCTCCAACCCACCCGCGAGGCTCGCGCACCAGTAACGCGACCCCACCCGCAGGGACCCCGCCCACTTGTGGCCGCCTCTGCGACCTCCCCCACCGCTAGCGCGGCCCCCACCTACGACGACCCCCGCGTAGGTGCTCCTGCCCATACCCGCCCCCCCCGCCAGCCCCTGCCCCTTTCCCTGCTCCTGCCCCTAGCCGCGCCCCCGCCCCCGTAGCCCCTCCCTTGTGCTCTGGCCCCGCCCGTCACCGCCCTTTGGCGCTGGTGCGGGGCGGGGGCGCGGGCGGGGCAGCGGTTCCGAGTCTGGCGCTCGCCGGCTGGGTCCCCATTGCCTGCTGCACACCAGGACTAGCGACTCTCCTCGGCCTCCTCGCCAAGGACGCGGACGACTCCCGGGCCGCCAAGGGCTCCTTGCGGAAGTTCCTGGAGTACCTCTCCGGGGCCGGCAAGGCCATCGGCGTGCTGACCAGCGGCGGGGATGCTCAAGGTGCGCGACCTCCTCCAGGCAGCGAGGGAGGGACGGAGGGAGAGAGGGAGAACAGGGCAAAGGGGATGGGAGGACAGGGCAGAAGGAGGGGGAGCGATGGGAGGACCCGGGGAAAGATGGGGAAGCGATGGGAAGAACCGGGGGGAAGAGCGGGGAAGCGATCGGGAGAACTAGGTCGAAGCCGGTGCCCGGGAGCGGCAGTGCAGGGGTACCTGCGGGGCAGCGGGAGCCGTCAAGGCAGCCCCGGGGTCCTTGCAGGGTGGGGCGGAGGAGGAAGGAACATGGCGGTAGGAACCTCCATCCGGAAGATAGTGAGCTTTCCATTCCCTCCGGTTTATGTTTTAAATTGAGCCTGGCAGAGGGGGTCGCCTGGAGCGCCCTCGGGGGTCATTCTGCCTCTGAGCGGTAGGACGGGGCCGGGCTGCCCCTCCGAAGCGAGGGCACAGCGCGATCACTTCCTAAGTGGCCCCCCGGCCCCCAACTCCGCCCCACGCCACCACCCAGCATGTCGAGGAAGAAACGGCCGGGTCCCTGCACGCCTCCTGTCGCCTCGTGCCCCGCGCGGCTTGGGCGGGGTTCCGGCTGCTGCAATGCAGGACGCGGCGGGGGTGCTCTGGGTTCCCGCCTGGCGTCTCCGAGGCGGTCAGGCAGCCCCTCGCGTTTCCGCTGCAAGATTTACAAAAACGGTTTCTTGCGCTCGCATGTGCTGTCGCCTTCCGGCTCGTGACAAAACTGAAAACTAAAATGGATCCCAGGCCCTCCCCGCCAGCCTCCGCGGACTCGAAGGACCAGGAAGCGGTGACTCCGGGACATCAGCGGCGCCGCCGCGTGGGCTCTGGGCTTCCCCTGCCCTGCAATGTGGAAGCGGCTCTCCAGGAGGGGCCCGAGCCTGGGCCCAGGACGCGGGCGCGCCGGGAGGGCATTTAACATTGAAGAGCGGGAGGTGGTGGAGACTGCGCTCCCCAGGCCCCGGGTGCACGTAGGGGCGCCGGTGCCCGGGATCAGGAGGGCGAGGCCTTCTTGGCCAGGTAGCCTTGTTAAATCTATCTGAAAGTCACAGATAACTAAGTGTCAAGTCGTCACGGATATTTAAGTATCCTGAATGAGATGGCTATGGACAACATGAAAACATCGTTACTGGTTACGTGCATGATGCATCAAAAACATTGTTGCCTGCACAGTGGCAGCACTGATATTTGTGGGCTTTTGAACGTGTGGACTGGAGTGTTAAGAGTCCTTCAGAGTTATGACAGTAGTTTGATTTGAATGTTCTTTTCTTGGCGAATAAATGCTATACATTGAATTTACCCAGGAAACTAGGAAGGTGAACCCACACGAAGGACACAGGCCTGTGGGCTGCTCCAGGCACCATTAGGGCGTTGTGGAGCCTGAGCCATGGGCTTCCCGCTCAGCCTCCTGAGAGCGGTGACAGCGTCTCTGTTCTGCCTCACACTGGACCTGCTAGTTTCATATTCTTGTTATGGTTCCGAGGCTCCAAGGGGTTGGATTCTGCGAGTCACTCTCTGTCTTCCTCCTCCAGCTGCTTTCAAATGGGTCATTTCTTCTTTTACAACTGCTTTTTTAAGCAGTGATTGATGGGGTGAGTTGTAGTGCTGTCCTGAACTGCAGAGGGAGCGCATTGAGGAACGTGGGTTTTATGCTGTGCACATCAGCTGAGTCACCAGCCCAGGGCCCTGTCAGTCCCATTATTAAGCTCATTTCTTGCTCTTCTCATCGTTACTCGACCCCTTAAAAAAAAAGCAAACTCCTGCTTGCCGTCACTGGCTTAGTTTGGCAAATAGGTGTTTACCCTGGAAAGAGGGGCATTTTGTCCTCTGGACCATCTAAGGCGCCCTTTGGTGACGTGGTCGGATTCTGAGCACTCTATTCTGTGGGCGTCCTTCCTGCTTCCACCTTCCCTTTCCGAACGCCCCCGCCTCCAGGGCTTTAATTTTCCTTCTGTGTGTGTGTCTCACGCAGAGGTTATGACTATTGTGCCAGTGCCCTGTTTTTTTTTTTTTTTTTTTTTTTTTTTTCTGCTGAGGGCCCAGAACTTGCTACATCTCAAAAGAAGCAATTGCACCCATTTGTTCGCGATGATCATAAACAGCGCCCTCTAAGGGAGACTAATTGGTCAACCCGTCTGCTGTGGGTAGAAAGACAGCTGTGGCCGCGGAACGAGGGCTCTGCCTCTTCAGAGCCTGCACAACTGTCCTGCTTTCTTTCTTCAATATCCAGTAGGGGGGTTAATTTTAATAAGCCCTTGAAACTAACAAAGCAGGGAAGTGCAAAGACATTGAGTTGCGAGATTTAAAATTACAACCAGCAGCCTCTCATTCTTCCTTCACTGGGGGTTGCTGCTTCGTTTTTGGGCTGCAGGGTATGTTTGGCAGCGACATCGGACCTTTGTGCTGTGCGACTCATGAATTGAGATAGTTCTTTACTAAGTGCTTTGTGCTGTAGGTATGAAAATGGGGAAAGAGGGAGCACTGTCCCGGGTGGAGAGGCGTGGAGAGACGCTGTGATACATAGCGGGTCCTTTTCTTCTGGGCTCCTGGTTTTAAATCTTTTTTTTTTTTTTTCTCATAGCTCGACAGATGGTTTTTGTGTCTTAATTAAAAGATTGAAGACTGTAGGCCAGACCCAAACTAACTCCACTGGCATCAGAGAGAAGAATTCTTTACATATTTATCTATAGGCATAATTGATTTTTTTTTTTTCTGAATTATCTGGTTAGTCAAATCATACATTAGAGAAGTAATATTTAAAATTAAAAAATAAAAAATAAAAAAGTACCTGTAAACCTATCCCCCTTCCATTCCAGTCTTTGTCTCTGTGTAATTTTAGAACATTGAACCATGATGTACATAGAGTTTATATTCTTTTAATATCTTGCTACTTCATTGTTTTAATGTTTAATCTTTGGGTTGACGTATCACAGGTTACTTGACCATTTCTTACACGTGTTTGGTTTAGTTTTTTTTTTTTTCCTTTAACTCTAATGTAAATTTGAGTGTTTGGCTGGTAGGTTTAGCAGGATTTAAGGCAGAGCCTCAGTTACGGCCGTGGATCGATTTATGGTCCCTAGTTTTAGGAGGGAGGTGGCAACCTGCCCTTTCTTCTAAAATTGATATGTTAAATCACAATGGACATTTACTTGGTTTTGAGCACGTGGGACTCCCCTGGGGTTCACTGGTATTGCAAGGTGAGGACTGGGGATCTCCTGCTGGAGAGGCCCCCAGCGTGCCCAGCGCAGGGTCCTGAGCGTGTTGCTGTAGGACAGAAGCCCTGGGCTTTGTCCTCCAGCAGCCGTCACTCTGGGAAGAACTGGCTGCTCCAGGAATGAGGTCTATGCTCTGAAGCCCACAGTCAGCAGACCAGCAAAGGTCAGCACAGATGACTTTCTATGAATCATTCATTGAACAAGCATTCATGGAATACACACTCCATGCGGTTGGAACTTAGAGTGGAGGGCCATCAGCTCACTGTTGTCTGAGCAGAGCTTGATCTCTGGCTCCCTGTTGTAGCCTCCACTCCTAGGAGGTGCATAGTGAGTGTTGGGGAACCCTCCACAGGCACAGTTGCTGAACAAGGACCCCTCCCAAGGGCGTCAGCCCTGGGCCCTGAGCTCTGAAGAGGAGGAAGGCATTCCTAGGGCCGACTTCCCTTCTGGATACTGAGCTCTGCACCGAGAGAAACTCTTCCACATTCACTGCAGTGAAGTTCGTAAAACAAATAGAACTTTAGAGACTGGGGCCTGCATTCCGCAGAATTTCTGTGGCTGCAGGTGGTGTCTGCACCATGCAACTGGTGTCTATGTTCCCTGGAATTTTCATGGCCGTAGGCTGTGGCTGCACCATGCAATGGGGGTCTACATTCCTTGACATTTCCATGGCCATAGTTGGTGGCTGTACCATGCAACTGGGGTCTGCTTTTCCCGGAATTTCTGTGGCTGCAGGCTGTGGCTGCACCATGCGATGGGGGTCTACATTCCTTGACATTTCCATGGCCATAGATGGTGGCAGTACCATGTGACTGAGGGTCTGCGTGCCCTGGAATTTCTGTGGCCGCGGATGGTAACTGTACCTTGTGACTGAGGGTCTCTATTCCCTGGTATTTCTGTGGTCGCAGATGGCGGCTGTACCGTGCAACTGGGGCCTGCATTCCCTGGAATTTCCATGGCCACAGGCGGTGGCTGCACCATGCATCAGGTCCTGTCTCAGGAGTTGGTGCCATTCTCTCTGTTACTCCCTCACCTGACACAGAGCGGCAGTTCCTGTCCTTATCACTCCCAGGAAACACACAGGCATCTGTTTTAGATCCTTGTTTTATTTCCCCATCACCTTTGTCATCAAAGGGAAATTCACATCCCTATAAAGCTGAAAATGGTGTGGGGCCCCCTGGTGGTCTTTCCAAGGCCTTATCAGCAGGTAAATTAAACCGTATGGGCCAGTGTACCTGAAATGAAAACAGAAAGATAAGTCGTGTCACTAAGCTTTGCTGGGAGACTCAGGGTCTTTGTCCGTGACAGAATCATCCAAATTAAGTTGTTTGTTCACTGTAGATCGACACGGTTAGCTGTGTCGGGATTAAACTTACCCAGTGTCGACAGAGTGTAGCTTAATCCTCACGGAAGGGTGTCAAGTACATTGAAGAATAGCTGCCGAGCCTGCTATTGTCGGGAGAGGGGCAGGTACGTCTCTCGCTTAGCCCAGTGCTGAAGGAGGCCGGGCTCACGTCAGGCCGTGCGTGTGAGCGAGCTGGATGTTTAGCACGCTGGGACGATAAAGCACAAACATCTATTTTTAACTTGTGGGTGACCTTCTTCTGTGCTGCTTGAGTCTCTGTGGACCTTTCTCTGTTTCCTTCCTGAGGAGTCTGTGCCAGGGTCCCAGGCGTTTTCTGGGCTGCACCTCGGCGCCTGCCCAGTCAGGAGCCTCCTCCTGGTGGCTGTGGGACCGTGCTGGGCCCACAGTGTCAGCATCGTCCGGGGTAAGCAAGCCTGTCCCTTCACACCTCAGCGTCCCCAGCTGTTGAACAGGGCTAATCAACTGACCGTCAGGACTAATGGGGATCAGATGCGCTCATCTCACAGCCCTGCTTGGTAAACAGCCACTTCCACTCTGTCCTCCAACGTGTTACTCTAGACTTTTTCTTTACCTCCATTTAGCCAGGTGATTCGAGGGGACAGTGACTATCAAGAGGGACGTACAGAGGAAATCAGTGGAAGAGAGCTCGAGGAGCAGACATGGGCGCGGGGAACACAGTGCGGGGATCACGGGTGCAGGGAGCATAGGCATGGGGAGCACAGATCGGTGTGGGGAGCATGGACGTGGGGAGGACGGGTGCGCGGAGCACGGGTGTGGGGAGCACGGGTGCCCGGAGTACAGGTGTGGGGAGCACAGGTGTGGGGAGCACAGGTGTGGGGAGCATGGGTGCCCGGAGCATAGGTGTGGGGTGCACGGGTGCACGGGTGCGGGGAGCACGGGTGCGGGGACCACGGGGGCCGGGAACACAGGGCATGGAGAGCATGTGTGTGCTTGCTCTGCTCTGACAGATGCTGCGGAGCACGTACTCTGTGATCAGATGGATCAGAGCCTCAGTTCTTCTTTTTTAAAGAAACTCTTTGTTTTTTTAAAGATAGGTCTTCCCTCTCCTGGTGGCCCCTTTTAGTCGATACTCTTTTAAGCCTGCTTTTCCAGAGGAAAGCTAGGAAGGATGGCCTATATAGGTTCCAGTCTGGGCATATCTGGCCTGCTTTAGGTTTGAGTCTGGCGTATCTGGGGACATCTTTGAACCTCCACTCAGAGTCCCAGAACCACGTGTAGAGGGTCCCCAAATGTCTGCTGAGATTTCCCCTCTGCTCGGGGATGATGAAGAGCAGAACCTCACCCTGCCACGACCTCTGGGGTCCTCCTTCCTGGAGAACAGTGCCTTGGTGGCCAGTGTGTGTAGGAAGCTGGGCTGGCACCTTCGGGCTATGCTCTGCAGCGGGGGCTCGTGACATGGGGCAGTCTTGTGCTCTGCACTGGGACTGGTAACGTGGGACATCCTCGTGCTCTGTGGACCACATGGGGTGCACAAGAGCCAGACAGTTCCTGGAATTCGGAGCTCGGTTCCGTGTCAGGCCACCCACCTTTCTTTGACACTTCTGGGGGATTGTGGGGACCGTATGAGTCTGTGTCCCCACCCTCACTGGCTGGACACCTGTGCCAGGCTGGAACTTTATGTGTTACCATCCCCTGTTCCGAGTTGTGTGAATATTTATTCTCATTACCTAGTCTCATAAGCTTTCCTTTTTTAAAAAAAAAATTCAGAGACAGACTTTGCAGTCCCCCGGCCCCACCCTTTGTGGACCTAATGGTATTGCAGAAATTATGGCTTCAATTATGTGTAATAACTGGGGCTACTTTAAAAGTCATGTAAAGGAACAAGGTGGAGTGGCCATTTCAAGCGGTACATCATGCTGGATTCTTAAGTGAACATTATCAGGCTTTCAACACATTTTCTCTTTTTATTTACTTTGGAGAATATAATGGGTGCTCAGAAGCTGTTGGAATTTAGTAACAGGAAGTCATCCTTAAGGAGCTATTTAAGCAAGGGGACAGTTGGAGTAAATGTAAGTTATGAACACACACTTTTTCCAAACCAAAGAAATAAAAGCATCAACTGTGCTGGGGTTGAAACTTGATGGCTAGTGTGTCTTTCCTGCCCACAGTGACTGTGCAGTGCTGTGGCCAGGAAATTCTGGAAAGAAGACTTGGTGCCAATGGTAGTTTTTGTGACGATTCATTTGCTTTCACCTCAAGTGACTATAGTCTTACTTGCAGATGGCTAGGTCTCCACCAGTGGACCACAACATTGACATAGGACAAATGAGAAATGGCCTTTGGGTTTTTAACAATTATTATTTTTAATGGACACATTATGATACATATCCATGGGATACAGTGTGATATTTCAATACATGTTTGTCATGTGTAATTAGCAAATCAGGGTAATTAGCATGTCCATCTTCTCAATCATTTGTCATTTCTTCTTTTTTTTTTTTTTTTTTTTTTTTTTTTTTGAGACGGAGTCTTACTCTGTCGCCCAGGCTGGAGCGCAGTGACCGGATCTTGGCTCACTGCAAGCTCCGCCTCACGGGTTCACGCCATTCTCCTGCCTCAGCCTCCTGAGTAGCTGGGACTACAGGCACCTGCCACCTCGACCGGCTAGATTTTTTTGTATTTTTTTTTTAGTAGAGACGGGATTTCACCGTGTTTGCCAGGATGGTCTCGATCTCCTGACCTCCTGATCCGCCCGTCTCGGCCTCCCAAAGTGCTGGGATTACAGGCTTGAGCCACCGCGCCCGGCCAACATTTGTCATTTCTTAATGCTGGGAACATTTAAAATCCTCTCTTCTAGCTGCTTGAAAATATACGATAAATTATAAACTACAGTCACCCTACAAGGCTATAGCACACTAAACCTCATTTTTCCTATCTAGATGTAATTTTGTATCCATTAGCCAACCTCTCCCTTTCTGCCTTCCCGCCGCCCTTTCCTGTCTCTAGATTCCACTGTTCTACCTTCAGAGGGTAGAATATCATTTTCCTCATAGAGATCTTTAACCCTCTTGGTTAGACTTCTTCTGAGGTATTTTTATTTTTATTTTATAGTTTTGTATCTAAATTGGGTTGCTTTCTTGATTTCTTTCTCCACTGGCTCATTGTTAGTCTATAGAAATGCTACTGATTTTTATATCTTTATTTTGTATTCTGTAACTTTACTGAATGTGTTTATCGGTTCAAATTGATTTTTGCTGGAGTCTTTTTTTTTTTTTTTAATATATAAGAGCATATTGTCTGCAAACAGACAATTAGGGTTCCTCCTTTCCACTTTGGGTGCCCTTGATTTCTTTCTCTTGCCTAACGGCTCCTGACTAGGACGTTCTGTGCTATGTTGAATAGGAGTGGCACAAGTGGGCGTCCTTGTCTTGTTACAGATGTCAGAGAAAAAGCTCTTAGTGTTTACCCATTCACCATTATGTTAGCTGTGGGTTTGTCACATATGGACTTTATTGTGTTGAGGTGTGTTTCCTTCAGTGCCTAGTTGGTTGAGACTTTTTATTATGAAACAGCATTGAATTTTATCAAATGCTTTTTCTGTATCTGTCGAAATGATATGGTTTTTGTCCTTAATTCTGTTGATGTGATGTAGTGTGTTTATTGATCTGTGTTTGTTGAGCAATCCTTGCATCCTGGGATAAATCCCACTTGATCATGGTGTATAATCTTTTTGATTGACTGTTGGATTCAGTTTGTTAGCATTTTGTTGAGGATTTTTGCATCTGTGTTCATCAGGGGTATTGACCTACAGTTTGCTCTTTTTATTGTGTCCTTGTCTTATTTTGATGTCAGGGTGATGCTGGGCTTGAAGAATGAACTTGGCAGAATTCCCTCCTCTTCAATATTTTTGGAATAGTTTGAGAAGAATTGAAATAAAAATTTGTAGAATTCAGCTGTGAAGCCACCTAGTTCTGGGGTTTTCTTTGTTGGGAAACATTTTATTATTACATAGTCATACATGTTACTCATTATTGGTCCGTTTAGGATTTCCGTTTATTCTTTTTTTTTTTTTTTTTTTTTTTTTTGAGACAGAGTCTCGCTCTGTCGCCCAGGCTGGAGTGCAGTGGCCGGATCTCGGCTCACTGCAAGCTCCGCCTCCCGGGTTCACGCCATTCTCCTGCCTCAGCCTCCCGAGTAGCTGGGACTACAGGTGCCCGCCACCTCACCCGGCTGGTTTTTTGTATATTTTAGTAGAGACGGAGTTTCACCGTGTTAGCCAGGATGGTCTCGATCTCCTGACCTCGTGATCCGCCCGCCTCGGCCTCCCAAAGTGCTGGGATTACAGGCTTGAGCCACCGCGCCCGGCCTCCTCCGTTTCTTCTTGATTCCATCTTGGTAGGTTGTACATGTCCAGGAATTTATCCGTTTCCTCTAGGTTTTCCAGTGTGTTGACATACAGTTGTTAAAAATAGTCTCTACTGATCCCTTGTATTTCTGTGGTATCAAATGTAATTCTCCTTTTTTGTTTCTAATTTTATTTATTTGGCATTTCTTTTTTTTTTTTTTTTACTTAGTGTAGCTAATGGTTTGTCTACTTTATTTATCTTTTCAAAAAACCTACATTTTTTTCTTCATCTTTTGTATTTGTTAGTTTCCATATTATTTACTTCCTCTTTGATCTTTGTTATTTCTTTTCTTCTACCACTTTTGGATTTGATTTGTTCTTGCTCTTCTAGCTCATTGCAGTTCATTGTAGGTTGTTTATTTTAAATCTGTTTTTTAAATGTAGGAGTTTATTGTTATAAACTTTCCTCTTAATACTGCTTTTGCTGTATATCATAGGCTTTGATATGTTGTGTTTCTGTTTTCAATTATTTCAAGAAATTTTTAAATTTCCTTCTTAATATCTTCATTGACCCATTGGCTATTCAGGGGCATATTGTTTAATTTCTATGTATTTATACAGTTTTGAAAGTTCTCCTTGTTGTTGATTTGTTTTTTGTTTGTTTATTAAACTTTATGTTCTAGGGTAAATGTGCACAATATGCAGGTTTGTTACATATGTATACATGTGCCAAGTTGGTGTGCTGCACCCATTAACTCGTCATTTACATTAGGTATATCTCCTAATGCTATCCTTCCACCCTCCCCTCACCCCACAACAGGCCCCGGTGTGTGGTGTTCCCCTTCCTGTGTCCAAGTGATCTCACTGTTCATTTCCCACCTAAGACTGAGAACATGTGGTGTTTAGTTTTCTGTCCTTGTGATAGTTTGCTGAGAATGATGGTTTCAAGCTGCATCCATGTCCCTACAAAGGACATGAACTCATCTTTTTTAAGGCTGCGTAGTATGCCATGGTGTATATGTGCCACATTTTCTTAATCCAGTCTGTCATTGATGGACATTTGGGTTGGTTCCAAGTCTTTGCTATTGTGAATAGTGCCACAATAAACATATGCGTGCATGTGTCTTTATAGCAGCATGATTTATAATCCTTTGGGTATATACCCAGTAATGGGATTGCTGGGTCAAATGGTATTTCTAGTTCTAGATCCTTGAGGAATGGCCACACTCTTCCACAATGGTTGTACTAGTTTACAGTCCCACCAACAGTGTAAAAGTGTTCCTATTTCTCCACATCCTCTCCAGCACCTGTTGTTTCCTGACTTTTTAATGATCGCCATTCTAACTGGTGTGAGATGGTATCTCATTGTGGTTTTGATTTGCATTTCTCTGATGGCGAGTGATGATGAGCATTTTTTCATGTGTCTATTAGCTGCATAAATGTCTTCTTTTGAGAAGTGTCTGTTCCTTGTTGCTGATTTATAGCTTTATTCTGTTGCAGTCTGAGAATATCCTAGATGTTATCTCAATTTTAAAAAAATGTATTGAGACTTCTTTTGTAGCCTAGCATGTGGTTGATTCTAGAGAATGTTCTATGTGCTGAGGAGAAGAATGTGCATTTTGTATCTGTTGGATGAAATGTTCTGTAAATGTCTGTTAGTTCCATTTGGTCTACACTGTACTTTCAACTTGATATTTTGTTGTTTTTTTCTGTCTAGATGATCTTCAGTGCTGACAGTGGGATTTTGAAGCCCCTACCATTATTGTTGTGTTGGTGTCTCTCTCTCTCTCTTTCTCTCTCTCTATACATACATATATATATATATATATATGAGTGTGTGTGTGTGTATATATATATTTGAGATAGAGTTTTGCTCTTGTTGCCTAGGCTGGAGTGCAGAGGTGTAATCTCAACTCATTGCAACCTCCACCTCCTGAGTTCAAGTGATTCTCCTGCCTCAGCCTCCCAAGTAGCTGGGATTACAGGCATGTGCCACCATGCTGGGCTAATTTTTTTTGTTAGTACAGACAGGGTTTCACTATGTTGGCCAGGCTAGTCTTGAACTCCTGACCTCAGGTGATCCACCTGCCTCCACCCCCCAAAGTGCTGGTATTACTGGCATGAGGCACCACGCCCTACCTCTCTCTCTATTTAGATCTACTAATATTTGCTTTATATATCTGGGTGCTTTGTTGTTGGGTACACATATACTCGTAATTGTTATATCCTCTTGCTATCATGATCTCTCTATTACATAATTACCTTTTTGTCTCCTTTTTACAGTTTTTGACTTAAATTGTGATTGGTCTGAAATAAATATAGCTACTCTTGCTCACTTTTGAGTTCCATTAATGTGGAACATGTTTTTCCATCCCTTCACATTTAGTCTATGTGTGTCTTTACAGCTGAAGTGAGTTTTTTGTAGACAGTATATAGTTGGTTTTTCTTCTTTTAAATCCACTCAGCTCGTCTATATCTTTTCATTGGGAAGCTTGGGGTTATTTTGCTATTGATATCACAGTCCAGACATTAAGATTTTCTCACTTAAGTTATTTGTACACAAATTAATATGAAGAGGAAGTAGAGATTTTCTTTTGTTCTTTTGAAGATAGTGATGGATTATTATTTTGATTTCATGCAAGTGAGGGACTCACCATGCCTGTTGGAATTTTAGAATTTCTTTCCTGTTATTAGGAAGAGCAATGATCTGTACTGGGTTCCTGGAATCATCCAGTGATGGTCTGAATATCTTAAAAGTTTTCTTTCATGTCTCATTTTTTCTATTTCTCCCCTAGTAGCCATGCACCCGGGGCAGGAGATGGCCTTACATTTCCTTGGTTTCTTGATGATTTCTTAGGTTTAGTGTTTGAAACAGTTCGGATTCTGGATAAAATCAGCCCTTCTGGGAAGTGTGTAAGTCTAACAAGGACTTTCTGGTGGCGTTATACAGGTTTCCCATGCCCCACGAGTGCAGGAATAGCTCTCTGGGGAAGGAGTATGGGCACATGATGGCAGGAAGCCATTCTTGGACGGTCCCATCGTTCTGCAGGAATTCTCATGCAGGGAGAAGAAGCATGCGGCGACTGAGCTGGTAGGGATTCTGCTGATAATTTTGATCGTTATGATTTGCTCCTGAAAGGTGATGTGGGATGAAGTGCAATATTTAGAATGCTGACATTCCTTGAAACAAAGATATAGAAAAAATCTTATAATTGCAGGGTGCCTTGTAGTTTTCAGCTGCTCTCATGTGGATCCTTTTTCATCCTTCTGAAATGCTTTCCCAGGAGAAAGTATTGTTCTCTTTATATAGATGAAGAGCCTGGATTTCAAATGGTTGGGAATTCATCGCAGGCATTGGAATCTTTGGTTTCCTGGAACATTTTTTATTCAAGTATAGACCACATGGCCTCTAAAGGCTGGTTCACTCTTTTTTTGTTTGTTTGTTTGTTTTTTGTTTTTTGAGATGGAGTCTCCCTCTGTCGTCCAGGCTAGAGTGCGGTGGCCAGATCTCAGCTCACTGCAAGCTCCGTCTCCCGGGTTTATGCCATTCTCCTGCCTCAGCCTCTGGAGTAGCTGTGACTACAGGTGCCTACCACCTTGCCCGGCTAGTTTTTTGTATTTTTTTTTAGTAGAGACCGAGTTTCACCGTGTTAGCCAGGATGATCTCAATTTCTTGACTTCGTGATCCGCCCGTCTCAGCCTCCCAAAGTGCTGGGATTACAGGCTTGAGACACCGCGTCTGGCTGGCTCACTCTTAACACCACGATTGGGGATCGATCCAGCCTCACCTCTGGGGTGTGTGGCAGGAACTCCACAGCCATCCTGGGTGCTCTGGGGTGGGGTGGCCGAGCTGTGGCAGCCCCTCCCACCTGAGCAGTAAGTTTGGGGAAAGCTCATTCCATTCCCCTTGGTTCTAACCACGTAGAGGCTTACACTGCACATTTCCTTAGCTGGGAACCTTTAGAACTTTACATTTAAAATCTAATCTGTGATCCGGGGGTAGATACATGGGTACTCACTGTACAATTCCTACATTTTTTGTATATTTAAATTTTTTTTATGTGTGTCATGGACGACAAAAGAAATGCAACCCCTTTACAGCTTTTCTGTATAGCATCTTCCAGAATCAGAAGGCTGGCCAGGGTTTAGTTTCATCAGAAATCTGAATCTTTCTGGTCAAGAGACGGCATTATTAAATTCTTGGTTGTGTGGTTTCTGGGAAAGAAATATTCTAACTGAGTTCCAGGAATCACCTCTGTGGCGTTTCTACAGGAAAAGTGACCACTCTTAAAGCTTCGCTGTCACTAGCAAGAATGATTGTGATGGTTTCTAAGCGGTCTCCAGATAATCTTTAGTTCTTTTGTGCAGAGTGCTTTTATTCTAAGTGAAGTGCCCTTCTGTTTAATGGTGACCTCCAGTTACTAGAGGGATTGCTGCCGCATTTGATGGACGTGAACCTGCTCATCTCTGGCTCCCCACCTTCACCTCTGGGGTGGATGGCAGGAGCTCCACAGCCATCCTGAGTGCTCTGGGGTGGGAAGTCCCTAGTGGGAGTGGCCGGTGCATGGCCGGACGTTCCTGTCCCATGTTCCACACTGGTGTGTGTTCGTCTCTGCCTTGTTTCCTCCGTCCGTGCGTCTGTGGCCTGTTTTCTCCGTGCGTGTCGCAGTGGCACATTTCCTCCGTTCCTGTGTCTCTGGCCTGTTTTCTCCGTGCGTGCCGCAGTGGCACATTTCCTCCGTTCGTGCATCTGTGGCCTGTTTTCTCCGTGCGTTCCTCTGTGGCGCGTTTCCTCCGTCCATGCGTCTGTGGCATTTCCTCCGTCCGTGTGTCAGTGGCGTTTCTTTCATCCGTGCATCTGTGGCGTTTTCTCCATGTGTGCCTCTGTGGCGCTTTTCCTCCCTCCGTGTGTCTGTGGTGCTTTTCTTCGCTGCGTGCGTCTGTGGTCTGTTTCCTCCGTCCATGCGTCTGTGGATCTGTGACGTTTCCTCTGTGAGTCTGTGGCCTGTTTTCTCCGTCCACGCTGAAGGCCATCGCTTCTCTCTAGTCACCACTTACTGATCGCTCCCTGTGTGCTGAGCCTGTGTCAGGTGTGTGACGTGTGTCACCTGTGTGGCAGGGGTTTACGTGACACACAGGGACACACGCTTGGGGAGCCGCAGTGATGGGGTCACAGCCACGCAGCTCAGCCCTCGGTCTGAGGGGCTTGGTGCCCACCCAGCTCTTCCCGAAGCAGCCTCGGGGCAGATCCCAGCTCTGCTCTCTCTCCTGGAGGCACCTCATGAAGTAAATTAAGCAAATCTAAAGTAGGAAACAGTTGTGAAATGAGACCTGGTTTCAGGTGTGTATGGTCATTTCTCTTTACATGCTTACTTCATATACCCCAAATGATATACTTTTCCACCTGGTATAACAATTAATTACCAGTCATTACTGGTACAAAATTCCATGAAGGATTTTTGAGGAGGGCATAGTCTCAAAACCATGCTTTATTTTCACAGCTGTGATTTGCATGATAAAACTGTCAGGACTGTGACTTTCTTTTGTTATCTTATTTTTATTTTTAGACCCTTGAGAGGAAGTTATTTAGTGATTACTTATCATTGTGAAAATAATCTAATGATTAGACAATCTCATTAGAACAAGTATTATATTTTCTGTTCCTTATGTAAATGAAATCATCTTAATCCAGGCCGATGTTGGCAGGAATAGTCACGTTTAAAATGGTAAGATGTTTATGTGATGTGTGGACCTCCCCCATATCGTCTCTGGAACATTCCAGAACTTCCATCTCAATTCTCACTTGTTGACACCCTTCCCTGTTTTGTGATTATTCTTGTTTGCATCAGAATTTTGAATCCACATACCTGAGATGATACTTACGTATGCATGTACACATGCATGTGTGTGCATGTGTGTATGTGTGTGTATGTGTGTGTACGTGTGTCCACGTGCACGTGTATATGCATGTGTGCGCGCATGTGTACGCGTGTATATGTCTGTGTGTATGTGTGTGTACGTGTATGTGCGTACAGGCGTGTGTATGCATGCATGTGCATATGTGTGCATGTATGTGTACCTATGCACACATGTGTACATTTGCATACACGTGTATGTGTGTGCATATATGTACACGTGTGTGTACATGTGTGGGTATGTATATGCATGTGTATGCATGTGTGGGCGCACAGACATACTTTTCCCTTTCATACAGGCTGTTTTGAGTATTGCTGTTAGGCAGTGATAACTTTCCGTTTCCTCAGTCAGAAAATAGGTAGCTCATCATTAATAAAGATGAGCATTCAATATCAGGAATCCCTAAAGACAATTGAAATTGTCATATTAAATAAATAAATTCCAAAACAAAGGTAGTGTTCTGTACTATGTGTTCACATTGAATTTTCTTATAAAAATTGGTGTGAATGTTTCCCACTTATTGGAAATCACATGACTAGTTTAAGCCAAAACGTGGAATATTAATTCTGTCTTCAGATCACTTTTGCATATTTATGATTGATCTTTTCTGCTGTTCTGGAAGCTCTGAAATCCTCTCTGACTTACCCTAGCTGGTGCCACGTTGTGAGAATTCAGGGAAACGAGGTGTCTGCCAGTTTCAGTATTTTAGATCTCAAGCTGCCTCTTTTCTGATCATAAACCAGCCTTCAAGAAAGACACAGTATGACTTGCAGTGGATTGTATCAGTTTTATTTTCTGTGGCTGAATCGTCACTCTACATTGTGAATTAATGTTATTTTTCAGATCGTCTTCATAACACAGGGAGGTTCTCCAGTGTTGAGTGCAGGTTCAGTGAAAGCACTAACACTGTTACTACGGACTTCAACAGACTTGTTTTGTGAGGTGATAACCCTGGAGTCAGGTATTCAGTGTCCGCCCATCACTTCACTTGGTTCCGAGTTCTCAGTCCCCTTCCGCTCTCCTACCCCTGCACCCTTACTTCCGTCTTACCTTCTTTTTGACTCATAGGCCCTCCGCAGATGGTGTGTTGGGGGCAGGTGTCTGCTGTGAATCTTCCATAACCTTGGGAGAGAACTTTTTCTTTGGAGCAATATCCCTCTCAATAAACTTTCAGTAGCCCGAGTATCATCTGTCGTGGGAACTATTTGTGGAAAGTGTTCAGCATTTTTCCTTGGATTTTGGCCGATCTTTCTCCACCTGCCAGTTTCTTTTCAGTTTGCCATGTCTGTACCCTCACCAACCCCGTTCCAGCCCTGGTTCCGTGTGAAGTAATTGAAGCAGAGCTCTGCAGATGAGAGAGTGTGTGTCGCCCCACACCAAAGTGGGTGTAAAATGAAAAATGGGTTTATGCTGTATTATTATAATTCATAGAGCAGATGATAAAAATGCTTGAATCTGAACAGCGGCTGAAAATGAGGACATGGTACCAGTTTGGATGTTGGACGACCTTCTTGAAAAAACTCATCATACTTTAGAAACCGTGCGTGTGCTGTTTTCTATTTCATACTTAGAATCTATACAGTGTGTGTTGTATGAATGTGTTGTGTGAGTGTGTTGTGTTGTATGTGAGTTGCATGGGTTGTATGTGTGTTGTATGTGCATATTGTGTTGAGTTGCATTTATTGTATATTTGAGTGTTGTGTGTTGTATGAGTGTGTTGTACATGTATTTGTGAGTTGTATGTTTTGTATGTTGTATGAATGTTATGTGTTGTGTGTATGTGTATGTTGTATATGAGTTGCATGTATTGTGTGTATGTTGTGTGAGTGTTGTGTGTTGTATGAGTGTGTTGTACGTGTGTTTGTGAGTTGCACGTGTTGTGTGTTGTATAAGTGTTGTGTGTTGTGAGTGCATGTTGTGTTGTGCGTGAGTTGCATTTCTTGTATGTGTTGTATGAGTGTATTGTATGTGTATGTTGTGTTGTGGGTACGTGAATGTTGCGTTGAGTTGCGTGTGTTGTGTGTGCTGTAGGTGAATGTTGTGTTGAATGTGAGTTGCATGTGTTGTACGTGAGCTGTATGAGTCGGTTGTATGTGTATGTGGTGAGTTGCATGTATTGTGTGTATGTTTTGTGAGTGTTGTGTATGCATGTTGTGTTGTGAGTTGCATGTGTTGTGTGCTATATGAGTGTTGTGTGTTGTATGAGTGTGTTGCATGTGCATGTTGTATGTGAGTTGTGTGTTGTGTGTGCTGTATGAGCGCATTGTACGTGCGTGTTGTGTTGTATGTGAATTACGTTTGTTGTATGTGTGTATGAGTGCGTTGTACGTACATGTTGTGCTGTGAGTTGCATGTATTGGTTATGTGTTGCATGAGTGTTATAGATGCATATTGTGTTGTGAGTTGCATGTATTGGGTATGTGTTGTATAGGTTGTGTGTGTTTGTGTGTATTGTGTGTTGTCAGTGTTGTATAAGTGCATTGTACATGCGTGTTGTGTTGCATGTGAGTTGCATGTTGTCAGTGTGTGCCGTGTGAGAGGCGGGGCATCCACATGACTGCTCCTCAGCGAGTCCTGCCTTGCAGCCCCTTCCGAGCTTGTATCCTCCCGAGCAGCCGAGAAGCAGCAGCATGTTTGCCTCTGCCCCTCCCCAGGAGACCTCAGCCAGGTCCTGCGCTCAGCCCGCCACTGGGTGGCCTCTCTTGTCTCTCTTGTCCTCCTGCGCCTCCTCCTTCTCGGGACCTGCATCCTTCCTCTGTGCTCCCTGGTAAGCCACACCTGGGACGTTAAGCCATTTGCCCCTTTCTGAAGAGCGCCCCCCTTGACTGGCCGTGAACAGCTGGAGTGGATTGCAGGGAAGGGAGGTGGGTGTTCCTGTAGAGACGTCGGGGTCTTACCTGGGGAGAACGGACCTGCGCTGGGCAGGCTGCCCTCCTGAGGAAGGGGATGGGGCGAGAGGAGCCTCTCGTGGACAAGGGGCCCACCTCTGGCCCTCCTTCCCTCTATCCCACTCTGTTGTGAGGGAGGGTGAGGCCCTAGGTGATTTCTATGCAGATCTTCAATTATCCAGGCTGTGAATCAAATACTTCTGTTTTTAAGATCAGAGGAAATCTCCTTTTGTTTCACTGCTTTTTATTTTATTTTATTTTATTTTATTTTATTTTATTTTATTTTGTTTTGTTTTGTTTTGTTTTATTTTACTTTTTTTGAGAAGATGTTGCCCAGGCTGCAGTGCGGTGGCGTGATCTCGGCTCACTGCAATCTCCACCCCCCGGGTTCAAGCGATTCTCCTGCCTCAACCTCCTAAGTAGCTGGGATTACAGGTGCCCGCCACCACATCCGGGTAATTTTTGCATTTTTAGTAGAGATGGGGTTTCACCATGTTGGCCAGGCTGGTCTCGAACTCCTGACGTCAAGTTGTCCACCCACCTCAGCCTTCCAAGGGGTTGGGATTACAGGCGTGAGCCACCGCGCCTGGTCCGTCTGCCTCTTAGTTAGAACCTGTATATTTAATGTTTTAAATTTCACTTTTCCGGGTCAGAACGAAAAAGAACAGTGTTTCTTTTTCGGAGTGTTGCTATGAATGTCCTTTACGATTAGGAGACTGGGCTGTCTGCCCACTGGAGAGTGGCATCACTGGGTCACGGTCACCGTCTGCCCCAGCAGGGTCCAGAGCGTTTAGAGTCTTTCCTGGGCATAGACACCCTTTTGTCTGACGTTCAGATAAAACCAATCACCATATTCAGTTAATCAAAGAGTAGATCAGAGCTGGGAACGGTTAGTGCACATCCACCTCTCCCGAGAGTGTTCACGCCTCTTCCACGCGGGGCTAGGCTGCTGCTGAGCGTGGTTCTACTGGCTGTGGGTGTGGCCTCTTTCCTCCACCACAGCCATCGCAGGCCTGCCCCAGTTTTGATTCTTCTAGAAGAGAATAGGCAACACAAGAGAAACAAGATATGTTACATTTGAAACCTTTAAAAATGATTTCCTCAAACATTGTGTATATTTTTTGCCCATACCTAATTTGATAGCAATTTAGAAAAGATTAAAATGAAAAAAAAATTTCCCCTCTATTAAGTCTTTGAAAGGCATCCAACTTAGTTTTCATACAATTATTGTCTCTTTGGAGTCATACTTTATTGGTTTCAGTAATGTGTAACAAGTGCACCGGCATAAACAGATTTAGGAGCAAACAGCTGCTTCCTGATTATAGTTCAGCTCGCGGGGCGCAGTTCTGGGGGTGCAGCCTGCGCCTGCCCGTGCGCCAATAGGGCTGGTCACTTTGAGCATCTGGGAGTGTCTGGGTAAGTGAGGTCTGGGCAAGGCAGCATCCACACACCTGCGTAGTTCTCACTTTGTCCGCATTATCCAGCAATGCCACAAAATTATCAAGTAAGTGTTCTCCAAGCGCATGTTCAGTTAGTGTTTGCAAAGTGCATAGGTAGCTCATACAGCACCTTCAGGAGGAGCTAGGAGCCCAGGAATGAGAGCAGGTGCGAGGCCTGTACTCTCTTTGCATAGATAAAATATGCATGTGCATATCTGAGACCAGAAAGTTAGATTGGGGCCAGAATGTGAAAGTCCTTACCTGTGGGATACTAGGGAGCCACTGAGGGTTTCGGAGAGGATCGTGTCTCTGATGTGCGGCATGCCGTGGAGCCGGGGGGACAGAGCAGGCTCATGCAGGGCACTCGCCGTGGCGAGAGGAGGAGAGAAGGCAGCCAGTGAGCTGAGCGATTCGGTGCCTGGGTCAGGAGGGGAAGAGGGAGTGCAGGAAGGCGGAAGAAGCTGCGAGTCTGCACCCCGAGGTCGGCGTTGCGCTTTGCCAGAAATCAGGAGAAGCAAGTGTGGATCTGACTCGGAGACACTTACAGACACCACTGCAAGCTGCGAGTTTGGAAATACAGGAGGAGGCTTGGGGAAAATCTGGAGCAGGGTGCATTTGGGAGCCTCTTAGGTAGAAGTGCAGGTCAAGTAGCCAGAGTGTGAGGCGTGCATGTCTGGAGAGAGGAGGCCAAAGGAAAGCCCACGTTTGGAAATGGAGGAAGGGTTGGAAGACCCAGAAAAGGTCCTGCTGAGTCCAGAGAAGAGCTGGATGGCGCAGTTCACTAAAGCCCAGAGCCGAGAGTTTCCAGGAGAAAGTCCCAAGTGTTGCTGAAAACCAGGGGGCAGGACTCCAGTTGGAGCCTGCGAGGGGAGCCTGGCGGCCCTGATCCCTGAGAGCAGCCAGAGCCTGGGGGTCTCGGCGGAAGTGGGTGGGAAGTGCAGGGAGCAGGTGGAGATGGTCCTTCAAGGCCTGGTGCTTCACACGGGCAGCCAGCTGTGGACCAAGACACAGCTGGAGAGGGGCCTGAACCCAGAGCGTCTCCAGGTGGAGGAGGGAGCCAGGAAGGGCAAAGGTACCCGGAAGAAAGGGGGCAGGCATGGAGCCAGGTCCCCAGGGAGGCTGCAGTCTTCTTTCTCTGTTCATGGACTGGTTGTTGGTTATTTTGAGTTCTCAAAGTCATCCACTCGGTGCGGTCCAGAGAAAGTTCCCAGGGGTCTCAAGGCCGGAGCAGGCCTTGTACTTTTCCGAACACTGTGTGTGTTGACTCAGGGTTACCGTCAATGGCTAATTCTAGCGTGTCTTTTGTTGAAATCTGCAGAAGAGCCTCAACCGGCACGAGCTTTTGAAGAACTTATAAAACTTGTGTTCTTCTAATTCTGAAATGCCTCGTATATTTTTGGCTAGGTGTTCTTAGCACTTGTGTTACGGCATTTGGAGTTCTGTATTTTTGTGATGTGCTAGCTGTGAGGATGTTGAAAATTAGATTCCTAGAAATCAGGTTATAGGAGCTCTCGGCCACGCTTCGTGGGTTATGTTTTGACCCCTCATAGAGGATCCCTTTGCGGTGGCTCTTCTTAGTATTTGTGGAACACCTGACTCGTGATGCTAGGAGAATGTGATTTGTTTTCTTTGTAAGTCTAAAGTCTAATGACCTTGTAGAGTCTTTATACCCATCTCTTATAAATCAGCTTTAATATACTTGACAATATCCTCATTGTGCCCTTGAAAAGCAGGTGCACATTTTAAAAGTCATCCTTTTAAAATCCGTTTCTGCAGCCTGTGCCCTTTGTCTGTTTTGTTTCCTTCACTGCAACATCATGAAACAGGGACAAGAGCTAGAATCTCTGTTTCATCCACAGAGCTGAACTGTGCTGAGTGACCTGCTATGCTGACGTCTGTTTCTGTCGTGAGAGGGAACCCAGGCCCCTTGACTTTTCCTTTTGTACATTTTCAAAAAGAATATTTTTTCCTCTCTTGGGTCCATTCCATTGTGGGATTCTCTCCTAAGACTGTTTCTTTGCCTTCCATTTTGACAAGTATGATTTAGTTTCCGAGATGATGAAAGGGCAGTGAAAAGGCCTGGGAAAGAGAAAGCAGGAAGAGAAGGAATTATCTCATGATTTTAGTCAGAAGGAAATCACTCAGACAGAAACGCTGTTACAAGTGGGTCAGATCCCAGGAAGTGGGATTGAATAAGTGACATGGTATCGCACAACTCTGTTTTACATTCTTGCTGTTGCCAGGGGTAACGAAAAGAACGAGTATATTCATTCCGAGGTCAAATATATATCTTTACTGACTCTGACTATAATTAGCAGAATTCGTTCAGTTCAAGTTTGAGAATACCTTTACAGAAGAGGGTCTTCGTGCACGAGTGCCTATTTCTATTTATATGTTCACGTGTATTGGAGTATAAATGTGTGCGTGCTGTGTGTGAGACCTCATTATTTGAAACAAGAAATGTGCAGTAGAGCTTATATATTTCGAGAAGGTACATTTGGGGGAAAAACCACTTTGTTTAGAATTGAATAATGGGGTCTTTGAGGGGTGTATATATATGTATGTGTGTTTGCATTTATGTGTGTGAAAGTGTGTATTGCATGTATATGTGTTGTGCATGTATGTGTGCCTTTGTGTGAATGTACATGTGCATGCATGTGTATATGTGTGCATGTGTATTTGTGTTGCATGTATGTGTGTGCATGTGTTACATGTTTAGGCACGACTGCACATATGTGCAAGTAGGCATGCATGGATGCTCGTGTGTGTATAGTTATACATGTATATTTGTGCATGTTATGTCTACGTATTTACATATGTATGTGTGTCAGAATTTGTATGTATATGCATGTGTGTTTCAGTGTTGTATGTGTGTGTGTGTTTGAGTGTTGTGTGTATGTGCACGCATGTGTTATGTGTTGGTATTATGTGATTATGTGAATGTGTGTGCATGTATGAATGTATGTATTGCATGTAGGTGTAGGTGTGCGTGTGCATGTGCATGTGTGTGTGTGATATGTGTCTGTGCATGCGTGCATGTGCACATTTGATTTGTGAGTCCTCTCTGGGAGGGGCATGTTCCTGGAGACAGTGCATGGGATCCTCCGCTGTCCTCTCAGGGAGAGACATTGTGAAGGTTGGAGCCATTAGGTAAACATGCCTGATGCTCTATAAAATATATATTTACATATACCCCTGGGGTTAAATATATGTTAAATGGGTGCAAAGGTGTTATACTGCATTAAAAGTCATGTTAGTACTTCCTGGTTAAAGGGTTTGTGAATGACTTCCTGTACATGGGACAAAATACACCACACAAAATTACAGCGGGTCAATGGTATTTGCCAGGAGGTCTGGCTTATGATTGGTATTTCTAGTTGCAGACATGCAGGGTGAGCTTTGCTGGACTTAGAGGAGGGTCATTGACTCTGCCCACTGAATGATACCAGCGTCTCTGCTGCTTCTTTGTTCTGCCGGCTTCATCCAGAGCTGGGACAGCTGTTCTCAGACGCATTGTACTTTTCTCTACATAAAAATCTACAGCATTTGTTAGCAGTCCAGTAGCAGACCGAGGGGCAGGTCCAGGGGCAGGTCCAGTGGCAGGCCCAGCATCAGGTCCAGTGGCAGGTCCAGCATCAGGTCCAGGGACAGGTCCAGCGGCAGGTCCAGCGTCAGGTCCAGTGTCAGGTCCAGTGTCAGGTCCAGCGGCAGGTCCAGCCAACTTTCCACATGGCCCATGTGAAAATGTACCCTCTCCCTTCCATTTTTTAAAGCAGTAGTTATTAGTAGAGCCTACTGCCATTTCTCCTTGAGTTCCTCGCAGTGGATGGTAAGCATTTGCTTTATTAAAGCAAAGTTTCATGCTCTTTGTGCTAAGTCTCCTCTGCCTTTCTGTGAGAGGCTAGAATTGGGATCGACCCTCAGCTGTGCCAGAGCCATGGTACATGTCTCAGTTCTGGAATCTACTCTGTGCTTGTTGCCTTCCATCCACCGATAGCCGTCTGTCTTCCTGTCACTCCTTCAACACGGAGTCCAGCAGTGTGCACACAGGTGAGCCTGTGTGAATGCTGGTTCTATAGGATCTTATCGGGATCTTAGTCATCTTTTCATTAGGAAACCAGACACTGCAAACGACTTACAGAAAAGCCCAAAGAAGCCATATCAATAGAATCATAGAGACAGAATTCTATAACCATAGGAAATGGCATTGATTATCATGAAATGTGCATTTATGTGAGGAATAGTAAAATATCACATTTCTTACTGGGTAAGAGCTTGGAAAAGAGATTATGAAAGTAATACTGACTCTACTCTTATATCATGGAACATGGTAAAATGATGCAAGGTATTGTATACAATGGAACAAACAGAATAGAATTATATAGAGTAACACAGAATAGAACAAATAGTATAATGTTATATAGGGTAGCATAGAATAGAAGAAACAGTGTAACATTATGTAGTATAGTATACAATAGGAAAAATAGTATTAGATGGTCTAGAATAGAACAAGTGGGATAGTATTGTAGAGTATACAGTTGAACTAATGATGTAGTATTGCATAGCATAATACAGTCTAGATTAGAACACACAGCATAGTATTAATATTACATAGTATGGTGTGGAATAGTAGAGTCGCATGGCACAGAACAGAGAGGATAGTGTTCTGTAGCACTGATGCAGGAGTTTTGCTCTTTAGCTCAACTGGGTCCAGGTTCTTGTCTCATGACCAGGAAGAAACAGGTATGGGGGCATCGAAGAGTGAGTGCAGTGGAACTTATTAAGCTAAAAGTTAAGCTCTCAGTGAAAAGAGGGGTCCTGAGAGCAGGTTGCTGCTGGTCGCCCCCTTCCCAGTTGACTTACAAGGGCTTTTATATAGAAGCTGATGTGGCTGGGCTCCTTGTCTAAGGAGCAAATTTCTAGTGGCTCCACCCCATTCCCCCGTGTGCATGGGGACCCTTAGTCTGCTGTGAGCATGTTTAGGCAAGACCCCCCTGCAAGTCCCCCTATCTGCACAAAACATGGGCTGGAGGCTCTCTGGGACCCTTCCCTTACTATCTGCCTAAAGCAAACTGGCTAACTGCTTTCCGTATCGAAGAAAATAGAATAGAATAGAATAGAACAGATAGTACAGTATTTTATAGTATAGAATGAAGCTGTAGTATTCTTTTTTTTTTTTTTTTTTTTTTTTTTTTTGAGACGGAGTCTGGCTCTGCCGCCCAGGCTGGAGTGCAGTGGCCAGATCTCAGCTCACTGCAAGCTCCGCCTCCCGGGTTCACGCCATTCTCCTGCCTCAGCCTTCCGAGTAGCTGGGACTACAGGCGCCCGCCACCTCGCCCGGCTAGTTTTTTGTATTTTTTAGTAGAGACGAGGTTTCACCGGGTTAGCCAGGATGGTCTCGATCTTCTGACCTTGTGATCCGCCCGTCTCGGCCTCCCAAAGTGCTGGGATTACAGGCTTGAGCCACCGCGCCCGGCCGAAGCTGTAGTATTCTATCGTAGAGAACGGAATAGTATAGAATAGAACAAACATATCGTACTAGTGAGTAGCCTCGCGCAGCACGGAGCAGTGTTGTGCTCCCTATGTACAGAGCGTAACCACCAGGAGAGCGTTCTTCAGTGGGGCGTCACTGGCCCTTCATATTTCCTTGGTTCTGCGGAAATGAGGAGAAGGAATTAAGAGAGGGGTAGGAGGTTGGCTTTCTTACTTTTAAGGCGCTCATTACTTCTTGGGGATCATTTGATGGTCCCCTTTGGTAGTATTCTGTGAAGCAATCTCTGTACTCTGTGTAGGCTGAAATGTGGAGCAGTCTGTGGACTCTGTAGGGTGAAATGTGGACCAGTCTGTGGACTCTGTGGGTGAAATATGGAGCAGTGTGTGGACTGTGTAGGGTGAAATATGGAGCAGTCCGTGGACTCTGTGGGTGAAATGTGGAGCAGTCTGTGGACTTTGTAGGATGAAATATGGAGCAGTCTGTGGACTCTGTGGGTGAAATGTGGAGCAGTCTGTGGACTCTGTAGGGTGAAATGTGGAGCAGTCTGTGGACTCTGTGTAGGGTGAAACATGAAGCAGTTGAGAAAGGATGAAGTTAGAAGTAACTCAGCAGAGATGCACCAACTGTTAACTGGGAGACTGTGGAGCAGTCTGTGGACTCTGTGTAGGGTGAAATGAGGTGTTTTATGTAAATAGTTGTCTCATACCTGGCACATGGCAGAGCCTCCGTGGATCTTGCCGTCATGAACCCTCTGATAACTTCTCTACAGTGCCCTCCACACTATGAATACCATACATCATGTGAAGTCCGGGCCTTTTCAAAGGCTTGGTTTCATTTTAACAAAATTGGAATGCCCTGCATATTTGGAATGGCCAGATCATCCTGCACTTTTGACTTCACCTGTCCAGGTGGGTACACCTCCCTGCATGCTGCCAAGGTTTACGGTGGAATTCCCTGATGCCACTATCCTCACTGCCTGCACCTGAATCTGCTGTGGGGTCATTTCCTTATTGGACTTGTCTGGGGACCTCCTGAGGGGTGGATGGGTCAGGACTGGGTTATCTGGGGAAGGTGTTCACAGCATTCCTGTTTGCAGTCTGTGTCCCTGTTGGAAGAGATGCTCTTAGCACATCCGTTAATCCAGACGTGATTAGCAAGGGGTGTCTCTCCCAGGTAAGAGTTGGTGCATCTCTGCTGAGCTACTTCTGACTTCATCCTTTTTCAAGTCTGTTACAAAGAGAACTTTGGTTTCTCAAGGTTTAAGAATTAATGTCAAAGAGCAATTTAGTGTTCTTTTTGAGTCACCAGCCTTGCTGTGGACGATTCGTGAGTCCTTGGTGGTCAGGGCCACAGCACAATTGGTGGGCCGTCTGTTCCCCACCCTGGTGGATACTTTCTCACCCAAAGAAATGTATTCTGTTAACATGTCTCAAGTAGAATATTTTCGTAGGAGACAGAGTTATGTAGCTCTTGTTTTAATTTGTAATAGATGATTACTGTAGCAGGGTCAAGGTTGAGAATTGCAGTGTAGCTCATGGAAAACATTGATTAGAAACACCCAAAATATATCACCAGCTTTGTTGCTGCAGCTCCAAGGGACTAGGAATGCATATATATATTTCTTTTGTTATTATTTATTATTTTTATTTTTGAGATAGAGTCTTGCTCTGTCACCCAGGCTGGATTGCAGTGGCATAATCTCAGCTCACTGTAACCTCTGCTTCCAGAGTTCAAGAGAATCTTGTGTCTCAGCCTCCCGAGTAGCTGGGATTACAGGTGCCTGCCACCATGCCCAGCTAATTTTTGTATTTTCAGTAGAGACAGGGGTCTCACCGTGTTGGCCAGGCTGGTCTTGAACTCCTGACCTCAAGTGATCTGCCAACCTTGGCCTCCCAAAGCGCTGACATTACACACAAGAGCCGCTGTGCCTGGCCGCCATGACCATTTTAAATGTGACACTGAATATCTGCCTTTTTTTTTTTTTAAGAGGTGCAGATGTCACCCCTCACACCTCTATTCTGGGGCTGGCCTGGGCTGGCCAGCAGGGTTCCCAGGCTCGAGGCCATGTCTGAAGTGTTGTTGGACAATGTGCATCTGTGACCCTTGGTCTTTGGGGAAGTGGGGTACCCCAAGACACCCACAGTCTTGCGAGGGTTTATGGCTCTGTGTGTGGCTGCTGTGAGGCAGCTTTGGGTGGGGAGGAAGGAGAGCAGAGCCCATCTGTCCTGGTGCGGAAAATGCCCAAGAAAGTAAAGAAATGGTACAAAAAAATCATCATCTGCCCTGGTGCCATTTCTGTTAAAAAAAGAAAAGAAAAATTCACTCTGAATGTGGTTCTGTGCTTGAGGAGGATAGAAAATCCCTGGAAAGACGCACAAAGTGTTCTTAAGGGGTCAGTGCCGGGAAGCGAGATGTGAGGCTTGAGAGTGTGTGGAAAGGAGGACGCGGCATATTTCATTCTAGTCTATTTGGTAGAGCGAGTGAGGAAAGTGAAGCTTGAGTGATCCGAGCAGCTCGGCCTGGCCATGGGTAGATCCCAGCGTGTCCCGCCTCCAGCTGCAGCACTATTTCTCAGTCACAGATGAGACAGGTGGCCTGAGGCTGTGGGCGGAGGAGGGGCAACTCGGTGTCCCCAGCACGTGACTGTCCAGGCTGCTCTTGGGCCAGCCTGAGGGCAGGGGCGGAGGAGAGCTGGGAGGGTGCACAGTTTCCCCCTCCCCCACCCTGGGACTGAGGTGAGCCCAGGCTGCTGTCAGGATGGAGGAAGATGCCCTCAGGACGGAGGAAGAGGCCGGTGGAGTTTGGTCAGCAGGCAGTGTGGTCTTTCCCACAGGGGATACGCAGTGCGCCAACTCGCAGGAAAAAACTCTGCTTTAGTTTTTGAATTTTGCTCATTCTGTTTATCGTGCTGGTCATGGTAAGATCTGGATACTGTTGGTAGGAATCAGTGTCAATTACATACAGTTCACTCTTGTCCAACACAAGCTTGAGCTTTGCGGGTCAACTTATGGGTGGATTTTTTCAACCAAACTCAGTGAGAAAATACAGTGTTCTGCCAAGTGAAACTCATGTCGGAGAGCTGATTATTTGTACACGCAGAAAATACAGTGTTCCTGCCATGTGAAACGCGTGTCGGAGGGCCGACTCTTTGTACACGCAGGTTCAGCAGGTCCAGCTGTGCAGTTTGAATGTGCCTGGATTTGGTGTCCATGGGGTCCTGGAACCGACTTCCTGAGTCCAGCGAGGTTGGCCCCGGGACCGGCTCCCTGAGGACAGCGAGGCTGTTTCTAGTAGCAGGTGGTTTATTTTGTGTTTTCCCCCTGGCTCCACACCCCGTTCTCAGAGACACGGCTGTCACATGGGGACCAGCTGGGGCAGGGTAAGAGTGGAGGGCACCTGGTAGAAGTGGCCATGGGCTCTCTTAGGAACAATAACCGTGGCACCTACCGTAGACGAAGATGTTGTTGGTCTGCACTCTTCTCGTGTTGGTCTGGGGCATGCAGTGTCCGTGGGCTGGTGTGGTCCACAGCCCCGGTCTGGGGCTTGCAGTGGCTTTGGGCTGGTGTGGTCCACAGCTCCGGGGTCCGTGGTCCCTGACCCTGAAATCCCATCCGGTGCTGTGTCACCTTGGGCAAACTGTCTCTTGAGGGGAAGGGAATAGGGAACAGCCCTCCCCGCATGGCCTCCCCAGCACCACCCACTCCCAGGACCTCCAGTGTTGACCCTGCTGGGGGTTCCTCTCTCCTGGGGGGACCTTGTCCCAACAAGAGGACTCCACGGGCTGCAGGAGGTGTTGAGCTATTTTCTCTCCTGGAACTGGGTTGCTGGTAGCTCCCAGATGCAGGAGGAAAGGCTCAGAAGTGCCTTCATAATAAGGAGTTGTTGACGTGAACTTTGGACAGCAAACACTGCTTACATTTCCTTTTCCGTTTTGATGCGTTAATGGTGTGTGGCAACACCGTGACATACGGGGATGCGGGTGATGGGTGACCCCCCCCCCCGCAAGGGGGCCGTGCACCTGTTTGATAATAAGAAGGCATGCTTCTCTTACTGCAAATAAAACTTTTAATGGTTTTTCTGCCAGAAAGACCCTGTGCTTTATGTGGGATACATAGAGGATCATTTGGCAAAGGATTGGGGATTTGGAGTTAAACTAAAAACAAATTAATTTCATTTTATAGCACTCTGAACCCATTTGAGTTAATTATTCATTGAGAATTTGAATAGCACACACTGTTCTGACTTCCAATTTCCCCCTAATGAACAACATTTGCTGTAACATGACAAAACCCTGAGTCTTAGAGTTACTGGGTGATGTGGAAAAAGTCAAAGTTGGTTCTCTGTTGTTTTGCTTTAAGGAAATTATATTATTTTGCAGCCACTTAGTTTTCTCCTTTCCAATAAGAAAAATTGCTTTCTTACTACCTGAAAATTCATGAAGGTCAAGGGGACACAGGCTGCAGTGCATTAAAAGCCACCATCTAATGTGGACGTGGACTGAGTTTTCCCCTGTTCTTTCCCACCATCAAATGTGGATGTGGACTCAGTTTCCCCCTGGTCTCGCCCATCATCAAGTGTGGACGTTGACCCAGTTTCCCCGTGTTCTCGCCCATCATCAAATGTAGACGTGGACCCAGCTTCCCCCTGTTCTGGTTAACCATCAAATGTGGACTTGGACACACTTTCCCTCTGTTCTTGCCCACCATCAAATGTGGACACGGATTCAGTTTCCCTCTGTTCTTGCCCACTATCAAATACAGATGTGGACCTAGTTACCTTCTGTTCTCACCCACCATCAAATGTGGATGTGGACCCAATAGCCTTCTGTTCTCACCCACCATCAAATGTGGACATGGACTCAGTTTCCCTCTGTTCGTGCCTACCTTGCCACCATGGCTCATTTCACAATCACTCAGGAAAGGAAGAAACATTATTTTTAATAGGCATGAAGGCAGTTGTTTTTAACCTAAGGAGCAGGACATAATTCCAGCAATGGAAATTACCAGCTGAGTGGGTCTGTGTGAGGTTTGGAAGAAAAAAAGGATTTTATCTTCCCCCCTCTGTGTGTGCCCACCTTCCCCAGTTGAGAGTCATAGATTTAATTACTTTAATTTTGAGCTTAAAATAATTTGACAGCCTAACAAAAACTACTACAGTCCTATAAAATTCTGCTGTGTGTTTGGTTTTTCAGTTGTTTTCTGAATATGGTAAATGAATACATTGTGAGTTGTTATTTTAGTAATTGCTGTAAAAATTAATGTATGTTATAAGCAAGTGTTATAAAGTTAATTTAGCACCAAAGTAAAGCTAAAGCTGCATTGATTTCCCACTGTACTTGTGCATAACAACGGCTCCATGAGGCAGGCGCTGTGACCCTGCAGTCTGGAGGGAGCAGGTGCCACCTGGCTAGTGCAGTCGCTGCCCGTCACCTCTTGCTGCCAGGCAGCTTTGCAGTTTCCAGGCTATGCGAGAGTTGAGGCGGGTGGTCATTAAGAGACGGTGGGGAGTTAGGTGGTGCAGGTTGGCGTGGGGTGGAAGGAGGCGTGGAGAGCCTGGGGAAGGCTGGACAGCAGCTCCGGTACCTGCACAGGGGGGCAGGGTGAGGCGGCACTGGGCAGTTAGTAGCTCCTGGAAACAGCCCTTGAGGTTTTTATAGACGAGTCTGTCTTCAGCTCTGCACCCCTTTCCTGCTGAGTCCGGGTGGAGGGTGGAGGCCTCGAGTGCTTGTTTCTCCAGGTGAGGGCCCGTTGGACATAGCCAGTGTTTCCTGGAGTCCCCTCACCTGGGAACGTGCCCCTGCTCTTTTCAGAACAAAACAAATCTTAGTTAAACTTGACACATCACCTTTCCAGAAGGTGTTTAAGTCTGTATGCCTGTTAAGTCACCTAACTTTAAAGAGTAATGATACAATATGCTTCTTTTTAGGGGAGAAAACCTAGCTGATTTAAAAGATAAAATCAGAGGTTGGGGTCGCAGCATTTTGGAGGAGACTTGGTTTATGTCCTAGTGGGCAGCAGTGTTTCCTCAACTGTTGTGTTTGCTCTATTATTACATTACAGAGGTGACACTTCAAACATAGGAAAATGGAAGACAAAACAGCCCCCCCCCATTCAGAGATAAACGTTATCAACATATTCATGCCCTTCCTTCTGCTGTTTTTGCTCTTCACTTTTTATTTTAAGACCACGTTCGTAGGATGGATATATAATTGTTTATGGTGACTTTAAAAGCACCTTTCTTGCTAAAAAGAGTATTTTTTCAGTCTGGAAAATTTAGACAACATGTTTTGGTTAAAAATTAATTATAATACCACCATGAAGTCATCAATGTTTTTATACATTTTCTTGGTCTCTTTATGGACTTAATATATACAATTTAAGAAATTGGAAATAACGTAATTTTATGCATAAAATGTTTCTTGGCTTTAGCGATGGAGCAGAGAGGAGGCACAGGGCTTCCCGCTGGCTGAGGTTCTCCCAGGGTGTGACCAACAGCCTCCCAAGTTTAGGGTCTGCACGGAGTAAGATTTCGAAATCACCTTACACCACAAGCCCTGCAGCCATGTGTGCCTTTGATAAGGGGGTGTACTCTGATAGATCTTTCAAGACAAGAGTTTGCTGGATCTGAGGCTATTTCAGCTGCTTCTGGAGACGGCAGCTCTGGGACGTTTGTGCCAGCTCTCCCTCAAGACCCCACAGATGTCACATCCTCGTCTTTTGGAATCCAGTGTTGTAGAGGAGAAGTCTGAAGCAAGTTTGATTTTTGCTTCATGGTAGGAAACTGATGTTTTCAGGCTTTTCTCCTTTATTTCCATAATGAAGATGATATCCCACCTCATCCAGAGGTGTTTTTGTTACCTTGTCGGGAATGTCCAGCCCTTATGTGCCCCTTCAGGTCCTCAGTCCCTTTCTCAACTTCCTCGCAATCTTCCCCATCTCATCCATCTTCACTGTAATTCTGTTATTTTTTTTCATTTATGTGCTCACTTTCCCATGCGACTTTTGTTCTTGTTTCACAGATGCCTGTGCCAAACTTTATGTCTGAGGCTCAGGGGCCGTGTTTTATTCTGTCTGCCTCTGCATGTACTTTTGAGAAGTGGGGTTGGAGGTTGCCCCCCAGGTGCTGTTTCAGCTGGACCTGCCCAGACTCTGTGAATTGGGGGCATCGGGCAGAGCCCATGTGGCTCTATGGTGGGCCATGTTGCTGAACCGTACGTCTGAGGTTTGGGGGCCATGTTTCATTCTGTCTGCCTCTGCATGTACTTTTGAGAAGTGGGGGTGGGGGTTGCCCCCTGGGTGTTTCAGCTGCACCTGCCCAGACTCCCTGAAGTGAGAACGTCCGGCAGAACCCGTGTGGCTGGCTCTACGGTGGGCTGTGGTGCTGACAGAGCAAGAAGCCGCACTCCCAGGACGTGCTTGCATCTGTTGGCAGGTCTGGGATTGTGACAGGATGATTTCCTTCTCTAAAATACATCTCAACTGTTATCCAGAAGGTTGGCTGTAGGCTTTCAACAGCTTCACTCTTCTTAGTAACCAGGAGACAATTCACTAAACAGAGTTGCTGTCAGGGTTTAATTAGGAATTTCTGTGAGAGGCTGGCGGGACAGCTCCCTCTGCAAGCCTCCTGCAGCCTCCCTGTCCCCACTCTTGGGCCCAGCCACCTGCATTGGTCTGTGGAGGCTCTACACATTCTCTGTTCTCCTAAGGGGCTCGTGGACTTCGGGGCAGCTTTGGTAAGCTGATGTGTAACTCCCAGTCTCTTCTCTCGTTAAGTAAGTGCGTTCATGGAATCCTGATCTTCTAAATTGTTTCATCTTTTTAAAACAGCCACAGTTTCCTCAGCCACCTTGTGTCTGAATGTGAATCACATGTTATTTTTCACTGCAGAATGAAGAGAACTGGAATCGTAGTATTTAGAGGGTGATGAAAAGACAGAGGTTAGGGTATTCCATTTTCTCACCTTTTCCTTACACTATTTCCTTAAATGCACCCTTCGTATATCTGTGAAGTTCTTCCCAATTCTGTAACGTCGCTCCATCCTCAAGTGGAACATTTGTGAACAGTAACAAGTATTGATGTGTACACCTCTGCAACCCAGCTGGAATTAATGCTTCTTATTTATCAATAGATGGTCATCGGATGGCCAGAGGGATTCCCTGTGCATTGCGGAGGTCCCCGTGCCTGCTTGTGAGTGACATGCACATGGCGAGGGCTAGGGAATCTCAGTGTCTGTGATTCGAGTAGTGACATCGTTTACGCAAGGCAGGTGGACGACTGTTTGAGCTTGGCATGCTCCTGGGTGGCACAGCACAGCTGACATGGAGTGGGGCAAGGGCTTGTTCCACGAGCTTCTGTGTTTTTGTTGTTGTTGTTTTTGTTATTTTTTTTGACATGGAGTCTCTCTGTGTCGCCCAGGCTGGAATGCAGTGGCGCGATCCATGCTCACTGAAAGCTCCGCCTCCCGGGTTCACGCCATTCTCCTGCCTCAGCCTCCCGAGTAGCTGGGACTACAGGTGCCTGCACCACGCCCTCCTAATTTTTCTGTATTTTTGGTAGAGACGGGGTTTCACAGTGTTAACCAGGATGGTCTCGATCTCCTGACATTGTGATCCACCCGCCTTGGCCTCCCGAAGTGCTGGGATTGCAGGCATGAGCCACCGTGCCTGGCCTGTTTTGGGGTTTTTTTTTTGAGACAGAGTCTTGCTCTGTCATCCAGATTGGACTGCAGTGGCACGATCTTCGCTCACTGCAACCTCCACTCACTGCAACCTCTACCTTCCATTTCGAGCAATTCTCTTGTCTCAGCCCCCCAAGTAGCTGGGATTATAGGCATATGCCACCATGCCTGGCTGATTTTTGTATTTTTAGTAAAGACAGGATTTTGCCATGTTGGTCGGCTTGTCTTAACCTGTTGGTCCCAGGTAATCCGCCCTCCTTGGCCTCCCAATGTGCTGAGATTACAGGCTTGGGCCACTACACCCGGCCCTGTGTTTGACTCTTAAATCTTCTTTTTCTTTTTAATATTTCTCTTTCTGGAGGACCACTCAGTGGATATGGAGGAAGAGTTCACAGATGTCCGTATTACATTTCTTTCTTAAATTAGCCTCCCTTGAACACTGCTATAGGGTACAGACGCATGAAGGGCTGAAAGGGTGGTCGCGTCCCAGTAAGTGTGAGCGTGGAGTTGGTCTGTGAGACCCCGGTGCCGGTGAAGGCACCCGTGTGAGATGGCCTGGGATGGGGGTGTGCAGAGCCCTGACCGTGGCACACACCCTTCAGCTTTGATGTTTCAGGCCATTGCTCTGGTCATCAGTGAGCAGAAGGTCTAACAGCAGTGATATTTATCACTAGCTGTGTTGGCCAATGTGTTAGGAGGGTGAACCTGTTTGACTTAAGCTGCTTGACTGGTTTGCATTTAAATAGACACCTGGTGACCTGGTGCCCGGACACTTGCTCTGTGACCTACCCCACGTGGCTTCTCCCTCTGCTATGCATTAGATGAGATGGGCGTGTTGAGGGTGGTGTGACCCTAGACTGGAATGCATTAGAAGTGCAAACCCTGCCTCACCCCAGACCTGCCCCACCCCAGTGTGACTTTTGGAGGTGGAGGCCCAGCATCCTTCACCTGCCCTCCAGGTGGGACTGAGGATGCTGCGGTTTCAGAGCGCTGCTTTGCTGGCACTCCAGCACGTCCTGCTTAAAAAGACCGGGATCTGAAATGGCAGGTTACCAAACTGTATAGCAGAAAAATAGAAAAGATTCCTTAGAATGGGTGTAGGAAGAAAAATGATTTCCTTCACAGTATCTGGAAAAGATTTCAAATTAGCAGGCACTGTTTTTAATTATTAGTGGTCTCTTGTATTTCTTATCTTTTTTTTTTTTTTTTTTGATACAGGGTCTCACCCTGTTGCCCAGACTGGAGTGCAGTGGTGCAATCTTGGCTCCCTGCAACCTCCGCCTCCTGGACTCAGGTGATCCTCTCACCTCAGGTCCCTGAGTATCTCTCTGGGAATACAGGCACGATACCACACCTGGCTAATTTTTTTTTTTTTTTTTTTAGAGATGGGGTCTTGCTATGTTGCCCAGGCTGGTCTCAAATTCAAGCATTTGTCCTGCCTCAGTCTTCCAAAATGCTTCTGTACCCCTGACCCAACAAGGAAGGACAAGAGACGTGAGCCACACTCCCGGCCTCTTGTCTTTCCTTGTTGGAGCAGGAATCGAGAAGCACTTGCCACAGCTGACATGAGTATATCCCGTTTTGCTTTGTTTACCTCACAGGTAACCTGGCAGTGCTGTGCACCAGTGCTGCTGGCCAGCTGTTTTTTCGATGGACTGGCAGAAAATGAAACTGAGACCCGGGTTCCTTTCTCCCTGGGTACTGACCAGGTGGGAGAGGAGGGACGTTATCTGAATATCTTCTTCATGAGGGCTGGTGGGGAAACGTCAACTTCAAGGTGCCTGGAATCTAAGGCATGAAACCCAGCAGTGCAGCGGAACATAGGGGATGTAGCCTTGGGAGCAGAGACGTGCGGGCCGGTGCCCTCGTTCCTGGTGGGTTCTGAGTGCAGGAAAAGGTTAGTGAACCAGCCGAGGTCACGGAGCTATCTGACAAGACCTGCCTGGATGTATAGCTAGCTGCCATGCTGGCCCCAAAACTGCCCATTTGGGGATTCCTTGCAGTTGCAGACCCACCTAGAAGTCCGGAGAGCGTCCCAACCATGACCTCAAAGAACGAGGTGTTGCCTTGAGATCCTCCAAGATGAGGGTAGGATTTTTTTTTTTTTTCAATTAGCAATAATTTGTTGTGAATGATCTTGGACCTATTTTCCACTTCTTTGTATAGGAAGAGAGACAGAATAAAAAGTCTCAATGTGCCAGATGCAACATCAATGGATAATGTTGCGATTTGGTTTCCTCCCGTGGTCCAAAACATGTTCTAGAGATGCCGCTGCTTTGTGTGTACTTGAGACAAGGGTCTAAATGTATTAGGGCCTTGATGTAATCTGTAAGACAGGCACAAAATGCCTATTTCAAAGAGGCACTGGACAAGAAAGCGTGCTCTACTCCGTACAATGAGAATGTTTCATTGTCATAAGCAAAGTAAAATGCCTCCAAGGCCAGCTTGCCATGCGTTTAATGACCTTGGATACGAGCTTCCTAAACCTGCCAGAAAGTGCTTCCAGCATAGCTTCATGCACTGGTTTCATGCGGTGGCTTCAGTGGAGAATGTGCATATGCGGCTCATACTGAGAGCTGGGCAACACCCTCCTGACCTGACGGGTGCCCATGTGTGAACCGTGAGCCGGGCTTGTGACTTGACTGGTCCCCAAATGTGGACCGTGAGCCGGGCAGCACCCTCCTGACCTGACGGGTCCCTTGTGCCCATTGTGGGACCTCCGTCACTCAAGCAAGTGACACACGTCAAACTGAATGCAGGGAGGAGGGTCCAGGATTGCGTGAGGGCTCCGTGTCTTGTCCTTCTGAGGCCTTCTGGGAAGCCAGGAGGGCAGTGAGGTCTTTTGTGTGTTTCCTCCTGGTGGCTGTGAATTTGTAGCAATGGCTTTCTGCCAAAGGGCCCGGAGGCAGAATTAGAGCTTGTCTTGGAAAGGATGAAGCCTTCACGGGCACCTTTTTCCACCACTCCAGTGCTCCTGTGATTTTCAATATGTGCACCCTGGAGACTTCAGCCTGCTAGTGTCCTGGGGGAATAGATACCAGGATTGCTCCAATGCTTGCAAACCTGAAACAGGAATTTCTCTGCATGAAGTTGGTCACCAAAATGGGAGGTAAGGGGAGAGGGGAAGGAACTTCTTGGCCTCGTCAGCTCTTTTCTTGAAACTCACAGTCAAACTTTGTCAAATTCTAGGTGATGGTGCTTCAGGCGATGCACTTGTGTATGTTATGTCTTGTTTTCTGACTATGGTGCTTCGAGAATTTAAATATTAAGGTGAAATTGCCATGCACAGTTGAATTGCCACCATAATTTGACTCTCTGTAAAGCCTTTTGGTTTCCTGTTAGAGTGACTTACCATTTTTTGAGTTAACTGAAGCAAACTCTGCTGTCAGCACGAAGGAGCCACTGTATAGTTGGGATGTCCAATTAAATAGAATTCTCCTAAATAGAGCGTGTTCTTTTCATAAATTTTAAAAATTCATTTATTCATCAAACACATATTGAGTACTTATCACCCTGGTTGCTAGTCACTGTTCATATATATTTTTAAGGAATTACTTCCACCTAGCTCTGAAATAACATTGCATTTAGAATTTAGCACAGAGGTGATTAAGCATGAACTTTTCTCAGCAGTCTTGTTTTCATTTTTACTTGAGAACATGTTCTCAGACTCGGTGCCCAGCTGACATGACAGTGCGTTGCCCGAGGCACACACCTGGCCGGGGCTGTGTCTCTGGGGCTTTAGAGCAGGAAGGAAGGGCTGCCAGGTGTCTGGCCCTTCCATGTTTCCCTGGGGAAGAGATTAGGCCTTGGGCAGGAGTCTCGGCTTGTCTTACTGGATTAGCTGGTGTCATTCAGTCAGCTCTGCCTTGGTGTTAAGCTCTGGCCTGACCGTGACCTCTGAGTGGCAGAGGGGAGGATGGCGATTTAGAATCAGTCATGCAGACTGGGGCACCCAGTGGGTCTCGGATAAAAAGTGGTGGCAATTGATCACTTGCCTTTTTGGGAGAACTGTGTGGATTGTCTCAGACCTCTTTCTTTTGATTTTATCTTGAGACTTTGTAGAAGCAAAAATGCCTTTAGAAAAAATTAAATGATGGGCTTTTGTAATGTTTGTATCTCCCCAAGATTCACAAGTTGGAATCCTCACCCCCGAGGAGATGGTGCTGGGAGGGGGAGCTTTGGGCGGTGAGGATGTTGTGAGGGTCTCATAAATGGGATTTGTGCCCTCAAAAAGGGACTACAGAGAGCTCCCTCACTCCTCCCACGGTGTGCAGACCCAGTGAGAAGGCGCCGTCTATGAACCAGGAAGCCCTCACCAGGCAAACCTGTCAGGCCTTGGCTATGGATTTCTCAGCCTGAGACTGAGACTGAGAGCTGTGAGAAATGAACTTGTGTCGTTCGCCAGCCCCCGCCCAGCCTGTGGTGTGTTGTTAGAGCAGCCTGGGTGAACCAAGGAAGGTCGTGAATTTTCTGTCTTACTTTCTGGCTTCAGATACTTCCTAAGGAGATGTCACCTTCTTACCCAGGTGGGACTGTCTGGAATCAGACGTTTCATTATGATTTGACCCTGTTCTTGCCCCACGCCTGTGCCGTTCACACCTCCAGGTGTCTGGGCTGCCCGCGGCCCCTCCAGACGTTTCTGATTCGGGGTGTGGTACTGGTCGCGGCCGCGCCGTCAGTGACCAGGAGTAGGAACTCGTGCCCCTCGTGAACCAGCAGCCTCACCCGGAAGCTGCCGAGAAGCGTTTGACAGAAGGTGATCGCGCCTCGAGACTGAAACTTCCTGTTTACAGGGAATGGAGGTGCATAGTAGGGAATTTAATGATGGCCCTAGAAACAGATGCCTCTGGGGTAGGGGATATTCTGCAGGACAATGGCCCGGGACTCTCGAAAATTGAAGATCACAAGTAAAAGGGTGCGAGGCTGTCCCTGACGAAGACGGGGAAGGAGAATCACTCGGCGCAGTGTGTGGCTCGGATAGAAAAGACGTTTTTGGGACGATTGTGCTAACTGAACATAACCTGGACAGCAATGCTCTGAAATCGTTCTTGTCTGCTGATGATGGTAGTGCGGCTGCAGAGGGGCCCTTATTCCTAGGGAATGTGTGCCTGAGGACTCGGTGAGGCAGCAGGAGCCTCTCACCTTCAGGTGGCTCCAGAGGAGAAACAAATCTGTCTCTCAGTCTGATCTACAGAGAGAGTGAGAAAGCAAATCTAACGACATGTTAGCAGTTGTTGGAGCTCCACGTGGAGAAAACTTGACCATTCATTGTACTGTTCTTCCACTTTTTAAATATGTTTGAACATTTTCATAATGAAAATGTGGGAAAGTAAAAATAAATCTGGAAATTAGAACGGAAGTGAGCCCAGCCAAGCGCTCTTGGGTTCAGCCGTGAAGAGCCAATGGTCCGTTGGTGTTCTCTCGACTCGTCGTGGGGATTTCCTCTTCCTGGGTTCACCACCTAGTTTTCCTTGTGATAGTTGTTTTATACATAGCTATGAGCATAGGTGATGCTGAAAACACACGTTTAGTGTGGTTTGTCATTAAGAATTTGGAGAACTGCCTAAAGAAACCACTTGTACAGAGTTGAGATGAGCACTGCCTGCCTCAGTGTCTGTGGTAACAGCTTCATTTGGGTGCAGAGCTTGGCAGAGGTTTGAGTGACTCTGTCTCGATGGTCCTCTGTCAGAGGACAAGGTTAAGCGTCACCACCGAGGGTCCTGTTGAGCCTCTGGGCCGGAAGTAACCTCTCCCGGGCTGGTGAGGCAGCCTCTGGGGGCCTTTCCTGACAAAGCCCTTCACTGAGCTGCAGTTTGGCCACCTCTGCCCTCGCCTCCCCGACTGCAGGGCCTCGAGGTCTCACCACCTCCAGCCTGAGGGCCCAGTGCCCAGGGGCAATTTCCCGCCTTCCCTGAGGCCTCAGGACACCGGCTCCCGGTACAGTGCCCGCAGCTGGGCCCCTCCTCCTGGGCCGGCGGTAAGGCTGGCCACGGCCTCCTGCTATATACCACTGGCCACTTCACTGCGGCTGCAGCCCACACTGGGTGGCCCCTCTTGCTTCTGTTGGATGAGGAGATGCAGGCCTTCACCGAGGCTTCCTGGCCTCACCCCTGCTGGCCCCAAGGCTGTGCTGCTTCCCCCTGCCCAGTCCCTGGTCTCTGTACAGTGTCTGTCCAGGATGTCTGTCCATCAGTCCTTGACATTCTGTCCAGACGCAGCCACTGTCATCCTAGTCTGTGAGGGGTGAGCAGAGCCCAGGTGCGGTCGATGTGGAGAGGCTGATGGACTTCAGTGTACAGGGAAGTGAGTTCCTTCATATCTATAGCCTCTGCACAGACAGCTGGGAGCTCACCCCATTCACTGTTGGAAGTGCCTTGTTTTTTAGCCCAATCGCCTACATTAAGTCAGACGAATCACAGTTCCCTGCTTTTCCAGCTTTCGTGACCGTCTGCCTCCCTCCTCTCCCTGGGGCTGAATGGTGGGGTCTGTTGTGGGTTCGTGGGAGCCTCTGTTCTTGTGCAGCCACCAGGGACTGTTATCCAGGCTGATTCCACAGGAGGAGTTTGGGGTGAGCTCCTGAGTGAGAGTTAGGAAGACTGACGTCTGCGTAAACCTTGCTTGTTCGTGGTTATTCCTCTCAGTCTTCTTAAATTCTGGAAAATTGGGGGCCAGTTTGAAATAAGGACTTAGGTATGGATCGGTGGAGAGAGAACGTTGATCTAATTCGGTTTACGTTGTGTGTGATAATTTTATGCTACCCTCGGGAGGAACTGAAGATGTTGACATTGTCGTCTCACTCTTGTTGCCCAGGCTGGAGTGCAATGGTGCAATCTCGGCTCACTGCAAACTCTGCCTCCTGGATTCAAACAATTCTCCTGCCTCAGTCCCCCAGTAGCTGAGATTATAGGTGCTCACCAGCATGTCCAGCTAATTTTTTGTATTTTTGGTAGAGATGGGGTTTTGCTCTTAAGGGCATTGTTCATTAAGTATTAATTGGTGGCCTGCCATTGAACCAATGTTAGTGTAGTACTGACATCATCAGCCATGGCAGAAACTTACTTGGCATCCTTGGAAAAGAGGGCAGGGAAGCATAGTGCCCTGAAACCACCTCATTCTCCGGTGCTACTTCCAACTCTGAGCTGATGGTCATTATGAGTGGATCTGCCCTGGACAAGTAGTTTAGTGCAGCTGCCTTGGACAGGCAGGTTAAAAGTAACAAACCACCACAAAACTCAGCTAATAAAATGTGAGGAGAGACATGGGGCGCCAGGAAGGGGTGAGGCCTGTCTCCCTGTGTGCCATCTGCGTGAAGCCTCAGTACCTAGGGGACAGCGTTTACACAGAGCCCCAGGTTTTTATTAGCGTTTCCCTGAATAAAATGTCACTTGTGAGCTGCAGACTGGGAGGCTTTTTCTGATGATTAGGTTTCGTAATGTGGGATCATCAGTAGGCAAGGTGGACCTGAGGACCGTAGGATCTGGAGACTGTCCAGGGCTGCTTTCTGGGGATGACAGGCTTGTCCCTTCAGCAGTCGAGACACCAAAGAGAGTCTTTCTGAGAATAAAAGAGAGAAGCTTTTAAGGAAAAAAGCAGTTTCTCTCTCTGTTTGGGAGTTGAGTGCATTTTCCTACATTTATTCGGAGATATTCCTTGGTTCCCACCATGTGTCATCACCCTGCTATGGGGTAAGGTCGCCCCACCGCGTACCTAACCCAGGAAAACTCTTCTGCAGTTATTTCAGAGGCTGTGTGCATTTCTCTTGCCTCAATGGGTAGAGTGAGTTTTTCTTCCTACTGTTTTTAGTCAGTTTTCTTAATCTAGTCTGTGACTGGGATAAGTTCCAGAGACAAGCAGTTTTAAAAACAATCTTTGTACCTTGCGTAGAGAGCAGTCCACCTGTAACCAGTTTGTTCCTGGAGGTACTGCAGTGTCCTTGGTTACGTGAGGGCCCGTGGCTCAGGATGGGCCGAGGAAGCAGTGGGTGAGCAGTGGGCACTGGCCGGAGGCAGGGGAGGCGTGGCCACCTGTGGCTCGAACTCCCCCCATCCACTCTACCACACCGCTGGGACGTGAACACTCTCGCCGCGGACGTTTTCTCTGAACGTTCAGTGCCCAGGCTCTTGGGTACACAGGCCGCCCCGGGTTTTATTTGAAAAGGGTGTCGCGAACAGTGAAGTAACCCACGTGCCTCAGCTTTGATTGACATGAAGGAATGTAGAGGCTGCTGAAATCCTGGTCATTTTAGAACAAAGTATTTTATTAACAGTTTTCTAAAAGAAAGAAATCATTAAAAAATTGATCCCTGTTGAGGTAGAAGGATCTCGTCCTCATGCTCCTCATTTCCTTCCAGAATCAGCTTCCAGTTCAGCTGCAGAACAGGTTCTGGTGGTGGCTGGAGCAGCCCAGGCAGGTGCCATCGGGTCTGAGTTCACACTGGTGCCCATGTCTCCAGTTACGGTGTGGGCCGTGGGGTCTGAGTTCACACCATTGCCCCTGTGGTCTCCAGTTACGGTGCTGGCCATGGAATCTGAGTTCACACCGGTGCCTGCGTGGTCTTCAGTTACAGTGCTGGCCATTTGTGCCTTTCTGGGAAGTTAGAAGGAGGATGATTTCTTCACCTCTCTGTCCTCCCACACCTGATCTATGCTGGGCCACCGTGAATTCCTCCTTTTAACTGTTTCTCTCATCACGGGCAACACTGGTGTTCTGTGGTCAATGTTTGCCATTTCTGAAAACAGATTCTGTGTTGCTTTATATAATCACGTGGTCTCTTTTAGGAATTTTGCTTTTCTTTAAGAAAATAATCGTGCTTTTATCTCTTCAGTCTCAACTCTGTTCCCTGACACAGGCTCTTGCCAGCTCGAAAATTAAAAGTAATCTTTGATTATACTTAATACTTTCTAAAGTTTTCAAAAGTTTATCAACATGTGCGTTACTGAACATTGACTGTTTATTTAATGGAAAATTACATTCTAAGTATTAGAGTGAAATGATCTCTTGATTTTCACTCTAGAGTATTAGAGTGAAAATGATCTCTTGATTTTATTAAAATATTCAGGTAAAAATATTAAAATGCCTTCGCCAAATTTCATGCCTGTGTATCGTGAAAACAGTAAGCTGCTCTCTGCTCCCGGGAATGCATGAGTAGAGTATGTGCTTGAAAGCGTCACTCCAGTCTTAAGTTTTGAGTATTCTTAAAGGGGTTGGCTGGAGAAGTGACATTTAGTATTGAGTGAACGTTTGATAAAGATTTGTCTCGATATAAAAATAGCTAAAAACAATCTTTAGTGTTTCCTGTCAGGGTTCAGTCATTAAAGAATGGTCTTGTAAAAAACTCATTAAGAGTGTCGGCACCCAGAGGTGCTACCTTGCCCACAGTTTTGTCATCTGCTGTCACCAGGCAACACGCCCAGGATTCAGCTGCATGTCAGATGTGGCCATGGGGCCACAGGACATCCCTGCGGACGGAGGTTCTTATGCAGATTAATGAGGATGGAGACCGTTGCAGAACTGTAAGCCCCCCAGGGGCTGACAGAAGCCGGGGAACACCCGAGACACCAGAGTCACTGCTGCCCTGGTGGGAAACGCAATACAGAGAAAGTACCAAGGTACGTGATGCTGTGAAAACGGAGATGTTTTAATTAAATTAACAATTGAAATCATTTTAATTATGTGAATTATTTGAATTCACGTTCGTTCTTTTTAGGAAATTAATACTTAAAGCAAGTTTGTTTTTTGAATTGTTGGAATTAATTGAGTCAGCACAAGAGTTAGCATTGATATCTGACTCTCTTCCAGGGTTGGGGCAGAGGAGATGGGGGCAGAGGAGACGGGTTTCCCACCCGCTTTCTCCTGGAGCTCACCTAGAATTTCCCATTGAGGAGCCCTCAGCTCCCTGAGAACCAGGAGCTCTTGCGGAGAAGCCGCTGTTGGCATGCCACCCGCTTTGATGGCCCTGCTCTGCCATCCCTGTGCTCCAAGGGCCGGACCCTGCCGCTGCCTGTGCCAGACGGGTCTCAGGGAGATGCCAGCCAGCAGGTATGCGTGGCGAGGCCTGGGCATCACTGTCCGGATTCCGTGGCTGCCGGTTTCATTGTCTCGCTGTTTGTCCCGCTAGCAAGTCTCATGAGGTTCCTTGAGGACAAGACCCCCTCCTGCCACCTGGTCTGTTTCCTGAACGTTCTCTGCATTAGCACAGCCCCCAGATGCAGCTCTCGTGAATCATGGTGTCGGCTATAGTAGGGCGGGTCGCACTGCTGGGCACCACGATGGATGTTAGCCACTGTGCTTCACTTTGGGGAAACGTTTAAGTACAAAAGTAATTTTAAAATGTCACCATTATTTCAAGACAGCTGAGAGCCTATTAGCACAGAATCCCTGGTCTGAATGAAATCAAAGAGTTCTTATTAAATATTCATGATGCCATGAATATGTATCCTTATTTTTTATAATTGCCAGTCTGTGTAATTAACTTTTCATTTAGTTAAAGTACTTAACAGTAAGTAGAGCTGTAATTACAACTGTTTTTAAAAGTATATGGAAGAATGTGTAAATGTTTAATTAGAACCCCTTTTTTTAGTTTCATAGAAAATTTTTTTTACTCGTCAACGAGGATCTTTAATTATTTAAACCAAAAGAGAAAAACAGACCAGAAAAGAAAAACAACTAGTAAAACTCGGAACTGCGAAGGTGGCATCGTTCCGTTAGTCTTGGGTTTTGCTTCCTGGGTTTGTGACGTGGTCAGAGTCCTTGTCTTTGATTTCCTAACACAAGTTGTTAAAGTTGGAAGTGAGTGTGAAATTGAGTTAGTCCAGCTTTATGCTTTCACGGATGAGAAGTGAATTATCTTCAGCAAGGTGGGTGCAGGCGTGGTCCCCGGGGGTTCCTGTGGTGAACGGGCTGCCCTTGTGGGGATCCAAGTTCGTCATCACTGGGACAGAGGCCAAGACACTTCCCTGGCTGACCAGCCTCTTCCTAGAATCCCACACATTGCAAAGGATGGAGTCCAGATCTATACCATAAAGAAACGAGGGTGGTTACAGAAAGCACCACGATCTCAGCTGAGTGGATCTGAGCACCCCAACATTGGGGCACCTCAGCATTCTGTGTGGCTCAGGCTGTGCCCAGTAGGGAGGCCAGCCTGATCGAGCTGCAGTCTCCACCCTGAGAGTGAGGGCTCCTTCCCCCAGAGTGCGTTAAAGTACCATGTGTCCACCTGTGCAGGGGCTGGTCCCAGTGGCCCTGGAGGGCTGAAACCCTGGGTCTTGCCACTGGTCCGGGGCGTCTGCTTCCCCTTCCTGCAGTTCCTGTGTCTGTGTGTCCAGGGGGCTCCGATCCCTGTCTCAGGACCATGAGTGAGGGGTCAAGTTCACCTGCTTTGGAGCTGGCCCGGATCTTGGTTCTGTGGATCCTCGCTGTGTGGCTCTGGAGCAGTTCTGTCCTCAGAAGAGGGATCCTCACAGCCGCCTCTTGGGGCCATGAGGAGAATTAATAGGACGACCCCCAGGTAGCTGCTCAAAGCCCTGTGCGGGGCCAGCCCTGTGTCTCCACCAGTTTCTTCCCTCTGTGCTCACCGCCCCCCCCCCCCACTGTCACATCTCCAGTTTTAATTTCCTTTTCCTTGGACCCAGGCAGCAAATGCCCCGTTGGCCTTGGCAGCCCCTTCTCTAGTCTGTCCCCAAATCGCTTCCTGACGGACAGCCCTGACTAGCCATCGGCATGACCAAAACCCCACAAAATAGAACCCAACTTTCCTATTAAGCTGTGCAGAGCTGTCCTTGCCCCACTTCCCACAGGCTGGCCTCATTCGTCATGGGATCCGTGGTTCTCACCTGGGGCTGGGGGTGCCCCTGGCATCTGGTGGGGAGTGTCAGGGATGTCCCTCCAGGCGCAGTACAGTCCCCCAGCCGGTGGCCAGCAGACAGCAACACCCAACCTGATGTCCCTGTGGCTTCTGGTTCCCCAAGGCCGTCTGTGCTTTGCTGCCTTTTCGTCCTCTCAGACGGGTTCCCTCTCTCCACCTTCACTGGTTAGCAGTGTTCAATCCCTTAGAGCTCAAAGCACTGCCTCCCAGCAATGCAGCCCCTTCTCCTGGCCTGCTGTCTGCCTGCGCCCCACGATCTGTACCATGTCCTCGCAGGCCCATCAGAGCGAGGCTCCCAGGGAAGGAGAGGTTCCTGTTTGTGTCTCTGTCCCACCTTCTCTGGACCTGGCACCGTGCCCTTTGCCGACAGAGGTCTTGGGTTGATTGTCAGCAAAGCAGACAATCTATATGGCTCTAAATGGCTGTGAACATGCTTGATTGGGTTATTTTTAAAATAATTGGATATGTAAACATTTGAGTGTGACACAGGTGGATTTTTGGGCTAATGGTCTTGTTCTTCAGGGAATAACCACAGGCCCATCCACAAGGACCATTTCCTGCTGATTTATGGAACGCTGTTCTACCTGGTTAATTTTGAACGTTATCTCAGCCTGAGAGGTAGGTCAACATGTGATGAAGATAACTGGTTTCAATCCTAATCTGCTCCTTAGGAGCTGCACCTTCCATGCCTTCATTTCTTCCTTGGTTAGGTAGGGAAGGTATGAGCTACCTCAGAGTTGTGAATGAGGCCTGCATCGAGTGACTGCATTAAAGTGACAAGAACTGCACCCGGAGTGTTGATATTTAAAGACCTTTAAACATTGCGATGCTGCATTTTAGTACCTGGGTAAAACAGCAAAGTTATTCCAGATGCAGACGCAGACCCTCGGCGAGGTGGGTGACTGACGGCAGGAGGTGGATCACCGACCCTGTAACGAGGCCGTGGTCTGTTCAAGGCTGAACGAAGTGCACGTCATTGCGTGTACCATGGAGGTCCCTTTCGTGAAGTCCTGGAAGGGTCCATGTGACTCAGCTGTGCGGTTTGTCCATGACGTCCAGCAGGAGCAGAACTTTCGGGTGCAGCCTTGCTCTTGTGTGCATGGCCCTCAACGGTCTCAAAAGTCTGAGGCTTAAAGCAGGCTTGGGGTTTCCTTACACCTCCTGGACATCTAGTTTGCCTGGCAAACATGTTTTTCTTGGGTGTAAAGGTGAAGGAGTGGGTGACTCTGGTGATAGTGTACTAATTACTGCACTTCTGGGTCAGTGGCGCTTGGTTGAAGACACTCTCTGCCCTGGGTGGACATCTCTGGGGTGATGAGAACCGGTGGCTGGATGTCGCGGAGTTGCCAAGAAGATGCCAATTTTTTCCTTTTTCCTCAGTAACAACACCCTACTTTGTTTAGGGAAGCAGCACACCCAGTTGAAAATCCAATTCTCTTGCACGGTGGAGCGGCTGGTGACACAGGTCCAGACGCTGGGATGTCGATGGGGGGTCCTGGAGAGGGAGGTGTCAGGAGGCTTTCCCAACCCACAGCAGCCCTGAGCCCTTGTCCGGCCTTCTTGCCCGGGGCAGGACTCCTGGAGGGAAAGCAGCTTCGGGGGCCCGAGGGCCCGAAGGCAGAGTCCTGGCGTGTGAGGCAGGCCTGGGCCAGGCTCCTCGGAGGATGTCACAGAGCTGCTGTCCATGCGGGGACCACCCACCTCTGAGCCCCACGTAGATTTTCCTCTGTAGCCGAGTGAAATCCTGGTATGTCGAGTGAGGCAGTCAGAGGCACCTTTTGTGGAAGGAGGACAAAGCTGGAGGGAAAGAGGTTTTCCTAAAAGGCACAAGGCGCTGATTGTGCGTTAGGGATAATTCCTAGGAGTGTGGTTGCTGGTGGGTGGAAAACTGTAGCCAGAGAATAAGTGGGAATGGCCCTTGCTGGTATTTAACTGATTCGTTCACGAATGGTCCGAGCAGTTCCAGTGAAAAGAACATTTCAAACACAGAATTTTTCATCCTGCCTGACAATCAGCGTGACCGTGGGCTGTTCCATCCTTCCTGGGTAACAGTGAGAGGGTCTCAGGCCCTTCCGGCCCTGTGCTGGCATTTCCCCAGGGTGTGTGCCCCATCCCGGATAGGCTGGAATGCCTCTGGGGGCAGCTGAGCCTCTTGAAAAGGGAAGAGACATGTGATGTGCTCTGGCTGAACAGGAAAATGAGGGAGGACAGGGAGAGGGGCCTGGAGGTGACGAGGATGGTGAGCAACACTGGGGACAGGGGGACGGAGGGTAACGCCGGGGACAGGGGATGGAAGGTAACACCACTTCTCCAGGTGCCTTCGGGGGATGCTGCCGCCTCTCGCACCCCAGAATGAAGTCAACAGGATTTGGTCCCGAGGAGCCCCAGAGCCTGGCAGCTGGGATTGGCCCAGTATGAACCACCATTCACTGGCTCTGCACCCTGAGACAGGCTCCCTGGTGTTTCCACCCTGGTTTCCCATCTGGACAGTGGGACCCTGAGTGTCCCTGTCACAGCTGCGCCCGGAGCCCTGGACTCCAGCGTGTCGTCGGCACTCGTTAGGGTTTCTTTTGTTGTGGTCCGTGGACGACGTGGCTCTCTCTTTGTGTGTTCACAGCCCTCCTGCTCACTTTACCTTCTGGGAACACTTTTTACATAGCTTCGTATGTGGGGAGGACTCGAGTGATTAATGGAATGTTTCATCAGGTGCGGTTCTTCTGTTTCCCAGTTTTGACGCAACATTTGTTGAAATTTCCAGGGACTCCTGTGGTCAGCCTCACGGTTTCGCTCTGTCACTTTCTAATGCAGTACTCTTTGGGAGTCTTTTAAATTAAGCGCCATTATTTAAAAATATGTTTTATAATTTGCAGTTTCATGTTAATTCTTCACCTTTGTGTTTCAGGCAGTGGCTCCCCACCTGTGCGTAGTCAGAAAGGTTCACGCAGTTTTCCAGGGCGGCCTTTGCATTTACTGGAACTATTAAGAGCTCGTTCCTGCTTCGGCGGTGATTGACACAAAGTGCGTGTGAGGCCGTGCGTGGCTTAGTGTCTTCTCCAGGCTTACAGGTAAGTTTTTATTCTTCCCCAAGCCTGCTCCGCTGTGCGGAGTGTTCACTGAGGGCGACGGTCACGCTGTCTGGCACAGGCCACCGAGGCCACAGGGCAGGTTCCACGTAGCGGAGCCTGCAGAATGGCAGAGCCTGGCCTCCTCGCCGCCCTTCAGGGGGAGCAGAAAGCGCAAGCCTGTGATCAGAGCTGTGCTAGCCCAGAAAGCCTCCGAACAGGTTGAATTGAGGAATCGGCTCCTACCAACTGCCCATGTTTAGGATGTGTTTGAGTTTTTGTGATTTTTCCTGCACTGAAGCTACTGGGCTGGCTCTGAGTCACCGTCATGGGACTTCACTTGTCCCGACGGGAAGCGGCGGGGCAGGAGGGCTGCACAGAGGGTTGCGGCCGTGATAATGAAGGGCTTGTTGCCTCTTGGGACAGCGAGTTTGAACTCTTTGTAATTGTCAGCATAAAGAGTGTCCCGCTGAGGACACGGCTGTAATTCAGGGTGGCATGGTTGATTGTCATAGCTGATATCAGGTACCTGCCTCTAAAATGACGGTACCCATAGTGCGGCTCCAGGAGGGCAGCTCCTGCCAAACACACGTGCTCCTGGGCCCCTGCAGACAAGGTCGTGCTGCCAGCCAGGCCTGCAGCTGTGAGTGCAGAGGGGTCTACAGGGCACCGAGTGCCTCCGTCGTTTGCTTGTGGGGCCCAGCCCTCCGTTCCTCCCGGTCCCCAGTGCGGCTTCTCCCAGGATTCTCCCAGCCCCGTGCACACCTCCGTCTTCACAGCTTCCGTAGTTTTCTCGTGGGTGCCCCAGGTGGGCGCCTGGGCAGGGTTCGTGTGTCAGTCGAGTCCCTGGCTCGTGGCTCAGCAGGTGCCTTCGTGAGTCAGCCAGCTGTGTGCCTGCATGTTCAGGATACTTGTCAGGGGCCTTCCTCAGGTCAGAGCAAGACCGACGCTCACCTCATCCTTGGGAGTTTGGAGCCCACCCTGGAGAGACTCCAGCCACGTCCAAAGGGGCCATCCGGGTCCCGCAGGCTGTTGGGAGTGACTTCTGAGCCACTCGAGACCACACTTTGTGTTTCTACACCCCACAAAGCCACTTAAAGTGCCATGTTCTGGTGCCGTGTGCCTCTCAAGTGTGGCACACAAGCCTGGACGGGGATCTGAACGGGCGGTGCCTTCCTCAGTCAATGCTTGAGTTTTGGGGGAAGTAGAGCACTCCTGCCTGTGATTTTCGCCACTGTCTGGAGAATCACAAGACGGTCTCACCTGCAGCCTGAGGGACACATCGGCAGCCACTGAGGAGCCGGCAGGTCCGGCCTTGGTCCCACTCAGTCCTTCTCGACTTTGGTGACAGAGGAGACAGCAAAGCTTCAGCTGGGAGTCCCAGGCCTTCTCTGCTTGGGGTCCTGGGACTGAGATAGCACAGATTCTGCCATCCACGTGCTGGGGGCCCCGCTGTGCGGCTCCCTTCTCTGGTCAAGGGCCACGCCTTTGGGCTGGGCAGCTCGGAGTCCTCGCACTCAGGGGCTCAGGGCGGGTCCTGGATGCGGAGAGAAGGAGAAGGGTGGTGGTTTGAGCCCATCCGTGTTGGCTTCATCTTCTGCCTCTTGTCCCTAAATACATTTGCAAAGTTTTCCAGATGAAAACTCAGAAGGGATTTTTAATGACTGGAATCTGTGAATTCCATGGAAGCCAAGTCTGTCCACCTCTTTCACCCCCCTCACTTCTCCCCGTTGGGGCTGATTTTGGCAGCGTTCATAGGGGCAGGGACGCAAGGGGTGGTGGCCAGCCCTCAGCCCTGCGTCCCTCCCCTCCTCCCCTCAGCGCCACAGCATTTCGGTGTCATCCCCTTCCCTGCACGCGTCCTCATGAAAACGAAGTGCGGCTGGAGGTAGATGCCTGCGCCCACTCCCGTGACCTTCCCGGCCAGCCCGGCTGCAGTGGCCCCTCGGCAGGCATCTGTCTGGTGCTGCCTCCATGCCCCTCCCATCACCTGACACTCGTGCTCCTGAATCTTCATGTGTGTGCTCCGTGCAGCCACCTCACGGGCTCCCTGGGGATGGAGACAGTGTCTCACGCCAGTCAGAATGCTCTTCTCTATCCACTGAATAGTCCAACACAGAATCATTCCTCTGTGATTATTTATGCTTTGCTATGTAGAACTGGAATAAAGAAAAAGTGAATTTAGACATTACAGCCATCAGGTTGAAGCTAGGTAATTGCATTAGGGAATGAAATGAGAGCATTTGAGCTTCTCGAGTTCTATTTCCACATCTTCATATCCCCATCACCCCATACCCAGTGTCTAACACAGCTCTTGGTCCAGGAGTTTCTTGATAAATGCTCATTAAATTGAACTGACTTGAGCTTAACATTCCTACCCAGAGTTAGAAGCCAGTCCCTGAGCAAATTGCATTTAGAACATAAGTTTGACGTTACTGTGGTAAGGGGTATCCTACACGTCATAATTCCTAGTCAATATCGGGTATTTAGTTAAAATAGAGTCAAGTATAGAGAGGCATTGGCCCATCTGGCAAAAGGGCAAGGCACGGTGCTTTAGGTCCAGGTCCCCAATATCAACTATGAAAATAAAACGTTGTCAACTCCAATTGCAACCCTGTCCTCAGCGGGTCACTGTTTATGCTAACAATTATAAACAGCGTGAACTTGCTGTCCTGAGAGGCAACACACCCTCCATTCTCTCTGCAGTGCAGCTGCCTTGGTGGATGGAACATGTCCCTCCTCCCTCCCTCCTCCTTTCTCCCTCCCTCCCCCATCTCCTCTCCCTCCCTCCCCCCTCTCCTCTCCCTCCCTCCCCCCTCTCCTCTCCCTCCCTCCTGCCTCCTCTCTCCCTCCCTCCCCCTCCTCTCTCCCTCTCTCCCCCCCTCCCTCCTTCCCCCCTCCTTCTTCCTGTTTTCTCTCACCTTTCTCCCCCCACCTTCTCTCCTGGGTGAAGGGCAGAAGAGAAGAGACCTCCGGAATCTTGTGTTTCATCCAAGCAGCTTGTGGGCAGCATCAACAGCTGCAATTTGGCTGCCCCAGCAGGTGCCTCAGGGCAGCCTTTCTAATGGGAATCCTGGAATCATGTCTTTCCTTAATGTGTCCTAAAGGCTGGAGGACATGAAGCGAAACAATGCTCCATGCTCAGTCCTGTGATTTTGTGTATTTATTGGACTTACTTTGAAATTAAACTAAATGATACCCAAGGTACAGCATGAGAAAAAAGAAAAAACAGGCTATGGTGTTTGAAAAACAAACAAAACCGTTTGGTTTGTTGGTTTGTTCTTAGACCTTCACAGGCTCCTAGGTCACACGTTTCAGTTTCTCAGCGAGTGATATTCTCTGCGGAAGCCGTGTCAGTCTCTTGTTTGATGATGTCAGCCACAGCAGAAAGAAGCACTCCGTAGGCCCCGTGCTTAGCACCTTGGCGTGAGCTCTTGCAATCTTCTGTTCGTGCTCATCACAGCTCTGTGCAGTGGGCATCCTCCTGATCCCTGTGGGAGGATGGAGGATGGAGGCGGAACGGTGAGTGACAGCAGGATCACATGAGGGGTCTCTCCCGAGGTAGAGAGGGGAACCGGCCCAGAACCTCAGTGCCCATTACGTCCTTCCTACTCCTCCTCTGCCTATCTGTGACTGACTCAGGCTGCAGGGACAGACGTGAGTATGTGCAGAGCGTGTGTGCACCCCTGGCAGTGTGTGCTCATATTGGCAGGGAGGGATGTGGTGTGTACAGAGCGTGTTGGCAGGGACAGATGTATACAGAGTGTGTGTGCATACCTTGGGGGTGTGTGCTGTTGGCATGGACAGACGTAAGCGTGTACAGAGCAAGTGTACACACCTGGGGGTGTGTGCTGGTGTTAGCATAGACAGACATGAGCGTGTACAGGGTGTGTGTACACACCTGGGGGTGTGTGCTTATGTTGTTTTGTAAGCGGCAAATACATGGCCCGATGCTTCTGGCGGCCCTGCGCCCGTGCTGAATCCGTCAGTGGCTCTCGGATTGGAGTCTCCATCTCCCCAGACAGCACTAGAGTGTCTTGAGGTTTCAGATTCTTCCTCTCCGGTTACTTGGGCCTCCTCAGACCAAACATCAGAACCAGCCAACTGCAAACTACAAGAACATTCAAATACATCTTCAGTAGAGAAAACAAAAGCAATTGGAATAATTTTCCAACATGACCCCGTGGCTAAGCCGTTAGATACTCCAGCCAACAGATTGAGTCACTTTAAAATTCACACCAATTGAAATGGTTGTGAGAGTTGCAGAGCTTTACCGCTAAACCTTGAAGTAACTGAAGAGTTCTGCTCCACTTGCTTACAAACTGGGGCTGGGGATAACTTTCAGTCCAAAGTAGTAACCTTCTAAATCCAGCTTAGATGCGAGGCTCCCACTCACACAGGAAGAGACAGAGACCCTTGATTATTCTCCTGTGTTCAGATACTTTGTCATTTTTTTTGTATCCTGATCATCACTTCTGCTTTTCCAATTCAAACTAAAGGGAGTTTAGTTCTGTTTTGGAGAAGCTGTGGTTAGTGGTTTCTTTTCATGGTTTGCTTAATCTCTTAAGTCTGGCACTTACATTTACCCAAAGGGACTTTTCTTTAGTAAGACGGTGCCGTAGCCCAGGGCTTCTCCCTCCATATCTGCTCCCCAGGAGGCCCCCTAGGAATGGGCGCTAGAGATCCAGCCCCTCTCCGTGTGCCCTTTTCTTTGAGTCCAATGTAGATTTGGCTCAGAGAAGAAAAGAGGCCTCCGGGTTAGGTGCCTCTGACTTCTTGCTGGTGAAATGTTTAATGATAAGGCGTCTTCCAAACTAATTTTACAAATTAATAGTTATAGCTTAAAGTATCACTGCAGTCATAAGAACAAGAAACACTCCCATAAAGTAGATAGGCAGAAAAAAGCCATAAAAGTTTAATAAAGCGCAAATAAAATGGTGTTGTAAGAATGTACAGTGGGAAATGCTCTCAGTCCAGCCAGATCGGCTGTGGCGTCCTCCTGTGAATACATTCAGCCACGTGTGGCCCTGATCGCAATCACTACTGTGAATTGTGATCCAGAATGTTCTTGGGGGCCGATACCTGGACTGTGCCAGCAGCTGAGTCTGATTGGACGTCACGGCGGTGATGTGCTTAGCGTGGCCAGCTGGGCCGAGGGGTGGTCACCCATGCACTCACCACGTGCAGCTGTTATTCTTGTGATGGAGTTGCACGGGGCACGGCCTGTCCACCTGGGCTACTTAAAGTACCGGGAACCCAACCTCTGGTGGGTGCCTCCCGACATGGGAGCTGTCTTTTTTATCCAGGGCCCTCTGGTGCTGCAGACCCTGAGTCCACGGGGAGGCAAAGGAGGGCTCTGCTGGGCCATGGAGGTCCCCGAGCAGGTGGTCACTCATTGCTTGTGGAGTGGTTCATGGCCTGTGAGTTTATTCCCGGGGCCTGTGTGAGCGAGGTTAACCAGTTCACAGCTGGGCACTTACCCCTTACGCAGGTGACACTAGTTAAAGTGGAATCTCTATTAGCTCACACGGGAGTGTGTGAGGAGCTGGGAGGGTGGTGAGTCTTGGCCCTAGTACTGGAGCCCGTGATGCTGACGTTATGCGTCTTCCTGTTGAGGGGCCGTCAGGGCCGTTGTGGGTCCTGGAGACAGTAGGTGCCATATGGACCAGGGGATGCGGAAGCCTCTAGAGGCTGCGGGAGGCAAGGAGACAGTCGATTCCCCAGAGCCAGCCCTGCCGACACCTCGACGTTAGCTGGTGGGACCTGTTTTGGACTCCAGCTTTCAGAAATGGGAGAGAATAAGTCAGTGTTTAGGGCGCTAAATTTGGGGTGGTTTAGTGGAGAAATAGAAAACCAGCCCACGAAGGTGCACGCATTGAAATGTGCTGTGTCCAGGTGTTCACAGTGGCGTGAGGGGGATGGCGTCAGGGTTCTGGGAACTGTGCAGTTTTACTGAAGGAAGGGGGCTCGCCATGCCTTTTCTCATGTAACTGAAGGTATGTATGCCTGCCACACTGCCCAGGAGACAGGGACTAGAAATCTGACTTTATTTCTTATGGGAACCAAGGTCAGAACACGGTGAGGGCTGAAACGAGCTTCCTACAGCCTGAACTGGGCAGAGGAATCGCAAGTAATTTGTGTTTTTCTACACAGACCTGTCCTTTCAGGTTTTGTTAAGTTCTGGAAAAAGGGAGAAGCCAGGCAAACCTCGGCGACGGACAGTGTTTCTGGAGGTGGTGTGGCTTCAGCGTTAATGTGGCCGTGTGGCTGGGAGGCTCAGAAACTGCCCTCCAAGAGCACTCATCTGTTCCTTATTGCACTAATACCTCATTTACAGAAATCCACAGAAATTACAGAGCTGTGCGGGAGGCCTCTGGTCTGGATGGGTTTGTGTGGACCGAGGTCACGGGGTGTTGTCCCAAGTGCTTATCCTGATCTGGCAGAGGCTCTGTTCCCAAATGATTATGCCACAGTTTCAGAGCCTATATCTGAGTGATAGTCTTTTAACTTTGTTGCATAAAAGCAAACAAAGTATGTTTTGAGAGCCTAAAAATCCGTTTAGTAGCATGACTGTAAACTCATACATGGGGCTTTGGGATGGAGTGAAAACCACCGTCACCTGGCGTGGACGCTGCGTGGTATTTTGTGTGGTGGCCTGCTCGTGCCTTGAGCTCCATCTGCCGTGTGAACAACAGCTGTGCATTTGAGAAATGTGGGCAGGTCAGCTTGCTCCTCCAGGGGCCTGCAGGCATCCGGGCGAGGGGCCTGGGACGAGGCCACGTCAGTGGGAAAGGAGCTTGGTTGTGTCAGCAGATATGTCTGCCTCTACAGGCCCGCAAGCCAGCCAGAACCCAGTTTTCCTTTGGTTATCTAATGCCAGAAAACCCATTTCTTAGAGATTCTCGTAATTTATGTTAATGAACCATTTGACCATACACAAGATGTTATAAATGCATGAGGCTTTATAACCTGGGATATGTATAACTCGCATGTTATGATTGAATCAAACTGTTGAAGATACTGGTTTCACTTGAAGATTTTTAGCATTTTATGCGCAAATCAAATGCCAGTAGCATTTTGAAGGAGTATTTTGGAATCGTAAATACAGTGAGACAGTGCTGCGTCTCTGGGATGCCGGTGAGGTGTACGTGACCTCAAGCTCTTAGAGCTTACAAATAAGATTCCTAAATTGTCACACCTGCAGTGCTGGAAGTCAAAGTGAATTTCTGTAAAGGAGGTATTAGTGCAATAAGGAACAGGTGAGTGACCTTGGAGGGCAGTTTCTGAGCCTCCCAGACACCCCAGGAGAAAGCTGGAGAGGGGGGCAGTTACCCACCAGAACCTGGATGGTGGAGCTGGGTTTGCTGGTGGTCCTGCGTGGCAGGTAATTACGTGCAATAAGGAACAGGGGAGCGCCCTTGAGGGCGGTTTCTTGCTCTGCTTCGGAACTGCAAGTGGAAGATGCCCCAAAGTGGGGGTGGGGGGTGTGGTTGGTTATCCAATGGGGCCGGATTTGCTGTTGGCCGCTGTGTGGCAGGTCACTGCGGGGAGCGATGGGAGTTGAGTGGAGTGGGAATAGAGGATGCACCCTCCACAGGTACTGCTGGGAGTCAGCTCTGGTAGCAGAGGGGGCATAGAGGGATTCCCGTCAGGGGCAACACGGCCGGGGTCCCACGTGTGCTGGATGCCGAGGTGTGGCTATATGTGATCTCAGTCTCCACAGCCGTCCTGGGAAGTGGGTTCAGTCACCTTCCTTTCTCACATTTGAGAAATCTCAGGGGCTTACATCACAGCTGGGTGGGTTGGAACTAATGTCTCAGGCAGGACGTTGTCCCGAGAGCCCAGATCTTAACCCCCCCCTGCTCTTTTCAGTTCACCAAGCTTGTGGAGAGGGGTGTGTGGTGGTGGGGGGCAGTTGAGAAACCAACACAGTAGAATGGGGGAAGGAAATAAACCAGGCAGGAGACACAGGCAGTGCTTGGGAGGTCTGTGCACGGTGTGGGTGGCACCTCTGGGCCTGTGAACCCCGTTCTGTGCTCTCGGCTTGCCCAACCTTGGCCCTCAGCCATATGCTGTGCACTTTAGGTGAAATCTCAGTCCCTTGAGTGGTGTGGGCATCTTTTCTCCCTGGCTTTGCCTCTCCTTAAATCACGGAGTCTCAGTGGGGATGGCGGGGTGGTTGGTGGTCCATGGAATTTGCCCTCCACTTCCCCATCCTTGTCCTGTCCTGTCTGGCCTGTTACCTGAATCAGTGTCTCTTCAGAGCCTGCAAATGAGTGGAGGCCACGGCAGCCTCTCGCTGACTGGCCTCTCAACTTTTTTATTCATCAGAATCGTGTTAAATGCTGATTCCTAGGCACCCCATTAGACTGTCTACGCCTGCCTGGCATAGGTACTTTGGGGAAGGTACAGAGGGTTGCTGGGCTGTTCCAAGAGGGAATTTGCATTTGTAGAATGTCCACTGTGGTCTTTCCAGCACTCTACTTTCCACACACACATGGCATTAAACCTGGAAGACCTCTGGGTGCTGTGCTGGTGAGGAAGCCCCGGCTGGACGAGGGGCTGCTGGGGCTCGGACTTGATTCCTGGGCTGGGGGCTGTGGGGTTATTCTCTTCAATGGGTCTGCTGATGGGATGCCCTGGGAAGTCCTGCTGTGCACTCGGGGAAGGTGCAGAGACACGCTCGGGAAATACAGATCATGGATTTAAAAATTCCTACTGAAATATATTTTATGAGCAAAGTAATGTGCATCTAACTGTAGACAATCATTGCTTGAATAATTGATTTGTTTACCAAATTGGTCCTATGAACAGATTAAATTTTTCATTCATGTCTTGTCTATAACGTAAATAGGAGCTGTTCCCGCAACCTAAATTAGCTTTAAATTTTGTATCAGATTGCAGTCCAGATTACAAACGGCTGCTTGATAATCTAATTGATAAAACGGAGGAATTTAGTGCTTGGAACCCAGAGTGAAGGGAACAGAATTGCTTTGGTTTCTCAAAAGCGTGTGACTGAGGGGTGACCTGGGTGAAGAGAAGTGGTTGGAGTCATTACACTCGAGGAGATGATCTGCCCCAACTTTTCTCAGCTGTCTTCTGGATAAAACAAAAGGGCGATAAACAGAAAAATGCAGCACTGAGTTCATCTATTCCCTGAGCTTCTCATATGGTCATTAATGTGACCGGGCTGTATCTATGAAGCCTCCATACAGGCACAAAGGAATTAGGCTAGAGTAAGGCGGCCGGCGACCTCTGGCGTCTGCGCCACGTGTCACTTCCTGAAGCCCTTTTGGGTGAAATGACAGTCGCAATGTCTGTTGTTCAGAGGAGTGTAATCTCACATATGAGATACAGATTTTAAACGATGGAGATTTTAAACACCAAAGCCAGGAAGCTTGGTGGGAGTGGCTGTCTTCCGAGTGGTTTTCTGTGCTGCCATGCACGAGGTATGGATGTGTCATCCGTTGGTGAGATCCACTGGTGAAGGGGCTAAGCAAACCCTGGGGGGAGGGGGGTGAAGCTACATGTCTTCTGGCATCCCTAGTAAATACATTTTGTAAAACCTGTGAATTTGACCCTAACCCTGAGTGTTGAAGTCTGGTGCAGTGTCTTGAGCCCTCTTCTGCATTGAGGGTGAGTGACTGTAAATGACCGATTCCTCAGTGATGAAAGTTCAAATTTAGCTTCCCCATGGAAGCCAGACCTCAGACACCCATGTCTCCATTAACACTGCGGTCCCTACACAGGTGGCTGCAAGTTTCCAGGCCCTCCTTGGAGACACAGCCGTGCGGTGCTTGATGATTTGATAACATCAGCCACCTTCTGTCTAATCATGGTACAAATGATTCTCCTACAAGGAAACGGATCTAGTTTCTTCCCTGATCGTTGGAAGAAGCAGCCAGCCTAGGGACTGCACCGTCCTCTGCACTTTCACAGCGAAGCCTGTGTCTGTCTCCGAGGAGTGTCCTGTGTGTCATGGGAATCCTGGGAATTGCCTCCTTAATTCTTTCTGCTTTTGAGGGCTCAGGCAGCTCTGCCTGTTTCACCCGGGACGAGCAGCGGGTGGTCTCTGGCTGCTGTGGGACTAGGTCCTGGGGTGCATCATCACATCCGGTGACCTGTCCAGGTGGGCATCATTGTCTTTTACCTGTTGGCTGAGGCAGCTGTGATGCCATGGGGGTCATGCTTGTGTCAGGGCCAACCCAGTTCTTCCTGTGTACACCTCTCCTGGAGTGCCTTTCCTTATGATGACGTGTTGGATTAGGGTGGAGAATGCAGAGAGGCTCTGGGCCTCTCCTTCCCATTCTTACTCCCTGGAGCTGTGGTGCCCGACAAGGGAGCCCATAGCCAGAGGCTCCTTTAAATTTAATTGGAATAAAGATTTGATAACATAGCTAAACTTGTTTGAAAAGAACTTGACAGATTAAATTCCGGATTCAGCCCTTCAGGCCCAGTAGCCACGTTTTGGGGCTCAGCAGCTGTAGGTGGATGTTGTCTTTCTGTGTTGGCTCAGCAGATTGGGACGTTTCCGGTTCAGCAGGCAGTTCTCTTGCATGGCTCTGCCTGTGGTGAAGGCAGCTTGGCTGGAGAGCCTCGTGGGGATCCTTTAGGCCTCTGGCTGCAGCCAGGCTGCACGGTTCCTGTGTCCTGCGTCCTCTGCAGGCCCAGAACTATCCCGCCACAGAGTCAGCACTGCTAGACTTGGGTACTGTGTGCAGACAGCAGAGGGGCACGTCTGGGTCTTGCAGGGGCTGGGGTGACTGGCCTCCTTGGCTAGGCTCCCGTCTCCGAGTCTTCATGGGAAATGCATCCACCATCCACACTGTGCACCAGAGGAAAACTGCCGGCTTCTCTGTGGATGGTGAATTGAGATCATGCAGAGTGACTAGGCTTGGGCTCCTGACCAGCGTGAAACCTGATGATACCTTTCGGTGGAACCTGATATGCCTCCGTGTGTACATGCAAAGAGAATGCAGCGTTGTCAGCTTGAATCCAGATGCGCTCCCGTTTTGAGGTGGAAGGTTCTGGGAGTATTGGCCGTTGGTCATTGTCCTGCCGTGGAGGACTTTGAATGCAGGTACTGGTTTAGGATAACCCTGGTTTCCTGGTCCTGTATGTGGGCATCGCTGAATATCCCGGGCTGGAGGCAGACAGGGCAGATGGGAGGGTGACAAGAGGTCAGGTTTTTCCAGCTGTAGGGAGTGGTGCCATCAGATGGCCGAGATCAGGATGGTGGTAGCCGGGGATGAAAGCAGGGGTGTGTAGAAATGCCATGTTTCCTGGGGCATGGGGAGGACCTGGGCAACAGTTCTTCCATTCTCTATTCCTGGGCAACAGTTCTTCCATTCTTAGGAATCTGTGCCATTGTAATTGGGTAGCAAATTCTGTAATTGCTCTAATTACTTCCTGTTAAGTCCCCATCCCATTTACCATGAATCAGCAACAGTAATAACAGTTTGCCTGGTCAAACCCTGCCAAGAAAAACCAGTGGAACTAATTTTAGTTGCCTTGAGTTCCCAACAAATCGGCTTCCTTGGTGGCTTGTGTCCCCACAGCTGCTGTAGTTCCTCCTGGACCTGACGGGCACATTCCAGACATCCACATCTCAGCTCAGATGCAGGCGTGTAGATTATTTATAGAAAATCACACTGTGCTGTGATTGGCTTGAGCTGATGTTTTCTAGGTGGGAGGCGAAGGCCGAGGATCTGTGAGGGACTATCCGAGTGTCCTCTCATTGACTTGGAGCAGGTGCACATCTGTTCTTCAAAAGTTCTAATGGGATGAAATTAGAAATATGAATTTTTAAAATTCACGTGTTATGAACTCTGTTCAGTGATTTCCTCGGAAATGAGAGACTATTTGCAGATGAGGCAGTCAGCCTGCAGCTCTCCTTAGAACTGTCCTAGACCTCGATGCCGTCCTATGGCCTCTTCCTGGGTGTGGGGTGCTCTGCTTGAAGCAAAACCAAAGGAAAGAACGTAGTCAGTGTGCATCACTACTGCAGCCAACTCAACGCGGACACCCACTGGGAGGGGGAGCCGGATCACTTAACATTTTAAATGCATTTAACATTAAACCAGCAAGTCAGCCAGTGCTTTCTGTAACCAAGCTTCCTGGCTCATGGGAACCTCACACTTGACTTTTCAGAAGAGAATACTTGCTTCTGTGGAGTGTCAATATTTGTCTCATTTGTTGAGACTTTGCTCAAAGTGATGAACGTGTGTAAATTAGGACCTTTTTCTGTAAATTGGGCCACAGAGCTCTCTAGGTACAGTCAGGGGAGTAAATGGCTGTGAAAGATGCCTCCTGATGTGAACCGTGGCCGGGCACTTTGGAACCTGGGATCCCATCTCCAGCCTTTCAAAGGACATAGAGAAATATAAAATGCAGATGAGAGAGTTCATATTTTGGGCATCTCTGTTCTTTTGAAATCAAAGTGCAAAGAAAAAGTTTTGCCTTGAGGTCTTACCCCATACTTGTTTTTCTCCTGAGGTTTTAACATTTTAACTGCTTTTTTCTCTCCCGATCCTTGGGGAGCTTCTATCTTCATATCTTCTTAAAAGATATGGTTAAATTCAACACTGAAATTTAAAAACAAGCTTTCATATTATTTTTCTTTTAACTGATGTATCTGACATTGGTGAAGAACTAAGTGGGCATAGTGGTTTACTTTTATTTTTTTGAGACAGTCTTGCTGTGTTGCCCAGGCTGGAATGCAGTGGCACGATCTTGGCTCACTGTAGCCTCACCTTGTGGTTCACGCCATTCTCCTGCCCCAGCCTCCTGAGTAGCTGGGATTATAAGTGCCTGCCACCATGGCTGGTTCATTTTTGTATTAGTAGAGACGGGGTTTCAACATGTTGGTCAGAACTCCTGACCTCAGGTGATTCGCTCACCTTGGTCTCTCAAAGTGCTGGGATTACAGGCATGAACCACCACACTCGGCCTGTGATATTCTTGATTGTAACTGTAATAGATCCCTTTAATAAAAACAAAATAGAACAACAACAACAACAACAACAAAACAACTGTCTGAAAAGTCCCGAAATTAAAGAGCTCACTTGGACAGGGATTTGGACACCAGTTGAATGGCCCAGCACAAACCATAGTTACGTGGGCCACTCGGCCTGTTAGATCCTTAGAGTATTTGAAGTCATGTGGATATTTGCATTTCTGCTTCTGGATATCGTGGCAGTATGAATTCGGCTAGTGTTTGAGGGCCAGGCGCAGATCTGGGAAAGCAAGATCCCCTGCCCTCACGGCACTTCTCTTCCGTGTGTGTGTGTTAGGAACATAGAAAGCATAAGATTTTTTTTTCAATGAGCTGGGAAGATGGAAAGACAAGCTTAAGATGTTTACTTTTCAGAAGAAGGGAATTGCAAGGAATACTCAGCTTTGCTGCTGCTGAAGGAGGCCCCTGGTGGAGGCCGTTTCAGAGGTGGGGTTTCTCTGAGAAAAGTGATGAGGCAAATAGGATTCCCCATCTGGTTTGCCAGAGATGAGGAAAGTTAGTATCCCCAAAACAGCCTCAGCATTCTGGCAAAGGCTTTGGAAAACCATCTAGGGTGTGGGACCTTGTTGGCCACTGGGTAGAAGGAAAACATTGCTGGTCCTGAGGACTGTACTGTTCTTCCACTGCTATAAAGAACTACCTGAGGCTGGGTCATAAGGAAAAAAAGGTTTAATCAGCATACAGTTCTGTGGGCTGTACAGGCTTCTACATCTGGGGATATTTAGAGTGGAAGGTGAAGGGGAGGCCGGCATGTCTTCACATGGCTGAAAGGGGAGAGAGTGAAGGGGAAGGTGCCATGCACCTCCAAACAACCAGATCTCAGAACTATCATGAGGACAGCACTTGGGGGATTGTGCTAAACCATTAGAAACCACCCCCATGAGTCAGTCACCTCCCACCAGGGCTCACTTCCAACAAAGGGTTAGAGTTCAGCATGAGATTTGGGTGGGGGGACACAGCCACACCATGTCAGGCTTTCCATTCTTCTCCTGCACGTGCTTTGCAAATGGTTCTGTCATTGGTTTTTGCTTTTGTTGATACATAATATATGTACATATTTTCAGAGTGCATGTGATAGATATCTTGATTCATCCCTATATTGATGAAATCTGGGTACTTGGGATGTCTTTCACTTTAAATATTTTCTTTTCCTTATGCTGGTAATGTTCAAGGTATTCTCTCCTAGCTGTATTGAAATCCACAGTAGATGACCCACTGCCATCCCCCTGCTGATTTATCAATAGTAGGTCTTATGCTCCCATTAGGCTGTGTGTTTGTGTCCGTTACTAGCCTCTGCCCATCCTGCTTATGAGTGGGCTCTGCTGGGCCCTGTTGACCACCTACCCTTGGCCTCCATGAGATATGCTCTCAGCTCCTGCTTATGAGTGAGAACATGCTCCGTTTCTTTGCTTGGCTCGTTTGCTTAACGTAATATCCTCCAGCTCCATCCATCCTGTCTTGGATGACAAGGATCTCAGCTGTGTGGTGGAGTATTGCTCCTTTGTATGTACAGGCCACATTCCCTTCATACCCTGTTGACGGGCACTCAGGTGATTCCGGACGTTGTCTGCTGTGGATGGTGCTGCATTGAAGCTGAGAGCAGTCACTGGCTTTATACTCGGGGGACGTGAGCCACTTTGATGTTCTCAAGCAGCCATTCCCCAAAGCCCTCCGTAGAATGCCGCATTCCTTTGTGCCCATGGCTTCCACTGGGATGAACAGCTGGGAAGGGTCTTTGAGTGAACGCTTGGGTTTCTGTCTTTAATTGGTACCCAGCTTCACTGGCCAAGTGGGGGTCCCAGTGACCCTGGACACTACCTCATATAAGGTCCAAAGATGCAGTTAGGTTCTTTTTTTAACTTTAAAAGAAAAAACAAAAAACGCTTTTGACCTGGTTAAGCTATAGCATTATCGGTTAGTGTTTTTCATATTGGAAAGGTGTATATTTTATTTTCTAAGAAGGAAAGAAATCCTGTTAAATACTCTAACCACAGATTAAATCATGTCAAGGAAAGAGGTACTATTTGGGGGGAAAATGACCCCTTCATGTCAAAGATCAAGGAGATGACTTACATTGTTTAATTGAGTTAATTATGAAATCTTAAGTGGTTTTAAGAAGATGAGCTGTGGATGCTGCAAGACATGAGACTGATGCTGATTTCATGTTAGTCAGCCCTGAAAGAATGTGGCTAATATTTAAAGCTTGCTCCAGTATTGCTTGATAGATTGTAAGTTAATGTAAGGATCTGTTTGATGCTTTTATTTTACAAAATATTATTCAGAAGAAGTCTGACAGCCAAGGAACCGCCTTCAACCAATTTCTTCCTCATTTCTATCACCAGAAAAATTTGTCCTGTTAATTCCAGAATTTACTTTTGGAAAGTTCCTGTAAGGAGAGCAGAGGTATTGGTGGTTGAATGGTGACTTGAATTTAGGTGAAGATCGTTAAATATTTCATAGTCATATTTGTCTTGGTGGTTTTAGCAATTTTATATTAAATTTAGAACTGCGAGTCAAACCAAATCTGTTGTTTTGCTTTTGTGATACTCCTTTGTATGACTATACTGGTAAAGAATGATAAAATGTGTATAGGGTATTTTTTCTGTGTAGATATTAGGATTTTGAGGGGAACCAATTAATCATTCTTCTAATAGACATTGTGCTGTGTGTTGGGTCCTTTGTATATTAGTTGAATCAGTATAATGAGGACCACTTGAAAGTCTGTTTCTATACAAGATCTTTTATATGTTGACTTGTGTTATGCAAAATCCTTCATCCTCTAAGAAGACTAAGCAATGGGTTGGAGGAGAGATTTAATCACCCATTAGGTCTATTCCAAATGCCCAGAATTGAATGCAAGTACGAATTATGTTTTTGATGTGGTTGTGTGTGTGTGTGTGTGTGGTGGACTCCTTTTTAGGTCATGGGAGGGAGGTAAAGCAAAGATCAGATTTGCTGATAAACATTTGTGCATATGCTAGTGGAGAAGTCATATGACTTGACTGCACCTGCGTACTCTGATTTTGGTTTCATTAGTGTCCGTAGCTACAAACCTCACCTGCCTCTGGAACCCACCCTGAGGGGCTGTGGTGAGGGTTATGACAGAGTCGTGTATCTTAGCGAGTGACACAAACGGTCTTGTGGGCCTACTTTGGTTTTGTTTGAACCTGTAGATTGTTAAACTAAGTTTAACATTTTGAGGATTATAAATTGTGATTCTTGTCTAAGAAGAGGTTTCTGTTGTCTCTGAAGACAGGAGCCGTAATACAGATGGTCTCTGGCTCACAATGGTTACATTTGTGATTTTTTTTTCAACTTTGTGATGGTGTGAACTAGTCACACTCAATGCATTGTTCGGCCCAAAATGGGCTGCCTCTGGATGAACCCGTTGTAAGTTGAAAGTATTATGTCAAATGCACTTTCTATTTAGGATATTTTCAGCTTACACTGGGTTTATTGGAACAGTTTCATCCCATGGTAAGTCAGGGAGCATATATGCTCATAAAAGTAGAGAGGATCTCATAGATACCATGAGATATAATGTCTCTGATGTTATAGAGATACGATGAAAACAATAAAGTGGGACTTGGAAGCCTTGAAGGGTCTCACAAGGGTGGCTCCTGGAATGCAAACATGAGTGCCACTGCCTTCTGGATGTGACATCTGTGCCTTCTGCTTAGCCCAGTGGGTTATTGGCTGCTCCCGAGGGCAGAGAGGTCCAGCGTTCCTGTGTTTAGGTGTTTGAGCTGCCTTAAGAGGCTAGGTCAAATCTCACTGGTGTCTTCAGGGCTTTAGGCCTTCTGAACAAGCAGGAGGAAGGGCGACTTTGTAGAGCTTTGGAAATCTCAACGGACTTCAGGGCCATCTCCCTTGGCAGGAGACAGCCCCACTGGAGGTGAGCAGGGTGCTGTGCGTGCCTGTGCTGGGCCCAGACGTGTACGGACATTGTGAGAACCACAGGACACAGATCGGTCTTGGTTCACAACTGGTGTCGATGGCCACGCAGCATTTCTTCCAGGTACATGACTGCGGGGACTTGGGTTTTGGGGTGTGCGTCCTGGTTGCCTAGTTGCTTGGAAGACCACTATTCAGACCCCAGCCTGAGTAACCGTGACAGGCCTCCCACTTCACACGCCACATGGAAGCCGTGGCGTCGGTCACTGACGTCCACCAGGTGTCAGATGTGCGTGTGTATCTTCCTTGGTCTCGGGATGGGTCTTGTTTTGAGGTTATAGTAAACGTTCTTTAAGAGGGATTTTGGATTTTTTATGTTGTTTGCAAGGAGGCAGCAGGGAGTGCTTGAGCAGTGAGATCCCCTTCCCAACCAATGCAATTTCAGATCCCAGCAGGTAATTAGGGCAGCGGAGCTGTGGGATCACCTTTCCAACCAATGAGAATTCAGATCCCAGTAGGTAATTAGGGCAACCAGGGGGGTGGCAGAACCCTGAACTGTGGCTGTTTCTGGTGTCTTGCCCCGCGGACAGAGCGTGCTGGGGCCTCCGTGGTCCTCTGTGGGGTGGGTGGAGCACATGAACTGGGTGCTGCTGGGCCGTGGCTGGCTCCCCAGCCTGGGGTTTATGCAGGACTCGTTCTGAAGACAACTTGGAACCCAGAAAGCAGCACGAGGAGAACGGGTTTGTGCGTTTGTGGATCCTGGGTGCTTCCCAGTCTCAGACGCTGTGCAGGCTCTGAGGGGTCTCGCCAGGAAAACTTGCACAGTCGGCCCCCAGGGTGGAGTGGGGCTGTAGCAGGTCTTGCAGGAGCTGGAAGTGGGGGTGAGTTTCTCGCCAGCGGGACTTTTCAAATGGGCCCAGCAGGATGCATCCGTGGAAATGGTGCCACCTAACGCAGGGCTGCGGCCAGCAGGGCCTGAAAGGCTACAGCAGGCTCTGTCTCTGCTCTCTCTCGAAAGAGTCTCTGCACGGTTTTCCTTGGTCTTTGTCTATTTGAGGGACGCTTCCCCCTTTGTTGGGCTTACCTAGCCTTCTGAACTGCCTTGTTGAGTATGACAAAGCCCTGAGAAGGCATTTTTATTGCATAATTATGTTATCCTGGTGGCTGGATAAATGACCTGCAAATGTGGGTGACTCAGTAGCTCTGAGGGTGTTCAGTATCCAAGACACGTGGGAAGGAAATGTTCAGGCAGGCGTCAGAGGATCTGTTCTCTGCTTCACACTGGGGCCCTGGTTTGCTGACAGTCTTCACACTCGATCCAAAATGGGATAATGAAGTCTCACGGATTCGGCTTCAGCTGAGAGCTGCCTCCAGCACAGTCTTGTGTGAGTAACAGTTTATGTTTGGTGCAAAGGGCGGGCGTCAGTTGATCTTATTTGTGGTGGTGCTTATGGTGGCTTTTCCGTAAGGAATTTAGACTTTATTAGCTTTGGCAAGGGAATCCTGAGTGATAAATTGGAAGAATGTTTCAGGAAATTCTGGAACCTGCAGTGAATCTGTATGAAATTGAGATTTGGATTCCCATGATTTCCTAATGTTACCCCGAAACCCAGTAGTTGAGACAGTCGTAGAGCTTCAGTTGTGCTGCCCCGGTTCCCCATTTTAAAAGGAACACGTTGCTTTCATCTAGAATGTTCTAAGCTCTGAGTGCTGCCGGCTGAGTGACCAGTTCTCTGCGTCAGAGGGGAAGCCAGGGCTGCTTTCACGGCGTCGCGGCAGCTGGGAGCTGACCCCGGACCTCAGACACGTGTGATGTTGACCATTTTCTGTAAACTCCAAGGGTGTAGTGGTCTCCTTGGTGCTTTACAGTCTTCTGAAGCTTTTGATGTGTCTGCACTTTATAGATTTTTCAGAAGTAGACGGCCTTTTCCCACACCCTTGGGCTGAGTTTTGTTAGAGGCTAGTGTGTGGGAAGCACCACACCCACATTCTGACAGGGAAGACTCTGGTGCCCAACTGAGGTCAGAGTGGAAATTTGTTTTTCCTTCCTTCCAGTCTGGTCCAGCTGCTCCCTGCTTGGCCAGAAGAAAATCATGCTTATCCAAGTCGTAGGCAAACCCCTAAATCAAACATTTGTCTTTCTTAATATGCCCATTTAGTTTTTATGGGACGATAGATAGAGAAATGTCTTTTAGGGAAAAATTCTTTAATTACAGAGAACTTTTTGGATAAAAACTGCAATCAGGAGGCTATTTTGTAATAAGATCTAGTTAAATACCACAGTGGAAAGCTCCTTATATTTGATCTTAAACTTGGGCCTGGTGTGTCTGGCCGTATGCTTGTGCTCGTGACGCCACGCTCAGCTGTGAACTACAGGCACGGTACATACTTTGTGGTTGCTTTTTTGAAAGTCTTATTGCTTGGCCTCTCCGACTCAAATGTTGAGTTACGTCGATTCTGTTCAGAATGTTCATCCCTCCGTCTAGGGTCCAGTCGTCCATCTCAGAGGAGGAGACCTGAGGATGAGATAGAGGCCAGAGGGCTGTGGGGCTGAGGGCGGGTGTGGGGTGGGCGCCGGAGGGGCATGGGGCCAAGAGTGGGGCAGGGACCTGAGGGGTGCATGGCTGAGGCCGGGGCAGTGAGGGAAGGGGTGTTGGGCTGTGAGCCAAGCTGCATGGTGGCCTCTATGAATTGGGAGACTCCAGACAGGAACACAACCTACTGACCCCTTGACTTTAGCCCTGGGACTCCTGACTTCCAGGGCTGAGAGGAGGTTTGCATTTGTGGTAATTTGTTGCAGCAGCAATAGCAAGTTAATGCATTGTATCTGTTCTTCACCTCCAAACCTTTGAAAGGTAACCCTGTTGTATCGGCCTTTTGTGTGCCCTAAATTCTAATGAGATGGTTTGTAGGAAATAATGGACACAAACGACGGCAGAACACAAAGTTGGACAGAAGCAGTGTCGTCTGTGGTTCTGTAGTTTGGGTCTGTGAAGTTAGATTTCGGTCAGAGAGTGTGTGGTCTTGTTCAGTGTATACCTGGAGTACTTGTTCAGAGCTCCTGGGGGAGTGGTCTTTAACACTGTTAGCATTAAAACTCCAAGCCCATCAGGGCCAGAGTTCCTGAGTCAGTGTTAGGCGACCTTTGAATAAGAGTTGGCATGTAGAATCTGCCCACTTTACTAGTATGAAGCAGCAAAATCTTTTTTTTTTTTTTGGAGATGGAGTCTCGTTCTGTCACCCAGACTGGAGTACAGTGGTGCGGACGCAGCTCACTGCAGCCTCCGCTGCCTGTGCTCAAGTGATTCTCCTGCTTCAGCCTCCAAATTGCATGATTTATTTTCCTGTTTTATATACTTAGTATATGCAAACTCTGCAAACTTTATTAATACAAATGACATGCCAGAACTTATGAGAATCCAGCATTTTCCCATGCAAATTAGTAGTGTTGTGGAATTCCTGGGCTGGTTTGGTTTTATAAGACGTAGGGGTGGATTCTTTGCCTAATTTCTGTGGAGCTAACAATTGTTAATCACCCAGCACTCTTACCTCCCCCAACAGCTCAGGTGAGGGGGTTACCCCCGCTGTCTTGATGAGAGGCAGGAGACTGAGGCTTAGGTGAGCAGGTGACACATGACTGTCCAGCCCCACCCACCCCGTAGTTTCCTGCCATGGCTCAGCTATCTTCCCGCAAGAAAGGATAGACACCCTGATGCTGGGTAGAATTCCTTGTGAACCCCTTTGCATCCTCCAGGGAGTTCTTGCTTTAGAGTGGTGGCTCATTGGAAGGCCTCTGGCCCACTGAGAAAGTGACTCACGTTGTGACATTACTGTCTCTCTGTCCGGCTGCTGTCAATTGGGTGATTTGTAAAGAGACATTTATTGCTCACAGCTCTGGAGGCTGCAAAGTCCAAGGCCAAGGCAGTCCAAGGTCAAAGCACCTTCACATCTGGTGTCCCAGGGCCTGTGGCTTACAGACGGCAGCATCTCACCGGGTCTTGCGTGGCAGCAGGCGTCTCATCAGGACTCACATGGTGGAGGAGCAGGAGGGCTCCTCCAGACCTCCCAACAAGGACACCAACCCCAGTCCTGAGAACAGGACCTCCCAAAGGCCCCACCTCTTAATGTATCCCACCGGAGATGGTTTCAGGATGAGGTTTTGGGGACATTCAGGCCAGAGCCATTGCTCTGCTGTGGTGTTAGGGCTGCATGGCGTCATTACTGCAGCAGAGCCACAGCCTTCTCATCTGCATTTGCTGCAGGAGGAAGACGCAGGTGCCTGTCCAAGTTGTGGTTCGGTGCAAGAAGTGGAGACCCTCTGGGGAATCTTAGCAGGAGGAACTTGAGGCTTTGAGAACTGACACCTTAGGACTGTAGTTTTCTTCAGACTGTAAAAACCTTGGTGTGTGATAATACTGAACATTTCCTGAGCCCTGTGATCCTGTAAAACAGTGATGGTTAAGACATTCCTCCTCCCCACAACTGCGCCCCCACTTTTACTGCAAGAAGCCCCTTCCTATGTGGCTTAGGCTGACTTGCAGATGATCATTTACCGAGGACAAGGCCAGACACAGGCCTTCAAACCCCCCTTCTCTGCCTTATAAGTGATTAGCTAAACTGCCTGTTCCCACTGATCAATCACCTCCCACCTTGAAATGGTTCTTCGTGGTGCAGTTGCGCCTAGGAGGGTGGACTTGTCTTTGACTGTTGCCTTCCACAGAGGACGGTTAGGGTGGGCAGGAAAGAATTCTCTGCTACAGGTCTGCATTCCAGGCTATTTCCAGAAGTGGGAATTCTTGTGCCCTGGAGTCTGGGAATGGATTTCTAGTGTCCCAGCTTCAGGTGGAGTTGAAATTGAGTGAGGCAACCCACCACACCCATCTGGAGCCAGGAACTAGAGCCATTTTTAAAGTGGCAGTTTCTCCATAAGATTACCCACAAAATGCACTCAACACGTTTCTTTCTTTCTCATATGCATTTGGTCATCTAAAATGGGAATGGTGGTTTTTTGAAGCATGGATGTAGTTTTAAATTTTGAGTATTGTAAACCTTAATGTAGTTTTTTAAAATGTTTGCCTGATTATCTGGAGATTTACTAAACCTTTGGAGTAGCAATAATGAGTTGATCTATATGACTTTGCTTTCTGTGATGCAATGAAAGTACTCTAATTAAAACCTCTGCAGTTGGGTCAGCAGACGATTGGCCATAACAAATTCTACTTTTTGGGTTTCTTTAACCAAACGAGGGAGTAGAGTGTAGGCTGAAGTGGCAAATTCATTTCAGAGCACGCCAGAGCCCTCAGTGATTGAGCAGCCTTCTCAGATGAACGTGTAGCGTGCCGTGAGTCCTGGCAAGCCTGGCTACTGATGTGTGCACGTGACACCACAGAGCCACACCTAGGAAGATGTGGTTTCTGTAACAAGCTTTGGAAAACCAAAGTTCAACTTAATTATCCAACTTTGTTACAGAAAGAGCTTAGACCAGATGGCCAAAGACCTCATTGTTTCAGGGTTGAGACATGGTTACAAAATTGCCCTTACTTGGTGCCAATCAATGTTGGTCCACAGTGATACGCCTCCAACCTCACTGAATAGTTTGGAGACTGATATGAGACTGTGAAAATCTCCTTAAGGTGAAAAGGGCTCTGGGGCACCCGGGAATATCTGCACACCCATGGCCATTCCCCTATAAGGTGGAAAGGACGGCTGGGTCACGTGGGAGCATCCGCACACCCATGGCCGTCCTCTTTAAGATGGAAAGGGCTGCTGGGGTGCCCCGCAATATCTGCACACCCGCAGCCATTGTTCCTGTCCCCATTTCTGCTCAGTCACCTCTGTGTTCCCGCTCATGAATAGCTCGTCCCTTGGGCTGATGAGGAAGGAGTGGGAGGTTGTTCTGAGGCTCTGTCACTGTCTGCCCTGTCATGAGCCGGGCAAGGCAGTGGCAGTGACCCTGGAGGAGTCTGGTCAGTGAGAGCTCTGGCAGGAAGTGCCGAGGCTTGAGGTGGCTCTGCCAGTCGTAACCAAATGTCTTCCCTCTTATTTCCATGATTCCTTCTAGTTCTGCACCTTGCACTGCAGGGTTTCTGTGTGTCTATAAATACACATTAGTTACGATACAGGTGTCTCTTTCCCTTCTGTCTGTGGCTGGGCCTGGAGAGTGAAGTGCAAGAGCCCCTTACTGCTGGATACCCACCAGCACGAGGCACTGCCTGCCCTGCTGACGAATGCCTACAGCGAGTCCTGAAAGCCCTCTTCTGAGCACCTGGCCTGTTGACGGTGTACACGGGAGACAAATGAGCTCCCTTTGCCCCACCCTGAGCAAAGACTGGGAAGGCGGTGGCAGCACTGTCCCCCATGGTGCATCCTTGGTGCATGGAGGAAAGTGTGTTCACCCTTAAAACACAGCCCATCCTCTCAAAGGCAGGGTGACAACCACATTTACATCTGGAATCTTAAAAAAGGGCCCGTCTCCCTGAGAGAAGAATGGATGTGTGTGTGTACCTCCTTTTTTTTTTTTTTTTTTTTTTTTTTTTTTTGAGATCGTTTCCCTCTGTCACCCAGGCTGGAGTGCGGTGGTACGATCTCAGCTCACTGCAAGTTCTGCCTCCCGGGTTCATGCCATTCTCCAGCCTCAGCCGGGGACTACAGGCACCCACCACCACGCCTGGCTAATTGTATTTTTAGTAGAGACGGGGTTTCACCGTGTTAGCCAGGATGGTCTCGGTTTCCTGACCTCGTGATCTGCCCACCTTGGCCTCCCAAAGTGCTGGGATTATAGGTGTGGGCCACCGCACCGGGCCATATGTGTGTACCTCTTTACAAGTCTTGCCTGACCTTTGCATTTAAAAATTATTGAAAAACTTAAGGATGTAACTGACAAGAACTTTATAGGTTTCTCCAAGTAAAAATTTGGAAAAGTTAAGTGAACCCATAATGTGTTTTATTTCTATGAGTCCCACACTTAGATTTTTAAATGTGGGCAAAACATCTGTATGTTCTTCAGCCTGATTTCCGTGGAATTGTGAATGAAACGTGCTGAAGTTGCCGTGCGGATTTTGTTATGTGGCGGTGACATGTGGGGGCTGGTTATTAAACAACTGGAGGGATCCCTGTCCTTTCTGTGCTCCTGTTGGACACTAGGCACGTGCTTGGGTGTTTTCTGTGTGTGTGGACAAGATGAGGACAGAATTTCCAGATTCACACGGTGGTATCTTCTCCCTTTTCTGTTAAAACGTGTCTTCTGCTGCTTCTACATAGACAAAATGTTTCTTTCTCTTGCCTGTCTACATAAACGCTGTTTAACAAAAACTGTATTGTAGACATGTGAAGCGGAATTCCACATGATAAAGCAGATAGAGATGACTGAGTATATCGTTTTGTGGAAGGAAGGTTTAAAATGATTTTTAGCTTTTTCTCTGAAACGGAATAATTTTAACTTTTGCCTGAGATAGGAAATAATGAAATGGGAAAATAATTAAGTTTTCCCATTTAATTGTTAGATTATATTTAACTATTAGATTATTCATATATTGCAAGGGAAAAAGGAACTCGATCACCCCATGTACCCAAATGAAAATTTAAAGGGTATGGGTGAATTCATTTGAATTCCTTTAATTTGTTTTTGTTTGTTTGTTTTTGAGAGTCTCACTCTGTTTCTCAGGTTGGGTGCAGTAGTACAATGACAGCTCACTGCACCCTCAACCTTCTAGGCTCAAGTGATTCTCCTGCCTCAGCCTCCCAAACTGCTGGGATTTACAGGCGTTAACCACCACACACAGCTTATCACCTCTTGGAGACTAGCTTTGAGTTTGGGCATTCACTGAACCATATTTTGGTTAATTCTCAAAGTTTGTCACTATTTATCTTTAATTTGCTTAAAATCTACATGTATTGTGAAATGCATTACATTTCCTTAGCATTCACGGATTCCCTGTTAGTGGGGCAGAGACGCAGAAGGGCAGAAGGTGTTCGGACATCATCAGGGTTGCAGTTGAGTGCTTGCCCCGAACACACTGGGGCTCTGGGCTCTGAGGCCCTACGGGGGTCCTCTATCCACTGAGGGGCCGGATTACCTGGAAGGTCCCTCCAGCCTCTGCCATTTTGCCCTTTTCAGGTTAACATCTCATCGTTGTCCTGGACAGCACTGCCTTTCGTTCACTGACCCACGAGTGAACAGCTGGTCAGTGGCCAGTGCTGCTTCCTTCAGCTGGGAGGTGGTGATGTGATAACACTTCCTTGGAACTTGGTTCTTGGTGTGTATTAAGGGTTCAGTTGTATGTTTCTTTTTAATCTGCACCTCTGAATTGGTCTTTTGATTGGAAAGAGATTGCTTACTGGATTTGTTTCCGAATATTTTGTGGATAACAGGAGAACCTTGTTTATCTGTGTGTTCATTTAATGTGTTTTTGCCAGGCATTTAAATGGGTGTGTTAGTCCTTAGCCCACTTTCTGTGTGTGGTGGAGTCATTGAAATCATTTATGTGAAGTCTCTCTTCTATTAAGGCCAGAGGACGTGGGGTGGTGTCTCCCTAAACTAGGGGGAAATGACTTGTTCTGCCCTCCTCCCTGGGAACGCCTGGTGTTTCCAGGTCTCTGAACTTGGCTCCCACACTGGGAGAGTGGCTGTGGCTTCTGGAGCCCGTTTTCTGCGGGACTGACTCCTTCACTTGCTTTATTCCCCATGGTCTTTGCTGCTTTATGATGCAGGGATGAGGAAGTTGGGCCCGGGGGCCTTGTCTGTGCCTGAAGGGCCCGATGCAGAAACACCTCGTGGGAAGGATGTTCCTTGAGGGCAACTTTTGGAGTCTTTTCCTACTTTTAACTGAGAAGTAGCTATTCACATGGTTCTATTCTGCTAGTGTGTTTCAAAATAATTGGTGTAGAGTTACGAAGATGTCTGAAACACCCATGATCCACTCCGGGCCAGTGCCAGACATTGAGCTCAGATGCATTCAGACCACATTCAGATGCCAGAGATTCTTGCTTGGTTATTCTCAAACTTATGAGAATCTAAAACGCGAGCCACGGTATGGATTTTCTCTTGAGCCCCCATGACTTTGCCTTCTATTTTGGGCATGAATGACTTCATCAAGGGGAGAGAATTTGAGGAAGGAGCCTCTGAGGCTAGGAGGGGGTGGGAAGAGGAGGGAAAAGGAGCTGTAGAGGGAAGAGCCAGGCTGGGGCTGCAGCATCTCCTCATGTTGCTCCCCCATCCCTGGCGCGAGGCCCCAGGGACTGACTGATTTTCCCACAGGAAACGTGTATGATTGCGTGTCTGTTTTGTGGGCTGGCCATTTGGATTGAGGGAATGTCCGTGTTGTGATTCCTTATTGATTCGAAGGTTGAAAAGGTTTGTGCTCAATACACGGGTCTCTTGGTGCGATGAGAAATGTGATCGCAGCCGCCTTCAGGGTGGGGAGAGCCCTTGAGGCCCTCAGTGGTGGCCGGTGTCGGCCTTCGTTTCCCTGGGTGAGCTGCCCTCAGGGTGGGAAGGGAGGTCCTCAGTGGTGGCCGCTGTTGGCCTTCACCTCCGTGGGTGAGTGCTGCTCCATCCCCGGCTCTCCGACTCCTTGCCTGGCACCTTCTTCGTTGGAGGCCGTGATCCATCAACCTTGTCCACACGTGTCCTGTAGACTAGTGCTGACTGTAGGTTCAGGAGTGGTCAGAGGAGGCCCTCGTGATGCGAAGCTAAACGTTTAATGATGGCGCTGCTGAGTGCATGAGCCGCGTCAGCCCAAGAGTCTGGGTAGGAGGGAACCTCGGGGTGGAGGGAAGACTGGACAGATGCGTGCTTTCCTCGGCCCCTGGGAGCAAGGCCAGGTCCATGCTCAGACCTCCTGGTTTCTCCCATATTTCCATAAATAGCAAGGGAAGGACTCAGGGCACCCAGGGACCTCAGGGGGTGTAAACTGTGTCCTCGCGTGGCCCCAGCTGTGGCCAGCGATGTTATTCTCTTTAACCTCAGGCTTATTTTGTATAAAAACACAAAGGGACAGAAGTAGTTCAAGGGCCTCTAAAGACTTATGTAATTGTTAATAGGCCTGCTTTTATGCTTTCTTACGTATTAAGAGCAAATCATGAAACAAACTCATTTCTGTTTGAAGAAATCTTGACGATTCTCATTTTTGTGGCAAGCAACATTGATTCTTTGCTTAGTGAGCATTAGTGCCCTCCTGCCCAGTGCTGCTGCCTGGCGTGTCCTCGCACACAGCTCTGTCCATTGGTCTCCGTTCACCTTTCCGCCTAGAATTGTAGGAGGGGTGCTGGGATCTTAGGGCTAGAAAGAAACTCTGAAGACCACTTTTAGGGGCGGCTTTTAGTCAGGGCTCTCCAGAGAGACAGCCAGCCGGGTGTGCGTGTGTCTCCAGAGGGAGGGCTGTTGCAGGGGCTACAGAGTCCAAGAAGCCCCAGGACCCACAGCTTGCAAGCTAGAGTCCTGGGAGGATGTGGCTTGAAGACTTGAGAAGCGGAGGGTGCAGATCCCACCCGGGTCTGAGGAGCTGAGACCCAGGAGCACGGGCTGCAGAAGACAAATGTCACTCACCCATCAGCCAGACAGTTGGAGTGAACCCAGTTTTCCCCGCCTTGCTGTTTTACTCGGGCCCTGGGTGGATAGGGTGGTGTCCCCCACACCGGCGAGGATGGGTCTCCACTCAGTCCAGAGGCAAACATGCATCTCACACAGAAATAATGCAGAACCAGCTATCTGGGCACCCTGGGCACGCTCAGGTTGATGCACAAAACCAATGCCGCGCGTGGCCCTGACGTCTGCGTGTTCGCATCACTCCACGCACATTGCTCGGTCATCGCCTCGGTGAGTTTGTAAGCTCGTTGTGTGATTCTGGGGCTCTTTGTCCCGGGTGGTGGTGGTGGTGATGACAGGCTCCCCACTGCCCCACCTCAGGTATGGAAGGTGATGGCATCAACGGCTCCTTATTTCTCAGACACTGGAGCGGGTGCTCTGTGCAGCCAGTTCCACCTGCAGCAGCATGTGTTCCCTATGCCGATTCCATTCGGAGTGTGTGCCTCCCGTCTGTTGAGGGTGCAGCCTTCTTTCAGGGAAGAACTGTGTCCTGTTCGCCTATATCTCCTGTGGTGTATCTCATGGTTGAATAAGTAGCTATAGTATACCTCGGTGGCTGGATGATAGGTTCATTAGAAGGAAAACTTTATAATTTTTTTTTTTTTGGGATGGAGTTTCACACTCAATGCCCAGGCTGAAGTGCAATGGCACGATCTTGGCTCATTGCAAACTCTCCCTCCCGGGTTCAAGTGAGTCTCCTCCCTCAGCCTCCCAAGTAACTGGGGCTATAGGCGTCTACCACCATGCCTGGCTAATTTTTGTATTTTCGTTAGAGACGGGGTTTCACCATGTTGGCCAGGCTGGTCTTAAACTCTCAACCTCAGGTGATGCACCCATCTCGGCCACCCAAAGTGCTGGGATTACGGCCATGAGCCACCACACCCAAGAACTTAATACCATTTTTAAAAAAAATCATAATGGGCTTCTTAAATGCTTATGTTAATGTTTATTTTAAAAAATGTTATCTATGACCTTTCAGCTTTTCATAGCACTTCTCGTGTGAATATTTTAAAAAGGCCCTTTACTCGTGGCGGAGAAGCCGTTATCCCTTTCAGCAGAGGGAGATGGAGGAACAGGCCCTGGTGGGTCTGAGCACAGGCAGTCACCCCAGCCTTGGTGCTTGCTTAGGTCTGTTCTCCGTTCACCGTAGCGCATCCACTCTCATTGTCAGCTTAAAAAGAAGCTTCTTCCTCTTTCTAATCAGAACGGTTAGTTTGTTAACCATCACGTTAAGGTATCGAGAATGAAGGCTTTCAGGCCTCAGATATGACACAAGTAGTAAATGCAGCTGACCCTGAACAACATGGGTTTTGAGCTTCGAAGGATCACTTATGTTAAATATTTTCCAACCAACCCTTACTGATAAAACCTGGCTTTGTGGAGGGCTGACGTTTCCAACATGCGGTTCCATAGGGTGGCTGCGGAGTCCTGTGGATACGTAGATTTGGGTAAACTCGGGGGGTGTTCTGGAATCCATGTCCCTGTGTATACAGAGGGACAACGGCAGCTTTTTAAAAGTTTGTGTCCTGCCTTGTCCTAAAAAGGCTCCAAGGTGGATGCAAAATTATTTCATCCTTTTGGTTTTCTTGGTGGGATATTGATGTTTATTCTTCAGTGTCTAAAATCCTGAGTGAACAAAGTTAGTGCTTCAGGAACAAAGCCAGTCTGGAAACACATATTGAGATATCCACCTTTTCTTCATGGTTTCACAAAAGGCCATGATCATATTTTATTCGGTTGAACTGTAGGAAACTGCCAATATTTGCTGTTTTTGGCCTACAAGATGGCAAGTTCGTATGATATTAAAAACAAAGTCTCCCTGGATGGGGAAAATAGGAATCGGTGAGAACCTGAAGTTGTCTGTCATGGCGTCTGAGTCACAGGTAAATAAACCTGTGTGAGGGAAGTTGGCTGTACAGTATTTTCCTTCTGTTTTGAGAATGTCAGAAAAAGGAAAGTTCCATTGCGTTGGGTCCCTTTTCCTCACCTTTGCTGCAGAGGGGACTTGCCATTATTCCTCTTGTTTCCAGTGCCCAGGAGGCTGATGCCACATAGAAGACCTGCAGGTCGGTGGATATGAAACAGGCATCGGACACGCTGTGCACCTTGGGACGCATCTGAGAAGTGCGTGCTTGCAGTAGGTCTGAAGTGAGGGCGTGTTCCATCTCCTTTCCCTTCTCGGGCTTTGCAGGCCTTTGAAGTTGGTCCTAGGAAGTGAAATAAGTTAATGCTGATTAGCTCCAGGTCAAAGCCAGGGGCCAAAGAGACCCGCCCTTCACTAGGGGTGTGAAGCATTGGACCCTCCCAGCAGGAGGCAGCAGGGACTCGAGAAAGCCCCACATGTCCTCCAGTTCCCTTATGTTGAAATTTTTTGTACTGGGCCATGCTGGGTCATTTTGGGAGGTAAGTGGGGGGTTCACATAGGGGTGTGCAGTATTCTTAGGTGTCAGGTGCGAGAGTTGAATTTGTAGAAGCTGTGCAGATGGGAAAGGGCCTGGCACGGAGTGCTGTTTACATGGAGCTGACTTAACGTGAGGTCTGTGCTCTGCCTGGGTCCGTGTCTGACCGGTGTCTCCCAGTCTGCAACAAGACGTTCACGTGACTCGGCGACATCGTCCCACTCTGTGTAGATGTCTGAGGATCTGTGCGCGGCTGCTCTGTGAGAATGAGTTGTGATAATGAACTGAGAAACAGTGAACAAACCCTGAATTGGTTAACACTGGTTCCATGGCCACTTCTGCCGTGGTTGGGGTCATTCATAATAAAGTGTGCTGGACTCCTATGCAGAGCTCTGAATTTCAGAGACCCTTTAACTCGGCAGCTAACCAGTCGCTTCCTTCAGAAGACATTTGAGTCCCCTTTACCTGCCAGGGTGACCCTAGGAGTTTGAAGATGAGTGAGACAAGCCCTCCCTGTCTTGTGGATTTTACTGTCCAGAGGGAAGACATATATGGATGGTGAAAGAGGCCCTATCAGAGGTCAGCGCACGTCAGTTTGATTTCTTCAGCACTTGCTGTGTTCAGGCGGTGCCCTGGGCCATGTGCAGAGCATCTGGGGACCCTGCCCATGGCATCCCAGGCACAGCTAGCATCTGCGCCATCTTCATACTTGGCCTGAGTTTTGGGGAAGTACCAAGGATGGCTTCTGTCTTTGCTGGAGAGAGTTGGAAGTCAGGGCAGCCCTCCACAAGGAGATGATCGCCAGCTGATTCCTTAAGAAAGAGAGATGGTCCCCACATGGACAGAGCAGGGCAGCATGCGCAGACCTGGGTGTGGGGTCTGGGGCATGTGCATCTGAGTGGGGTCTGCTGGGAGACAGCAGGGGTGTACAGGATAAATTATCACTAAGGCGATGCTGGGAAAACATAAAATTGGGACTCTCTGGGGTAAACGTGGACTTAGGGTGACCCTGGGCGTGGGCGTTTTCAGGATCTGAAGGCAGAGATTTAGGAAATTGGGGCAGAGCTGAGCCCCAGATGAGGATGAAGACTACCCTTGGGATGTTGAATGAGACAGGGGTGGAAACCCAGTGAATGTCGTGGGGTCAGTCCAGCAGAAAGGCAGCAGAGGAGACTGGTGTCCTCAAAGGCCCCTTGGGCCTGCCTCTCAAAGTACTGGGATTACAGGAATGAGCCACTGCTCCCTGCCGATACTTTTAAAATTTCTAAGCTACTCTCTCTCATACCCACTCCCATAATTTTTTTTCTTAAACCAGGTTTATGGCTATATTTTTTCCAAGGGAATCAAACAGTTACCTGTTTGAAGTAGGAAAAACACCGTATTTAAAAACCGAAAATGCCAATTTGCATAGAAGTTTCCAAATACCCAGTTGGTTTGAGCCTTGCATTGCAGTGTCACTACCTGCTCTTACATTTCTACACGATGTATAGATAGCAAGGCAGGCACGGCTCGTACATCTTCAGGTTTCGTTTCTACTAACTTGGGCTATATTTTCATTTATTTTGGCACACCTGTGGGTGTGGGAAACAATGGCAGAGTATTTATTTTGAAGGTTGTCCAATAACAGTTGGGAAGATTTTCATATTTTTAGAATTTTTGTAGAAATAGTTACAATTTACAAAGAATTTAAAATTGTGTAGTCATTATTTTGCTTTTTTCTAGATGTGCCCCGAAACAGGGTTGCTAACTACAATTCTACATCACAGGATTCAGAACAGTACCCTTTTGGAGCAGATGCCTGTAATCGAGGAATTCTGCCTAGTCAGTTCACTTTAAGCGTGTTTCAAAGGTTTTCGTTACCCTAGTTGGCACCTGTGGCTACAGTTTGTTTTCACTGCTGAGGAATATTCCATGATGGAAACCGTAGAGGGTGTGTATGTCTATTCAGCCTTCATTTTTTCAGGGTTTTTTGTAGAAGATAATGTAACAGTGTAACATCCTCTGCTACGGAGCCAACACGGACCCTGATTACAGCCGCACAGACTCTCAGGCCCATGCCACCACTCCCGGCTACTTTTTGTCTTTTTAGTAGAGATGGGATTTCACCATGTTGGTCAGGCTGGTCTCAAACTCCTGACCTCCTGATCTGCCTGCCTCAGCCTCCCAAAGTGCTGGGATTACAATTGTGAGCCACTGTGCCCAGCCCATTTTAATGGGTTCTATTTTGATTAATAAAGATGTGTTGCAGCCTAGTTATACAAATTTAAAATTCACGGTCCAAAACCACAATTACTTTTGCACCAACCTAATAATTTAAGAATTAAAGAGGCCTTTATATTAGAGAGCCCATGGACGATAAAATCATAAAGAATATTACAATCTCCATAACCCACAAACTTGGTAACTTAGACCAACTGGATGAATTAAAAGATACAATCTATTAACACTAAAACACAGGAGAAATAGGTAATCTATATATATTAATATCTATTAATAAAATTGAGTCATTACCTAATAACCTTACAGAAAACTTGTATATTCCATATATCTGACATTCTGTCATGTTATTCTAACTGGTGGGATTCGGGGATTTCCATTTTGATAAGAACATAGGTGAGTCGCACACACTTAATTTTGGTGCTTATTGGTCAGAAAAGCCATGTCCACTATAGGATACTGCAGAGCAAGGCGTTATGGAGAATTTGGCAAGATATGATTTTCAGAGTTAAAGGAAGACAACCTGATTTATGTACAGTAATTCCTCATAATATCATAGGGGATACCATATTTAAACTTTGGGGTATCCCCAGATATAATTCTTATTTGAGCCACATGTGAATTTCAGACACAGAGGCTTTCCAACTCTGGTGGCTTTCTATAAATGTGGAAGTTAATTCACAATCTATTTTGTGGAGGCATAAAATTCAATGAGCACTCATTTAACCTTTTATTTTAAATATTGTTTTTGTAAACTTTGCATTTCCAATTAGTTGAAATTTTAAGCCTGTTTCAGTTCTTATCCACTTTTTTTTTTTTCCCCCCTGAGACGGAGTCTTGCCCTGTCACCCAGGCTGGAGTGCAGTGGCATTGTCTCGACTCACTGCAACCGCCGCCTCCCAGGTTCAAGCGGTTCTCCTGTCTCAGCCTCCCAAGTAGCTGGGATTACAGGTGCCTGCCACCACGCCCGGCTAATTTTTGTATTTTTAGTAGAGATGGGGCTTCCCCATGTTAGCCAGGCTGGTCTTAAACCCCTGACCTTGTGATCTGCCCACCTCGGCCTCCCAAAGTGCTCGGATTACAGGCTTGAGCCACCGCACCCGGCTTCTCCACTCTTTTTAGGTGGAGGGGAGTAAGGGTTTCTTGGAATTACGAGGGACTCCCATGTACCCAACCCATTTGGGTAAATTTCTTCCTTCAGAGTTTTTCAAATCAGCATCACCATTGTTAAAGGCCTCCCACATGGTAATAATTGTGTTACAGGGTTTTACAAACATGAAGTTTATGTTTGGCTGAATTAACCTCCTTGCTGTGGCACAAGGGGGCCAAAGGTATTTTCACCAATTATGAAGCGGGTTCACTGTGCAATGGCTACCAACTTTTCTGAGTACAATGAGGCCAAACATATTCATCCGTAAATTCCATGAAGTGAATTTATTACTTACAAATAGCAAAGAAAAGACAACAGAAGTCTAGGATTCAATATGAACCGCTACCACAAGATCAGGAAGGCTACCCAGAGCAGATGGATGGAGTGTTGACTGTAAATGCTTCACTTGCACTACAACTGAGGGACCCTAGAAAGCAGCCCACCTTGGGTTTTCTCCTACGATGTGGTTGCTGGAAACAAGCGTTAAAGGCCATTCCGTTTTGAGCAGGGCCTATAACAGAGCCTGGGCTGTTCTGAACAATGTCACTTGATTATCAGGATATTGCCTTCCCAGCATATCATAGAGTTATCTTGAGAACTACCAGTAAGAAAGGGAAGAAAATGGCCCTGCACCCTTAAAACTGAAGGATCAGGATATTTGCTGTGACAGAGGCACAGACAGTAGCGACAGAGTGTTCTTGTGAGCCATCTACTAGTTCTCTTAAGCAGAGCGCGGCACCAGACCGCTTTTCTATTTCCTTTCAATGGAAACTATTTCAGAATATTTTGAACATTTTGAGTTTCTACATCTATAGAGTTGTGGCACATGATCACTGGCAGTGTAGACTCCCTGCATGGTTAAAGGAAAGAGTTCAGAAGCCCATCAAGCCACATTGGAGGAGACCACCTAATCCTCCAGAGAGTGCCACTCCACCTTCCTGGGGTTAGCGCCACATGCAGTAAGGCCATTATAACTAAGGCCATCAAGACTTGCAGTCCGAAGATGAGACTTTTGACATGCTGATAAGCAGCAGTGATGAGAAAAGCCCACACACTGGCTAGGAATTTTTCAATGAAAGCAACTGAGATGCTTCTCCATATGCTTCGGTAGGGGCTAATATCAAACTCTTTCTTCCCGTTTTCTTTACTCAGCAGTGCCTGAGCCATGAGGCACCATAGATGTACACCTCATCAGGTGGGTGTATGGTACAGCAGCAAGGGGAGCAGCAGCACAAGAAACAAGGCCACTACTTCTGCACCCAATCAGAAGCTTTTGAGATTAGGGACCTGTTCACCTGCTGTGCACAGAAGTGTGAGGTTATGGACCTGGTCACCCTGCTGTGCATGATCAGAGGTGTGCGAGGGTTAGGGACCTGGTTACCTGCTGTGTCCAATCAGAGCCAGGCAAGGATACAGACCTAGTCACCAGCTGCACCCAATCAGAAGCTTTTGAGGTTAGGGACCTGGTCACCCACTGTGTGGGATCAGGTGTGCCAGGTTAGGGACCATGTGCGTGGTGATGGACCTGATCAGCAGCCAAGACACCTGACGTTTCCAGTGTCATCCCGGCTTCTTTCAAAACTGGAAAAGTCTTCAGATATTTCCCAAAAGTTCGTCCATCTTTGAAAACGATATGCGTGTGTACAGGTGATACCGATGACTGAAGATTGAAGGTTAGAGCATTCCAGCCCCGTGCCCGTGTCCCATCCCATCGGCGACAACTTGAGCACAAACATCTCCCTCTCTGAAGCTCCCTGAACCCGGTGGCAGGCCTGGGACTCAGGTCCAGTGTCCTGTCAGTTACACTGAACAAAATGTAATTCAACACTGGCCATGGGCCCTATGCTTTAAAAACCACATAGAAACCTCCCAAAGAACTACAATCTATGAAAGCTTTCATGGCTAGTATTTTAGGACGACTGACCAATCTTGACCTAAATCAAAGACAACACTGCCCAAATGAACTGTGACCCCAGCTTCGTGCAAAGACAGCCATCCCCTGGCCGTCGGTGTGACCAGCGCCGGTCCCTCCCTGCACCTTAAGCGGGGTTCTGAGCTGCTGTCCATGATCAGTGATGGTGATGCCCAGAGCAGCTTTCCAGGAAAGCAGTAAACCTTTCAGGTCCTCACCTCACGAGGATAGCCATGTATAAATCAACCACCTTTGTTACTGCCCTGCCATTCTCAAAGAGGGGATGGGTTAAACTTCTTCCTCCTCCACCTGCCCAACACAAGGCACATCTGCCCCAGCGCGAGGCTCATCTACTTAATCCCGGGAAACTCACAACCCACAATCAGAGGCCGCACACAATCCGAGACCACATACAGTAAGAGGCTACACAGAGACCCACACAATCAGAGGCCACAATCAGAGGCTGTGCACAATCAGACGCCACGCACAATCTCTGCAACCTCAACAGAAACTGTTTCTGACCATTCACCTGAGGCCACCAAGTTTAAATGAGAGGCCCAGGTTTTAAAAGACACGAGGAGTTCTCTGAAGGCAGACTCCATGCATTCCACCATCAGCACCATTTGTGCCTGTCACGGTCAGGAAGAACCACAACCACGTCTCGGTGCCCTTGCAGTGCAGGGCGCTGCGTTTCTCCCCCTTTCCAAACCCGCAGAGGCTCCTGGCGACCCAGCGCCTCTGCTCAGCCACGCGCCCCCAAGGCCTTCCTCCCTCACCTCACAGGGGAGCTTCTGCAGCCGGGCTATCTGGCTCATCACTCTGATTCAGTCACTTACACCCTCATTCCAGGCTGAAAATCTCTTCTGAAAATATCCAAATCTTACCCACGTCAGGCTTCATCTTTTCCTCAGAGCTCCTCACCCCCTCTAGAGCAGCAGCTCTGGTGCCCGTGCAGCCAGGGGCTGGGGGCGGATCCGTAGGCTCAGAGCGCCCAGCCCCTCAGCCCCTCTGTGTGTCCCCTTACTCCCTGCTCCCTGGCGTTAATGCCCTCCATCCTCTATTTCCTGATAGGCAAAAGGGGGTTAATTCTAAGAGTGCTAACCGAATTGGATCACTTAACACCGCGATCGGCCCAGAATACCCCTTGATCAATGACAGGTATTGCTGCTCTGTTACCATTGCGCTGGGTCCAGGTTTCCTGTGAGCCCTTTAGGCTCTTTGCCGTAAAGGCCACTCAATGGTTCTGTCCAAGCCTGTCTGTGGCAGATGGACAGGTGAGTGGCCGATGCACACGTGTGATGCTGAATGGGATCGTGCAAAGCTGGCCCCGCGTATTTTGGTCAACGTAGGAAAAAAGCCGCCCTTGTTTGCTTGCTGCCGCCCTGCGGTGTCCAGAAGGAGCCGCTTAAAGGCAACTGCGCCGCACCTACCTTCTTGGAAGGAGACAGCAAGACCAGATTGGCTGGAGCTGGGAAGTTGTGCGCTACAGATCAGGGTTGCGTGACCCAGGGAAGGCATCACTCAAAACACGTGGTGGAGGGCGGCCAATCCGACCCGACCGTCCACCTCCAGGGTCAGCCACGGGGCTCCTCTTGATGTGTCATCCTGATCACCCCTCACAGAGCAAATGAGCCTTTGACTGCAGCCTGTCCTAGGTACAACACCGACTCCCACCTCCCACGTCCTGAACCAGCCTGTTCCGGGGATTGCTGTGGAGGTAGAGGAGCAGGCCCGAGACATCTAGTGGCATTTCCTGGCAAGGACACTCATGATGCTTGACCATAAAACTGGGGGTCAATTGGTTTTTCGCAGGGGCTGTAATTTACTAGTGGCACGCATGGATACTGATTGACTCAGGGAGGGGCACGGAGGAGGCTGAAGGAAAACGCAACGTGACTGTGTCAGGCATTCCCGCACACACCTACATCTTCAGAGTAGGGCGGCGTCCTAGTCTTACAATCAAACGGAAGCCCACAGAAACTAGGGAGCTTGTCCAAGACCGGCAACAAGTATGTGAGCAGCTGGCATTCAACTAAGTCCTTCCCTGGATCCATCCGCGCTTCTTCCCGCTCCCACTCCCACCACCCTGCCATGGCCCCCAGTAGACGCAGCAGGTCTGAACATCTGGCACCCCAAAAGCAGAGTAGGGAGCAGAGCCGGCTTCTCCAGTGGGAACTCACATGCAGCCCACTCCCCTTCTTGCCGAATGCCTTCGGGCTCTGTGCGGTAAGGTCTGCAGATGTGGCCTCACTGCGCCAGGAGATCCGGGTGGCAGGCAGCGTTTTGGAGAGTGCACCTCCAGACAGGAGAGAGGCATCTGACAGGGCTCGCCAGCTGATCCATGAGACACAGGACACCTGAGAGAAGGGCCGACAAACCCCACAAAGTCGCTCCTAGCCTGGAGAGGACAGGGCCACGGCGGGCTCCTCCTGGCCCACGCTTCCCACAGGTCTTGCTGCAGCCTCTGGTGCTCGTCAGGCGCGAGGAAGTTTCCCAGGGCAGGAGCTCTCCTTGCACAGCAAAAGCGGCACAGGCGATGCAGCAGGGCGTACTTCAGCCCAGGGCTCAGGAACCACGGGGTGCAGCGCGGCCTGCAGCAAACCAGACACATCAGAAGCCAAGCTCCCACCTTTTACATTCAGTGACATTAAACGGAGGAAGTTATCTGTAGCAATGGTCCTCCTGGGGGACCCGTACAGCACGCATGACCACCGACACTGACCACGAGTCCTTCCTAGGTCCTGGGGGCTACTCCACTTTACACGCACGGTTCCACTCACAAATCTGTGCGGGACAGTTGTTAGCCCCATCTTAGAGATGAGGAAAACGCTGCTGGAAAAGCTAAGTGAGAAAATCAGACTTCAGCACACCTGCCATCTCCAAGCCCCCTACCACTCTATGTGCTAGGGTCTCAAGGGTTGGGTGTGTGGCACTTTAAGTGACTAATCATAGGTGGTTTTCTTCTCTCCTACACTTGTTTAGCCTGAACGTGCACGTACATGCTCTGCTGCAGGTGCACTGCCGTGTGTGGACCAGCAACGCTCTTTCCTGCCTCGGGTTCTCGTCACCGCCTTCCGGAAAGCTCTCGCCTGCTTTACAGCCATGCCACGTAGGCCTGGTCAGCCAGTCAAATTCCTGCAGTGTCAGAGCTAAGTGCTGGCTGAGACTTTACCACAGTGAAGACAGCGGAGTAATGGGGATAAACTGAACAAAACTATATTGTAACTCAGATGAAAGTCTAGAAGCAAAAGAAGCTGACACCCCTAAGAGACCAGGCGACTGTCTCTCACTATGATGTTAATAGCAGCTTGCTGTTTCCAGTGCCTCCGTGTGCCAGGGTTTCCAGTCAGTGTTTGTGTCTATCTGCTCCTGGGCTACTTGATCAAAGCTCTGCAGAGATCAGGGATATCTAAATTGACCCAGTATCTGCAGGCTGGCTGCTCAGAGGTCGTGGTGTGGAACGGCCAGGACATCGCTTAGTCATACGGAGCACAAGCATGTCACTTGCCACTCCTGTCTTTCTATTTCATCAAACCTTCTTTTCTCCTGAATATTGACCATAGCAAAGTCATGGGGTCCCTGCAAACCCGCCTCACTCCCTCAATCAAGGGCGGTGCCTCCTGCCAATCCAGCGGCTTCCTCCAAGGGGAAGAGGCCTCTTCAGCTGCCACCGCACTGATTTCAGGCGGCTCAGCCAATGGGGCAACAGATTCAACAGAGTCCCATGTTGTTAAAGAAAAACTTCTGTTACCAGGCAACCTTAATGTCAGATTCAACGTAAAATAACCAACAACATTGTTTCCAAAACAACATGCTACTAGTGTCTTATCCTTCAATGCTGCTTAAACACAGAAAAATATAAGGAGAAAAGAGCATGGCACTTGCTCTTCCAGGTTCATTTTACCCATATCAGAAAGACTTAGAACTGTGGATTCCTTACAGGAACATGGAGTGGGGGTGGATACCCACGCTGACCCAGCCTCACCCCGGCTCAGTCACCCCCCCAACCACGGGGTTCACACCTCTCCAGGCCCTGTCACCTCATTAAGAAAGGTGGTGTCTCTGAGCTCTCTTCGCAGGAAGCACCGGAACAGGAGCTACAGACACAGACACACCCACAGCTGCTTTGAAATCTTGAATATATTTAAGGATTTCCTTATTAGTTTTTTAAAAAGGTAAGAACAAACTGAGCCTGGTTTTAACCTCTCTGCCACAATAACACTGTGTACATCTGTCTTTTACTGTTTGTTCCTTCTCCAGCAGCTGCTGCCTGCCTGGCCCACTGCAGAACAAGAGCCTCTGGTACTCCCGGGACGCCCCTGTAAAAGCGTGAACACCACGATCACGTCTCAGGACGCGGCACATGTTAGGGTCGCCCACAGACCGCCATTCCCACTGCCTAGAAGGCACTGAACGGGCCTCCTGCTCTTTGTAAATGTCAACCTTCCTAAGCTATGTTGTGTTGAAAATTTTTAACTGCAGTCCACACATACTTCTTTGTTTGTGTCTTGCTTTTATCCCAGAGGAATATTTTTATGGAAAATTAAGCTTGAAAAGTTGAAGGGTTTTCTGAAAGTCGACTCCTAATCCTGGAAGGAAACAAAAAAATGGGCCAGATGTGGTGCTCACGCCTGTAATCCCAGCAGTTTAGGAGGCTGAGGCGGGCAGATGGCTTGAGCCCAGGAGGTCTAGACCAACCTGGAAAACATGGCAAGATTCTGTCTCTACTAAAAATACCAAAAAAAGAAAAAAAAAAAAAACAACTGGGCGTGGTGACATGTGTCTAGTCCCAGCTACTCAGGAAGCTGAGGTGGGAGGATCACCTGAGCCCAGGAGGTGAAGGCTGCAGTCAGCCAAGATTTGCATCACTGCACTCCAGCTTGGACGACAGAGTGAGACACCGTCTCAAAAAAACAAAAAGCAAAAACAACTGTATAAATAATCACAGAAGGGAGCTGACCGGGCGCGGTGGCTCACACCTGTAATCCCAGCACTTTGAGAGGTCGGGATGGGCAGGTCACCTGAGGTCAGGAGTTTGAGGCCAGCCTGGCCAATATGGCAAAACCTCATCTCTAATAAAAATACAAAAATTAGCGGGGCATGGTGGTGGGTGCTTGTGATCCCAGCTACTGGGGAGGCTAAGGCAGGAGAATCACTTCAACCCGGGAGGCGGAAGTTGCAGTGGGCTGAGATTGCACCACTGCACTCCAGCCTGGGCAACAATAGCGAGAGTCCACTTCAAAAATAAAAATAGGCTAGGCGTGATGGCTCAAACCTGAAATCCCAGCACTTTGGGAGGCCGAGAAGGGCAGATCACGAGGTCAGGAGCTCGAGACCATCCTGGCTAACAAGGTGAAACCCCGTCTCTACCAAAAAATATAAAAAACCAGCTGGGCGAGGTGGTGGGCGCCTGTAGTCCCAGCTACCGGTAGGTTGAGGCAGGAGAATGGCATAAACCCGGGAGGCGGAGCTTGCAGTGAGCTGAGATCCGGCCACTGTACTCCAGCCTGGGCAACAGAGCCAAACTCCGTCTCAAAAATAAATAAATAAATAAATAAATAAATAAATAATAAAAATGAAAGTAAAAATGAAGGGAGCTAATGTCTTTCATTTATGGGAAGGGAGAAGAACATTCAGTATTTATACCTCTCACGCACACATCTGCAGTGGTGCCCTAAAGTATTCAAGACACACATTCCTACAAATGTAGCTCAAAACTACTCACCAAGTTACATGCTAAAAGCACATGCATTGTAACAATGCTACATTATATTTTTTAAGCATCTGTATCCAATACTTTATCATACTGGCAGTTTTCCCTTCAGGTGCTGTATGCCTAAATTATTACATGTTTAGTCATTCATTTTAGAATTTATGACTTGCTTTAGACAAAACATATATTTTAACATAAGCTACTAAATGAATGACTTAGGGGAAAAGTTACTAAGTTAACTTGGAAGTTAAACTTTGCAAATTGAATTTGTTGGACCTCATGCAAGCTAGATGATCAGTTTTTTAAATTATTTGTTGTGTGTTTCCCTCGAGGATGGAAATCTCTTTACTCTCATCCACTGTGCACACTGCAGCCCCGCCTCTCGTCCACCGCGCCACACTCCAGCCTGCAATTCACCCTGTACCACGCTTTCCACACCTTACCTGAAAGTCACTAAATATAACCAAGAAGGAAATGAAAAGCAGATAAATGACCTTCACCCCCACATCCAGCATGCAAATGTTAAACATTCATCAAAGTAAAACCAAAAACCCATGTTAGCTCACAATTGTAACTGGGAGAGTTATGTGCATGGCAATTTGAAAAGTCTAGTTAAGTAATAACCTAATTGAGACTCTCAAGAAAGACATCTGCAAAGATTGACCGTGAGGAGAGGGCTTCACTCTGCATCCAGCCTGTCCTGGAAGCCACGGCCAAATGCCAGGTTGTATGGATCCGAAAAGCAGGAAAAAACCAGTGTTGAAAGGTGTACAGTCTCAGCAATGTACAAATTCGATGTAGGATGCTCAGAAACCTTGAATTTCCAATCAGAAAACAGCAACGTGAGCAAGTTTCCCAGCAGCGCCCACTTTCTACCTACGGCACGTGTAACAGTTACGCTGGCCACCTCCAGGGGGACCGAGGCTTCCTGGTCACATTCCCTCTGGCAGCCGCACAGCTGGCCCCGCCACAAACACTTGTCTAGTACTGAGGAATCACTCTCTCCCTGGGATTTGCTCACTCTAGCCAGGAGAGCATATTTACAGAGTACTTTACTGACTGAGTCCTCGTTCAATGCGTCAAGCTTGTTGAAGGCAGGGCAACCCCATTCCTTGCCCAATTAAGTGAACTGAGCAGAGCAAATGCCTCCAGTTGGACCGCACTCAGTCACAACAGCAGGGGCCACTGTTCACAGGGCGCTGGCTTCGTGCCGGGAACAGTTCCAAGCAGCTTCTCTCTGTCCGAGGAATGTGTACTGCAACCCTGTGAGGCCGTTTGCAACGTCCACCAGAGTTCTGAGGCAGCCAAGTCCAGGCTGTCTGTGGGCCTCGCCACGTCGCCGTCCACGTCCCCTGCAGATCAGACCTCACTGCAGGGACCGCGGGTTCCAGGGCTGCCTTGAGGTACATGCTCCCTTCACCACCTCCTCCTGGCCCCTGACATCAACCCTCACCACTGCTGCCAACACTTGATTTTCTCATGGCTCCTGAGCGGCCTGTTCTGCCCTTCCCTGCTCCCTGCGTCCGGCTCGGAGGGTACCCACATCAATGCCAACACTCACGTAATCACCAACCCTTCCACGGGGCTTGATGCCTAGGAGTCTCAATATCAGAAAGTCAGATTCCTGTGCTTGTTGGAGAATTTCTTCCCATTGTAGAAGTGAAGGAGATAAAATTCTAGGTGCCTACAATAACCTCATTTCCACAGCTAAGCAACTTCAGTAGTAGTACAAACCAAAAAAAAGCTTTTTTTAAACTTCTTTTATACAAGCTAAGACCAATGGACAGAGACCAATGGACAGAGACCAATGGACAGAGGTGTGTGCGAGGACACGCCAGGCAGCAGCACTGGGCAGGAGGGCACTAACGCTTACTAAGCAAAGAATCAATGCTGCTTGCCACAAAAATGAGAACAGTAAAGATTTCTTCAAACAGAAATGAGTTTGTTTCATGATTTGCTCTTAATACCTAAGAAAGCATAAAATTAAGCCTATTAACAATTACGTAAGTCTTTAGAGGCCCTTCAACTACTTCTGTCCCTTTGTGTTTTTATAGAAAGTAAGCCTGAGTTTAAAGAGAATAACGTCACTGGCCACAGCTGGGGCCACGCGAGGACACAGCTTATACCCCCTGAGGTCCCTGGGTGCCCCGAGTCCTTCCCTTGCTATTTATGGAAATATGGGAGAAACCAGGAGGTCTAAGCGCGGACGTGGCCGTGCTCCCGGGGGCCGAGCAAAGCACCCATCTGTCCAGCCTTCCCTCCACCCCGCGGTTCCCTCTTACCCAGACTCTTGGACTGACGCGGCTCATGCACTGAACAGCACCATCATTAAACGTTTAGCTTCGCATCACGAGGGCCTCCTCCGGCCTCCTCTGACCACTCCTGAACCTGTAGTCAGCACTAGTCTGCAGGACACGCGTGGACAAAGTTGATGGATCACGGCCTCCAACGAGGAAGGTGCCAGGCAAGGAGTCGGAGAGCTGGGGCTGGATCAGCACTCACCCAGGGAAGCGAAGGCCGACACCGGCCACCACTGAGGGCCTCAAGGGCTCTCCCCACCCTGAAGGCGGTTCGATCACATTTCCCATCGCACCAAGAGACCCCTGTATTGAGTACAAACCTTTCCAACCTTCGAATCAATAAGGAATCACAACACAGACATTCCCTCAATCCAAATGGCCAGCCCACAAAACAGACACGCAATCATACACATTTCCTGTGGGAAAATCAGTCAGTCCCTGGGGCCTCCCGCCGGGGGTGGGGGAGCATCATGGGAAGATGCCCCAGCCTCAGCCAGGCTCTTCTCTCTACAGTTCCTTTTCCCTCCTCTTCCCCCCGCCCCTTCCCACCCCCTCCTACCCTCAGAGGCTCCTTCCTCAAATTCTTTCCCCTTGATGAAGTCATTCATGCCCAAAAACAAGGCAAAGTCATGGGGGCTCAAGAGAAAATCCATACCGTGGCTCGCGTTTTACATTCTCATAAGTTTGAGAATAACCAAGCAAGAATCTTTGGCATCTGAATGTGGCCTGAAGGCATCTGAGCACAATGCCCGGCACTGGCCCGGAGTGGATCATGGGTGTCTCGGACATCTTCGCAACTCTACACCAATTATTTTGAAACACACTAGCAGAATAGAATCATGTGAATAGCTGCTTCTCAGTTAAAAGTAGGAAAAGACTCCAAAAGCTGCCCTCAAGGAACATCCTTCCCACCAGGAATTTTCTGCATCGGGCCCTTCAGGCACAGGCAAGGCCCCCGGGCCCAACTCCCTCATCCCTGCGTCATAAAGCAGCAAAGATGGTGGGGAATAAAGCAAGTGAAGGAGTCAGTCCTGCACAAAACGGGCTCCAGAAGCCACAGCCACTCTCCCAGTGTGGGAGCCAAGTTCAGAGACCTGGAAACACCAGCGTTCCCAGGGAGGAGGGCAGAACAATGCCATTTCCCCCTAGGTTAGGGAGACACCACCCCACGTCCTCTGGCCTTAATAGGAGAGAGACTTCACATAAATGATTTCAATGACTCCACCACACACAAAGTGGGCTAAGGGCTACCACACCCATATAAATGCCTGGCAAAAACACGTTAAATGAACACACAGATAGGCAAGGTCCTCCTGTTATCCACGAAATATTCAGAAACAAATCCAGTAAGCAATCTCTTTGCAATCAAAAGACCAATTCAGAGGTTCAGATTAAAAATAAACGTACAACTGAACCCTTAATACACCAAGAACCAAATTCCACGGAAGTGTTATCACACCACCACCTCCAAGCTGAAGGAAGCAGCACTGGCCACTGACCAGCTGTTCACTCGTGGGTCAGTGAACGAAAGGCAGTGCTGTCCAGGACAACGATGAGACGTTAACCTGAAAAGGGCAGAATGGCAGAGGCTGGAGGGACCTTCCAGGTAACCCGGCCCCCTCAGTGGACAGAGGACCCCCATGGGACCACAGAGCCCAGAGCTCCAGTGTGTTCGGGGCAAGGACTCAACTGCAACCCTGATGATGTCCGAACGCCTTCTGCCCTTCTGTGTCTCTGCCCCACTAACAGGGAATCCATGAATGCTAAGGAAATGTAACACATTTTACAATACATGTAGATTTTGAGCAAATTAAAGATAAACAGTGACAAACTTTGAGAATTAACCAAAATATACTTCAGTGAATGCCCAAACTCAAAGCTAGTCTCCAAGAGGTGATAAGCTGTGTGTGGTGGTTAACGCCTGTAAATCCCAGCAGTTGGGGAGGCTGAGGCAGGAGAATCACTTGAGCCTAGAAGGTTGGAGTTGCAGTGAGCTGTCATTGTACTACTGCACCCAGCCTGAGAAGCAGAGTGAGACTGTCAAAAACAAACAAACAAAAACAAATTAAAGGAGTTCAAATGAACTCGCCCATACCCTTTAAATTTTCATTTGGGTACATGGGGTGAACTAGTTCCTTTTTCCCTTGCAATACATGAATAATCTGATAATTAAATATAATCTAACAATTACATGGGAAAATTTAATTATTTTCCCATTTCATTATTCCCTATCTCAGGGAAAAAGCAAAAAATCATTTTAAACCTTCCTTTCACAAAACAGTATACTCAGTCATCTCTATCTGCTTGATCATGTGGAATTCAGCTTCACATGTCTACAATACAGTTTTTGTTAAACAGCGTTTATGTAGACAGGCAAGAGAAAGAAATACTTGGTCTATGTAGAAGCAGCAGAAGACACGTTTTAACAGAAAAGGGAGAAGATATCACCGTGTGAATCTGGAAATTCTGTCCTCATCTTGTCCACACACACAGAAAACACCCAAGCACGTGCTAGTGTCCAGGAGCACAGAAAGGACAGGGATCCCTCCAGTTGTTTAATGACCAGCCCCACTTGTCACCGCCACATAACAAAATCCGCATGGCAACTTCAGCACGTTTCATTCACGACTCCACGGAAACAAGGCTGGAGAACATATAGATGTTTTGCCCACATTTAAAAATCCAAGTGTGGGACTCATAGAAATGAAACACATTATGGGTTCACTTAACTTTTCCACATTTTTACTTGGAGAAACCTATGAAGTTTTTGTCAGTTACATCCTTAAGTTTTTCAATAATTTTTAAATGCAAAGGTCGGGCAAGACTTGTAAAGAGGTACACACATACGGCCCGGCGCGGTGGCTCACACCTATAATCCCAGCACTTTGGGAGGCCGAGGTGGTCAGATCACGAGGTCAGGAAACCGAGACCATCCTGGCTAACACGGTGAAACCCCATCTCTGCTAAAAATACAAACAATTAGCCAGGCGTGGTGGCGGGTGCCTGTAGTCCCAGCCACTCGGGAGGCTGAGGCTGGAGAATTGCATGAACCCAGGAGGCAGAGCTTACAGTGAGCTGAGATCGCACCACCGCACTCCAGCCTGGGTAACAGAGGGAAACTGTCTCAAAAAAAAAAAAAAAAAAAAAAAAAAAAAAAAAAAAAAAAAAAAAAAAGGAGGTACACACATACATGCCACGTTCTTCTCTCAAAGAGACGGGCCCTTTTTTAAGATTCCAGAAGTAAATGTGGTTGTCACCCTGCTTTTGAGAGGATGGGCTGTGTTTTAAGCATGAACAGACTTTCCTCCATGCACCAAGGATGCACCATGGGGGCAGTGCTGCCGCCGCCTCCCCAGTCTCTGCTTAGGGTGGGGCAAGGGGAGCTCAGTTGTCTCCCGTGTACACCATCAACAGGCCAGGTGCTCAGAAGGAGGCTTCCAGGACTCGCTGGAGGCATTTGTCAGCAGGGCAGGCAGTGCCTCGTGCTGGTGGGCATCCAGCAGTAAGGGGGTCTTGCACTTCACACCCTGGGCCCAGCCCCAGACAGAGGGGAAAGAGACACCTATATCGTAACTCATGTGTATTTACAGATACACAGAGACTCTGCAGTGCAAGGTGCAGAACTAGAAGGAATCATGGAAATAAGAGGGAAGACATTTGGTTACGAATGGCAGAGCCACCTCAAGCCTCAGCATTTCCTGCCGGAGCCCTCACTGACCAGACTCCTCCAGGGTCACTGCCACTGCTTGCCCAGCTCATGACAGGGCAGACAGTGACAGAGCCTCAGAACAACCTCCCACTCCTTCCTCACCAGCCCAGGGGATGAGCTGTTCATGAGTGTCCCAAAGCCTAAATGCGGGAACACAGAGGTGACTGAGCAGACAGGGGGACAGGAACAATGGCCGCGGGTGTGCGGATATTGCGGGGCACCCCAGCAGCCCTTTCCATCTTAAAGAGGACGGCCACGGGTGTGCGGATGCTCCCGCATGACCCAGCCGTCCTTTCCACCTTATAGGGGAATGGCCACGGGTGTGCGGATATTCCCGGGTGCCCCAGAGACCTTTACACCTTAAGGAGATTTTCACAGTCTCATATCAGTCTCCAAACTATTCAGTGAGGTTGGAGGAGTATCACTGTGGACCAACACTGATTGGCACCAAGTAAGGGCAATTTTATAACCACGTCTCAACCATGAAACAATCAGGTCTTTGGCCATCTGGTCTAAGCTTTTTCTGTAACAAAGTTGGATAATTAAGTTGAACTTTGGTTTTCCAAAGCTTGTTACAGAAACCACATCTTCCTAGGTGTGGCTCTGTGGAGTCATGTGCACACATCAGTAGCCAGGCTTGCCAAGACTCACGGCACGTTACACGTTCACCTGAGAAGGCTGCTCAATCACTGAGGGCTCTGGCGTGCTCTGAAATGAATTTGCCACTTCAGCCTACACTCTACTCCCTTGTTTGGTTAAAGAAACCCAAAAAGCAGAATTTGTTTTGGCCAATCGCCTGCTGACCCAACTGCAGAGGTTTTAATTAGAGTACTTTCATTGCATCATAGAAAGCAAAGTCATATAGATCAGCTCATTATTACTACTCCAAAGGTTTAGTAAATCTCCAGATAATCAGGCAAACATTTTAAGAAGCTACATTAAGGTTTACAATACTCAAAATTCACATCCATGCTTCAAAAAACCACCATTTCCATTTTAGATGGCCAAATACATATGAGAAAGAAAGAAACATGCTGAGCGCATTTTTCGGGTAATCTTATGGAGAAACTGCCACTTTAAAAATGGCTCTAGTTCCTGGCTCCAGATGGGTGTGGTGGGTTGCCTCACTCAATTTCAACTCCACCTGAAGCTGGGACACTAGAAATTCATTCCCAGACTCCAGGGCACAAGAACTCCCACTTCTGGAAACAGCCTGGAATGCAGACCTGTAGCAGAGAATTCTTTCCTGCCCACCCTAACTGGCCTCTGTGGAAGGCGACAGTCAAAGACAAGTCTACCCCCCTAGGCGCAACTGCACCACGAAGAACCATTTCAAGGTGAGAGGTGATTGATTAGTGGGAACAGGGAGTTTAGCTAATCACTTATAAGGCAGAGAAGGGGGGTTTGCAGGCCTGTATCTGGCCTTGTCCTCGGTAAATGGTCATCCACCAGTCAGCCTAAGCCACATGGGAAGGGGTTTCTTGCAGTAAAAGTGGGGGCGCAGTTGTGGGGAGGGGGAGTGTCTTAACCATCACTGTTTTACAGGATCACAGGGCTCAGGCAATGTTCAGTATTGTCACACATCAAGGTTTTTACAGTCTGAAGAAAACTACAGTCCTAAGGTGTCAGTTCTCAAAGCCCTTAAGTTCCTCCTGCTAAGATTCCCAAAGGGTCTCCACTTCTTCCACCGAACCCCAACTTGCACAGGCACCTGCGTCTTCCTCCTGCAGCAAAAGTAGATAAGAAGCTGTGGCTCTGCTGCAGTAATGACGCCATCCAGCCCTAACAGCGCGGCAGAGCAATGGCTCTGGCCTGAATGTCCCCAAAACCTCATGCTGAAACCATCTCCGGTGGGATACATTAAGAGTTGGGCCTTTGGGAGGTCCTGCTCTCAGGACTGGGGTTGGTGTCCTTGTTGGGAGGCCTGGAGGAGCCCTCCTGCTCCTCCACCACGTGAGTTCTGACGAGACGACCGCTGCCACGCAAGACCCGGCGAGATACTGCCGTCTGTGAGCCACAGGCCCTGGGACACCAGATCTGCAGGTGCCTTGACCTTGGACTGCCTTGACCTTGGACTTTCCAGCTTCCAGAGCTGTGAGCAATAAATGTCTCTTTACAAATCACCCAATCGACAGCAGCCGGACAGAGGCAGTAATGTCACAACATGAGTGACTTTCTCAGTGGGCCAGAGGACTCCCCATGAGCCACCACCGTAAAGCAAGAACTCCCTGGAGGATGGAAACGGGTTCACAAGGAATTCTACCCAGCACCAGGGTGTCTGTCCTTTCTTGCAGGAAGATAACTGAGCCATGGCAGGAAACTACGGGGTGGGTGGGGCTGGACAGTAATGTGTCACCTGCTCATCTAAGCCTCAGTCCCCTGCCTCTCATCATGACAGTGGGGGTAACACCCCCCTCACCTGAGCTGTTGGGGGAGGTAAGAGTGCTGGGTGATTAACAATTGTTAGCTCCACAGAAATTAGGCAAAGAATCCGCCCCATGTCTTATAAAACCAAAGCAGCCCAGGAATTCCACATCACTAATTTGCATGGGAAAATGCCAGATTCTCCTAAGTTCTGGCATGTCATTTGTATTAATAAAGTTTGCAGAATTTTCACATACTAAGTATAAATACAGGAAAATAAATCATAAAATTTGGAGGCTGAAGCAGGAGAATCACTTGAGCACAAGCAGTGGAGGTTGCAGTGAGCCAAGGCCTCGCCACTGTACTCCAAGTCTGGGTGACAGAACGAGGCTCCATCTCAAAAAATAAAAAAAAATATTTTGCTGCTTCATACTAGTAAAGTGGGCAGATTCTACATGCCACCTCTTATTCAAAGGTCGCCTAACACTGACTCAGGAACTCTGGCCCTGATGTGCTTGGAGTTTTAATCTTAACAGTGTTAAAGACCACTCCCCCAGGAGCTCTGAACAAGTACTCCAGGTATACACTGAACAAGACCACACACTCTCTGACCGAAATCTAACTTCACAGACCCAAACTACAGAACCACAGAAGACACTGCTTCTGTCCAACTTTTTGTTCTGCCATCGTTTGTGTCCATTATTTCCTACAAACCATCTCATTAGAATTTAGGGCACACAAAAGGCCGATACAACAGGGTTACTTTTCAAAGGTTTGGAGGTGAAGAACAGGTACAATGCATTAACTTCCTATTGCTGCTGCAACAAATTACCACAAATGCAAACCTCCTCTCAGCCCTGGAAGTCAGGAGTCCCAGGGCTGAAGTCAAAGGGTCAGTAGCTTGTATTCCTGCCTGGAGTCTCCCAATTCATAGAGGTCACCATGCAGCTTGACTCATGCAGCCCCACACCCCTTCTACCACTGCCCTGCCCTCAGCCGTGCACCCCTCCGGCCCCTGCCCCACACTCGCCCTCAGCCCCACAGCCCTCTGGCCTCTATCTCATCCTCAGGTCTCCTCCTCTGAGGCAGACCCTCGTACTCCCTCTCATCAAGGCACACGTGAAAACACTGCAACCACCTGGACAACCCAGGGTCCTCCCACATCTCACTGTCCGTTACACTCACATCTGCAAAGCCTCTTTTGCCATGGAAACTTCATTATACTAACAATCATTTAACAAGTCCATTATAATGATGTGAAAATTGGCACTGTTTTCCCCCTAATGAACAGATCAGTCACCCATGTAACCTATAAATATTTGACTATTAAATATACAATACTGTAGGAGACAGAGATGAGGAAGACGGTTCCTCCCTGAAAGACGACTGGACCCTAGACAGAGGGATGAACATTCTGAACAGAATCAACGTAACTCAACATTTGAGTCGGAGACGCCAAGCAATAAGACTTTCAAAAAAGCAACCAGAAAGTATGTACTGTGCCTGTAGTTCACATCTGCGCCTGGCGTCATGAGCACGAGCGTGCGGACACGCACACAGGGCCCAAGTTTAAGATCAAATATAAGGAGCTTTCCACTGTAGTATTTAACTAGATCTTATTACAAAATAGCCTCCTGATTGCAGTTTTTATCCAAAAAGTTCTCTGTAATTAAGGAAATTAATTTTCCTCTAAAAGACATTTCTCTATCTATCATCCCATATAAACTAAATGGGCATATTAAAGAGAAAAGACAAATGTTTGATTTAGGGGGTTTGCCTACGACTTGGATAAGCATGATTTTCTTCTGGCCAAGCAGGGAGCAGCTGGACCAGACTGGAGGGAAGGAAAAACAAATTTCCACTCTGAACTCAGTTGGGCACCAGAGTCTTCGCTGTCAGAATGTGGGTGCGGTGCTTCCCACACACCAGCCTCTGACAAACTCAGCCCAAAGGTATGGGAAAACGCTGTCTACTTCTGAAAAATCTATAAAGTGCAGACACATCAAAAGCTTCAGAAGACTGTAAAGGGTCAAGGAGACCACTGCACCCTTGGAGGTTACAGAAAATGGTCAACATCACACGTGCCTGAGGTCCAGGGTCAGCTCCCAGCTGCCGCGACGCCGTGAGCGCAGCCCAGGCTTCCCCTCTGATGCAGAGAGCTGGTCCCTCTGCGGGCAGCACTCAGAGCTCAGAACATTCTAGATGAAAGCAACGTGCTCCTTTTAAATTGGGGAACCGGGGCAGCACAACTGAAGCTCTACGACTGTCTCAACTACTGGGTTTCGGGGTAGCATTAGGAAATCGTGAGAATCCAAATCTCAATTTCATACAGATTCCAGATTCACTGCAGGTTCTAGAATTTCCTGAAACACTCTTTCCATTTATCACTCAGGATTCCCTTGCCAAAGCTAATAAAGTCTACATTCCTTACGGAAAACCCACCATAAGCACCACCACAAAAAGATCAACTGATGCCCACCCTTCGCACCAAACATAGAAACTGTTACTCACACAAGACTGTGCTGGAGGCAGCTCTCAGCTGAAGCCAAATCCGTGAGACTTTATTATCCTCATTTTGGATCGAGTGTGAAGACTGTCAGCAAACCAGGGCCCCAGTGTGTAGCAGAGAACAGATCCTTTGATGCCTGCCTGAACATTTTCTTCCCATCTCTCTTGGATATTGAGCACCCTCAGAGCTACTGAGTCACCCACATTTGTAGGTCATTTATTCAACCACTAGGATAACACAATTATGCGATAAAAATGCCTTCTCAGGGCTTTGTCATACTCAACAAGGCAGCTCAGAAGGCTAGGTAAGCCCAAGAAAGTGGGAAGCGTCCTCCAGACAGACAAAAACCAAGGAAAACCGTGCAGAGACTCTCGAGAGAGCAGAAACAGAGCCCGCTGTAGCCTTTCAGGTCCTGCTGGCAGCAGCCCTGCATTAGGTGGCACCATTTCCACGGATGCAGCCTGCTGGGCACATTTGAAAGGTCCCGCTTGCGAGACATTCATCCCCACTTCCAGCTCCTGCAAGACCCGCTGCAGCCCCACTCCATCCTGGGGGTCGACTGTGCAAGTTTTCCCAGCGAGACCCCTCAGAGCCTGCTCAGTGTCTGAGACTGGGAAGCACCAACGATCCAGAAACGCACCATCCCGTTCTCCTCATGCTGCTTTCTGGGTTCCAAATTGTCTAACGAGTCCTGCATAAACCTCGGGCTGGGGAGCCAGCCAGGGCCCAGCAGCACCCAGTTCATGTGCTCCACCCACCCCACAGAGGACCACGGAGGCCCCAGCACACTCTGTCCGCGGGGCAAGACACCAGAAACAGCCACAGTTCAGGGTTCTGCCACCTGCCCGTCTGCCCTAATTACCTACTGTGATCTGAATTCTCATTGGTTGGAAAGGTGATCCCACAGCTCCGCTGCCCTAATTACCTGCTGGGATCTGAAATTGCATTGGTTGGGAAGGGGATCTCACTGCTCAAGCACTCCCTGCTGTCTCCTTGCAAACAACATAAAAAATCCAAAACCCCTCTTAAAGAACGTTTACTATAACCTCAAAACAAGACCCATCCCGAGACCAAGGAAGATACACACGCACATCTGACACCTGGTGGACGTCAGTGACCGACGCCACGGCTTCCGTGTGGCGTGTGAAGCGGGAGGCCTGTCACGGTGATTCAGGCTGGGGTCTGAATAGGGGTCTTCCAAGCAACTAGGCAACAGGACGCACACCCCAAAACCCAAGTCCCCGCACTCATGTACCTGGAAGATATGCTGCGTGGCCATCGACGCCAGTTGTGAACCAAGACCGATCTGTGTCCTGTGGCCCTCACAACGTCCGGACACGCCTGGGCCCAGCACAGGCCCGCAAGGCACCCTGGTCGCCTCCAGTGTGGCTCTCTCCTGCCAAGGGCGATGGCCCTGAAGTCCATTGAGATTTCTAAAGCTCTACAAAGTCGTCCTTCCTCCTGCTTGTTCAGAAGGCCTAAAGCCCTGAAGACACCAGTGAGAATTGACCTAGCCTCTTAAGGCAGCTCAAACACCTCAACACAGGAACGCTGGACCTCTCTGCCCTCGAGAGCAGCCGATGACACACTGGGCTAAGCAGAAGGCACAGATGTCACATCCAGAAGCCAGTGGCGCTCAGGATTGCATTCCAGGAGCCGCCCATGTGAGTCCCTCCAAGGTTTCCAAGTCCCACTTGATTGCTTTCATCGTATCTCTATAACATCAGAAACATTATATCTCATGGTATCTATGAGATCCTCTCTACTTTTATGAGCACATATGCTCCCTGACTTACCATGGGATGAAACTGTTCCAATAAACCCAGCGTAAGCTGAAAATATCCTAAATAGAAAGTGCATTTGACATAATAGTTTCAACTTACAACGGGTTCATCCAGAGGCAGCCCATCTCGGGCCGAACAATGCACTGAGTGTGACTAGTTCACACCATCACAAGGTTGAAAAAAAAATCACAAATGTAACCATTGGGAGCCAGGGACCATCTGTATTGGGGCTCCTGTCTTCAGAGACGACAGAAACCTCTTCTTAGACAAGAATCACAATTTATAATCCTCAAAATGTTAAACTTAGTTTAACAATCTAGAGGTTCAAACAAAGCCAGAGTAGGCCCACAAGGCCGTTTGTGTCATTCACTAAGACACACGACTCTGTAATAACCCTCACCACAGCCCCTCAGGGTGGGTCCCAGAGGCGGCTGAGGCTTGTGGCTACGGACACTAACGAAACCAAAATCAGAGTACGCAGGTGCAGTCAAGTCATATGACTTCTCCACTAGCATATGCACAAATGTTCATCAGCAAATCTGATCTTTGCTTTACCTCCCTCCCATGACCTAAAAAGGAGTCTTCTTAGAGGACGAAGGATTTTGCATAACACAAGTCAATATATAAAAGATCTGCTATAGAAACAGACTTTCAAGTGGTCCTCATTATAGTGATTCAACTAATATACAAAGGACCCAACACACAGCACAGTGTATATTAGAAGAATGATTAATTTGTTCCCCTAAAAATCCTAATACCTACACAGAAAAAATACCCTATACACATTTTATCATTCTTTAGCAGTGTAGTCATACAAAGGAGTATCACAAAAGCAAAAGAACACATTTGGTTTGACTCACGGTTCTAAGTTTAATATAAAATTGCTAAAACCACCAAGACAAACATGACTATGAAATATTTAACGATCTTCACCTAAATTCAAGTCACCATTCAACCACCAATACCTCTGCTCTCCTTACAGGAACTTTCCAAAAGTAAATTCTGGAATTAACAGTACAAAATTTTCTGGTGATAGAAATTAGGAAGAAATTGGTTGAAGGCGGTTCCTTGGCTGTCAAACTTTTTCTCAATAATATTTTGTAAAATAAAAGCATCAAACAGATCTTTACATTAACTTACAATCTATCAAGCAATACTGGAGCAAGCTTTAAATATTAGCCACATTCTGTCAGGGCTGACTAATATTAAATCAGCATCAGTCTCATGTCTTGCAGCAGCCACAACTCATCTTCTTAAAACCACTTAAGATTTCATAATTAACTCAATTAAACAATGTAAATCATCTCCTTGATCTTTGACATGAAGGGGTAATTTTCCCCCAAAATAGTACCTCTTTCCTTGACATGATTTAATCTGTGGTTAGAGTATTCAACAGGATTTCCTTCCTCCTTAGAAAATAAAATATACATCTTTCCAATATGAAAAACTCTAACTAATAATGCTATAGCTTAACCAGGTCAAAAGCATTTTTTTAAGTTAAAAAAAGAACCTAACTGCATCTTTGGACCTTATGTGAGGTCGTGTCCAGGGTCACGGGGACCCCTGCTTGGCCAGCTTAGCTGGGTACCAATTAAAGACAGAAACCCAAGCATTCACTCAAAGCCCCTTCCCAGCTGTTCGTCCTAGTGGAAGAAGCCATGGGTACAAACGAATGCGGCATTCTACGGAGGGCTTTGGGGATAGACTGCTTGAGAACATCAAAGTGGCTCACGTCCCCCGAATATATAGCCAGTGCCTGCTCTCAGCTTCCACCCACAGTAGCCAAGGTCTGGAATCACTTGAGTGCCCGTCAACAAGGGATGAAGGGAATGTGGTCCGAACATACACAGGAGCAATACTCCACCACACAGCGGAGAGCCCTGTCATCCGCGGCAACATGGATGGAGTTGGAGGACATTATGTTAAGCAAACGAGCCAAGCAAGGAAACGGAACATGTTCTCACTCATAAGCAGGAACTGAGAGCAGATCTCGTGGAGGCCAAGAGTACGAGGTCAACAGGGCCCAGCAGAGCCCACTCATAAGCAGGATGGGCAGAGGCTCGTAACGGGCACAAACACACAGCCTAATGGGAACACGAGACCTACTATTGATAAATCAGCAGGGGGATGGCAGTGGGTCATCTACTGTGTATTTCAAAACAGCTAGGAGAGAATAACTTAACAACCAGCACAAGGAAAAGAAACTATTTAAAGTGAAAGACATCCCAAGTACACAGATTTCATCAATATAGGGATGAATCGAGATATCACATGCACTCTGAAAATATGTACATATATTATGCATCAACAAAAACAAAAACCAACGACAGAACCACTTGCAAAGCACGTGCAGGAGAAGAATGGGAAGCCTGACATGGTGTGGCTGTGTGTCCCCTCCCAAATCTCATGCTGAACTCTAACCCTTTGTTGGAAGTGAGCCCTGGTGGGAGGTGACTGACTCATGGGGGTGGTTTCTAATGGTTTAGCACAATCCCCCAAGTGCTGTCCTCATGATAGTTCTGAGATCTGGTTGTTTGGAGGTGCATGGCACCTTCCCCTTCACTCTCTCTCCCCTTCCAGCCATGTGAAGACATGCCGGCCTCCCCTTCACCTTCCACTCTAAGTTTCCCCAGATGTAGAAGCCTGTACAGCCCACAGAACTGTATGCCGATTAACCCTTTTTTTCCTTATGACCCAGCCTCAGGTAGTTCTTTATAGCAGTGGAAGAACAGTACAGTCCTCAGGACCAGCAGTGTTTTCCTTCTACCCAGCGGCCAACAAGGTCTCACACCCTAGCTGGTTTTCCAAAGCCTTTGCCAGAATGCTGAGGCTGTTTTGGGGATACTAACTTTCCCCATCTCTGGCAAACCAGATGGGGCATCCTATTTGCCTCTTACCACCTTTCTCAGAAAAACTCCACCTCTGAAATGGCCTCCGCCAGGGGCCTCCTTCAGTAGCAGCAAAGCTGAGTATTCCTTGCACTTCCCTTCTTCTGAACAAGTAAACATCTTAAGCTTGTCTTTCCATCTTCCCAGCTCATTGAAAAAAGTATCTTATGCTTTCTCTTTTCCTAACACACACACAGAAGAGAAGTGCCGTGAGGGCAGGGGCTCTTGCTTTCCCGGATCTGAACCTGGCCCTCAAACACTAGCCGAATTCATACTGACACGATATCCAGAAGCAGAAAAGCAAATATCCACATGACTTCAAATACCCTAAGGATCTAACAGGCCGAGTGGCGCATGTAACTGTGGTTTGTGCCGGGCCATTCAACTGGTGTCCAAATCCCTGTTCAAGTGAGCTCTTTAATTTTGAGACTTTTCAGACAGTTGTTTGTTGTTGTTGTTGTTCTATTTTGTTTTTATTAAAGGGATCTATTACAGTTACAATCAAGAATATCCCAGGCCGAGTGTGATGACTCATGCCTGTAATCCCAGCACTTTGGGGGGGCAAGGTGAGCGAATCACCTGAGGTCAGGAGTTCAAGACCAGCCTGGCCAACATGTTGAAACCGCATCTCTACTAATACAAAAATGAACCAGCCATGGTGGCAGGCACTTATAATCCCAGCTACTCAGGAGACTGGGGCAGGAGAATGGCGTGAACCAGGAGGTGAGGCTGCAGTGAGCCAAGATCGCGCCACTGCATTCCAGCCTGGGCAACACAGCAAGACTGTCTCAAAAAAATAAAAATACACCAATAAGCCCAGATAGTTCCTCACCAATGTCAGATACATCAGTTTAAAGAAAAATAATATGAAAGCTTGTTTTTAAATTTCAGTGTTGAATTTAACCATATCATTTAAGAAGATATGAAGATAGAAGTTCCCCAAGGGTCGGGGGAGAAAAAAGTAGTTAAGAAAATGTTAAAACCTCTGGAGAAAAACAAGTATGGGTAAGACCTCAAGGCAAAACTTTTTCTTTGCACTTTGATTTCAAAAGAACAGAGATGCCCAAAATATGAACTCTCCCATCTGCATTTTATATTCCTCTATGTCCTTTGAAAGACTGGAGATGGGATCCCAGGTTCCAAAGTGCCCGGCCAGGGCTCACATCAGGCCGATTCCTCTACGTCCTTTGAAAGGCTAGAGATGGGATCCCAGGTTCCAAAGTGCCTGGTCACGGCTCACATCAGGCGACATCTTTCACAGCCGTTTACTCCCCTGACTGTGCCTAGAGAGCTCTGTGGCCCAATTTACACAAAAGGGTCCTAATTTACACACGTTCATCACTTTGAGCAGAGTCTCAACAAATGAGACAAATATTGACACTCCACAGAAGCAAGTATTCTCTTCCGAAAAGTTAAGTGTGAGGTTCCCACGAGCCAGGCAGCTTGGTTACAGAAAGCACTGGCTGACTTGCTGGTTTAATGTTAAATGCATTTAAAATGTTAAATGATCCGGCCCTCCTCCCAGTGGGTGTGTACGTTGAACTGGCTGCAGTAGTGATGCTCAGACCACGTGGTTTTACTTCAAGCAGAGCACCCCACACCCAGGAAGAGACCAAAGGACGGCATCGAGGTCTAGGACACTTCTAAGGAGAGCTGCAGGCTGAATGCCTCGTCTGCAAATAATCTCTCGTTTCAGAGGAAAGCACTAAACAGAGTTCGTAACACATGAATTTTAAAAATTCATATTTCTAATTTCATCCCATTAGAACTCTTGAAGAACAGATGTGCACCTGCTCCAAGTCAATGAGAGGACACTCGGATAGTCCTCACAGTTCCTCGGCCTCCGCCTCCTACCTAGAGAACATCAGCTCAAGCTGATCACAGCGCAGTGTGATTATCTATAATATGCACGCCTGCATCTGAGCTGAGATGTGAATGTCTGGAATGTGGCTGCCAGGCCCAGGAGGAACTGCAGCAGCTGTAGGGACATAAGCTGCTAAGGAATCCGACTTGGAGAGAACTTGAGGCAACTAAAACTAGTTCCACTGGTTTTTCTTGGCAAGGCTTGACCAGGCAAACTGTTATCACTGTTGCTAATTCATGGTAATTGGGATGGGGACTTAACAGTAAGTAATTAGAGCAATTATAGAATTTCCTACTCAATTACAATGGCACAGATTCCTGAGAATGGAAGAACTGTTGCCCAGGAATAGAGTTCAACAGGTCCTCCCCATGCCCCGGGAAACATGGCATTTCCATGCACCCCTGCTTTGGTCCCTGGTAACCTGATCTCGGCCATCTGATGGCATCACTCCCCACGGCTGGAAATACCTGACCTCTTGTCACCCTCCCATCTGCCCTGCCTTCCTCCAGCCCGGGATATTCAGGGATGCCCACATACAGGACCAAGAAACCAGGGTTATCCTAAACAAGTGCCTGCATTCAAAGTCCTCCACGGCAGGACAATCACCAACGGCCAATACTCCCAGAACCTTCCACCTCAAAATGGGAGCACATCAGGATTCAAGCTGACAATGCTGCATTCTCTTTGCATGTACACACGGAGGCATATCAGGTTCCACCGAAAGGTATCATCAGGTTTCACGCTGGTCAGGAGCCCAAGCCTAGTCACTCTGCATGATCTCAATTCACCATCCACAGAGAAGCCGGCAGTTTTCCTCTGGTGCGCGGTGTGGATGGTAGATGCATTTCCCCTGAAGACTCGGAGATGGGAGCCTGGCCAAGGAGGCCAGTCACCCCAGCCCCTGCAAGACCCAGACGTGCCCCTCTGCTGTCTGCACACAGTACCCAAGTCTAGCAGTGCTGACTCTGTGACGGGATAGTTCTGGGCCTGCAGAGGACACAGGACACAGGAACCATGCAGCCTGGCTAAGGTTGCCATGCAGAGGCCTAAGGGATCCCCACGAGGCTCTCCAGCCAAGATGCCTTCACCACAGTCAGAGCCATGCAAGAGAACTGCCTGCTGAACCGGAAACGTCCCAATCTGCTGAGCCAACACAGAAAGACAACAGCCACCTACAGCTGCTGAGCCCCGAAACGTGACCACTGGGCTTGAAGGGCTGAATCCGGAATTTAATCTGTGAAGTTCTTTTCAAACGTCTTTAGCTATGTTATCAAATCTTTATTCTAATTAAATTTAAAGGAGCCTCTGGCTATGGGCTTCCTTGTCGGGCACCACAGCTCCAGGGAGTAAGAATGGGAAGGAGAGGCCCAGAGCCTCTACATTCTCCACCCTAATTCAACACGTCATCATAAGGCAAGGCACTCCAGGAGAGGTGTGCATGGGAAGAACTGGGTTGGTCCTGACACAAGCATGACCCCCATGGTATCACAGCTGCCTCAGCCAACAGGCAAAAGACAATGATGCCCACCTGGACAGGTCACTGGATGTGATGATTCACCCCAGGCCCTAGTCCCACAGCAGCCAGAGACCACCCGCTGCTCGTCCCAGGTGAAACACAAGCCCTAGTCCCACAGCAGCCAGAGACCACCCGCTGCTCCTCCCGGGTGAAACAGGCAGAGCTGCCTGAGCCTTCAAAAGCAGAAAGAATTGAGGCAATTCCCACGATTCCCACGACACACATGACACTCCTCGGAGACAGACACAGGCTTCGCTGTGAAAGTGCAGAGGACGGTGCAGTCCCTAGGCGGGCTGCTTCTTCCAACGATCAGGGAAGAAACCAGATCCATTTCCTTGTAGGATAATCATTTGTACCGTGATTAGACAGAAGACAGAAGGTGGCTGATGTTATCAAATCATCAAGCACCGCACTGCTCTGTCTCCAAGGAGGGCCTGGAAACTTGCAGCCACCTGTGTAGGGGCCGCAGTGTTAATGGAGACATAGGTGACTGAGGTCTAGCTTCCATGGGGAAGCTAAATTTGAACTTTCATCACTGAGGAATCGGTTATTTACAGTCATTCACCCTCAATGCAGAAGAGGGCTCAAGACACTGCACCAGACTTCAACACTCAGGGTTAGGGTCAAATTCACAGGTTTTACACAATGTATTTACTAGGGATGCCAGAAGAGATGTAGCTTCACCCCCCTCCCCCAGGATTTGCTTAGCCCCTTCACCAGTGGATCTCACCAACGGATGACACATCCAAGCCTCGTCCATGACAGCACAGAAAACCACTCGGAGGACAGCCACTCCCACCAAGCTTCCTGGCTTTGGTGTTTAAAATCTCCAGCGTTTAAAATCTGTTATCTGATACGTGAGATTACACTCCTCTGAACAACAGACATTGCGACTGTCTTTTCACCCAAAAGGGCTTCAGGAAATGACACGTGGCGCAGACACCAGAGGTCACCGGCCGCCTTACTCTAGCCTAATTCCTTTGTGCCTGTATGGAGGCTTCACAGATACAGCCCAGTCACATTAATGACCATATGAGAAGCTCAGGGCATAGATGAACTCAGTGCTGAATATTTCTGTTTATCGCCCTTTTGTTTTATCCAGAAGACAGCTGAGAAAGGTTGGGGCAGATCATCTCCTCGAGTGTAATGACTCCCGCCACTTCTCTTCACCCCAGGTCACCCCTCAGTCACACACTTTTGAGAAACCAAAGCAATTCTGTTCCCTTCACTCCGGGTTCCAAGCACTAAATTCCTCCGTTTTATCAATTAGATTATCAAGCAGCCGTTTGTAATCTGGACTGCAATCTGATACAAAATTTAAAGCTAATTTAGGTTGCGATAATAGCTCCTATTTACGTTATAGACAAGGCATGAATGAAAACTTTAATCTGTTCATAGGACCAATGTGGTAAATAAATCAATTATTCAAGCAATGATTGTCTACAGTTAGATGCAGATTACTTTGCTCATAAGATATTCCGGTAGGAATTTTTAAATCCATGGTATTTCCCAAGCCTGTCTCTGCACCTTCCTCGAGTGCACAGCAGGACTTCCCAGGGCATCCCATCAGCAGGCCCATGGAAGAGAATAAGCCCACAGCCCCCAGCCCAGGAATCAAGTCCGAGCCCCAGCAGCCCCTCGTCCAGCCGGGGCTTCCTCACCAGCACAGCACCCAGAGGACTTCCAGGTTTAATGCCATGTGTGTGTGGAAAGTAGAGTGCTGGAAAGACCACAGTGGACATTCTACAAATGCAAATTCCCTCCTGGAACAGTCCAGCAACCCTCTGTACCTTCCCCAAAGTACCCATGCCAGGCAGGCGTAGAGAGTCTAATGGGGTGCCTAGGAATCAGCATTTAACACGATTCTAATGAATAAAAATGTTGAGAGGCCGGTCAGCGAGAAGCTGCCGTGGCCTCGACTCATTTGCAGGCTCTGAAGAGACACAGATTCAGGTAACAGGCCAGACAGGACAGGACAAGGATGGGGAGGTGGAGGGCAAATTCCATGGACCACCAACCACCCCGCCATCCCCACTGAGACTCCGTGATTTAAGGAGAGGCAAAGCCAGGGAGAAAAGATGCCCGCACCACACGAGGGACTGAGATTTCACCTAAAGCACGCAGCATGTGGCTGAGGGCCAAGGTTGGGCAAGCCAGGAGCACAGAACGGGGTTCACAGGCCCAGAGGTGTCCCCCACACCCAGACCCCGTGCAGACCTCCCAAGTACTGCCTGTGTCTCCTGCCTGGTTTATTTCCTTCCCCCATTCTACTGTGTTGGTTTCTCAGCCGCCCCCCACCACCACACACCCCTCTCTACAAGCTTGGTGAACTGAAAAGAGCCGGAGAGGGGTAAGATCTGGGCTCTGGGGCCAACGTCCTGCCTGAGACATTAGTTCCAACCCACCCAGCTGTGATGTAAGCCCCGGAGATTTCTCAAATGTGAGAAAGGAAGGTGAATGAACCCACTTCCCAGGATGGCTGTGGAGACTGAGATCACATATAGCCACACCTCGGCGTCCAGCACACGTGGGACCCCAGCCGTGTTGCCCCTGATGGGAATCCCTCTATGTCCCCTCTGCTACCAGAGCCAACTCCCAGCAGTAGCTGTGGAGGGTGCAGCCTCTATTTCCACTCCACTCACCTCCCATCGCTCCCCGCAGTGACCTGCCACACAGCGGACAACAGTAAATCCGGCCCCACTGGATAACCAACCACACCCCCCACCCCCACTTTGGAGCGTCTTCCACTTGCAGTTCCGAAGCAGAGCGAGAAACCGCCCTCAAGACAGCTCACCTGTTCCTTATTGCACGTAATTACCTGCCACGCAGGGCCACCAGCAAACCCAGCTCCACCATCCAGGTTCTGGTGGGTAACTGCCTCCCTCTCCCGCTCCCTCCTGGGGTGTCTGGGAGGCTCAGAAACTGCCCTCCAAGGGCACTCATCTGTTCCTTATTGCACTAATACCTCCTTTACAGAAATCCACTTTGACTTCCAGCACTGCAGGTGTGACAATTTAGGAATCTTATTTGTAAGCTCCAAGAGCTTGAGGTCACGTACACCTCACCAGCATCCCAGAGACCCAGCACTGTCCCACTGTATTTACGATTCCAAAATACTCCTTCAAAATGCTACTGGCATTTGATTTGTGCATAAAATGCTAAAAATCTTAAAGTGAAACAAATATCTTCAACAGTTTGATTCAATCATAACATGCGAGTTATACATTTGCCAAGTTGTAAAGCCTCATACATTTCTAACTTTTTGTGTGGTCAAATGGTTCATTAACATAAATTACGAGAATCTCTAAGAATTGGGTTTTTTTCTGGCATTAGATGACCAAGGAAAACTGGGTTCTCGCTGGCTTGCGGGCCTGTAGAGGCAGACATATCTGCTGACACAACCAAGCTCCTTCCCACTGACGTGGCCTCATCCCAGGCCCCTCGCCCGGACGCCTGCAGGCCCCTGGAAGGGTAAGCTGACCTGCCCACATTTCTCAAATGCACAGCTGTTGTTCACACTGCAGATGGAGCTCAAGGCACGAGCAGGCCACCACGCTAAAAACACCACGCAGCGTCCACGCCAGGTGACGGTGGTTTTCACTCCATCCCAAAGCCCCATGTATGAGTTTACAGCCATGACTAAACAGATTTTTAGACTCTCAAGACATACTTTGTTTGCTTTTATGCAACAAAGTTAAAAAGACTATCACTCAGATATAGGCTCTGAAACTGTAGCATAATCATTTGGGAACAGAGCCTCTGCCAGATCAGGATAAGCACTTGGGACAACACCCCGTGACCTCGGTCCACACAAACCCATCCAGACCAGAGGCCTCCCGCACTGCTCTGTAATTTCTGTGGATTTCTGTAAATGAGGTATTAGTGCAATAAGGAACAGATGAGTGCCCTTGGAGGGCAGTTTCTGAGCCTCCCAGCCACACGGCCACATTCAGGCTGAAGCCACACCACCTCCAGAAACACTGTCCGTCGCCGAAGTGTTCCTGGCTTCTCCCTTTTTCCAGAACTTAACAAAACCTGAAAGGACAGGTCTGTGTAGAAAAACACAAACTACTTGCGATTCCTCTTCCCAGTTCAGGCTGTAGGAAGCTCCTTTCAGCCCTCACCGTGTTCTGACCTTGGTTCTCATAAGAAATAAACTCAGAATTCTAGTCCCTGTCTCTTGGGCAGTGTGGCAGGCATACGTACCTTCAGTTACATAAGGAAAGGCGTGGCGAGCCCCCTTCCTTCAGTAAAACCGCACAGTTCCCAGAACCCTGATGCCATCCCCCTCACGCCACTGTGAACACCAGGACAGAGCACATTTCAATGCGTGCACCTTCGTGGGCTGGTTTTCTATTTCTCCACTAAATCACCTCAAATTTAGCGCCCTGAACACTGACTTATTTTCTCCCATTTCTGAAAGCTGGAGTCCAAAACAGGTCCCACCAGCTAACGTCGAGTTGTCAGCAGGGCTGGCTCTGGGGAAGCGACTGTCTCCTTGCCTCCCGCAACCTCTAGAGGCTTCCGCATCCCCTGGTCCATATGGCACCTACTGTCTTCAGGACCCACAGCGACCCTGATGGCCCCTCAACAGGAAGACGCAGAATGTCAGGAGCCCGGGCTCCAGCGCTAGAGCCAAACCTCACCACCCTCCCAGCTCCTCACACACTCCCGCGAGCTAATATAGATTCCACTTTAACTAGTGTCACCTGTGTAAGGGGTAAGTGCCCAGCTGTGAACTGGTTAACCTCGCTCACACAGATCCCGGGAATAAACTCACAGGCCATGGACCACTCCACAGGTAATGAGTGACCACCTGCTTGGGGAAATCCATGGCCCAGCAGAGCTCTCCGGTGCCTCTCCGTGGACTCAGGGTCTGCAGCGCCAGAGGGCCCTGGATAAAAAAGACAGCTCCCATGTCGGAGGCACCCACCAGAGGTTGGATTCCTGGTACTTTAAGTAGCCCAGGTGGACAGGCCGCGCCCCGTGCAACTCATGACAAGAATAACGGCTGCACGTGGCTAGTGCACGGGTGGCCACACCTCGGCCCAGGTGGCCACGCTAAGCACATCACCGCCGTGACGTCCAATCAGACTCAGCTGCTGGCACAGTCCAGGTATCGGCCCCCAAGAACATTCTGGATCACAATTCACAGTACTGATTGCGATCAGGGCCACACATGGCTGAATGTATTTACAGGAGGACGCCACAGCCGATCTGGCTGGACTGAGAATATTTCCCACTGTACATTCTTACAACACCATTTTATTTGCGCTTTCATGGCTTTTTTCTGCCTATCTACTTTATGGGAGTGTTTCTTGTTCTTATGACTGCAGTGATACTTTAAGCTACAACTATTAATGTGTAAAATTAGTTTGGAAGACGCCTTATCATTAAACATTTCACAAGCAAGCAGTCAGGGGCACCTAACCCTGAGGCCTGTTTTCTTCTCTGAGCCAAACCTACATTGGACTCAAAGAAAATGGCACATGGAGAGGGGCTGGATCTCTAGCGCCCATTCCTAGGGGGCCTCCTGGGGAGCAGATATGGAGGGAGAAGCCCTGGGCTGCGGCACCATCTTACTAAAGAAAAGTCCATTTGGGTAAATGTAAGTGCCAGACTTAAGAGATTAGGCAAACCATGAAAAGAAACCACTAACCACAGCTTCTCCAAAACAGAACTAAATTCCCTTTAGTTTGATTTAGAAAAGCAGAAATGATGATCAGGATACAAAAAAAATGACAAAGTATCTGAACACAGGAGAATAATCAAGGGCCACTGTCTCTTCCTGTGTCAGTGGGAGCCTCGCATCTAAGCTGGATTTAGAAGGTTGCTACTTTGGACTGAAAGTTATCCCCAACCCCAGTTTGTAAGCCAGTGGAGCAGAACTCTTCAATTATTTCAAGGTTTAGCGGTAAAGCTCTACAACTCTCACAATCATTTTAATTGGTGTGAATTTTAAAGTGACTCAATCTGTTGGCTGGAGTATCTAGCGGCTTAACCACGGGGTCATGTTGGAAAATTATTCCAATTGCTTTTGCTTTTCCTACTGAAGATGCATTTGAACATTCTTGTAGTTTGCAGTTGGCTGGTTCTCATGTTTGGTCCTGAGGAGTCCCAAGTACCCGGAGAGGAAGAATCTGAACCCTGAAGCCACTCAAGTGCCGTCTGGGGAGATGGAGACCCCAACCCCAGGGCCACTGACGGACTCAGCACGAGCGCAGGGCCGACCGAGGCAACGGGCCATGTATTTGCTGCTTACAAAACAACATAAGCACACACTCCTAGGTGTGCACACACGCCCTGTACATGCTCACGTCTGTCCATACCAACACCAGCACACACCCCCAGGTGTGCACACAAGCTCTGTACACAGCTGTCCCCGCCAGCACCTGCACACACCCCCAGGGGTGCACACATGCTCTGTACATGCTTACGTCTGTCCATGCCAACAACAGCACACACCCCCGAGGTGTGCACACACGCTCTGTACACATCTGTTCCACCAATGCCAGCACACATTCTGTATGCACTCACATCTGTCCCTGCCATTGCCAGCACACATCCCCAAGGTGTGCACACATGCTTGGTACACGCTCACATTCCTCTCTGCCAACATGAGCACACACCCCCAGGGGTGCACACACGCTCTGCATACTCACATCTGTCCCTGCAGCCTGAGTCAAACAGTCACGGAGACGCAGAGGAGGAGGAGGAAGGACGCGATGGGCACCGAGGTCCTGGGCAGGGTCCCCTCCTTACCTCGAGAGAGACACCTCATGTGATCCTGCCATCACTCACCCTTCTGCCTCCATCCTCCATCCTCCCACAGGGATCAGGAGGATGCCCACTGCACAGAGCTGTGATGAGCATGAACAGAAGATGGCAGAAGCTCACGCCAAGGTTCTGAGCATGGGGCCTACGCAGTGCTTCTTTCTGCTGTGGCTGACACCATCAAACAAGAAGCTGACACGAGAATGTCACTCGCTGAGAAACTGAAATGTGTGACCTAGGAGCCTGTGAAGGTCTAAGAACAAACCAACAAACCAAACGGTTTTGTTTGCTTTTCAAACACCATAGCCTGTTTTTTCTTTTTTTTCAGGCTCTACCTTGGGTATTATTTAGTTTAATTTCAAATTAAGTCCAATAAATACACAAAATCACAGGACTGAGCATGGAGCATTGTTTCACTTCATGTCCTCCAGTCTTTAGGACACATTAAGGAAAGACATAATTCCAGGATTCCCATTAGAAAGGCTGCCCTAAGGCACCTGCTGGGGCAGCCAAATTGCAGCACTTGATGCTGCCCCCAAGCTGCTTGGATGAAGCCGAAGATTCTGGACGTCTTTTCTCTTCTGCCCTCGCCCAGAAGAGAAGGTGGGGGGAGAAAGGTGAGAGAAGATAGGAAGAAAGAGGAGGGAGGGAGCGAGACAGGAGGGGAGAGGGAGGGAGACAAGAGGGGGGAGAGAGGGAGAGAGGAGGGGGGAGGGAGGGAGAGACGACGGGGGAGAGATGGAGAGAGGAGGAGGAGGGAGAGAGGAGGCGGGAGGGAGGGAGGAGGAGCATGTTCCATCCACCAAGGCAGCTGCACTGCAGAGAGAATGGAGGACGTGTTGCTTCTCGGGACAGCAAGTTCAAGTTGTTTATAATTGTTAGCGTAAACAGTGACCAGCTGAGGACAGGGCTGCAATTGGAGATGACAACGTTTTATTTTCATAGTTGATACTGGGGACCTGGACCTAAAGCACCGTGCCTTGCCCTTTTGCCAGAGGGGCCAATGCCTCTCTATACTTGACTCTATTTGACTAAATACCCGATATTGACTAGGAATTATGACGTATAGGATACCCCTTACCACAGTAACATCAAACTCACCTTCTAAATGCAATTTCCTCAGGGACTGGCTTCTAACTCTGGGTGGGAATATTAAGCTCAGTCCAGTTCAATTCAATAAGCATTTATCAAGAAACTCCTAGACCAACAGCTGTGTTAGACACTGGGTATGGGGTGATGGGGATACGAAGATGTGGAAATAGAACTCGAGAAGCTCAAATGCTCTCATTTCATTCCCTAATGCAATTACCTAGCTTCAACCTGATGGCTGTAATGTCTAAATTCATTTTTTCTTTATTCCAGTTCTACATAACAAAGCATAAATAATCACAGAGGAATGATTCTGTGTTGGACTATCCAGTGGACAGAGAAGAGCATTCTGACCGGCGTGAGATACTGTCTCCGTTCCCAGGGAGCCCGTGAGGTGGCTGCACGGAGCACACGCGTGAAGATTCAGGAGCACGAGTGTCAGGTGATGGGAGGGGCATGGAGGCAGCACCAGACAGATGCCTGCTGAGGGGCCGCTGCAGCCGAGCTGGCCGGGAAGGTCACAGGAGTGGGCGCAGGCATCTCCCTCCAGCCGCACTTGGTTTTCATGAGGACGCGTGCAGGGAAGGGGATGACACCGAAATGCTGTGGCTCTGAGGGGAGGAGAGGAGGGACACAGGGCCAAGGGCTGGCCACCACCCCTTGCGTCCCTGCCGCTATGAACGCTGCCAACATCAGCCCCAACGGGGAGAAGGGAGGTGGGTGAAAGAGGTGGACAGACTTGGCTTCCATGGAATTCACAGATTCCAGTCATTAAAAATCCCTTCTGAGTTTTCATCTGGAAAACTTTACAAATGTATTTAGGTACAAGAGGCAGAAGATGAAGCCAACACAGTTGAGCTCAAACCACCGCCCTTCTCCTTCTCTCTGCATCCAGGACCCGCCCTGAGCCCCTGAGTGCGAGGACCCCGAGCTGCCCAGCCCAAGGGCGTGGCCCCTGACCAGAGGAGGGAGCCCCACAGCGGGGCCCCCAGCACGTGGATGGCAAGATCTGTGCTATCTCAGTCCCAGGACTCCAAGCAGAGAAGGCCTGGGGCTCCCAGCTGAAGTTTTGCTGTCTCCTCTGTCACCAAAGTCAAGAAGGACTGAGTGGGACCAACGCCGGACCTGCCGGCTCCTCGGTGGCTGACGATGTGTCCCTCAGGCAGGCCTGGGCAGCCCCTCTGGATGTGACTGGCGTCTCTCCAGGGCGGGCTCCAAAGTCCTATGGAGGAGGTGAGCGTCGGTCTTCCTCTGACCTGAGGAAGGCCCCTGATAAATATCCTGAACATGCAGGCACACAGCTGACTGACTCATCTGAGGGACCTGCTGAGCCACGAGCCAGGGAAGGCAGGAGAGAACTCGACTAACACAAGAACCCTGCCCAGGCGCCCACCTGGGGCGCCCATGAGAAAACTAGGTAGGCTGTGAAGACGAGGCTTCCAGAATCCTGGGAGAAGCCGAGCTGGGGACTGGGAGGGACGGAGGGCTGGGCCCCACAAGCAAACGAGGGAGGCACTCAGTGCTGCAGGCGTGGCTGACAGCACGAGCTTGGTTGCAGGGGCCCAGGAGCACGTGTGTTTGGCAGGAGCTGCCCTCCTGGAGCCGCACTACGGGTACCGTCATTTTAGAGGCAGGTACCTGATATTAAGGATGACAATCAACCATGCCACCCTGAATTACAGCCGTGTCCTCAGCGGGTCACTATTTACGCTGACAATTACAAAGAGTTTGAACTTGCTGTCCCAAGAGGCAACAAGCCCTTCATTATCACGGCCGCAAGCCTCTGTGCAGCCCTCCTCCCCCGCCGCTTCCCGTCGGGGCAACGTGAAGTCCCATGACGGTGACTCAGAGCCAGTCCAGTAGCTTCAGTGCAGGAAAAATCACAAAATCTCAAACACATCCTAAACATGGACAGTTGGTAGGAGCCGATTCCTCAATTCAACCTGTTCGGAGGCTTTCTGGGCTAGCACAGCTCTGATCACAGGCTTGCGCTTTCTGCTCCCCGTGAAGGGCGGCGAGGAGGCCGGGCTCTGCCATTCTGCAGGCTCTGATACGTGAAGTCTGCCCTGTGGCCTCAGTGGCCTGTGCCAGACAGAGTGACCGTCGCCCGCAGTGAACACTCGGCACAGCAGAGCAGGCTTGGGGAAGAACAGAAAGTGACCTCTAAGCCTGCAGAAGACGCTAAGCCATGCACGGCCTCACGCGCACTGCGTGTCAATCACGGCGGAAGCAGGAACGAGCTCTTAATAGTTCCAGTAAGTGCAAAGGCTGCCCTGGAAAACCGTGTGAACCTTTCTGACTACTCACAGGTGGGGAGCCACTGCCTGAGACACAAAGATGAAGAATTAACCTGAAACTGCTTATTATAAAACTTATTTTTAAATGATGGCGCTTAACTGGAAAGACTCCCAAAGAGTACTGCATTAGAAAGTGACAGAGTGAAACCGTGAGGCTGACCACAGGAGTCCCTGGAAATTTCACCAAATGTTGTGTCAAAACTGGGAAACAGAAGAACTGCCCTGATGAAACATTTGATTAATCACTCGAGTCCTCCCCACATACAAAGCTGTTAAAAAGTGTTCCAAAGGTGGAGAGGATACTTCTTCCGATTTCACAGAGGATGTACACCACCCCTGTGATATGGTTCCTAATACCCAGGGGATGAGAGGATGATTTTAGTCTCAATATTGCAGGAAGTGTACACTCCCTAGTGATATGGTTCCTAATATCCAAGGACGGAGAGGACTATATCACTCCCAATAGAGCAGGAAGTGTACACCCCTTCTGTGACATTGTTCCTAATAGCCAGCGGGGGAGAGGAAGATATTACTCCCAATATTGCAGGGGGTGTACACCCCCTTGTGATATTGTTCCCTATATCCTGGGAGGGAGACGATGATACTCGTGGCAATATCGCAGGGGGTGTACATATCCACTGTGATATTGTTCCGAATATCCAGAGGGAGAGAAAATGATATGACTCCCAATATCACAGGGTGTGTACATCCTCCTGTGATATTGTTTCTTATATTCAGGGGGAGAGGATAATATTACTCCCAATATCGCAGTGGTTGTACACACCTCCTGCGATATTGTTCCTAATATCCCAAAGGGGAGAGCAAAATATTTCTCTCAATATGGCAGGGGGTGTACACGTCCTTTGTAATATTGTTCTTAATATCCATGATGGGAGAGGATGATACGACTCCCAATATCGCAAGAAGTGTACAGTAGCCTGTGATAGAGTTCCTAACATCTAGGAGGGGAGAGGATAATATTACTGCCCATATTGCACGAGTTGTAAAACTCCTTAGATATTTTGCCCACAATCCTGAGGGGAGAGGATGATATTGCTCCCAATATCGAAGAAGGCGTACACCCCCCATGACACTATGTCCAATATCCACGTTGGGAGAATGGTGACATTATGCACAATATCGCAGGGGATGTACACCCACCCTGGGATATTGTTCCTTATATTGAGAGGAGCAGAAGGTGCCATTGCTCCCAATAACTCAGGGGCTGTGGCGGTACACCCCTCCTGTGATATTGTTCTTAATATCCTAGGGAAGAGAGGATGATACTACACCCAATAGAGCAGGGGGTGTACACCCACCCAGTGATGTTGTTCTTAATGTACTCCACCTCCCTCCACCAGGGATATTGGTCCTAATATCCAGGGGAAGAGAGGATAACATTATGCCCAATATCGCAGGGGAGTGTACACACCCTCTGTGATGTTGTTCCTAGTATCCAAAGGTAGAGACGATGATATTACTGACCATATCACAGGGGGTGTACACCCTTCTGTGATATTGTGTTTGACATTCAGTGGGGGAGAGGATAACATTAATCCCAATATCGCAGAAGGTGTACTGGCCCTTGTGATGTAGTTCCTAATGTACAGGGGAAAGAGAAGAATATTGCTCTCAATATCGCAGGAGTGTAACCACCCTGCCCCCCGTATATTGTTCCTAATATGGAGCAGGGTGGAGGCTCATAGTACTCCCAATATCCCAGAAGTTGCACACACACCTGTGATAGAGTTCTTAATATCTAGCGGGAAAGAGGCTGATTTTACTTTCAATACCGCAGTGGGTGTGCACCGCCCCCAAACCCGGGGTATCTTTCCTAATATCCAGGTGGGTAGAAGATGACATGGCTGACAATATCGAAGGGGGTGGACACCTCTTCAGTAATGTGGTTAATGATATCCAGAGGGTAAGTGGATGATATTACTCCCAATAAAGTAGGAACCGTACAGCCACCCTGGGATTTTGTCCTTAATAACCACAGGGGAGACGTGATATTACTACCAATATTGCAAGGGTTGTACACTCCTCCTATGATATTGTTTCTGATATCCAGGAAAGGAGAAGATGGTATTATTACCAATATTGAAGGGATGGACAGCCCCCATGGGATATTGTTCTAAAGATACAGGTTGAAAGAGGATGAGATTCCATCCAATATAACAAGGGATGTACATCCCGCCTGTGATATGAATCCTAAAACCTAGAGGAAGAGAGAATGGCATTGCTTCCAAAAACACAAGGGGTGTACACCCACCCTGTGATATTGTTCCTGTCATCTAAAGGAAGAAATGATGATACTACTCCCACTACCGGAGAAGGTACACACCCCCCTGTGATATTGTTCCTCATAACTTGTGGGGGAGAGCATGATATTACTTCCAATATGACAGTGGCTTGACACCCAGTCTATGATATTGCTCCTAATTTCCAGTAGGTAAAGTATGATGTTCCTGCCAAGAGAGTAGTGGGTGTACAGCCACCCTGTGATATGTCTCCGAATATTCAGGGAGAAACAGGATGACATTACCCCAAATCTCCGAAAAAGTGCACACCCATTGTGTGATATGGTTCCTAATATCCGGAGGTGCGGAGGATGGTATTCGCTCTCTGATCGCAGGCTGTGTACACACGACCTGTGAAATTGTTCCTAATATCCTGAACAAAAGAGCCTGCTAATAATGGACACATATTGCAGGGGGGAGTAATTGGCTATTACGATCCACATCGCAGGGGGGTGAAGCACCCCCTGTGATATGGGGAGTAATAGCAATCCTCTCTTCCCCCCCTCCGGCTATTACGATCCACGTCGCAAGGCAGTTCAGGACACCAGCCCTGCCCCAACCTTGACCCAGACAGTGGGTGTCATGGGACCACCTCAGGGTGTGTGGCAGCTCAGCTCTAAGGTATCCCTGCTGCCAAAGATCAACTGTTCCTGCTAGTTTGAACCTGGATACAGGGTCTCTCTTGGAGAGACAGATGACCATGAGGCAGACACCCTGAAATCTAGCATGACAGAGCTCAACGCCCCCTTGAGAGGCACCATAGCACGCAGACTTTGCAGACATACTAGCGAAGGCCACAGCAGGCCCTGAGAGAGAAACAATCTGACCAAGATCCTGGGATCCTGCCGCACAGCCCTTAAACCAGCGACTAGAAACTGTTTCCCTAAAGAGCCAGGAATCAGTATTTTCAGCCTTGCCAACTGATCTTTGTCTCAAGGATGCAACTCTGCCATGGCTGCACGACAGCAGCCTTCTGCAGGTGGCCTGTGAAGAGATGGGCATGACTGTACCCCCATAAAACTTTACTTATGGACATGGAAACTTATCAGTGTCATGAAGTGTTATTCGTTTATTTGTTCAACCATTTGGAAATGTAAAATCCATTCTTGATTCACGGGCCACAAGAGCAGGCAGGGACAGACTGCCCCTTGCCGACCTCTGGAATGAGCTTAGAGAAGGAAATGATAGGCTGAGCCAGCGCAGCCTCTCACAGCAGATTCACTGCAGGAGTGTCCTTCTTAGCAACCACTTCTCATCCTTCGTCTTGGCTTCAAGTGCAGTTCAGGTGGAGAAAGAGAGAACAGAACCGGCCTCAGCAACAAGAAGGAAGGAGATGCAGGGTCAAACAGCCATGTGGATCGATCACACTTAACATTCACACCAAGCAGAGCACAGGCAGCACCAGCCCGGTGGGTCGAAGTGGAGGCTCTCTGGGGTGGGGGACCTCTGGGTGGGCAAGATTCTCTACTTGAAACTCATATAGAGGTTCTACACAGCAGTAGTTACAGAAAACACACACTAAGAAAAAGACCAAAATAAAAATAGGACACCAAGTTTGGCCAACTGGGTCTCACAAGCCAGTAGGTAAGAAAGCCCAAGAGGGACCACCAGAGGAGCTGGGGGTGGGTTCCTGCCTGCAGGGGGCCTGGGACAGCCCATTCCCTCAGATGAGGACCGAAGCTTTGGGGAGGAAGCTGTCAGAGTCACCCAGTGAGCTGATCAGAGCTGGAGTCACAGAGCAGGTGAGGGGCCCTGGCCATGTCCCCGTTCGGGCTGAGAAGCTGGGGTGGGGGCACACCCCCAGGGGCAGATGCAAACAGTGGACCGCGGGCCCTCCTCCTGCTCAGAGGATGCTCAGCTCCCAAGGGACCACCAAGGCCTGGAACCCAGGGACACACCACCTGACCATCATGCCCAGGCCTCCTGGACCAGGCAATGTCCAGTACAGGCAGGCAGTCTGGGCTTGGGGCCAGGACAGGGGTGGATGGTCCTGCTAGGCAGGCCTCCTTCTCCCTACCAGCTGGGCTGGTTGCACTGTAGTTTTGGTTCTGGAAACGTATTGCTGCCCACTTTGACCACACCAGTCCCTGGCTCCCTGGCTAGGCCCATTGCCGTCCAACCCACCTACACAGGCCCCACACACCCAGTGCCCACCAGGCTCTTGTCAGCCAGGAGGACCCATGCTCATCCCCTGAAGTATCCGTGGGAGCCTGTATCCCACAGGGACCCACAGCTCAGGGCCAACCTCCATGGGGGCCTCTAGGTTGTGGTGGTAGGGGCGGGCAGGCATTGACCTCCAGCCCTCCCATTCTGGCCACTGTGTTTTGTGGGGATCATTCAGTCCTGGGAGCTTCCTGGGGACCCCAGAAGGAAGAGAACGGGGTGGTCATGGCAGCCTCAGCCCCAGACTCTGGGCCCAAGTGCAACAGTCTTTCGGTTCTGGTTTCATCAGGGTGCCAACAAGAGGTCTTGTCATTCACACAAAGATTGGCTTCAATATAATGCATCAAGGGACTGTGGAGGACACAGATCAGCCTCCAGGCCAGTTACACCTGGTGACAGCCAGTGCAGGCTGGGGAGTAGAAAAGCTGACCCCTGACCTCCCCACCTACTCTGCCCACCAGATGCCAGTAGGCCAGGGATCCCTGACTTCAGGCAGAGTCAGACAGCACAGTTGCTGGCTCCTTTGATCCCATCCCAGGGCCCACAGGGCCTGCAGAAACCTGGCAGGGGCTGAGTTGGGAGAATCAGGCAGGGGGATGCCAAGTGAAGAATGTGAGGGACTGGGTATGAGGGGCACTAAGGGCACGGGGTCTGCTTCCCCTGGGGAGGTGGCAGTGAGACATAGAGTAGCCAAGCCTCTGCAGACACAACCCTGCTGCCAGGCACACGTGGTGCCCATACCCACCCCAACGGCTGCAGGAAAGTTCTTCATCAACAAAAGGGGAGGACGCGCCCACACACATAGGCATTGGTGCCCACACACATCAGAGAAGAAAATTACTGCCGTGCTCAAGGTGTGGAGAAAGGGTCAATGTCCCCTTCCTCCCCATGGTGGGTCCAAAATTACCTGCTCCTGCCAGCACCCCCACCCACAACCCCACAAGCTGCTGACCTCCACGACAGTGCCATGCCACGTGCCAAGAACAGCTCAGCAGTACATCCCAAAGCGTGCTATCCTGGAGCGGCTGTGCTGGGCAAGGGACATGTTTCCTAGTCACAGAAGTTTTCTTTCGTTACCGCTCACCGGCCCTGTGCTTCAGTTTCTCCCACTGTGGCACAGTGTAAAAATCCCATCCTGAAGGCTAGGAACCCAGAAAGGTCACCACACCTGGTGAAATGGGGGGTGAAACTCCCTGCCTTGGACCTCTTGCTCCAGGACTGATATCCACTGGGACATGGCCAGGCCAGCATCCTGGGGACGGCTGCATTCCTTGCCTGGGGAACCTTGCTCCCAGTTAGGGATCACTGGAGTTGAGGCCCCTAATGGATTGGGGGAGGCACAGGGGTAGAATGGAGGTAGTCCCATCATATGGGCCTGTGTAGACCCCAGAAAACAAGCATTGAGTTCAGACTCTTGTCTGAAGCTGGCCACCTGAAAGTATTTGGGCTTTGGGGTGTGATGAGGGCCTGCAGTCAGGGAACAAAGTGTGCTGGTTTGGACATGCAGGAGGTTCTCTGCAGCTCTCTCAGGTACAGGGTATGTTGCCAAGTATATGCTTTTAAAAACCCTAGGAGGAGGGGGCACCCAGAAGGAGCCCTGAAGTCAAGGGCAAGGTCCAGCCTTTCCACCTCCCCCAACTGAAGACATGCTGGAGGACAATTCTCCAGAGTTTCACAACAAAGAAGAGAAAGAAGAAATCAAAAAGACCTGGAGGATAGGCAAGCCAATGAGGGCTTACTGGGATTACCCTGCCTAATCCTCAAAACAAGCCTTCCCTATCTGTCCTCTGGGCCAGGTGAGGAAACAGGTCACAGTAGGACATTCAGACCCTGGGCAGGCAGCAGGCAGCCTGGAGCCCAGGAGGTGCAAACACATTTTCACTAAGGCACGTCCTGCACAGCCCTAAATCCATTCAACCTTGAGTCAATACAGCACATGCTTCTGTGAGCACAGGGTTGGGGCTAGGGTTACAGATTAACAGCATCTCAAGGCAGAAGAATTTTTCTTAATACAGATTAAAATGGACTTTCTTATGTCTTGGTCTTTCTACATAGACACAATAACAGTCTGATCTCTCTTTCTTCCCCCCCCCAACACAGAGTGTCACCACTGTATGTCAGCCACCGGGGGACAGGCTTCAGCTTACAACCACCTTCCAAATTCCACCCTGTCACCTTGGCAGAAGCTGGCCAGAAATTGGGGCTAATGGATGGGTGGGGTCTACAGATGACACCGTGTTCAGGTCCCCATGATGGCTTCACACATGGGTGGTGGCCCTGCAGTTCCAGGTGTCACACACACGCCAGCCCCTGTTCAGGCCCTGATCTTTGAGGAGGGGGAGCAGCAGAACACGGGCACTGGCTCCACAGTGCCACTCACACCCACAGATGATTCTCCACAGAGGTATCAGGTCTCGGTCCTGGCCACCTACCCCCGCAGGGACTCAGCTCTTTCCCGGGACTCACGTGGTCCTTCCTCACATGTAGCTCTGGTAGGATGCATTGTTCTGTACCCAGGGGCTCTGAGGTGACAATGGCCAAGGTCATGCAGAGTGCAAAGGCACTGGTTGGGTGCCCATTGTGGGGACCCTGACTGCAGCACTCCCAGACAATCATCGGGCATGCTGGCCCCCAGGCTTAACTAGGGCACCAACGGTAGGAGTGCACTGCTATGGACTCTGCAGGAGGAGGACAACTGTCACCACATCTTTATGTTCTCCTGCTGGTGTCACTCTGTGCTTCTCATCTCCTGGTTTTAGGATTCAGGGCAGAGTCTCTGAACACCTTGTGAGAAACAGCAGAGTCCAGCAAAGAAGAGGAGAAAAGCCCAGCTGCAAAGATGAAAAAATGGAAGGTGTGACATGGGCCTCCATTCAGATTCTGTATTTAAATGACGTCTTCCGGAACACCTGCTCCCATTGGAAAATACTTCAAATATATATATGTGTGTGTGTGTGTACATTTTAATATAGATACACACATATATTATTTAGTTAGTTACTTAGTTAGTTTTTTTGAGACAGAGTCTCGCTCTGTAGCCCACGCTGGAGTGCAGTGGCATGATCTCGTCTCACTGCAACCTCCGCCTCCGGGGTCCCAGTTCAAGCAATTCTCCTGCCTCAGCCTCCCGAATAGCTGAGATTACAGGCATGCACCACCACGCCCAGCTAATATGTTTTTTTTTTTTTCCTTGAGACGGAGTCTTGCTCTGTCACCCATGCTGGAGTGCAGTGGCATGATCTCGACTCACTGCAATTTCCACCTCCTGGGTTCAAGCTATTCTCCTGCCTCAGCCTCCTGAGTAGCTGGGACTACAGGCGCCTGCCACCACGCCCGGCTAATTTTTTGTATTTTTAGTAGGGACGTGGTTTCACCGTGTTAGCCAGGATGGTCTCGATCTCCTAACCTCGTGTGACAGAGCGAGGTCACTTGGGCAACAGAGCGAGACTAAGTCTCCAAAAAAAAAAAAAAAAGAAAAAGGAAAAAGAACAATATAAGCCAAATTCACTCAAAAGAAATAAAAACAAGATGACAAGTCAATGGCACTGAACACAGAAAATCAACAGAAGAACTCAATAGAACAATAGCTGTTTCTTCATAAAGATCAACAAAATTGGTAACTATCAAGCCAGGCTAACAAAGAAAAAAGGAAATCATACAAATCACTCTAAGACGAGTACAAAAGTAATGGCAGTTTTGCATTCTTAGAATTTGCTGTTTGATACTGGAATGCCTTTTTTTTTTTTTTTTTTTTTTTTTTTTTGCTAATGACTTATTACTTATTTATTTTAGACTATGGAAATGATGTCAGACCAAAAGCAAATTCAAGCGACTTTCTTATTCGAGTTCAAAATGGGTCCTAAAGCAGGAAAGACAACTCACAACATCAACGCATTTGGCCCAGGAACTGCTAATTAATGTATCTCGCAGTGGTTCAAGAAGTTTTGCAAAGGAGGCGAGAGCTTTGAAGATGAGGAGCGAAGTGGGCAGCCATCGAAAGTTGATAATGACCAATTGAGAACAACCACTGAATTCCATCCTCTCACAGCTACATGAGAAGTTGTCGAAGAACTGAATGTCGACCATTCTATGGTCATCCGGCATTTGAAACCAATTGGAAAGTTGAAAAATCTTGATAAGTGGGTGCCTCCTGAGTTGACCAAATATTTTTAAAAACATCCTTTTAGGGTGTCATCTTCTCTTATTCTATGAAACAACAATGAACCATTTCTTGATCAGATTGTGACATGTCACAAAAAGTGGATTTCATACAACAGCCAACTCAGTGGCTGGACTCAGAAGAAGTTCCAAACCACTTCCCGACGTCAAACTTGCACCAATAAAAGGTCAGGGTCACTGTTTGGTGGTCAGCTGCCCGTCTTCTGATCCACTACAGTTTTTGAATCCTGGTGAAATTCTTACTTCTGAGATGTATGCCAAGCTAATCAAAGAGATGCACGGAAAACTGCAGCACCTGGAGCCGGCACTGGTCAACAGGAAGGGCCTAGATCTCCACAACGCCTGACCACATGTCATACAACCAGGGCTTCAAAACTTGAATAAACTGGGCTATGAAGTTTTGCCTCATCTGCCATATTCATCTGACCTCTCACCAACCAACTACCACTTCTTTAAGCATCTTGACAACTTTTTGCAGGGAAAACAAGTACACAACCAGCAGGATGCAGAAAATGCTTTCCAAGAGTTCATCCAACCCTGAAAGCACAGAATAAACAAGTTTCTTTTCTCATTGGCAAAAATGTGTTCATTGTAATGGTTTCTTTTCTTTCTTTCTTTCTTTCTTTCTTTTTTTTTTTTTTTTTAAGAGAGTCTCACTCTGTCGCCCAGGCCAGAATGTAAAGGTGCAATCTCGGCTCACCGCAACCTCTGCCTCCTGGGTTCAAGAGATTCTCCTGCCTCAGCCTCTTGAGTAGCTGGGATTACAGGCACATGCCACCACTCCCTGGTAATTTTTGTCTTTTTAGTAGAGATGGGATTTTACCATGTTGGTCAGGCTGGTCTCAAACTCCTGACCTCCTGATCCGCCTGCCTCAACCTCCCAAAGTTCTGGGATTACAGGCATCAGCCACTGTGCCCAGCCCATTGTAATGAGTTCTATTTTGATTAATAAAGATGTGTTGCAGCCTAGTTGTACAAATTTAATATTCATAGACCAAAACTACAATTACTTTTGCACCAACCTAATAATTTAAGAATTAAAGAGGCCTTTATATTAAAGAGCTCATAGATGACAAAATCATAAAGAATATTACAATCTCCATAACCCACATACTTGGTAACTTAGACCAACTGGATGAATTAAAAGACACAATCTATTCATACTAAAACACAGGAGAAATAGGTACTCTAAATATATTGATATCTATTGATAAAATGGAATCAATACCTAATAACCTTATAGAAAACTTATATATTCCAAAAATCTGACATTCTCTCATGTTATTCTAACTGGTGAGATTTGGGGATTTCCATTTTGATAAGAACATAGGTGAGTCGCACACACTTAATTTTAGTGTTCATTGGTGAGGAAAGCCATGTCCACTCTAGGATACTGCAGAGCGATGCGTTATGGAGAATTTAGGCAAGATAATATGATTTTCAGAGTTAAAGGAAGACAACCTGATTTATGTACAGTAATTCCCCATAATATCATAGGGGATACCATATTTAAACGTTGGGGTATTCCCAGCTATAATTCTTACTTGAGCCACATGTGAATTTCAGACACGGAGGCTTCCCAACTTTGGTGGCTTTCAATAAATGTGGAAGTTAACTCACAACCTATTTTGTGGAGGCATAAAATTCAATGAGCACTCATTTAATCTTTTATTTTAAGTATTATTTTTGTAAACTTTGCATTTCCAATTAGGTGAAATTTTAAGCCTGTTTCAGTTCTTATCCACTTTTTATTATTATTATTATTTATTTCCTGAGACGGAGTCTTGCCCTGTCACCCAGGCTGGAGTGCAGTGGCATGGTCTTGACTCACTGCAACCTCCGCCTCCCAGGTTCAAGCGATTCTCCTGCCTCAGCCTCCCAAGTAGTTGGGATTATAGGTGCCTGCCACCACGCCTGGCTAATTTTTGCATTTTTAGTAGAGATGGGGCTTCCCCATGTTAGTCAGGCTGGTCTTGAACCCCTGACCTTGTGATCTGCCCACCTCAGCCTCCCAAAGTGCTCAGATTACAGGCCTGAGCCACCGCACCCGGCCTCTCCACTCTTTTTAGGTGGAGGGGAGTAAGGGTTTCTTTAAGTTAGGAGGGACTCCCATGTACCCAACCCATTTGGTTAAATTTCTTTCTTCAGAGTTTTTCAAATCAGCATCATCATTGTTAAAGGCCTCCCACATGGTAATAATTGTGTTACAGGGTTTTACAAACATGAAGTTTATGTTTGGCTGAATTAACCTCCTTGCTGTGGCACAAGGGGGCCAAAGGTGTTTCCACCAATTATGAAGCGTGTTCACTGTGCAATGGCTACCAACTTTTCTGAGTACAATGAGGCCAAACACATTCATACATAAATTCCATGAAGTGAATTTATTACTTACAAATAGCAAACAAAAGACAACAGAAGTCTAGGATTCAATATGAACCACTACCACAAGATCAGGAAGGCTACCCAGAGCAGATGGATGGAGTTTTGACTATAAATGCTTCACTTGCACTACAACTGAGGGACCCCAGAAAGCAGCCCACATTGGGTTTTCTCCCAGGATGTGGTTTGCTGGACACAAGCGTTAAAGGCCATTCCGTTTCAAGCAGGGCCTATAACAGAGCCTGGGCTGTTCTGACTAATGTCACTTGATTATCAGGATATTGCCTTCCCAGCATATCATACAGTTATCTTGAGAACTACCAGTAAGAAAGGGAAGAAAATGGCCCTGCACCCTTAAAACTGAAGGATCAGGATATTTGTTGTGACAGAGGCACAGACAGTAGCGACAGAGTGTTCTTGTGAGCCATCTACTAGTTCTCTTAACCGGAACGTGGCACCAGACCGCTTTTCTATTTCCTTTCAATGGAAACTATTTCAGAATATTTTGAACATTTTGAGTTTCTACATCTATAGAGTTGTGGCACATGATCACTGGCAGTGTAGACTCTCTGCATGGTTAAAGGAAAAGAGTTCAGGAGCCCATCAACCCACATTGGAGGAGACCACCTAATCCTCCAGAGAGTGCCACTCCACCTTCCTGGGGTTAGCTCCACATGCAGTAAGGCCATTATGTCTAAGGCCATCAAGACTTGCAGTCCGAAGATGAGACTTTTGACATGCTGATAAGCAGCAGTGATAAGAAAAGCCGACACACTGGCCAGGAATTTTTCAATGAAAGCAGCTGAGACGCTTCTTCATATGCTTTGGTAGGGGCTAATATCAAACTATTTCTTCCCATTTTCTTTACTCAGCAGTGCCTGAACCATGAGGCACCATAGATGTACACCTCATCAGGAGGGTGTATGGTACAGCAGCAAGGGGAGCAGCAGCACAAGAAACAACAAGGCCACTACTTCTGCCTACATCATAACTATTGTCTTGGAGTGTATAATAATTAATAATGTTCACATGGCTGCCCTCAGCATACAGAGATGGTGACCAGAGCAGATGCGGGGACTACAGAGATACAGCTTGATTCTTGCTAATTAGGACTTAAGTGTTGGCTTATGTGCTGTGCTTTTGTGCATTCATAAGCCAGGGCCTCAAAACTGCCTGCTCAGCACAGGCCAAAGGTCATGCTGGGGTGCAATTAAACATTGATGTCTAGGAGATGAGAGCATTTTAGTGTGGGAGAAGATGACAACACCTGAAGACCACAAAACACTCTGCAGACCAAAGGGAAGCCCCATCGTCAGCTCACGGTTCTGACCCAGGTGACTGCTGATGTGTTACGGAACAGTCAGCCCACAGCAGGTAGGTCAAGTTGAACAGGTGTCCTGCGTGAGGGCTGGTCCATTCCATTCGTGTTGCCAATTGTTTCAATAGCGTCTCATGCACCCCACTGGAGAGGAAAGAATTAGCACCCTACGTTTACTGGCACCGTTAGGAGCAGAGAATGGTATAGCATTAAAAAAGTGAGGATGTTCCTTTTTTTTTCCTTTTTTTTCTTTTTTTTTTTTTTTTTTTTTTGACACAGAATCTCGCTCTGTCACCCTTGCTGGAGTGCAGTAGTGTGATCTCGGCTCACTGCAAGCTCCGTCTCCCGGGTAAACTGTATGTACTTAGGAATTAATACCAACTCATTATTAGAAAAAATAAATATATTTACATCAAGAGTAGTTTATCCTTTAATAAAAATAGGCGGAATGTGTTTAATGGACAAGGGATAATCAAAATTTGCCAAATGAGGCTAGTAAGACAATCCCAAGAATTCACAATCATTATTCACTGGTCCATTAATCACAGGACAATACATACAAATGAAACTTACCTGGCCAGGCGCGGTGGCTCGTGCCTGTAATCCCAGCACTTTGCCCGAGGCAGGCAAATCATGAGGTCAGGAGTTCAAGATCAGCCTAGCCAACATGGCAAAACCCTGCCTCTACTAAAAATACAAAGAATTAGCTGGATGTAGTGGCGGGCGCCTGTAGTCCCAGCTACTCGGGAGGCTGAGGCAGGAGAATTGCTTAAACCCTGGGGGCGGAGGTTGCGGTGAGCCGAGATCGCACCACTGCACTCTAGCCTGGGCAACAGAGTGAGACTCCATCTCAAAAAGAAATAATAATGAAATAAAAAAATTAAACTTACCTACATATTAGAAAAACATCCAAATTCAACCATGAATCCAGCACATTATCAAATGAATAGACAAAAATTCTACCAACAAACTGAAGAAAACATCATTATCTATGAAATTCAAGTACTACTGCTTAAAGAGCACTTACAGAACCCTCACCTCAAGGTTTCCCTGCAAAACAAGGTGAAATGCATACTCAAGACGCTTTAAGAATGAGCTACTGATAAAAACAATATACTTGTAACTTGTGTAACACTTCATACATTTTTTTCAAGCACTACACGATAATTAATTTGCATCAGGCTTTCCAAATTAGAAAAGCTTCACTTATAGAACTTCTTTCCAGTGGGAGTTTTCACGTGACTTTTCAAGTAAATGTTAAAACTGAAAATATTCTTGCAGTTTCTAAACTGTTAGAGTTTGAATCCTGTGTACGTTCTTGTATTTACAAGGTCCAGCCAGCGACAGTGTGCATTTTCATATGTCCTTGAGTGGGTATGAGAGAAATGAAACGCTCAAAGACTCTGGACATTCATAGGGTTTTTCTCAGGAATGAGCTGATTTCTTCAAATGGAACTAACACAACTGAAGGCCTTACCACAAATTTAAATTCAAAAGGCTTTTCTCCACTCTGAGCCCTCCCAAATCTTCACAAACAGGAAAATCTGAAGGCTTGACCACACTTCCTACATTCTTAAGGTTTCTCTACAGTGTGAACTCTTTCATGTTTATGAGGGAATGGGAAACAGTAAATGTTTTATCACATTTCTTACATTCAAGGGACTTTATTTATTTATTTTTGAGATGGAGTCTCACTCTGTCGCCAGGCTGGAGCGCAGTGGCACCATCTTGGCTCCCTGCAACCTCTGCCTCCTGGGTTCAAGTGATTCTCCTGCCTCAGCCTCCTGAGTAGCTGGGATTACAAGCATATGCTACCACACCCAGCTAATTTTTGGATTTTTAGTAGAGACGAGGTTTCACCATGTTGGCCAGGATGGTCTCGATCTCCAGACCTCGTGATCCGCATGCACAGGACTTCCCCCCAACCCCCCGTGGCTTTTTATGTCCTTGAAAAAGAACTAAGACCACTGAAATGTGCCACCATGCCCAGCTAATTATTTTCTTTGTTTTTGTTTTGAGACGGAGTCTGCCTCTGTCGTCCAAGGTGGAGCGCAGTGGTGCGATCTCGGCTCACTGCAAGCTCCGCCTCCCGGGTTCACGTCATTCTCCTGCCTCAGCCTCCCGAGTAGCTGGTGTGAGCCACCGCGCCTGGCATTATTTTATTTTTTGTAGAGACAGGGTTTCACCATGATGCCCAGGTTGTTTCACATTGTTTTAATCCAGGCTGGTTATGAACTCCTGGGCTCAAGCAATACACACACCTTGGCCTCCCAAAGTGCTGGGATTATAGGCTGAGTCACTACACCCAACCTCTATATCATGACTTCTTTCATGGTGAATAAGGTGACTGGAATGAGTGTAGGCTTTACCGCATCTCTTACATTCATAGGGTTTTTCTCCAGTATGAATTCTTTCGTGGAGGTGAAAGGAACTGAGGTGAATGAAGGCTTGGTCACATTGTTTACATTTATAGGGTTTCTCTCCAGTATGAATTCTTTCATGGAGGTGAAGGGAACTGAGGTGACTGAAGGCTTGGTCACACTGTTTACATTTATAGGGTTTCTCTCCAGTATGAATTCTTTCGTGGAGGTGAAGGGAACTGAGGTGACTGAAGGCTTGGTCACATTGTTTACATTTATAGGGTTTCTCTCCAGTATGAGTATTTCTATGGTTACAAAGGGAACTCAAACGACTAAAGGCTTTGCCACATTGTTTAGATTCATAGGGTCTCTCTCCAGTATGAATGCTTCCATGGTCATGAAGGGAAGTGGAACAGCTGAAGGCTTTATCACACTTGGTACATCTTTCTCCAGTGTGAGTCCTTTCATGCATCTTAAAAGAACAAGAAAATCTGAGTGTTTTCCCACATTCCTTACATTCATAGAGTTTCTCTCCAGTGTGAGTTCTTTCATGTATTAGACAAGAACCGGAAACAGTGAATGTTTTACCACATTGTTTACATTTATAGGGTTTTTCTCCTGTATGAGTTCTCTGATGTCTTTCAACTGAATTGAGAAAATGAAAAGCTTTCCCACATATCGTACATTTATCAGCTGGATTTCCACTGTGCATTATCATGTGTCTTCTAACACCTGGAACAGAAACGAAGAGTTTCCCACACTGTTCACATTTATAGCTTCTCTCCATATGGTTTGTATCCTGAGTGAGCTAGGATGTGCCTATTAAGGAAGGAATGACGTACAAAGACTTTTCCACAAATACTGCATACACATTGTTTTAACCCAGTAGAAATGTTCTCATTCAGATCAAGATTTGGAATGTGGCTGACAACTTGTCCATACTGACTACCTTCTTTGCTTTCACACAGTCTCTGTACCATATGATTTCGGTAAAAAAAAAAAAAAAAAAAAAAAAAAGGCAAGCACATTACTATTGGTTGGTTTAATAACTTTCTACTTATTCATAGGTCTTCGACTTACACTGCTACCAATACCAGGGAAAATTGATTTTTGTGTTTTTTTGTTGTTGTTTTTGTGCCACGACTGAATTACTTGAAAGTAAATGGGCTACTACTGAAAACACAGCTACCACCTGCATGGTTATGACCAAAATGGTAACATTCATGTATGCAATTTTGTAATACTATTTTCAAGTAAACTGTTTTCCAAACACTGACTGCTACACTGAAGTACGTTACATTTTGGGTGAAATTTTTCTAAAAAGAAATCAATTTCAAGTGACTCTTATTTGCTTTGATTGCTTGTTTTTAAATTCATGACATGCTAAGATTCCTTCAGAGGACTTTATTTCCTCTTCTCAGTGCAAATTATCTTGTATCTTTCCCAGGTTTTTTGAAGTGATCTTCAATATTCTGGTCGTTCCGTTTGTTTCCTAAAATGCAGACCCACAAAATTATGATGAAGTATTTCAAACTATAGAAACATTACTGCATTTCATGCTCATTGTACACAGTGCCCATGCCTGATTTATTCACCAAATCATTCCCTTGCCCCATTCCAAATCACAAATAGCACTGAAGATAGGGAAATACTTCTGTAATTACATGAAATGTGTTGCCATTCTTACCTACAGAAGCCAGGTTCCTGCAGGTTTCCTGCATCACTTCTCCATAGAGATTCTTCTGAGAATAATCTAGCAAAGCCCATTCCTGCTGGGTAAAGTTCACAGCCACATCCTCAAAAGCCATGGAGTCCTAGAACATTCCACACATGTGGATAGAAGGATGAGTGAGACTGAGAGCACTGGGAATCTATACTCAATTCATAAGCTGTTTACGTGATTCTAAAATTTCTAAGCATTTATTCTATGACTTGATTGTCACAACTCTTACTCTGTTCACACATTCTCCCTCCCACACAGCAGTACTGATGCTAGAATTGAACTATTCAAAACGGCAACAGCAAAGTAGAAACACCCATCTCATTAGAGAATCCAGGGAGTAAGATGTGCTGCCAGGAGTTACCTTTTAACTTCACTTTGTACATTTCTAGTATCTGTCATACTAAAGTCCTACCTGATGTGCATAAGGGAGTTAATATTATCAGTCCTGAGACTACTTATTCTTAAAAAGGTCTGCCCACAAAGTTCAATCTTTGTTTGTATTAGGAACTTACATTTTGAAAGGGATTCCACCAACCCAAGCAATAAGAATGACTCACTGCATCTAAATGGCTTATGCAATATATTTGCCAAAACTTCTTCTGCTGAAGGCCTATTATTTTGTGTCACTGCAGTGGTGCTTAGGGAACCAGACACAAAAACACAGTCTGAACACTAAGTGTTCAATAAGTTTCCCTGGTAGACAATATTTTACATGTGCTGTCACTTGTTAACAGGGGAGGTGAGCCCATTCCATGTGATTACACCAAGAGAGAATAGGCTTATTAAATTTCATTGAGTAGCAAATAAAACAATAATTGAAATTTAACAATACTAATACAACTTTTCAAATTTCTATTGCACAATGTCAAGGCAGAAAAGAATAAAAGGAAATACGACACATGTTTTTTAAAATGACATGAATGTCACCACTTCCAGATGCCATTCCTATGAAAACACATAAATTCCCAAATCAGGTGGTTTTAGGCAAGAAAAACTACTCTTTCATACATGGTAAAAATGACAACTCTCTGATGATTTTTAGTCATCTAAAAAAAGAGTGATGGCTTGTCTAACCTACTTCTAAGATTTTCAAACAAAAATATTCAGGACAGCACAGTATTAGCAGAGAGATGAGCAAGCAGACCAAGGGGAAAAAAAGTCTTAATGATCCAGCATTTATACGGAAAGTTGAGGAATGATACAGTAGGCACTGTAGAATAGAAAAAGAAATCACATGCACTTTAAAATATGAGGCAAACCAGGTTGGCATCTACTTGGGAACATGCATTGCATTCTTCTCTATTCCATGAACAATAATCAGCTTATTATATATTCAAATATGAAAGATAAAACCAGAACACTTTCAGAAGTCACAGGACGATTTTTTTTTTACGAAGGATTAGTCAGAATTTTTTTTATGTAAGAAAAAAGTGATAAAGGAACAGACAAACTCAAACATATTAAAATTTAGAAAATAAAAAGAAAATAGAGTGGGCCGGGCATGGTGGCTCACACCTGTAATCCCAGCACCTTGAGAGGCTGAGGCGGGTGATCACTTGAGGTCAGGAGGTTGAGACCAGCCTGCCCAACATGGCAAAACCCTGTCTTTTTGTTGTTTGTTTGTTTGTTTTTTGAGATGGAGTCTCACATTGTCCCTTGGGCTGGGGTGCAGTGGTAAGATCTTGGCTCACTGCAACCTTAACCTCCTGGGCTCAAGCAATTTTCTTGCCTCAGCCTCCCTCAGCTGGGATTACAGGTGCCTGCCACCACGCTCAGATAATTTTTTTGTATTTTTAGTAGAGACAGAGTTTCACCATGTGGGCCAGGCTGCTTTGGAACTCCTGACCTCGTGATTCGCCCACCTTGGCCTCCCAAAGGGCTGGGATTACAGGCATGAGCTACCGTGCCAGGCCTAAAACCCTGTGTTTACTAAAAATACGAAAATTAGCTGGGTGTGGTGGTGGGTGCCTATAATCCCAGTTACTTGGGAGGCTGACACAGGAGAATCACTTGAACCCAGAAGGCAGAGGTTGCAGTAAGCAGAGACGGCGCCACTGCACTCCAGCTGGGCTACAGAGCAAGACTGCGTCTCCTAAAAACAAACAACAACAACAAAAAACACTCAGATATCCAGATAAGAGGATACAGACGTGTCCACTGTCATAAATTCTTCACCAAGCTACAAGAGGGGAATTGACATTTTGGTGAATCTTTGTAAATCATCAATTTATCTATCACACTTTTAGTTCACCAGTAGCATTGACAAAGCTAAGTGCTACAATTCCATTTGAAATTACCCTTAAAAAGTACAGACCTTTAAAACTTACTACACTCACTCTGGGGGAGAAATAAATACGAATTTTTAACAAATAAAATACATCATTTTACCTTGCCTCTTTGGAAATAGTATTTTCATCTTTCAAGTTGTACTGACAAAATGTATCTTACAGTCAGTGAAAACCTGAAACTCAAATAAGCGGACAAGCCTTTAAAAGGTAACAAACTCAGGGAGAGGCAGTGCTGACTCCAACACAGACCTTTCTAAGTGTCACAGCAGGCCATTCCATCCCTCGGGACACCCATCCTGTTCAGTAAAGTACTCAGTGACCACCTAGGAGGCACTGGCACTGCTCTTTGTCCTCCTGTGGGCCTTAAGTGCATTTTAATATTCAGGTTCTTGCACATCCTCTCTGGGGTGGGTTTTCCTTGTCCTTTGGGACAGTTTTTCTCTCTTCACAAGTCTGAGACAATCTAGAGAGCAGAAATCATTTCTGCCTTTTCCTCTCAATATCAGCATCCAATTGACAAACCAACAATGTGTCTCCGAGGAATAAAAACTCGGGCTGGAGGAATAATTGTAATGACCTTTCATGACATTACATTGTATTGTCCATTAATTTTAATGTCCTAAAATTTTAACGACCCTAAAGGGTCACCATTTTAGATGAAACTATACCAAGAGATTCCTCTAAGGCCAAGAGCATCCAGCTGCTCCCCTGAGAGACTCTACCCCCTACCTCAGGCTGTCCTTGGGGATGAGGTGACCCCGGGACTGATACTCACTAGACCCTCCAATAGACATGGCCACTGTGGGTATCCTGGGTCATATGTACACTTAGGAAAGATGAAAAGAAGAGAGACACAAAGATTTTTTTACAGTAGAGTGTCAGATTATTTATTCTCTACTTTCCTCTCATGTAAAATGTTTGGAAACAGAAAAATATTTTGGCCAAGGTGGCTCATGCCTGTAATCCCAGTGCTTTAGGAGGCCGAAGCGGGCGATCAATTCAGGTCAGGAGTTCTAAACCAACCTAGCCAACATGGGGAAACCCTGTGTCTACTAAACATACAAAAATTAGCTGGACGTGGTGGTGGCGCCTGTAAGCCCAGCTACTTGGGAGACTGAGGCAGGAGAATCGCTTGAACCCGGGAGTCAGAGGTTGCTGTGAGCTGACACTGCATCATTGCACTCCAGCCTGGCGACAGGGCGAGACTCCGTCTCAAAAAAAAAAAAATATATATATATATATATGCGCATATGTGTGTATATATATGCATATATGTATATATATGTATATATGTGTATATATATGTGTGTGTATATATGTATGGTTTGCTTCCTCATTTACCTTATCAAAGCCTCTCATTTACGCCCCTCTCGTGGACCCCAAACCACAAACCATGACTGCGGTACCCGTTTATGAATCGCGTTTGCTCAAACACGCCGTTTAACGTTTTAACAAAGCCTCAGGTTAATTTTAGGGGGAGAAAGGTGGGACTGGAAGCTCCATGAACCACAGCTCCTCCCACGCTGGAACCCCGCACACCGAGCCGGGCTCTCCCGGATCACCCTCCCGTGGTCACCGCACTACCTGGGTGGGGGAGGCGCAGGGTTCCCTAGAGGGTTCCCGCCGGCGGAAGCGGCGCCCACAGGTACAGACAGGACGCAGGGGTCCCGCTGCCCGCGCCGCCCGGCCCTGCACAGAAGCGGACTGAGGCCCGGCTGCGCCGCCGCGACTCGATCCGCAGGTTCCGCAGCCGATGGCTGGTCCCAGCAGGTTTCACCCAGCCCTCTTCCCCACTTCGGGAAGCCAGGCACAGTCCACTCACCGTTCCTCGGCTCCCCGGGTGTCCCGGCGTCAGCTAGGGATGTCCCAATACCCGCAGGTCACAGGGTGGCAGAGGCTGCTGCAGAGCCACCGGGCCTCCCAGAGCCAGGAAGCAGCAGCGGAGACTCACAGAAAGAGCCTACGGTGGCCAAGGCGAGACAAAGCGCCCGCCAGCCGGGTCCCGGAAGCCGCCCTCTCCTTTCCGGCGGCGCGCCAGATTAAACGGTCCCCACCCCCCAGCGCCCCTGATTGTATGGGGCTTTAGGCCCCGCCCCCTCAGGCCCTGAGTGACAGGAGATTGCGATCTCACATGAGGCTGGATGTGGCCAGAATGACCGTTTTGGCCTAGCGGTTTGTAGGGGGTGCGTCCTTCCTGCGCTGGGATCTGACCACGCAGGGAGCACATTCGCATTTACCCTTGCATACAAGGTTATAGCTATTTTGCGTAATAAGATATAAAATTGCAAGCAATATAATGGCAATTCTGTAACTGCCCAGTGGGTTCACCTTGCCCGCTACCTAGACAGAGCCGGTTTCTCAAGACGGGGGGAATAGCAATAGAGAAGGAGTAATTCATGCAGAGGCGGCTGTGCAGGAGACCAGAGATTTGATTTTTATTTTATCTTATTTATTTTATTTTATTTTATTTTATATTTTATTTTATTTTATTTTATTTTTCTGAAACAGAGTCTTGCTCTGTCGCCCAGGCTGGAGTGCAGCCTCGGAGTTTTATGATTATTCAAATCAGTCTCCTTGAGCATTTGGGGATAAGAGTATTTAGGAAGTTTATTTTGCCAGGGTTCAGGATGCTTGTGCATGACACAGCCTCAGGATGTCCTGATGACAGTTGCCCAAGGTGGTCAGAGCACAGCTTGGTTTTGTTGGAGATAAATGCTCGGTGCCCCAAGGTGAAACCAGCACTCAAGTAAAAGTTTTATCAGCAACGCAATTTACCTCTGCGGAAGCGTGCTGCTGCTCGCATCAATCACAATCGCAAGAGCACACGAAACAAAGGAAAGCCAGGGTTTTCATTCCTGACGCAATCCCCACCTCTGGCATGGGCTGGGGCCAGACCTCAAGATCTAAACTGACCCGGTTGGCTATCTGTGAATACTTTCCCAAATAAGGAAGGGGGAAGGGGGTTGTAAGTTACAAAGATGGAGTGTGTGGTTTCGAAGGGAGAAATGGGTGCAGAGCAGGTAACCAAGGGAACAGATGTGAGTGATTGATTAGAACTGACGGGAGGGAAGGTTGTTTACAGTAACTAAGGGCAAGGAGGCATGGAGAACAAGAAAGTTGGGTTCGACAACAAAACACAAGAACGTTAACATGCCAAACCTTGGAAGAGAAACTGACTGTATCTGACAGTTTTATACATTTTAGGGAGACAAGAGACATCAATCAACATATGTAAGATGAACACTGGTTTGATCCGGTACAACCAGAAGCAAAAGTGGGTCAACTCGAAGCCAGGAGGGGGGTTCCAGGTCACAGGTAGGTGAGAGAGGGACGGTTGCATTCTTCTAAGTTTCTGATGAGCCTTTCCAAAGGAGGCAATAAGATATGCATTCTTCTCAGCGAGCAGCGGATGACTTTGAATAGAATGGGAGGCAAGTTTGCCCTAAGCAGTTCCCAGACTGGCTTTTCCCTTTATCTGAGTGATTTGGGGGACCCAAAATATTTTCCTTTCCAATTCCCCCTTTAGTTTTAACAATATTTTGGAGAAAGCATTTTAGAAGAAAATCAGTCTCTGGTGCCAGGTTTTGTCTGATTTCTCATGGAGTAGCTGGGATTATAGGCGCGTGACACCACATCTAGCTAATTTTTTTTTTTTTTTTTTTTTTTGGTAGAAACGGGGGTCTGCCTCGGTTGCCCAGGCTGGTCTCTGGTGCCCAATGCGGGGCTCCCCGTAATCTCTACAGATAATCCAGTGAAGGAACACCAGAGTGTGGAAAGCTGAGGACGACCGACAAAGGACTCCCGAGTAGGTTTTCACTTCAAGCTCTAGGGTAAGGAGGGCGCTCGGAGAATTCCAGGGAAACCTCAGGAAAATATGGGTCAGGCAGAGAGTAAGTTCACTAATTACTTAAGCCTTGTACTGCAGTTACTGCGCTGCGGAGGGGTAATGGTGAGTACCCAAAATCTCACATGTTTGTTCCGTCTGGTAGACAAGTATTCTCCTTGGTTCCCGGAATATGGAACCATGAATGTAGAAGATTGGGACAAGGTCGGATCAGACTTAAAACCAGCACAAGAGGGCCATGATATTCCCCTCTCTGCTTGGTCTGTGTGATCGGCAGTTAAAACAGCACTGGAGCCCTTCCACACTGAGGAGGAGGAGGAGGAGTTTCAGGATGACATAGGAAAGTTGAATAATCAGGAGTCTAATTATCAGCAAAGTGAACCACGACAGTCTAGTTTTAAAAAAGGGCAAGAAACAAGAAGGTATGTATGCTAATCTCCAAAAACGTAGAAAAGAAACTGTGCCACCTACTGCGCCTTTAGGGGAAGGTCTGGAATGGCCATCTCCATGCCAGACTTAGGAATTTTTGGAAGGGGAGCCTGAGATGCGCCTTGCGTCTCCCATTGTTGCAGACCCCGCCAGTAACTATGGCGAAAGGAAGCTTCAGGCTTGTCCAACAGCCAATTACCATAAGGGAATGATCCAGGCTTGCCCACCTGCTAACTATGTAGAGGAGTGCTGTGAGCCGGTCCAAATACAAATTATGGCACAGGGACAATCCAGGCATCCATTTGCCAGGCACAAGAAATGGGGGATTTGAATGCTTGGCAGTTTCTGGTCGTTATTTCGCCAGCTGAGGAGGCTAGAGAACTTGCTCAAGCATGCTGGGAGCCATTTCCTTTTAAAATATTAAAAGACTTAAAGCAAACAATTGGACAATATGCGCCAAATTCTCCTTACGTTCATTCCTTGTTACAACGTGTGACTTGTAACAGACGTTGAATACGTATGGATTGGGAGGCATTAGCCAGATCCACCCTGTCCCCCTGTGAATTTCTCCAATTGAAAACCTGGTGGACAGATGAAGCAACAAATCAGGCACGCATAAATGCTCAAGACCAATGTCCCGTTAATATCACATCTGATCAATTGCTTGGAATCGGACAGGCATGGAGTACTCTAAATCAACAGATGGTAATGGGTGATAAGGCTGTTGATCAGCTCAGAACTACATGCCTAAGAGCCTGGGAAAAAATTTACGACGCTGGTTCTGCTTATCCTTCTTTTAACACAGTTCAACAGGGTCCAAGGGAGCCTTTTCCAGATTCTATCACTCCTTTGCTGGATGCAGCTCAAAAGGCTATTTCCGATTCTCATGCCAAGAAAGTGATCATTCAGCTGCTTGCTCGTGAAAATGTTAATATAGAATGTCAGGCAGCAATTAGACCTATTAAGGGATTGGCAGATCTAAATGAGGAAAAAACTTTAAGTGAATACACTAAAGTCTATGATGGCATTGGGGGGCACTTATATAAGGCCAGCATCCTTATATAAGGCCAGGGGGAGAGAGGGGGATCCTATTACTCCCGATATCGTGGGGGGTACCTCACCCCACTGTGATGAGGATCTAACAGCGAGGGGGAGAGAGAGGGTTGCTATTACTCACCATTACGATGTGAATCGTAATCATTACTCCCCCTGCAATGTGTGTCCATTACTAACAATCTCCTTTGTTCAGGATATTAGGAACAATTTCACAGGTTTTGTGTACACAGCCTGCGATAGGAGAAGAATACCATCCTTCTCCTATCTCACCTCCGGATATTAGGAACCATACCACACAATGGGTGTACACTTTTTGGGAGATTTGGGGTAATGTCCTCCTGTGTTTCCCTGAATATTTGGAGACATATCACAGGGCGGCTGTACACCCACTACTCTCTTGGCAGGAACATCATACTTTACCTACTGGAAATTAGGAGCAATATCACGGACTGGATGTCAAGCCACTGTCATATTGGAAGTAATATCATGCTCTACCCCACAAGTTATGAGGAACAATAACACGGGGGGTGTGTACCTTCTCCGGTAGTGGAAGTAGTATCATCATCTCTTCCTTTAGATGACAGTGTAACAGGACGAGCCACAGACAAGACTCCTCAGACACCGGATTAAAGAAGGAAGAGGTTTTTTATTCAGCCGGGAGCGTCAGCAGACTTGCGTCTTAAGAACCGAGCTCCCTGAAGAAGAAATACGTGGCCTTTTTGGGTCATGATAAATCAAGCATGTGTGGAAAACATGACGAGGGGCTACATGCGTCAGCTAACAGAACAAAATGTTTTACAGTGCTTTCTCATACAATGTCTGGAATTTACAGATAACACTAGTAGTTTTGGTCAGGGGTTGATATTATCATTATTATTTTAACCACCAGGGCCAGGTGGTGGTGCCAAGGTCGTCTAGCTATTTATCTTATTTCTGTTTCTTTCCAACTTTTGCTTTCTGTCTCTTCTCCTGTCTTATAAACTAGGGAAAAGGGGAGAGGGGAAAAGCTGGGAAAGACAGCAGGAGAAGTGGTGGTCTCATTCTATATTTCCCCCCTTTGAGAATTTTCACTTTTTCAGTGGGAGTTCTCACTCTCATCTTCACTTTCTGAGTCTCTCTGCGAGATAGAGCGATAGTGATTCACATAAAACGCATGTGCTGAAGTTTTCTGATGAACCAAAGTAACAACAAAATTTTTATTATTTGAAAAAGCAAGGGTAATACACAGGGGAGCAGCAAGCAAGTTCCTATTACTAGCAATACACCTACAACGAGGGTTTTAAATCCTGCTATATCTGGAAACCATTTTCCAAATAAAGACTCAGGATCAAACTCATGCCAAACCTGTACAGGCACATGTGCCAACTTTGTCATGTCCCTGACTATGTTTTCAACCACCTGTCCTTGATCATCTATTTGTAGGCAGCAATTGGTTACGTTAAATTTTCCACAGACTCCTCCTTCAGCTGCCAGCAAGTAGTCCAAGGCCAGTCTATTCTGCTAGATAGCCTTTCTTATTTGGGTTTCCTGCCGAGCTAAAGCAGTCAAAGCTCTGCCAGTTTCATTAGTAATTATTTCTAAGACAGCCTGCAACCATATGATCCGATTGAGCATGTAAATGGAGGTCCAGTATCCCCATGAGCCGTCTTGTGCCCATGTGGCAGGCCCATAATACTGTGTGATCCTTTCAGGAGGCCATCATTATCTTTCCAGTTTCCTATAACTATGCCTCTCTTTTCTCGGGAGGAATAGACAGGGAAACCTAGGCGCTCACCCGTTTTTACAGGTAATAAGAAAAAGGACGGTTTAACAGTGCCAATAGCACAACTACCTATCCATTTATTAGGTAACCGAATATAGGCTCTGTGCCCACATATCCAGTATAGTCTAGCAGGAGCCTTCCAGTCCTGATAAGATTCTGTATGAGCCCAGGCAGTTTTTAATGTAGAAAATTTACTGAATGGATTCTTTTCAGTGTGATTTAGGCCCCACCAACTAATTGTTTTTGTTGCGCTGTTGTACAACTTCTGTCCTATACAATTAAGCTTTCCTACAGGGATGATGAAGTCTTTTCCTTCTCTAGCTATACAGCATTGTACAATAATTGAGGTTTTTAAGACCCAGAAGTTGCTAGCTTGGGCCTTCTGAACTGGAATTATATCAGGAGCTGGATCAGTGGGCACCAACTCTCGGGCTTCCCAAGGCCATCGGTCTCCGATAGTGGTTCCCCCGCATACGTAATAAGAAGTAACATTAAGGGAATGAGCTACATTTTCTGCTAATTGGAGAAACAAATTTTTTGTCTTTTTCAGAAGTTCTGGTGCTGGCAGATTCAGCTCCTCCTAAAAGGTTTGAAACACTGGTTTGGGAGAGCGCCTGTAGACCTCCCCTTGGACTAAAATGGCAACGTGGGGGTTTAACCCTGTCCCATCGATCCCCAGGGTTACACGTTCTCCCTTTTTCCAATGGGGGTCTAGGGGATTGGTGATTATTAGTTCCAGTGGGTTATAGTGACCAGCAGCACAGGAGGGGCTGGCTTTCCCCTTCTGAAGATGAACCGGGTCCTTTTGTTCTTTTTTCAAGTAGCCCAAATAACACATGGCCAAAAGGCACAATTTTCACAAACCCCTGACTCAAGACAAACATATTTATTTGCTACTCTGTAGCTCCTTTCCCAGTTAAGAGAACCACATCCTGTTCCTAGCTTGTTACTGTTAATGGCTGCACAAGCATCAAATCTTAAAATTACTTGTTTGAGGATTTTTCCTCAGTTCTAGTTATTATTTTACTTGTATCACCTAGGAAAAGGCCAGTTCTTAATCTTATTTCAAAAACGGTGGTTGCAGGGGACTCAGATGGGTTATAACACACATCAGATTGGTCCTTTCCCGGGCTACATACCTTGTACTGAGTGGCATTATGCAAACAACTTTCTTTCAACGTTCCCATACATTCATAAGAACTATAGAACAGAAAGATTGTTTTAATTTGTTGTCCTACCTCAGTGACCTGATGAATACACTGGGAACAGTCACCAGTTTGAGTAAGGTCAATTGAAGTCCTTACTGTATAAGTCCAAAATTTAAGAAAGATGAATCCCACGATGAGATTCCTCATGTTTCGGCCGTGCATGGACCAGTCAGCTTCTGGGTGTGACTGGAGCAGGGCTTGTTGTCTTCTTCAGGATCACTCTGCAAAGGTTGTCCAGGCTTGGTCTTGCCTCCCAGGTTTCAGGTGCTGCAGGTTTTACACGGCTGTGGTGGATCCAGGATGGGATTCCCTCTACCTTCACAGCGGTGGGAGTGGTCAAGATAACAGTCTGGGGTCCTTTCCACCATGGGCACAAAGAGGCTATGTTCCAGTCCTTGATCCACACTTGATCACCTGGGGAGAAAGGGTGAACGGGGAGAATAAGCTAACAGGGCATCTCTCATTTACCCAGGCTGAGATTGTTTGTGTAATTTTCCCTAAAGCCTGTAACTGTCGCTGTAACTCAATTTCACCTAACTCTCGGGGAGTGCCTGGAAGTCCCCACAAAGTGGGAGGGGGCCTATGATATAATATTTCATAAGGGGAATAACCTGTTCTTTTAGAAGGGGTACATCTAATTTTAAATAATACCATAGGGAGAGCCTGTATCCATTTTAATCCTGTTTCCTGACGTACTTTCGCTAAACCATTTTTGATAGTCCGATTCATCCGCTCCACCTTTCCGGAACTCTGAGGCCGGTAGGCAGCATGCAATTTCCATGTGATCCCCAATACCTTTGCTGTCTTCTGTACCAAGTCAGCCACAAACGCCGGCCCGTTATCTGAGCCGATCCGTAAAGGCAGTCCAAATCTAGGAATAAGATCTCGAAGAAGCACACGGGTTACTTCACGAGCTTTCTCAGTTCGTGTTGGATAAGCCTCAACCCACCCAGAGTAGGTACACATAAGAACTAGTAAATACTTGTTACCTCCACACTTTGGCATCTCTGTGAAGTCCAGGAGAAAGTCCTTTTCTTCTTTAGAATAAGTAGGTACAAGATCAGGTGCTTGAGGGAGCAGGGGGGCTGTGACTGATGCCCAGAACGGGGCAGATGCTGCTTTTCGAGCCTCTGAGTCAGCACGGGAATTCCCCAAACCCACCAAGATGGAAACTCGCTGGCGTCCTCTGCAATGCATAACTGCCACCTTGTGGGGTTTCCATACTGCTTCTAATAATTGTAAGATTTCTTGTTGATATCTTATGTCCTTTCCCCCAGAGTTCAATATGCCCTTTTCTTTATATAATGCTCTATGCACTTGAAGAGTTAAAAAGGCATACCGAGAATCAGTGTAAATGTTTACAGTCTTACCTTCACTGAGTTCTAAGGCCTGAATTAAAGCAATGAGTTCAGCTTTCTGGGCTGAAGTGCCCTGGGGCAACGATCTGGCTTCAACAACAGTGTCCAGGGTTACCACTGCATAGCCTGCACATCTCTCTCCTTGTGGGTTGATGAAGCTGCTCCCATCCACGTATAGTTCCCAGTCTACTGATGCCCAAGGCTGGTCCCGGAGGTCAGGTCTGCTAGAGTAAACTGAGTCCAACACTTCTACACAGTCATGCTTGACAGGGCTCTCTGATACCGGGAACAAGGTGGCGGGATTCAGGGTATTACAAACCTCAATGGTTGTGTGGGGATTCTCACAGAGCAAACTTTGGTACTTGGTGAGTCTAGCATTCGTTAGCCAATGATGTCCTTTAGTGTTCATTAAAGTCACCACAGCATGGGGGGCCTTTATGTTCAGGTTTTGCCCAAGAGTCAGCTTATCTGCTTCTTGTACTAGTAGAGCAGTTGCTGCCAAGGCCCTCAAACGAGGGGGCCATCCTTTAGAAACCCCGTCTAGTTGTTTCAAGAGGTAAGCCACTGGCCTCGACCAGGGCCCCACCTTTTGGGTTAAAACTTCAACTGCCATCTTTTCTCTCTCCGACACATACAATGTAAAAGGCTTTGTCAGATCAGGTAGCCCCAGGGCTGAGGCTGACATAAGTTTTTCCTTTAACTCATGAAAGGCTTGCTGTTGTTGGGATCCCCATTCAAAAAGTTCCCGGTCCGCCCCCTTTGTGACCTCATACAAAGGCTTGGCTACTATTGCAAAGTTTGGGATTCACAGTCTGCAAAATCCCACAGCTCCTAAGAATTTTCTCACCTGTCTTCTGCTCTTAGGCTCCGGTAGATTGTCAATGACCTGCTTTCTTTCTGATCCCAGGCTGTGCTCCCCCTGTCGGATAGTAAATCCCAGGTAAGGTACCTTCTGTAGGCAGATCTGAGCTTTTTTCTTGGACACTTTATACCCACAGTCCTCTAGGTGCCGGAGTAGGGCATCCGTTCCCTTGGCGCACCCGACTGCCGTGGGGTGTCCCAGCAGAAGGTCATTGACATACTGGAGCAACACGCAGCCTATGTCTCTGGTGGAAAACTTCTGGAGGTCTCGAGCCAATGCCTCCCCAAAGATGGTGGGGGAGTTCTTGAACCCTTGGGGAAGCTGGGTCCAAGTGTACTGAGTAGTGACACCTGACTCCGGATCTTCCCACTGAAAGGCAAAGAGCTTCTGGCTCTCAGGGGCTAATCTGATGCTAAAGAAAGCGTCTTTCAGGTCCAAGCAGGTGAACCAGGTGTCCTCAACTGGCAGCAACCCCAACAATGTGTACGGGTTAGGTACTGTTGGATGTAAAGTCACTGTAGCTTGACTAACCAAGCGCAAATCCTGTACTGGCCTGTAGTCCCTGGTCCCTGGCTTCGGAACTGGCAGGAGGGGAGTATTCCATGGAGACTGACAAGAAACTATAATTCCAAAGGTTCTTAGGCGCTTGAGATGGACCTGGATACCTTCAAGAGCTTCTCTGGGGACCGGGTACTCTTTTTGCCTAACCGGCTGGGCCCCAGGCTTAACTTCTATAAGTACGTGGGCTTGGTTGACTGCTAACCCTGGAGGGTTGTCTTCAGCTCACACTTTTGGCCACCGCTTAGCTTGGTCTTATCTCTTGGACCAGCTCAGTTAAGAAAAGCCTCCATTCCTCCTCTCGGGGTACCATAAGGGTCATAATGACTCCCGTTCCAGGTAAGTTTAGCAGCAAAGAGCCACGCTCTGTAAAAGAGATAGTGGCTGTCAGCTTGCTAAGCAAGTCCCTTCCCAACAAGGGCAAGGGACCGTCAGGCATGTACAAAAACTGATGAATCACTTTATGTCCTCCTACAGTACAAGTCCGAGGCAAGCAGAAAGCTTGCTTTGCTGAAACCCCCGTGGCTCCGATTATGTCAATGGTCTTTTTGGATAAGGGGGAGACCGGGGTGGATACTACAGAATGTTCAGCACCAGTATCTACAAGAAAATCAATGTCTTTACCCCCGACTGTCATCCTGACCATAGGCTCTTTGGGAGCACTTGAGCCCGGTCCCCCTCAGTCCAACAACCCTTCTGCCAGGTTGAGCAGGGTCCCTTCCTCTTTGTCTGGGGCCTCCTGCTCTGAGTCTCCTTGTTTTCCTTTTAGCTGAGGGCATTTGTTCTTCCAATGTCCCATTTCTTTACAAGAAGCACACTGGTTACGCTGCAGACTCTGACAGCCAGGCTGAGTTTCTTTCCCAGGGCCGCCCTTCCCTTGCCTCTTTAGGGGGACCCCTCTAATTGCTGCAGCCAACAGGTCGGCGTTTCGCTGGGCCTGGCGTTCATTCTCTTTGCGATTTTCCTTACGGCTTACTGCATCCCTGTTTACAAACACCTGGTGAGCTATTTCTAATAACTGTGATATATTCATCCCTGCAAACCCAGCCTGCTTCTGCAGTTTTCTTCTAATGTCTTCTGCGCTCTGACTACTAAAGCCATGTTAATCATGCGCTGATTTTCAGGGCTATCAGGATCAAAGGGAGTATACATATGATAGACCTCACACAGTCTCTCGTAGAATTGTGCTGGACTTTCTTCTTTTCCCTGAATGACCTCAGAGACCTTGTTAACGTTTGTGGCCTTCTGGGCTCCCCTCTTTAATCCTTCCAGGAGAGCTTCCCTGTATCGGTTCAGCCTTTGCACACCCTCTCTTTCATTTGGGTCCCACCGGGGGTCGGTTCCTGGTAACTGGGTCCTTACATACTCTTGGGGGTTTTGGTAATCAGCTGGTACATGTTCCTCTAGCCACTTGGTTGCTGCTTGGAGCACTCTCCGCCTTTCATCTGTGTTAAAGAGGAACATGAGCAGCTGGTGGCAATCAGCCCAGGTGGGGATATGGGTCTGGATAATAGTTTGGAGCAAATCAATTAGAGCTTGTGGCTTCTCAGTATAGGACGGGGTATTGTTTTTCCAGTTGAGAAGGTCGGCAGAGGTGAGGGGCTGGTACACAAAAACACGCCTCTCCACCATGTGACCATCCTCATCTATCCCAGTATACCGCTGCTCTCTCAGGGGCATTTGTACCCCAGTTTTGGGTCGCAAACAAGCTGCCAAGGGAGGGCTTTCTCCTGAGGCTTCACCTCCTCTCTTATCTACTCTTGGTGGCCTAGGGATATGTTTGTCTTGCAGAGGCGCAAGCTTTGTGGGCTCAAGAGTGGGGAGCCTCTCTCCCTGGTAAGGGGAGGGCACCACTGGGATCACTGGTGCCGTCTCCTTCAATGGATCTTCTGATGTTGGGTCGAACAGAACTTCAGGAGTTGATTTCCCTCAGTGAGTGGAGCGGGATCCTTCCTTGGCTATCTGTCCCTTTGCCACTAGCACTGCTGCTGCTTGCCCTCTTAGCCACTGTGGGGCGTCTAGCACCAGCTGTAACCAAGTGTCTATGTATGGGAACTGGTCTGACTGTCCTAACTTACCAGTTACCTTATGCCATACCTTAGAAACAAGGGACCTGTCCAGGCTTCCTTCTGATGGCCAACCCACTTCTAATGTTGGCCAATCTATTTCACACAAAGTTCTAAGTTTTCCTGGTGTCATAGTAACCCCATAGTCTCCATTAAATCCCTTCTTAAAATTTTTCAACATAGTTCCTAGCGGAGTGGGCTCACTTTGTGTCTGACCCATGTTTCCTACGAGACAAAACACCACGCTCACATCACACGCACGCCACAAAACAAAGAACAGGTAAAAAAGGGCACACACACACTTTTTCAGTTTATACCAAACCAGAATCAAAACCAAAATCAGAGTATCCAGAAATCCGAGCCAGGTCAAAACCAAAACCAAAGTATCAAACAATTCAAGTCAAGTCAAAAACAAAAACCAAAGTGCCAGTACAGGCACGCCATGGGTGATCAGACCACGCTTCCACTCAAATGGAGTGGGCAAGTTCCAAAGACTAGCCTTACCAAGTTTCAGATGTGCAGACTTAAAGTGCCCGTTCCTTCCCGGTGTTCAGTCACTGTGTTGATCCTCCGCGGGGCCCTACTGTGCACTCTGTGCTGTGTACTGGGACCTGAAACAGCACCCAGCACCCTGAGAGCACAGGAATTCTGAGGGTCAGGAAAGAATGAACGCAGCTTCTTATGTGCCCTACCCAATCATCCCAAGTGAAGCATGGACCTGCGAGCTGAAGTGACAAGCTGGAGGTCAGGCAGTTCTGTTACTTAAGCCTGGTTCTTCCTGACTCCAAAGGCCAGGCGCCACCCCATGCTCCTTCCCAGCAGAAGTTGGTTTTCACCTGGTCAGGAGGACAGGATGGCTATTCCTGACCGTTGTACAGCAGTGCCACATCTCCTAGTTTCCAGAACATTTAATGTGCTACTGTGGAGGCCTGACAGCTCTGAAGTAACCCCTTGCGCCCAGGAGAAACCGGGCCTGGAGGGGCGGGATGGGGTAGGCTGAGACTTCCAGTATCCCACGTGGGCATCCCGTTGCTAAGGGCAACCGCCCCTCCCTGGGAGGGTGGGGAAGGAACAGGGAGGCACACCCTTCCTCCCTCCGCGTTTCACTGGAGATGACCTGCTTCCTACCATGGTTGCACGTGGACCAGCCCAGAGGGACTGGAGTGACTCTTCCCGCAGGTGGGGCGCAGCCGTCCTGGGTGCAGGGCCTCACCGCAATCCCTGGACCCTGCCTCCCTGGGGATCTCCAGGGGCTGTCCTGCGACTCGGTGGGCTGGGGGTGTGGGGGACCACAGATGAGGCAGGCGCCTAAATTGCTTGGGCGGAGTCTGGCTGCTTTCTCCCTCCATGCCCCTCCCTGTGTCCTCGGGCCCCTCGGGTCCTGGCAGCAGGCCGGCCGCGGTCCGGTGTCAGAAGTTCGAGTTCAGGCTGACTCCTCAGACGCACTGACTTTGCCTAGGAGAGCTGGGGAGAGGACAGGCCCAAAGTGTCATCTTTGATTATTCTTTGACCCCAAAGCCAGCCTTGGGCGTGTGCCCAGCACAGGGATTGCTGCTGCCTCCGCAGGCTCTGGCTTGCCCTGAGTTTGAGTCACTTTTGCTTCCTCGCCCCTCTCTGCTCTGTTTGGTTTAAAAAACAAAAACCAACACCTGAGGGTGGGGCGAGGCGAGCCTTGACCCACCCGCTTCCGCCCCTGCAGCCTCGGGGCTCCATCCTCCTGCGTGGCCGCACTAGGGGTGCTGGGGGGCAGAGTGAGGACCAGACCTGAGGGAGTTCTGGGTTCGGCTTCCCAGCAGCAACAGCTGGGGCATCATCAGTGGGGCAGGTGACCCAGGATCTGAGCAGGAATCTTCCAGGTGGAGGTAGGGCCACCCTTCTGCTTCCCACAGCTGGCTTCTGCTCTGAGGGCAACACTGGCTGAGAATCCAGTGAAGTAAGGGCTTTGAAATGGCCTTGATTTAGAAAATAATATTTAGCCATTCCTTTTATATATATATGTACTTTAAGTTCTCGGTTACATGTGCAGTTTTGTTACATAGGTATACCCGTGCCCTGGGGGTTTGCTGCACCCATCAACCCATCACCTACATTAGGTATTTTTCCTAACGTTATCCCTCCCTTTCATTCTCCCCCACCCCCCGACAGGCCTGCATCCTACCGTGTGTGATATTCCCCTCCCTGTGTACCTGTGTTCTCATTGTTCAAGTTCCACTTATGAGTGAGAACATGCAGTGTTTGGTTTTCTGATCTTGTGATAGTTTGCTGAGAATGATGGTTTCCGCCTTCATCCATGTCCCTGCAAAGAACATGAACTCATCCTTTTTTATGGCGGCATAGTATTCCATGGTGTATATGTGCCACATTTTCTTAATCCACTCTATCATTGATGGACATTTGGGTTGGTTCCAAGTCTTTGCTGTTGTGAATAGTGCCACAATCAATACACGTGTGCCTGTATCTTTATCATAGACTGATTTATAATCCTTTGGGTATATGCTCAGTAATGGGATTGCTGGGTCAAATGGTATCTCCAATTCTAGATCCTTGAGGGATTGCCACACTGTCTTCCACAATGGTTGAACTAATTTACACTCCCACCAACAAAGTAAAAGCTTTCCTATTTCTCCACAACCTCTCCAGAATCTGTTGCTTCCTGACTTTTCAATGATCGCCATTCTAACTGGCGTAAGATGGTATCTCATTGTGGTTTTGATTTGCATTTCTCTAATGACCAGTGATGATGAGCACTTTTTCATATGTCTGTTGGCTGCATAAATGTCTTCTTTTGAGAAGTGTCTGTCCATATCCTTTGCCCATTTTTTGATGGGGTTGTTTTTTTCTTGTAAATTTGTTTCTTTGTAGATTCTAGTAATTAGCCCTTTGTCAGATGGATAGATTGCAAAAATTTTCCCCCATTCTGTAGGTTGCCTGTTCACTCTGATGATAGTTTCTTCTGCTGTGCAGAAGCTCTTTAGTTTAATTAGATCCCATTTGTCAATTTTGACTTTTGTTGCCATTGATTTTGGTGTTTTAGACATGAAGTCTTTGCCCATGCCTATGTCCTGAATGGTATTGCCAAGTGGTATTTTCTTCTAGGATTTTTATTGTCCTAGGTCTTGCATTTAAGTCTTTGATCCATCTTGAGTTGATTTTTGTAAAAGTTGTAATGAAGGGGTCCAATTTCTCCATATGGCTAGCCAGTTTTCCCAACATCATTTATTAAATAGGGAATATTTTCTCCATTGCTCGTGTGTGTCAGGTTTATCAAAGGTCAGATGGTTGTAGCTGTGTGGGGTTATTTCTGAGGCCTCCGTTCTGTTCCATTGGTCTACGTATCTGTTTTGGTACCAGTTGTTTTGGTTACTGTAGCCTTGTAGTATAGTTTGAAGTCAGGTAGTGTGATGCCTCCAGCTTTATTCTTCTTGCCCAGGATTGTCTTGGCTATGCAGCCTCTTTTTTGGTTCCATATGAAGTTTAAAGTAGTTTTTTTCCAATTCTGTGAAGAAAGTCAGTGGTAGCTTGATGAGGATAGCATTGAATCTATAGATTACTTTGGGCAGTATGGCCGTTTTCATGATATTGATTGTTCCTATCCATGAGCGTGGAATATTTTTCCATTTGTTTGTGTCCTCTCTTATTTTCTTGAGCAGTGGTTTGTAGTTCTCCTTGAAGAGGTCCTTCATATCTCTTGTAAGTTGTATTCCTAGGTATTTTATTTTCTTAGCAGCAATTGTGAATGGGAGTTCACTCATGATTTGGTTTTCTGTTTGTCTGTTATTGGTGTATAGGAATGCTTGTTATTTTTGCACATTGATTTTGTATCCTGAGACTTTGCTGAAGTTGCTTATCAGCTTAAGGTTTTCTGTGGGATCAGTGGTGATATACCCTATATCTTTTTTTTTTTTTTTTTTTTTTTTTTTTTTTTTTTTTTTTTGCATCTATTCGATTCTTCTCTATTTTCTTATTTATTAATCTGGCTAGCGATCTATCTATTTTTTTGGTTTTTTTTTTAAATAGGTCCTGGATTCATTGATTTTTTGAAAGGTTTTTTATGTCTCTATCTCCTTCAGTTCTGCTCTGATCTTAGTTATTTCATGTCTTCTGCTAGCTTTTGAATTTGTTTGCTGTTGCTTCTCTAGTTCTTTTAATTTTTATATTAGGGTGTCAATTTTAGATATTTTCTGCTTTCTCTTGTGGGCATTTAGTGCTATAAATTTCCCTCTAAACATTACTTTAAATGTGTCCCAGAGATTCTAGTATGTTTTGTCTTCATTCTCATTGTTTTCAAAGAACATCTTTATTTCTGCCTTCACTTGGTTATTTACCCAGTAGTCATTCAGGAGCAGGTTGTTCAGGTTCCTTGTATTTGTGCGGTTTTGAGTGAGTTTCTTAATCCTGAGTTCCAATTTGGTTGCACTGTGGTCTGAGAGACTGTTTGTTATGATTTCCATTCTTTTGCATTTGCTGAGGAGTGTTTTACTTCCAATTATGTGGTTAACTTTAGAATAAGTGTGATGAGGTGCTGAGAAGAATGTATATTCGGTTGATTTGGAGTGGAGAGTTCTGTAGATGTCTATTAGGTCCTCTTGGTCCAGAGCTGAGTTCAAGTCCTGAATATCCTTGTTAATTTTCTGTCTTGTTGATCTGTCTAATATTGACAGTGGGGTGTTAAAGTCTCCCATTATTATTGTGTGGGAGTCTAAGTCTCTTTGTAGGTCTCTAAGAACTTGCTTTATGAATATAGGTGCTCCTGTATTGGGTGCATATATATTCAGGATAGTTAGCTCTTCTTGCTGCATTGTTCCCTTTACCATTATATAATGCCCTTCTTTGTCTCTTTTGATCTTTGTTGGTTTAAAGTCTGTTTTATCAGAGATTAGGATTGTAACTCCTGCTTTTTTTTACTTTCCATTTGCTTGGTAAATATTCCTCCATCCCTTTATTTTGAGCCTATGTCTTTGCATGTGAGATGGGTCTCCTGAATACAGCACACTGATGGGCCTTGACTCTTTATCCAATTTGCCAGTCTGTGTCTTTTAATTGGGGCATTTAGCCCATTTACATTGAAGGTTAATATTGTTATGTGTGAATTCGATACTGTCATTATGATGCTAGCTGGTTAATGTGCCTGCTAGTTAATGCAGTTTCTTCACAATGTCAATGTTCTTTACAATTTGGTATGTTTTTGCAGTGGCTGGTACCAGTTGTTCCTTTCCATGTTTAGTGCTTCTTTCAGGAGCTCTTGTAAGGCAGGTCTGGTGGTGACAAAATCCCTCAGCATTTGCTTGTCTGTAAAGGATTTTATTTCTCCTTTGCTTATGAAGCTTAGTTTGGCTGAATGTGAAATTCTGGGTTGAAAATTCTTTTCTTTAAGAAGATTGAATATTGGCCCCCACTCTCTTCTGGCCTGTAGGGCTTCTGCAGAGAGATCCACTGTTAGTCTGATGGGCTTCCCTTTGTGGATAACCCAGCCTTTCTCTCTGGCTGTCCTTAATATTTTTTTCCTTCATTTCAACGTTGGTGAATCTGATGATTATGTGTCTTGAGGTTGCTCTTCTTGAGGAGTGTCTTTGTGGTGTTCTCTGTGTTTCCTGAATTTGAATGTTGGCCTGTCTTGCTAGGTTGGGGAAGTTCTCCTGGAAAATATCCTGAAGAGTGTTTTCCAACTTGGTTCCATTTTCCCCATCCCTTTCAGGTACACCAATCAAATGTAGATTTGGTCTTTTCACAAAGTCCCATGTATCTTGGAGGCTTTGTTCATTCCTTTTTATTCTTTTTTATCTAATCTTGTCTTCTCTCTTTAATTTATTAAGTTGACCTTCAGTCATTGATATCTGTAAGATTCTACCCAGGGCTTGAAAGCTTAAGGAGATGAATAACTCCTCCCTTCTCAGGCCCAGTTGCAAGGTGCAACTAGCGCTAGCAGCGTGCACCAGCGAGATAGCAGGAGCAGGAAGAGAGCAGGCTGGAAGACACCTACCCTTGCCGAAGACACATACCCCTGAAGATCATGAAAGAGGTCATCCGGGTACAAGGTAACAGTCATGTCAGACTGGGACACTTCCTGTTTACAGAGGGCTATAAAACCTTTGCTCCGTCCTCACTTGGGGCTGATGCCATTTTAGGCCTCAGCCCACCTGCACTTAGCTGCTTATTAAAACAGCGTGTTGCTCCACATTGCTTCGTGTTGTCTGTTGGCCCACTCTTGGGGTTCAAACTGATACAAGAACCTTACATCTGGTGCCAAAATCCGGGAGGGGCTCTGGTCCACATCCCCCACAGATATACCCCTCCACCCCAGAGTGCAGGCCACAGCAGCTGGACGAAGGAAGCTCCTTAGCCTCCAGTCACCTCTCTGCGCATGCACATCAGTCACTGATTTTGCCTACTGGTAAGTTTCCCTAGAAGCCCTGTTAACAGGGGAAAATCCGCACAGCCTCTCTTAGTTTCTCTGGTCTGAAAATCCAACGTTGGTCCAAGAAGGCTCCAGTGTGTGCCAGGCACTCACTGATCATCTGGTCTTAGAGGGATGCCTCTAAGTCATTTGATCCCATTCCGGGAATGAAAAAGGCAGTGGTGACAATTGCTCCTTTTATTGTCTCCCTCCGGCTATCCAGGACAGTCTCCTTTTCCCTGTTCTCCTGAGCCTACCCTCCATTATGGGAAACTCCCAGTCCTCCATTCCAAAAAATAGCCCTCTAGTCTGCCTCATAAAAAACTTGCAAACCTTAGGCCTCAGGCAAGATATCCACCCTAAGTGCCTTGTCGTTTTTTGCAATTCAGTCTGGCCACAATACGAATTGGACAGTAGGTCCAAACGGCCCGCAGATGGAACATTTGACTTCACAATTTTAACTGACTTCAGCAATTATTGCCAACAACTGGAGAAATGGGGAGAAATTCCTTATGTCCAGGCCTTTTTGTACTCAGATCACAACCTGACCTGTGCAATTCTTGCTCACCTGTTCAAATCCTTCTCCATTCTCACCACCCTGATTGCCTTTCTCTTTCCGACTCTACCTCTTTTTCCTCGTTAGATGGAGCAGACTGCTGTCCACCCTTCCCAGTCCCTACCTCTTCCTCTCAACTGTCTTATTTAACGCCCTCAAGCCTCCTCATTGTCTTCTCAGCCACCATCTATCCCAGCCGCCATCTTCCCTGTTGCCGTCTTCTCAGCCTTCATCTTCCCAGCTGCCATCTTCCCAGCTGGCATCACCTCCAAAAGTACTCATTTCTTTTCCTACACCATCCTCTCCTCAGGACAGCGTTAGCATTGCCTGTACTCATTCTCCTTCCTCACTGCCCTCTCCCAAAGCCTGTAAAACCATCCTGCCCTTTACACCCCTATCTATCCTCCACTGCCTATCAACTCAACCCCCCTTCCCCCTTCAAACCCTCAGCAGGAACCACTTAGGGCTCATTTCTTCTCTCCCACCCACACTCACTCGGATGCCATATTTGGCCCAAGCCCCACCCTTACTTCAGCGCCTGTGTTAGAGTGCCCTCTTCAGGAAGTAGCAGGAACTGAAGATATTGTTAGCAGTCATGTTCCCTTCTCCCTCATTGATCTATCTCAAATTAACAAAAGACTCGGTTTATCCCAGAAGACCCTACCTCTTATATTAGAGAGTTTCAGTAACTCTCCCAGTCTTGTGAACTAACCTGGCAGGACTTCTATGCTATTCTCTCTTCCATCCTCACCCCAGAAGACCAAGACTGTATCTGGACCCTAGTTTAGGCACATGCTGATGCAATTCATAACCAAGCTCTTGCCCAGCCTACTGGCGCAGAGGCAGTCCCAACCAGGACCCCCACTAGGAGTATCAAGACAGGGCCTCTGGATGCCACCATGGAGACCACACGATTGTGTTTCTCCTTGCAGTACTCAAAAAGGGTGTCCATAACGCAAGAAACTATGAAAAACTTTCAGAAATCACCCAAGGTCCTGACGAAAACCCAGTCCTTTTTCTCTCTCATTTAACTGAAGCCATGAGAAAATATACCAACCTAGACCCAGCCAGCCCAGAAGAAACCACTATTTTAAACCTTTGGTTCATCTTCCAATCCACGCCTGATAATTGGTGCAAGCTTCAGAAACTTGACGACAGCCCTCAAACCCCACAACGAGACCTTCTTAATTTAGTCTTCAAAGTCGTTAACAATCATGATGAGGAAAGTAAAAGGCACAAACAGGCAGAGTTTCAAATGCTTGCCTCTGCCATCAGGGGCCCTGCAGGCCCACAGGGCTGCAGCTCCACACAGAAGCCTCCTAGCAATCCACCTCCACCTGGCACCTGTTTCAAGTGCAGCAATGAAGGCCACAGGTCCAGACAATGCCCAAACCCAGGTAAGCCCACCAGGCCGTGCCCCCTCTGTGGAGGACCCCACTGGAAGTTGGACTGTGAGTGGCCCCCACAAGGACCGCCCCCATCCCTTCCTGAGCCGGCCAAAACCTCCTACTTGGATCTCATCAGCCTTACCGCTGAAGACTAACCGTGCCCTGAAACAGATGCCCTGGCAACTACCATCACTTCATCCGAGCCAAGGGTAACCCTGGTGGTGGCAAGTAGGCCAGTATTTTTTTTTAATTAGTATCAGGGCAACCTACTCTGGTTTACCTAATTTTTCAGGACCCACCCAGTCCTCCCAAGTCTCTGTTGTGGGAATTGATGGACAAGTCTCCAAACACCGAGCCCCACCCTCTACTCTTCTACTCCCTTCACTCCTTTTCCTTCACTCACTCTTAGTCCTGCCCTCGTGCCCAGCTCTGCTCCTAGCAGAGACATCCTTTCAAAATTCCACACCACTTTCCACTTCCATGTTCCCCATAGTACCCAACACATCCACCCAGACCCCTCTGGGACATCTAACTTTCTTCTACTCCTCCAACCTCCCACCTTAAAACATGCAACTTTTCCTTATCCCCCATCTGTAGTTAACCCCACTGTTTGGGATACTTCCACACCCTCAGGCACAGAACACCACACCCCTGGCCGTATTACCCTTAAAGACCCCACCCAGTTCCTATCACAGAAGCAGTAGCTCATCCCCCAAGCAGCTCTCATAGACCTGAAGCCTATCATTTCTCGCCTCCTCGCCAGTCATCTCCTCTGCCCAACAAACTTCCCTTTTAACACACCAATTCTACGCGTTAAAAAGCCAGATGGAACTTAACGCTTAGTCCGGGACCTCAGGCTCATTAACCAAGTTGTACTCCCAGTATATCCAGTAGTTCCTAACCCGTATACTTTACTTTCTGCAATTCCCTCCAATACCACCCATTTTTCTGTTCTAAACCTAAAGGATGCTTTTTGTTCACAACTCCTTTGCACTGTGATTCCCAAGGCTTTTTTGCCTTTACGTGGGAAAATCCTGACACCCACCTTTCACGTCAGCTCACCTGGCACGTACTACCTCAAGGTTTCAGAGACAGCCCCACCTTTTCGGACAGGCCCTTGCTTGCGACCTCTGTACCTTATCCCTAAAACTGTCCATTCTCCTTCAATGTGTTAATGACCTGGTCCTGCATAGCCCCTCTCAAAGAGACTGCAACACCCATACTATCTCTCTCTTTAAAACTTCTTGGCAGAACGAGGGTATTGGGCCTCCCCTAAGAAAGCACGAATATGTACCCCCTCAGTCACCTATCTATGCCTAGCTCTTACCCCGTGAACCCGAGGGCTCACAACCAACCTCATATCCCTCCTCCAGCCCCTCCCGCCTCCGCAAACTAAGCAAGAAATTCTCTCTTTTCTAGGACTAGTGGGATATTTTGGGCTCTGGGTTCCCTCCTTCGCTCTACTTGCCAAACCGTTATACCAAGTCGCTAAGGCCTTCTCCATGAGCCTTTAAATCCTGCACAGCCTATTACCCAACCTTTCCATCTACTCCAGAAGGCTCTCACCTGAGCCCCCGTCCGCACCCTCCCAGACCTCGCCAAACCTTTCTCCCTCTACACCGGTGAACGGTGTGGAGTTACACTAGGTGTTCCAACCCAGTCTAAGGGACCCACCCTCCAGGTTGTTGCCTGGTCCCTAGTCTAAGGGAGCCACCCTCCCGGTTGTTGCCTGGTCCCTAGTCTAAGGGAGCCACCCTCCCGGTTGTTGCCTGGTCCCTAGTCTAAGGGAGCTACCTCTCCAAACAGCTTGAAGCCACACTTCTCGGATGGTCTGCCTGTCTCCAAGCATTGGCAGTAGCTGCTGTCCTCACCCTTGAAAGCCTCAAACTATCTCTCCATGCCAACCTAACAGTGTTTTCAGCCCACAACATCAAAGACATGCTAGCTCCCTGCAGTGTACTAAGTCTCATCTCTGCCCACAGCTCCTCCAATTGTATACACTATTCATAGAAACCCCCCAAATCACCGTGCTAACCAGCTCCTATCTAAACCCAGCCACGCTCCCACCTGAAGCTACAACCTCCCAAGACCCTGCACACTTCTGTGTGAACACTGTTCAAACCTTTCTTATACCTTTTCCAAACCTAACAGACCAACCCCTTCCAGATGCCTCCTTTACTTGGTTTGTAGATGGCAGCTCCTTCCTGCATCAAGGGTGCTGGCATGCTGGCTATGATATGGCGTCACCCGCCACACTATTGAGGGCAATCCGCACCCCCTGGCACCACCTCCCACAAAGCTGAACTCATCGCCCTCACTTGAGCTCTCACTCTAGTAGCTGGACAACAGATCAACATATATTCAAATTCTCATGATGTGTTCCACATGGTGCATTCGCACTCGTCCGTCTGGAAAGAATGCGGTTTCCTAACTGCAAAAAACACTCTTCTCATAAATGGCTGTCTCATCAGCAAGCTCCCTCAAGCTGCCAGACTCCCGCAGAAAGTTGTCATCATTCGATGCAGTGGCCACCAAACCCCAGACAATCCTGTATCAGCTGGAAATGAGCTAGCAGATAGCCAAACAAGTAGCCCTACTACCCATGCAAGGCCAGTTTCTGTCCCTGTCCTTGTTCTCTCCTCTTCACTCCTCAGAAGAAAAGGAGGACTTCTGAGCCCAAAACCTTCAAAAGCAAGGACCATGGTTTGTCAAGGAAGGGCGCTTCACTCTTCCTCACTCTGAAAGAATTCCTATCCTCCAAAGACTCCACAACTCTTTCCCTGTTGGTTACAAACCTCTCTTGCAACTTCTCCGCCCTATTCTCACTTGTCCTCAGCTTTCCAGCCATGTTTGAGAAATTACCCAGTCCTGCTCTATCTGCTACTCAGTGTCACCCCAGGGATCCCTCCGGTCGCCGCCTTTTCCTACCCACCACGCCCGGGCCCAGGTACCTGGGCAAAATTGGCAGGTAGATTTCACTCACATGCCGCGCAATAAACGGCTCCACTGTCTTCTGGTCTTTGTCTGTACTTTCTCCGGGTGGGTAGAAGCGTTCCTGACAACTTCAGAAGGTGCACATATCATCACACAAACTCTCATCATGCATATAATTCCCAGTTTCGGACTCCCAGCATCCATTCAGTCTGATAACGGGCCCACCTTCATCAGCCAAATTACCCAAGGCGTCTCTACATCCGTGGGAATAAAATGGGTTCTCTACACACAGTACAGGCCTCAATCTACAGGCAAAGTTGAAAAGGTCAACTCTGTCCTTAAAGCCTGACTCACCAACCTGGCTCTAGAAACCTGCCACTCGTGGACAAAAAAAAATCTCCCTTTCGCCCTCATGAGACTCTGCGCAACACCAAAAGCACCCTCTTTTTATGGTCCCTTTGACATCATGTATGACCCAACTTTTGTCTTAGGGCCTCCACCCTTACCAGCCTCTGAGCCACTTGGGAATTAGTTCCCCTCCTTAATCCAGACACAGTCTTTCATTTGTGAAGCAGCGAATGAGGCCATGCCTCTCCCTGCCAACACCTCCTTGTCCTCTCAACATAACTATCTTGCAGGCACAGACGTGTTTATCTGCCAAACCAATACTCACAAAAAGCTACAACCAAAATGGACAGGCCCCTACACTGTGGTACTGAGCTCACCAACTGCAGTGAGAGTCCACGGACTCCCCAGCTGGGTCCATCGCACCAGGGTCAAGCTCACCCCCAAGGCTACTCCTTCCTCCAAAACATATCAGCAGGCAACACCCTCAGAGTCCCTGTGTATGATAACTTAAACAGGCCGGGCGCGGTGGCTCAAGCCTGTAATCCCAGCACTTTGGGAGGCCGAGACGGGCGGATCACGAGGTCAGCAGATCGAGACCATCCTGGCTAACACGGTGAAACCCCGTCTCTACTAACAAAATACAAAAAAAACTAGCCGGGTGAGGTGGCGGGCGCCTGTAGTCCCAGCTACTCGGGAGGCTGAGGCAGGAGAATGGCGTGAACTCGGGAGGCGGAGCTTGCAGTGAGCTGAGATCCGGCCACTGCACTCCAGCCCGGGCGACAGAGCGAGACTCTGTCTCAAAAAAAAAATAAAATAAAAAAAATAAAAATAAAAATAAAAATAAAAAATAAAAAAGATAACTTAAACAGAGAAAAGTGATCCTTCAAGGTAGAAGGAAGCCATTCTTTTGGCCTCCGCATCAGATCCTCGAATATTACGTTCCTGCCACTTGGGTGGAGGATGGTTCATGGGCTGATTGCACTCCCATATATATGCTAAATATATAGAATAACCAATGTAGAGAAGAACGTAAATGACCTGATGGAGCTGAAAAACACAGCATGAGAACTTCGTGAAGAATAACAGACTAATTAGACTACTCAAGAATAATTAGACTGCAGGTGGTCCTAGAGATTATCACTAACCAAACTGCCTCAGCCCTGGAAATGCTCCCACAACAACAAAACCAAACGCGCGCGCCAATTTATCAAAACAGGCTAGCACGAGACTACTTATTAGCAGAAGAGGGTGGAGTCTGTGGTAAGTTTAATATCTCTAATTGCTCTCTCAACATAGATGATAATGGAAAAGTGGTTCTAGAAATCACTTCAAACATGAGAAAAATAGCCCATGTACCAGTCCAAACCTGGAAGGGATGGGACCCAACGAGCCTTCTAGGAGGGTGGTTCTCCAATTTACAACGATTTAAAACGCTGGTAGGGACAGTAATCTTCATCATTAGGTTCCTCCTGTTTCTCCCCTGTGTTATCCCACTAATAATGAAAGGCTTTAAAACTCTTGTTGAAACTACAGTTAACCGCCAGACAATCTAGACGCTCCTGCTTCAATGACACGATGGATACCAACCCATCTATCACGAATATCCCAAAAATTAAGGTTTTCTTTTTCCAAGGTGCCCTCGCCACCCCCTATGTTACGCCTAAAGTAGTTATTGAGAAAGACGTCCCTTTTCCCTTTTCTATAACCAAATAGGAATGTAAGATTCTCCCCATGGCCTGAAAACTTAAGGAGATGAATAACTCCTCCCTTCTCAGTCCCAGTCCCAAGGCACAACTTGCGCCAGCAGCCTGTGCCAGCAAGATGGCAGACGCAGGAAGAGAGCCGGCCAGAAGACACCTACCCTGGCAGGAAGACACGTACCCCTGAAGATCGAGAAAGAGGTCATCCGGGTACAAGGGAACAGTCACGTCAGACTGGGACACTTCCTGTTTACAGAGGACTATAAAACCTTTGCCCCATCCTCACTTGGGGCTGATGCCGTTTTAGGCGTCAGCCCATCTGCACCCAGGCGCTCATTAAAACAGCGTGTTGCTCCACACCACCTCGTGTTGTCTGTTGACGTAGTCTTGGGGTTCGAACTGATAGGAGAACCTTACAATATCCTATCTTCCGTTTGGTCGATTCGGCTATTGATACTGGTGTATTCTTCACGAAGTTCTCATGCTGTGTTTTTCAGCTCCATCAGGTCATTTATGCTCTTCTCTACATGGCTATTCTAGTTAGCAATTCTACTAATCTTTTTTCAAGGTTCTTAGCTTCCTTGCATTGGGTTAGAACGTGCTCCTTTAGCCCGGAGTTGTTTGTTATCAACCACCTTCTGAAGCCTACTTCTGTCAGTTCATCAAACTCGTTCTCCATCCAGTTTTGTTTCCTTGCTGGCAAGGAGTTGCGATCCTTTGGAGGAGGAGAGGCGTTCTGGTTTTTGGAATTTTCAGCCTTTTTTGCACTAGTTTTTCCCCATCTTTGTGGATTTATCTACCTTTGGTCTTTGATGCTGGTGACCTTCTGATGGAATCTTTAAGTGGACGTCCTAATCCTTTGTGTTTCTCTTCCTTCTAACAGTCAGGCCCCTCTGCTGCCAGTCTGCTGGAGTTTGCGGGAAGTCCACTCCCAACCCTGTTTGCTTGGGTATCACCAGCGGAGGCTGCAGAACAGCAGAGATTGCTGCCTGCTCTTTTCTCTGGAAGCTTCGACCCAGAGAGGCACCTGCCAGATGCCAGCCAGAGCTCTCCTGTATGAGGTGTCTGTCGGCCCCAACTGGGAGGTGTTTCCCAGTCAGTACACACAGGGGTCAGGGACCCACTTCAGGCGGCAGACTGACCCTTAACAGAGCTCGAACGCTGTGCTGGGAGGTCTGCTGTTCTCTTCAGAGCTGTCAGGCAGGGACGTTTAAGTCTGCTATAAGCCCCTGACTGGGGCTGCTGCCTTTTTCACAGAGATACCCTGTCCAGAGAAGAGCAATCTGGCAGTCTGGCCCCAGAGGACTCGCTGAGCTGCAGCGGGCTCTGCCCAGTTCAAACTTGCCAGCAATTTTGTTTACACTGTGGCCGTAAAAAACGCCTACTGAAGCCTCAGCAATGGCGGATGCCCCACCCTTGCACCAAGCTGGACCTTCCCAGGTGGATCTCAGATTGCTGCTGTGCTGGCAGTGAGAGTTTCAAGCTAGTGGATCTTAGTTTCCTGGGCTGTGTGGGGATGGCACCCTCTGAGCCAGACCACTTGGCTCCCTGGCTTCAGTCCCCCTTTCCAGGGGAGTGAACGGTTCTGTCTCACTGGCATTCCAGGCGCCACTGGGGTATGGAAGAAAGAAAAGCTCCTGCAGCTAGTTCGGTGCCTGCCCAATTGGCCGCCCAGTTTTGTACTTGAAACCCAGGGACCTGATGGGGTAGTCACAGGAGGGAATCTCCTGGTTTGCGGGTTGTGAAGACTGTGGGATGAGTGCAGTATCTGTGCCGGAGTTCCTCAGGCTCAGACCCTCACGGCTTCCCTTGGGTAGGGGGCAAACTTCCCCCGCCCCTTCCGCTTCCAGGTGAGGTGAGGCCGCCACCCTGCTTCTGCTCGCCCTCTGTGGGCTGCACGCACTGTCCAACCAGTCCCAGTGAGATGAACCGGGTGCCTCAGTTGGAAATTCAGAAATCACCCACCTTCTGTGTCAGTCTCACGGGGAGCTGCAGACCAGTGCTGTTCCTATTCAGCCATCTTAAATCTCCTTCTTTTTTTGGTTTTTTGTTTTTCTGTTTGTTTGAGACAGGGTCTCACTCTGACACCCAGACTGGAGTGTGGTGGTGCAATCTGGGCTCACTGCAACCTCCACCTCACAGGTTCAAGTGATTCTCCTGCCTCAGCCTCCTGAGTAGTTGGGATTACAGGCACCCAATACCACACCCAGCTAATTTTTGTATTATTTAGTAGAGATGGAGTTTCATGATTTTGGCCAGGCTGGTCTCAAACTCCTGACCTCAGGAGATTCACCCGCCTGGTCTTCCCAAAGCACTGGGATTTCAGCCGTGAGCCACCACACCCAGCCATGTTTAGCAACTCTTAAAAGTTGTGAATGGAGAATTAAGTCTATTCTTAACATTAGAAAATCTAAGTTAAAATTCAATGACTCTAGTAAGAATTGGCCTTTAGGTGTCCTGGGTCCCCCTCTGCCACTGACCTCTCTCCCACCCCCAGAAAAGAGTTTTCTAATTTTTCTTATTTATAAAATGGGTTTGATTCAAAATGGACCTTTCCTCTTCACAGAGTCTCACAGGTCCTTCCCCAAGTCCAAGAGGCTCTTCTATGGCCTGATGGTGAGTAGCTGCCTAGTCGTGGTAGCACCTCCTGTCACATGGTAAGGAGCCCCTCCCCAGGGCCACACCTGGCAGAAGATGGCTCATGGTGTTAGAAGCTTGAAAATAGTGTAAACCAAAAATAAAATTCTAAGCCCACTCCCCCAACCATCTGAATGGACCCCTCCTCTTGGCCAGGGCAACCCAAAGTTAACCTGAAAAACTGGTTCAGGCTATGAAGAGAAGGTGGGGTGGGGTGGACATGCCTCATCTATGTCCTCCTCCCTTTTGAAATTCAGCAAAGGCTGACCAGCATGGAACATCAACAAAGACCTTAAGTCTAATAAGAGGCATTTACAATCTATTCTTTCTGAAGCGTGCTATGTGGAGGCTTCCTCTGCGTGATAAAACTTTAGTCTCCAAATCCCTTATCATAACCTAGACATTCCTTTCTAGTGATAATAACTCTTCCAAGCAATTGCCAATAAAAAAAAATTTCAATCTACCTCTAACCTGGAACCTCCCCGCTCCATCTTCGAGTTGTCCCACCTTTCTGGACGGAAACAATGTGTATCTTGCATGTATTTGATTGATGTCTCATGTCTCCCTAAAATGTATACTATTAGGCTGTGCCCAGATTGCCTTGGGCACATGTTCTCAGGACCTCCTGAGGGCTGTGTCTCGGGCCATGGTCACTCAGATTTGGCTCAGAATAAATCTCTTCAAATATTTTACAGAGTTTGACTTTTTGTCGGCAATAAGCTCATCAAATTAAAGCTGTTGGAACTTTAAGTTACTTTGAGCCCTGATGGAATGTGATTGTGAGACCCTGGTCAATCTGCAAGTCACTGTGAACTTTGCTTCTCCAATTATAGATTGACGCTCTTCCTTTCTTGATTTGTAAAATGTTATGAAAGACTAAATGGCACCAGATATAAGACCCCTTACTTCTCTTCCTTACTGACCTTTCATTATAGATTAACTTCCTTCTTTATTTTCTTGCTCCCAACTCAGACCAGATGGCACAAAAGACACCATGCCTATCAAATAGCATAAGACAGTATGTTAAATATACTTTTCCCAAAGGGATAAAGATATAACCAAACAAATTGCTGCAACTCATAAGCCAATCTTATGTGGAAAATGTAATCATGCTAAACCTCCTTGTGTTTTCCCATTTAAGTGAAGCCCTAATCCCTCCACCTCAGAGCACCGAACCCATTCCTTTAGTCTGTGTTTTCTGAGTGGTGGTCCTCAAACTTAGAATAAACTCCATAACATTGGATTTTGAGCCTTTCAATTATTTATTTCAGGTTGCAGAAGAAACACACAAACCCCACCTCTTCCTTTGGAGTTCTGTACTGCTCATTTCAAAGGGATTTCATTCTTTCTGTTGTAACCACCCAAGAGGTTCCTCCTGCTCCCTTCCTAAATAAAGACCATGCATTCCAGTAAAGAAAGAGTTTAATAGACACAGGCAGGCCACACCACATGGGAGAGAGAGTTTGTACTCAAATCATTTCATCAAAGGCTCGTAGGTAGGGGTTTTCCAAGGCAATTTGGGGGGTCAGAGGTGGCTAAGTAACAGGTACTGATTGGCTGGGGCAGACATGAACTCATAGAGGGTCAGAGCTGTCCTTCTGCAGGCTAAATCGCTCCTTAGGGAGGTGCCACAGGAGTGAGGTTGGCGGGTCCAGGTAGAGCCATGGGAACCAGACATGCAAAAAACCTGAAAAGATATCTCAAAAGACCAATCTACAGTAGGAGAAATTGTGTATTTTACTAGAGCGGTCTACACCTTAGCTCTTCCCTCTAGTCTCATAGTTTTCATTAGCTTTACAGAGGCAGAAGAGTTTTGGGGGAGACCTGTTGTTATTTAAACCATAAATTAAATGTCTCCCAAGGTTAGTTCAGCCCAAAAGCCCAGGAATCATTAAGGGAAAGGAAAGATGGGGGGTGCCTTAGCTCAGGTCACTCTTATAATTTTTCTCATTGATAGAGTTTTTGCAAAGGTGGTTTCACTTTCAGCGTGGTCCTTCTCTTAACCTCTCCTGCTTCCTCAGGTCCTCACCCCAAACCAGCACCCACCCTGCACTCCCAGGGTGTACCCTCCCTTCCCTCCTGCTCACCTGGGCCTATCCTAAGTTCCCCCCAGGAGCTGTGGAAGGTCCCAGTGGTGCCACCTTGGCCTCCAGGCATCACTCTCCAGCTTCTTCCCTCCTCCCTCCACAGGAACCTTGCCTCAAACATCAGTCCCGCTGCTCTCTGCTGCACTCAGCCTCTTCCTGGCAAGCGTGCCCCTCCCCTCTTGAAAAAGAAGCCATCACCAGCCTCTTGTGCCCTCCCCCATCTAGATCCCCCACTCCTCTCCAGTCTCAGTGTCTCGGAAGAGCCTCTGGGTCACAGGGGCTGGGAAATTCGGCTGGTCATCCCCGCCAAGCAAACACATTCTCCCATCTAGAGTCCCTCAGTGGGTGAAGGCTGAGCCCCAGTAAAGGACAGATCATCGCTGTCACCGGCGAGTGAACTAGAGCAACTCCATGCTGAGTAGGGGCTGGGAAAAATGAGGCTGAACCTTCCTTGCTGCGTTCTCAGGTTGGGCATTCTTAGTCACAGGATCAGATAGGAGGTTGGTAGGATTAGTATCACCAGATACAAGTCACCGAGACCCTGCTGATCCAACAGGAAGCAGTAAAGAAGCTGGCCAAAACCCACCAAAACCAAGATGGCGACAAAAGTAACCTCCAGTCGTCCTCACTGCTCATTATGTGCTAATTGTAATGCATTAGCTGCTAAAAGACACTCTCACCTGTGTCATGACAGTTTACAAATGCCATGGCAATGTACAGAAGTTACCCTATATGGTCTAAAAAGGGGAGGGACCCTCAGTTCAGAAAAATCCCCTTCTCTTTCTTGGAATCCACCCGTTGTTTAGCATATAATCAAGGAATAACCATAACTATACTCAGTCAAGATCCAAAAGCCCTGTCTTGGGGTATGGACTGGGACTCCTTTCTGGTAACACTACTAGGATACATGGAGCCCCCACATCCCAGGGCAAGTGATGCAGAAGCCTAAGCCATCAGCAGCCACACCTGTCAGGCTCCTATGTGGACTCCTTGGTGCAGGGCATTTGGTTTACCAGGCCTGAGAGACCCACTCCTGAAGCGCTAGCCCAGCCCCATCACCGCAGTGCAGACACAAAACTGCAGCGCACCCCCACACCGCAGCCCAGCCCCACACCGCAGCCCAGCCCCACACTGCAGCCCAGCCCCACCACCGCAGCCCAGCCCCACCACCGCAGCCCAGCCCCACACTGCAGCCCAGCCCCACCACTGCAGCCCAGCCCCACCACTGCAGCCCAGCCCCATCACTGCAGCCCAGACACACCACTGCAGCCCGGCCACAACACTGCAGCCCAGACACAACACTGCAGCCCAGACACACCACTGCAGCCCGGCCACACACTTCAGCCCGGCCACAACACTGCAGCCCGGCCACAACACTGCAGCCCAGACACACCACTGCAGCCCAGACACACCACTGCAGCCCAGCCCCACACTGCAGCCCAGACACAACACTGCAGCCCAGACACAACACTGCAGCCCAGCCACAACACTGCAGTCCAGCCCCACACTGCAGCCCAGCCCCATCACTGCAGCCCAGACACACCACTGCAGCCCAGACACACCACTGCAGCCCAGACACACCACTGCAGCCCAGCCCCACACTTCAGCCCAGCCACACCACTGCAGCCCAGCCACACCACTGCAGCCCAGACACACCACTGCAGCCCAGCCCCACCACTGCAGCCCAGCCCCACCACTGCAGCCCAGCCCCACACTGCAGCCCAGCCCCATCACTGCAGCCCAGACACATCACTGCAGCCCAGACACACCACTGCAGCCCAGACACACCACTGCAGCCCAGCCCCACCACTGCAGCCCAGACACACCACTGCAGCCCAGCCCCATCACTGCAGCCCAGCCACAACACTGCAGCCCGGCCACAACACTGCAGCCCAGCCACAACACTGCAGCCCAGCTCCAGCACCGCAGCCCAGGCCCTGCAGTTGTTGTCCCTGCTAGGTCTGTGTGCAGGAATCAGAGAGAACACTCTGGAAAGTGCTGGACACATGAGAGACCCTCAAGGAATGGTGGCTGCCACTGAGAAATCTGTTTCTGTGGTGCTTTCTGGACAGATGGCTCCTTTGCAGATTTTTATTCCAAAACTAAGCTCCCATCACCCAGTCCTGTCCTCCCTGCTGGCAGAGCTTGTCCCTGGATCCAAGCTCTCTCCTCTGCACCAAATCTGGTGGCCTCGAGTCCCAGCTCTGCTTTGCACAGGGGCTTTTCGAAGCCCTGTCTGCCCTGCTGTGAGATGGGGTTACCCAGCTGCCCCCCAGGGGGTGGTGTTGCTGATGGAGCAGGTGAGGACGATGCCAAGAGCTTTGCGTGGTCTGGCTTTCCCAGGCTGGATGTGCCCCTCTGGTCCTCAGTGTCCCCGCATGGAGAATGGTTGATGCTGACCACCCACACTTGGTTCCCCAGAGCCAAGGGGGATCCTCGAGGAGAGGGATCTGACCCCCACATAGGGCCCCCAGGATCTGCTTGACGGAGGCACCAGGCAGTTCTTCCGGAAGGCAGGGCATGTCCTCAGGGCTCTCTGGGGTTGGGTGGGCCTGGGTCATCGCCGCCTCTGCCCACAGTCTTTCTAGAGGCTTCCCCAAGTGCCAGAGCTGCCCTGCAGGGCCAGGGTTACTGGAAAGCCCAAAGGGAGAAAGTCAGAGAGACACCGGCCCACCCAAGAAGCGCAGGGCCTTGGGGACACCAAGGGTGAACTCTGTGCTGTGAAGGGCAGGCCTGGCCTGGAGAGAGGGAGCCTGCGGAGGAGACAGGGGATCTCCCGGTGAGGAAGCCCTGGATCTCCCACTGTGTTCTGCTCTCCTGGGCGGGCAGGTGTCAGGGTGGGCAGGTGTCAGGATGGTGCCTGGCACAGTCGGTTTTGGGCAGAAGCCCCGCCCGTGGCCTGCAGGTTGGGTGTCTGTGGATTGGGTCTTTGCTCTGCAGCCTCAGCAGGTACTGTGACGGGGGATGGCCGGGCAGGGACCTGGCCAGCTCTTTGTCTTAGCTGCCTTCACACGGCAGGGTTTGCTTTGCACATCACATCCCTGTGAACATACAGGTAGGATTCGTTTGCTGGTTTGTGGCAGGGTGATTTTTTCTCCTTCCTAGAAATAGGAGTTAGTGGATTTTTAGCTTCCCGGGTTTCATCTGAACCAATGACTTGGAATTTAAGACAATGGCTACATGCTTTCGACTGGGTTTGGAATTTGTGATCTAAAAGGGTTCTTTGATCATTTTGTTATATGGCTAGAAGATGAGATGATTTTTAGTGGCTTTAAAGAAATATAATGAAGCGTTGGCCACGTTAACATCGACCAAGACCAGAGCAACATTTAAAAAAGGGACAAAATCGCCGGGGAGTGTGGCTTCTTGTTGCTGGGGGGCGCCCAGCCTTCTGCATGGCCGGAGAAAAAGCGGTGGCGCAGGGAAACAGGCATGGAGAGTAGAAAACTGATTTCTGGCCAGGCACGGTGGCTCACACCTGTAATGCCAGCACTTTTGGAGGCCAAGGTGGGCGGATCACCAGAGGTCAGGAGTTCAAGACCACCCTAGCCAACATGGCAAAAACTTGTCTACTAAAAATATAACAACTTAGCAGGGTGTGGTGGCAGGCGCCTGTAATGTCAGATACTTGGGAGTCGGAGGCAGGAGAATTACCTGAACCCAGGAGGCAGATGTTGCAGTGAGCTAAGATCCTGCCATGGTATTCCAGTCTGGGCAAAAAGACAGAAACTCCATCTCGAAAATAAATAAATGAAGAAATAAATAAATAAAATATAATGAATCTGGAGGACTGCATGGTGTCCTATAGCATGATGTTTAAAAGTTGGGGTTTTGGAAACAAGTCAGCCTTGAAATTGCAGCTTTGCTGCTGCCTGAGCCACTGGACCTTCTGAGCCTGGTTTTCCTCCTGTGTCAACTGAGGGTGGTGACTTGGGCTCCTGCTCAGGGGTTGAAAGAGATTCTGCAGCCTCTGGAGCTGCCACTCATCATGTCATCACTGGGTCTGCTGTTCTTGGTACCTGCCTGGGTGGATGTTTCTGTGACTTCTCAACAGAAGTGGCAGTCTCAGGCAAACGCTGTAACAATGGCCATCCCTTGAGGTGCCTGTTTCTTTTCTTTTCTTTTTTTTTTTTTTTTTTTTTTTTTTTTGAGACGGAGTCTTGCTTTGTTGCCCAGGCTGGAGTGCAGTGGCCGGATCTCAGCTCACTGCAAGCTCCGCCTCACGGGTTCACGCCATTCTCCTGCCTCAGCCTCCCAAGTAGCTGGGACTACAGGCGCCCGCCACCTTGCCCGGCTAGATTTTTGTATTTTTTAGTAGAGACGGGGTTTCACCATTTTAGCCAGGATGGTCTCGATCTCCTGACCTCATGATCTGCCCGTCTCAGCCTCCCAAAGTGCTGGGATTACAGGCTTGAGCCACCGCGCCCGGCCGAGGTGCCTGTTTCTTGCTCTGTTTTTATTTAAAGATCTGTGGAAATGTTGAACAGGAAAAATGAACCGCAATATCCAGAACGAAAATAAACTAGGCAAAGTATTCTTGATTAAAAAAAAAAAATTTATATATAATATAAAAATTAGCCAGATGTGGTGGCAATCACCTGTAATTCCAGCTACTTGGGAGGCTGAGGCAGGAGAACCACTTGAACCCGGGAGGCAGAGGTTGCAGTAAGCCGAGATCGCGCCATTACACTCCAGTCTAGGCAACAAGAGCAAAACTCTATCTCAAAAACAAACAAACAAACAAAAAGCCTTTTCTCTCAGGTTTAGGGGAGCATGTGCAGGACTGTTACAGAGGTAACCTCCATGTCTCGCGGGTTTTGTGTACAGGTTACTGAGTCACCCAGGTAATAAGCATGGTACCCGATTGGGTATTTTTTTTTATCCTCTCCTTCCTCCCACGCTTCACCCTTAAGTAGACCCCAGTATCTGTTGTTCCCCTCTTTGTATCCAAGCATTTCTGATTAATGAACCTAAAGAAATAGTGAAAGAACAAGGAAACAAATCTGTTCTCTTTGCTGCTCCACGCCCCCATCTCTCTAGAAAACAACGGTTTTAACCTTGGCTGCATATTAGAGTCACTCGGGGTGCTTTTAAAATTCCCTTTGCCAGGCCCCACACTTGAACATTGTGATTTAGTTGCCTGGTCCAGGCATCAGTATTTTTTTTTTTAAGAGATGGGGTCTTTCTCTGTTGTCCAGGCTGGAATGCGGTGCTGTAATCATAGCGCACTGTAGCCTTGAACTCCTGGGCTCAAGAAATCCTCCCACCTCAACTTATTGAGTAGCTGGGACTGCGGACACGTGCCACCATGCCTGGCTAATTTTTAAAAAGTTTTGTAGAGATGGAGTCTCACTATGTTGCTTAGGCTGGTCTCTAACTTCTGGGCTCAAGCAATCTCCCGCCTCAGCCTCCCAAAGTGCTGGGAATATAGGCATGAGCCACTGTGCCCGGCTGGCCTCAGTATCTTTTGAGGTTTCCCCGATGACTCTACAGAGCAGCCACAGTTGACAGCCATTGCCCTGGAATCATCGTGTTCACTCACATTTCATTTTTACAATGACTGTAATTGAAAAGACACATTTGGTCATGAGGAAGAGGAAACAGACAACTCATGTCTCATACAAATCACAACAAGTACCTCCCGCTGGAAGCAGCAGGCCTCTGGGAAGGTTCTAGAAAGAATGGGTCCCTGTGTCTGGAGCTGTGCTTCTGAGCAACTGCCTGGCTGGGGCGCCCCCGCTCACTGGGTGGTCACTAAGCTTCACACACTCTCCCCAGCTACGCTTTCCTCCTTCATGCTTCCTTCTCCTTGCTTGACTGGACTCCAACCAGGAAGGCTTTTTTTGTTCATGATTAAAAGAGTCATAAGTGCTCATGGGAGAAAAATAAAGTCATATAGAAGAAGACAGGTTGGGTGCGGTGGCTCACGCCTGTAATCCCAGCACTTTGGGAGGCTGAGGTGGGTGGATCACTGGAGGTCAGGAGTTTGAGACTAACCTGGGGAAGATGGCGAAATCCCATCTCTACAAACAATGCAAATTAAAAGAAAAATTAGCCAAGTGTGGTGGCACTCACCTGTAGTCCCAGCTACTCAGGAGGGTGAGGTGTGAGGTTCACTTGAGCCTGGGAGTTCAAGGCTGCAACGAGCCGTGATCAGGCCACTGCATTCCAGCCTGGAGGACCCAGCCAGACCATGTCTCGAAATAAAATAAAATTAAAATTAAAATTAAAAAGGAAGGAGATGAGCAGAAAGTAACCACCCATCCCCAAAATCTCCTCTACCTGGGACAATATGTGGGGGGAGTGTGGCACCCCGGAGCCACAAGGCCCAGGCTCCTGACCCACTCACTACAGGCCATCTCTGTCTCTAACCCCAAGCCTGAGTCTCCTTGCTTGCAAAACGGAGAGGACAGCAGAGCCTGCCCCTGGCCTGGGAATGAGGAGTAAACGAGTCTGAGCATTACCGGCACGTGGGGCAGCAGAAGTGCTGCGTCCTATTTTTACACACATGCACAGCTGTAAAAGTTGTTTTTTGTTTGTTTGTTTGTTTTTTTGACAGAGTCTCGTTCTGTCGCCCAGGCTGGAGTACGGTGGTGCGATCTCGGCTCACTACAAGTTCCGCCTCCCGGGTTCACGCCATTCTCCTGCCTCAGCCTCCCAAGTAGCTGGGATTATAGGCGCTGCCACCACACCCGACTAATTTTCTGTATTTTTAGTAGAGACGAGGTTTCACCGTGTTGGCCAGGCTGGTCTCGAACTCCTGACCTCAAGTGATCCACCCGCCTCCGCCTCCCAAAGTGCTAGGATCCGTGTGCCTTTAATTCCTTCCCTTTCGGAGTCCCGGTGCTGTAAGCAGCACTGCCCCGGGGTAAGTAAGGGTGGACACTGGAGACTGGCAGGGCTCACCAGCTCCCCTAGCTGGTAAGTATGGCAGTCATCGAGCCTGGGGGGCACGGAAAGCAGCACTGGGATTTCTACCCGCTGAGCTGGGCAGGTCTCCCCTCTGCCCAGGGCGCTGCCGTGCCCCCAGAGGGCTTTGGGAAATGTGAGTTGCTTTTGTGGCTGTTCCTATGCCTGGGGAATTTGGGAGAGACCAATGCCATTGGGAGGGACAGAAAGTACCACGCACTGAAGAAGCGTGCCCAGTCCCCCAACCGCAGGATGCTCAGGAGAGGACCACTGGGAAGACAGCTGATGAACATTCCAGATCTGTCTCACTGGGTGACTGGGGAGAGAAGGCGCTCCTGGCCAGCTCGTTCTTGAGCGTACACGCACTCCGTGTTGGAGCCCATTTAGAATAAACATTCAAACCCTCAGAGCCCATCGGAGGGCTCAGGGCCATTCACCTTGACTAAGAAACGATCCCCACAGCCTTGAAGCTGAGTGGAAGCTCAGGTAGGTGGTCAGCGTCCCTGAGTCAGCCCGTCTGCCCAGCTCCAGGCTGGGTGCAGCTCCGCACCGCCGGGCCCCACCTACCGGCCCCGCCCCGACCACGCCCACTCCGCCCCTCGACACAGCCTTGACCCTGCTCCACTGGACCGGCCCCAACCACGCTCCTCCCACTCCTCGGCCCCGCCCATGTCGGCCCTGCCTCCCCCGCTCAGCTCAGCCGGCACTGGGCCTGGACCTCCCTGGTCCCTTTCGTTTTTTTTTTTTTTTGAGATGGAGTCTCGCTCTGTCGCCCGGGCTGGAGTGCAGTGGCCGGATCTCAGCTCACTGCAAGCTCCGCCTCCCGGGTTTACGCCATTCTCCTGCCTCAGCCTCCCGAGTAGCTGGGACTACAGGCGCCGCCACCTCGCCCGGCTAATTTTCTTGTATTTTTAGTAGAGACGGGGTTTCACCGTGTTAGCCAGGATGGTCTCGATCTCCTGACCTCGTGATCCGCCTGTCTCGGCCTCCCAAAGTGCTGGGATTACAGGCTCGAGCCACCGTGCCCGGCCTCCCTGGTCCCTTTCTATCCTCCCCTCCACCCTGTCCTCCCTAACCGAATTCCCTCCTCATCTAGAGCCCTAGCCTGTAGATGGGGCAGGGTTTACAGATCATAAGCCAGGCCCTGCTGCTGACCTGGAGGCTGCGGACAGCCGCCCTTCACCCTGGTGGGGCACCCTGCCAGGAGCTGGCCAGGCCTGCAGGCGGGGCCCGGGGCTGAATTTGGAGTCGCTGCTCCCTCTGCCCACGGTTCTTCCCCCAACCCTGGCCCGGCTCTGCTGGGGGCCTTTCTCTCACCTCTCTCCCTTTTGTTGTTGCTGGAAAATGCTGCTGTTTTCCTCATGGCTAAGTTACATATGCTCTTAAAAAGCAAAGCCTGGCGTGGAGGCTCACACCTTCAATCCCAGCACTTCAGGAGGTGGAGGCGGGAGGATCCCTTGAGCCCAGGAGTTCAAGACCAGCCTGGGCAACAAAGTGACATCTCCAGCTTTCCAGGCAGCAGCTGCCTGAGTAGCGGGTGGTATCTGGGACCAGGAGACCTGATTCTGCCTGGCTGGGACTCAGTTTCCCAGGAGGTGACCTGAACAGGGTCACCCCACACCCTCTCTATGGCACCTGGCTTGGGACTCCCTCCCTCCCTCCCTCCCCACTGCTCTTCCTTCTCCTTACTCCTGGGATCTTCCAGGAAAGTGCTGATCCCAGAGTAAGATTTGGAGGACTGTTCCTGTGCTGGCCTCAAGCCCCCTGTGTACCCCTTCCCCAGCTGCAGAGCGTGGGCGTCCGGTTCTCCAGGAGAACAGCTGGGCTAGGAGCTTAGTGTGTTCCCCGTGTCACGGGGCCTCTTCCACCCCCTGGCTCATGGACCCCATGCTGGCCGCAATGCCTGCCACTCCCCTCCAGGGATCAGCCTTCTGGAAGGGGGATGTTGAGCCCGTAAGGAGCTCCATGAGTGGGGAAGCAGGTGGGGACAGCCGTGTCCACAGCATCACCTTGGCAGCTGATGGGCAGGAGGACAGGTCCAGGCAGCCTCCAGGCACGTTCCTGTTTGTGTGACATTCACCGTGACATGGTGCCTGCTGTGGCACACAGGGTCCTGTGTTCAGATAAGTCAGGGCCTCGGAGGAACTCAGGCAGAAGAGCCGGAACACAAACACAGCGCGACCTTTCCCGGGAAGGAGCCCCTCCACGAATGCGTCCTGGGCCCCCTGCCACGCCCTGGGCCCCCATGGCCAAGTGCCCCTCTCTTCTACCACCCACGACTCCACTCAGCCCAGTTGAGCCCCAGGAGCCTCTGCTGAGCCCAGCCCGGAAGGGCAAGGGAGCCCGGGTGGCCAGAGAGGGCCGAGGCCTGTCGGGATGACTGGGCTCCTTCAGGACAGGCACCCACCTGTAACAGGGACGTGCAGGGACCGCTGCAGCTGTCCTGGTCCAAGACACCCCAGAGGCCACGTGGGCAGGGCCCCTTCCTCCTCCAGGAGGTGGGACTGGGCTGGGTTTTGAAGGATGGCAGCAGTCGGGTGGACACAGGGCACAGACAGGGAAGGCCATGCAGGCCTAAAACACACAGACTCAGGCGGGTGGGAACTTCAAGGTCAAGTCCTGGAGCCCTTGGAGGGGACTCAGGAAATCGATGCTCAGTGGGGGGCCTAGTTTGGAGCCCTGGGCTTGGGGCAGGAGGCGGCATGTCCAGCAGAGGCGCTGCTGCCCGCCATGGCAGGCCTTGCCCTTGGCATTGGCCCCGGGGAAGTGCAGGGTGCAGGAGAGACGCCACAAGGCCCTTGGGTGTCCTTCCTGCAGCTTCCTTCGGTCCCAGGTGGGTGACACATCTATGTCACCGCATCCACACAAGACTCTCTGTTAGAAAAAAGACAGGAAGCCGGCCGAGCAGCCTGCACCCCGGTCTAGGGCCTTCCCTTTCCCACCCAGGAGAGCTCTGGTGCTGGGGAGGTGGACAGACCTGCTGGGAGGCCCCTCTCAGCCCCTCCTACAATGTTTGAGGACAAACTGTGCCACTGAGGTGCCTCGGCTGGAGAGGCCCTGAGGGGGCAGAGGCCCCGGATCAGACCCCGTGGGCTACCAGGGGCAGTGCTGGGTACCGCTCACCTCCTCCTCCGACTGGGGAATGTGATCTGCTGAGCTGGGGCAGAGCTTTCCGCCTCCACCACTCCCCATTCTCTCACCCTCAGATGAAAACCCTCAGATGAAAGTTGAGAGCAAAGGGGCAGTGCTCGGCAAGATACACCTGACAGAGAACGCTCAGTGATGCCACCTGCTGTTATTATTGTTCTAATTAAACACAGAGTAATTTTGGAAGAAAGTGTAAAAGAATAAAATAAGAGCCAGGGGCGGTGGCTCAGATCTATAACTTCAGCACTTTGGAAAGCCAAGGTAGGTGGATCACCTGAGGTCAGCAGTTTGAGACCAGCCTGGACAACATGGCAAAACCCCGTCTCTACTAAAAATACAAAAATTAGCCAGGCGTGGTGGCACATGATTCTCCTGCCTGGTGGTTGAAGCAATTCTCCTGCTTCAGCCTCCCGAGTAGCTGGGATTACAGGCACACACCACCACACCCAGCTAATTTTTTGTATCTTTAGTAGAGACGGGGTTTCGCCATGTTGGCCAGGCTGGTCTCGAACTCCTGATCTCATGATCCACCCGCCTCAGCCTCCCGAAGTGCTGGGATTACAGGCGTGAGCCACTGCACCCAGCTGTAAGGTTCTTATACTAGAGGAAAGTAGACTGTGATAAATTAAAGACATACTATAAACCCTAAAGCACCTGTTAAAGTCAACAAACAAGAAAACAAAAGACTGTCAGTGAATATTACAACAATAAACTGAAAAGATTGTTTTAAAAACTAAAATCAAAAGAAGACCAGTAAGAGGGAAAGGGGCCTGGCGCGGTGGCTCACGCCTGTAATCCCAACACTTTGGGAGGCTGAAGTGGGCAGATCACTTTAGGTCAGGAGTTTGAGACCAGCCTCATCAACATGGTGAAACCCTGTCTCTACCAAAAATACAAAAATTATCCAGGCATTGTGGCATGCACCTGCAGTCCCAGCCACTCAGGAGGCTGAGGCAGGAGAATCACTTGAGCTTGGGAGGCAGAGGCTGCAGTGAGCCGAGACTGTGCCACTGCAGTCCAGCCTGGGTGACAGAGTGAGATTCTGTCTAAAAAAAAAAAAAAAAGAAAAGAAAAGAAAAAAAAAAAGCCATGGCAGACACAGGCCCTGCAGTGGGATTGGGGTGAAAGTTCAGCATCTGCGACCTCAGATGTGTCATATCCTTGCTCATCACGGCTTCAGCATTGATCACACAGGCATTCATTCATTCATTCAAGAGATATTTGCTGGCCGGGCGTGGTGGCTCACACCTGTAATCCCAGCACTTTGGGAGGCCAAGGCCAGTGGATCATCTGAGGTCAGGAGTTCAAGACCAGCCTGGCCAACATGGTGAAACCCCGTCTCTACTGAAAATCCAAAAGTTAGCTGGGCGTGGTGGCAGATGCCTGTAATCCCAGCTTTCGGGAGGCTGAGGCAGGAGAATTGCTTGAACCCAGGAGGTGGAGGTTGCAGTGAGCCAAGATCGCACCATTGCACTGCAGCCTGGGCAACAAGAGTGAAACTCTATCCCAAAAAAAAAAAAAAAAAAAAAAAAAAAGGCCGGACGCGGTGGTTCATGCCTGTAATCCCAGCACCTTGGGAGGCTGAGGCGGGCGGATCATGAGGTCAAGAGATCGAGACCATCCTGGCTAACACAGTGAAACCCCTTCTCTACTAAAAATACAAAAAAAATTAGCCAGGCGCAGTGGCGGGCGCCTGTAGGCCCAGCTACTAGGGAGGCTGAGGCAGGAGAATGGCGTGAGGCAGAGGCAGAGCTTGCAGTGAGCTGAGATCGTGCCACTGCACTCCAGCCTGGGCAACAGAGCGAGACTCCATCTCAAAAAAAAAAAAAAAAGAGAGACAATTGCTGAACGCCCACTAAGTGTTAAGTGCCGGGCACCATTCTGGGTGCGGCCTCATTGCTGGATAATGCAGGCAGAAGCCCCAGCCGTGGAGCGCGTCCTTGGTGAGGTGATTTCCTTGCAGAACTCTGTGAAGGTCAGAGAGGATGGATGGGAGGCCTGCCAGGGGGAGGCGCTCCCGAAGTCTCTTCACCGCCCCCTCCCCACTCCTTCACTCCTTTCTTGTTGCTCCTCTTTCAGGCCTGGGTGTTTGGGGAGCTTCGTTCACTCCTTCCACAGATGTGCCCAAAGCGCCCGCCTGGCCTGCGCTGAGCCTGGCCCAGGTTTGTTGAATGCAGAAGTGCCCAGAGGGGTCACTCCGGCTGCTGGTCGCTGGGAACCTCGCTGCATCTGCCCCGGGCCCAGGTGCTCCCCTTTCACTGGAGCATCAGCCGAGAGCAGTCCCCCGCCGGGTATGGCAGGCCCAGGCCGCAGAGCTTTCTTCGTGAAACAGGAGCTAAGCGTGACCAAGATCTTGCCACGTCCCAGGCGTGAGTCTCAGCACACTGCTGGTGTCATCTCATGAGACCACACAGCCCTTCGCAGCAGGTCCCCGAGTGTACCCTTTCACAGGTATGGACACTGCAGCAGAGACAGAACCCAAAAGTCTGAGTCGAACGCGTGAGTCGCTGCCCGGCAGGTGGACTCACGGCCTCTAGCTGTCTTAGAAGGTCCTTCCCCCATGGCCTGGCTCTGCCCGTGAACCGCTGAAGGTCTCTGCTCCCTTTGCCACTTCGGCCTTCCTGATACTGGGGAACCAGGTCATCTCTCTACTCTTTCCTGCAATCTTCTGTTTTCCAAGGATCACGATGATACCGGGACTGAGAAACTGAGGAGCTGCACAGACCCAAGACAAGCCCTTTCCCACCAACCCACAGATGTCCTGTCCATGGGCCAGGCGCAGTGGCTCACGCCTGTAATCCCAGCACTTTGGGAGGCTGAGGTGATCAGATCACCCGAGGTCAGGAGTTTGAGACCAGCCTGGCCAACATGGTGAAACCCCATCTCCGCTAAAAACATAAACATTAGCTGGGTGTGGTGGTGGGCGCCTGTAACCTCAGCCACTCAGGAGGCTAAGGCAGGAGAATCGCTTGAAGCCGGGAGGCGGAGGGGTTGCAGTGAGACAAGATCACACCACTGCACTCCAGGCTGGGTGACAGAGCAAGAGTCCCTCTCAAAAAAATAAAAATAAAAAAACGTACTGTCTATGTTTACTGATGACTTTATGTAGTTAGTGGATCCTGCCAGCACAGCCAGAGTTCCCGCTGATCTGTCCCGCGGCTGACCACCCCATTTGTGTTTTTGCCCCAGCCTGTATTGCTGGGCTTGAGTCTTCTGTCCTCTGCCTTGTGCCTCGAGACCTTCATCGGGGACTCAGACACAGTTCTTCTGCTCTAGGGACATGTCAGTCCTTGGCCTGAGAGTCAAGGCTCTGCACAGACCGGTTGTCCTCACAGGAACTCTGTCCCCAGGGAAACTCCCCACGTGTCAGGATCTTCCCTTCTTTGTTAGAGAAAACAAAAAATTCTTCCTCTCTTGGCCAGGAGCAGTGGCTCACGCCTGTAATCCCAGCACTTCGGGAGGCTGAGACGGCAGAATTGCTTGAGGCCAGGAGTTCAAGACCAACCTAGCCAACACAGCAAGATCCCATCTCTTTATAGATCTATATCTATATATCATCTCTCTAGCTATATATATAGTATATATAATATGTATGTTATATTTCATATAACAATCGTATATAAAATTCTTCCTTTTTTTTTTTTTGAGATGGAGTCTCACTCTGTCACCCAGGCTGGAGTGCAGTGGCGTGATCTTGGCTCACTGCAACCTTCCCCTCCTGGTTCAAGCGATTCTCCTGCCTCAGTCTCCTAAGTAGCTGGGACTACAGGCACGTACTACCATGCCCGGCTAATTTTTGTATCTTTTTTTTCTTCTTCTTTTTGAGATGGAGCTTCACTCTTGTTGCCCAGGCTGGAGTGCAATGGCGGGATCTCGGCTCACTGCAACCTCCGCCTCCCTGGTTCAAGCGATTCTCCTGACTCAGCCTCCTGAGAAGCTGGGATTAAAGGTGCCTGCCACCACGCCCAGCTATTTTTTAAAAATATTTTTGGTAGAGACAGGGTTTCACCATGTTGGCCAGGCTAGTCTTGAACTCCCGACCTCAGGTGATCCGCCAGCCTCAGCCTCCCAAAGTGGTGGTTACAGGCGTAAGCCACCGCGCCTGGCCAATTTTTGTAACTTTAGTAGAGATGAGGTTTCGCCATGTTGGCCTGGCTGGTCTCGAACTGCTGACCTCAGGTGATCTGCCTGCCTCAGCCTCCCAAAGTTCTGGGATTATAGGCATGAGCCACCACGCCCAGCCAATTCTTCCTTTCTTGAATGCCCTTTTCTGCCATCCTAATTTTCCCATCGTTCGGGGTCAAGGTCAATGGTCACCTTCCCCAGTAAGCCCTCCCAGACCTCTTCCCACTTCCTGTGGGGTAAGCAGGGCAGCTCAGTGAGCTGGAGGCACACGCCTCACAGCTGGGAAGCCCTGGTTTTTGCTCTGACCCCACTGCTTCTGGCTGACCCTGGAGAAGCCATCCACACTGAGCTGCAGAAGGGCCACAGCAGCCTGCACGCAGCCCTCACACGGTGTCTACGGGAGTTACTGCAGCGATGCGGGGCATTCCTTGCGGAGCTCACCGAGCAGGCAGGTGTTCCACCCCAGAGCGTGCTGAAATCATTCCAATGAGCCAAGCCTAAGCCTCCCCACTGCCTTGCCCACTCCTTCCCATGGAAACCACACTACGGGCTCTCAGCCACAGTTCTGCCCTCTCCTGCCTCCTGACAGACTCCAGCACTTCCCCGTGTGGCCCTGTGTGGCATGGAGGTGCCCCTTCTCCCGGAAACTGTAGCAAACTATCTTTTCAATGGCAATTATCTCCTGATCTGGTGGCCTTACTGAACCTCACATCTTCAATAAATACATTGTTTTTTAAGCCAGGCTTAATAGCATGCACTTGTAGTCTCAGCCACTTGGGAGGCTGAGGTGGGAGGATCGCTTGAGGCCAGGAGTTCGTGGCCGTGGTGCAGTATGATTGCAACTGTGAATAGCCACTGCACTCCCCCCTGGGCAACATAGGGGGACCCTGTGTCTGAAAAATAAGTACTGTATTTTAAAAACAAGCAGACTATGCATGGAGTCCCAAGGTGAACAAGTGTCAGGGAGGAAGCGGGAGTGTAGAGAAAGCCAGGAGGAGGTGGGAACAGGAAACCCTCAGGTTTAGCTCAAATTTTTTTTTTTTTTTTTTGAGACGGAGTCTCGCTCTGTCGTCCAGGCTGGAGTGCAGTGGCTGGATCTCAGCTCACTGCAAGCTCCGCCTCCCAGGTTCACGCCATTCTCCTGCCTCAGGTTCCCGAGTAGCTGGGGCTACAGGTACCCGCCACCTTGCCTGGCTAGTTTTTTTTTTTTTTAGTAGAGACGGGGTTTCACCGTGTTAGCCAGGATGGTCTCGATCTCCTGACCTCGTGATCCGCCCGTCTCAGCCTCCCAAAGTGCTGGGATTACAGGCTTGAGCCACCACGCCGGCCTAACTCAAAATTTTTTTAACGACATTTAACGTCAGGTAACGACACTGATTCCTTGAAATATCTTACGACTTCCTTTCTAGACAAAGTAGGTGGTCAATTCCCATCCATGTTCCATATACGCTTGGAAAGGGTATGTATTCTTTCCAGATACTGTTGTGTCTGTCTCCTAGCTCAAGCTCATACCCATCTCACATCTGACCTTTCACGGGGCTTTTTCATCAGTAGTCACTATTAACAGTCACACCAGCTCCCTTTCGGTTACAATCTTCGTCTCGTTAACGGGAGAGTTTCATCAAAAGAATTTTATTTACAGCGGTATCACCCACGTGTCACTAAAATTCACCTGAGTTTATTCAACCTGCATTCATTTTGATTGCCTGGAGCTTTGGATTTAATTCTTCCATTCCATTTCATATCTTCCAATCACTTCACTCTCTCCAGCTTTTACTCTTTCTTTCTCTTTCCCTTGGGCCAATGCACTTGACCCAACTCACACGCGTGGCCTCTGGGGAAGGTACTGCTCTCTCCCTCCCTCTGAATTCGGAGGTGAAATGCCGCCCCGAGGCACTGAGGAACAGAAAGGAATGAGACCCCAACAGGCAGAAGCCAAGAAAGGGGGGAGCAGATGTGGGGTTTTGCCCCAGAAGGCACCATGCCTGGATGTGCTCCCACCACTCCTGAGTGCCAGGTGCCCACACGCCACACCTCAGGGTTGTCCTCTGTTCCAGTCAGCTGCGGACTAACGTGGCTGGGCAGCAGAGGCCACCCTCTTCCGTCCTGTGGCCCCTGCGAACACAGGCAGCAGGAAAGGGGCAGTGACTGCCCACCCCCACCGTTCCTCCTCCCTGACCCTGCAAACCTTGGGGAAGCTTTCAGGCCCGGGAAAGAAGACTGGGCCCCAGTGTGGCTCGCCCTTTCCCCGGGCCCGGGTCTGAAGGCCCCGGACCCTGTTTTGAAGGATGACGCAGAAACATTCTCTTTCACACACGTGATCTGAGCCCTCACAACTCAGCAGAGCACGACAGTGTGCCCCTCACACGCAGAGGCCGCGGTCTGTGGAGATCCTGGGACAGAGCCAGCATCAAGGACTCAGAGGATCCCCTGGAGCCTCCCAGGACAGAGACGGCAGCCCCAGGTGGGAAAGACTCAGACCAGGCCTGCGCGCTCCAGGTCCTGCGGCAGGATGCGGCCCTTCTTGCGAGCCCTGAGCAGGCGGCGCTCGGCGCGGGCCGCCTTCTTCCTGCGCAGGTTCTGCCGACGCCGGTCCTGGCGCTGCTGCATCTTCTCCACCACGCCGGCCGTGCGCTTCTCCCACCGGCGCTGCCGCTGCGCCCTGCGCTTCTCCTTACGCTTCAGGGCCTCCTGCAGCAGGCGTTCGTCATCGCGGATCTTCACGCCCTCTGCCTTGTACAGGAGGTTGGTCCACTTCATCTTGGCCTCCAGCTCCTGCGCCTTCCCCTCATCCTGGTCGCGCAGCTCGTCCAGCCGGCTCTGCCGTGCCTGCAGGCGCTCCAGCAGCTGCCGGTAGTTCCTCCCGGTCAGCGGCGTGAGGTTCCCCTTCACCCTCTGCCTCTTCTCCTTTCTGCGCTGAGCCTTGCTGGCCGGCTCCTCTTCGTTCACCTCCACCTGGGAAGAAGGTATGACATGAGCTCATGCCAGCCCCACACTAGGCCCCAGTCTTGGCAGGCACCCTAAGGGACCTGCGCTGTCTCCGTCACCACCTTACAGATGTGATGAAGTCCGGAGGAAGGTCATGAAGCTAACAAGGGGCAACGCTGAGGACTGAAGCCGACCCAGTCCGCCCCAGCTCCCACTCACCTTATTGAAGATCAGCCCCGGCGGCTCCTGCGGCTCCGTGCAGGCCCCCTCTGGGGTTGGCTCCACCGCCTCCTGGGCCTCCGCGGCCTCCTCAGCCTTCCTGGCCTTCTCTTTCGCCCGCAGCTCCTTTCGCTTCCTCTTCTTCCGGTCCCGTTCCTGCTTTCTCCTCCGCTTTTTCTCCAGGGCGGCAGGGGACAGCTCCTTGGCACTGCCCTGGGGGCAGAGGCGCCCACTCATTAAAGTTCTCTCGACCCCAGGGTCCCCCAGCCTGGCCCACGGTTGAGAAGAATCAGGGCTGGAAGGCAGGTGAGGAAATCCTCACGCAGAACAAGGGGCCCACGGAGTTCAATGTTCCACAACAGAGGATGTTCCTCAAAAATGCAAATAACCCCAAAAGGGAGAAGGGACCCCCAAGTAAGAATCACAGCTTCCAATTCCCAGGCGCTTACCCCATGCCAGGATACGTTACAAACATGGCTCCACATGTTTCACAGAAGAGGAGGGTCAACACCACTGCCTAGAACTTGGAGTTGGGGTCTGAACACCTGTTCTGACCGCTGCCTATTCTGTTCACCAGGTGCCCAAACCAAGCCCTCCCCAGTGGCCCTTCGCATCCCCGGGCCAACAAGAGTCCTACACTAGCCCAAAGGAGGCCTGTGCTTCAGGAACAAGGGCCCAGAGCCTTGATCGCCTCTTAGGAACCATACGCTGTACCTTGGGATGGCGGAGGAGAGTAGCTGGGGACTGTCCCCCACACAGCATGAGGCCTTAAGGAAGGGCCCCAGGGAAAGGGTGGGTAGGGGCCAACACAGAGGGGACAGCACCGTTCAGCACAAAGAGCTGCACTGGTGCTTCTTGTGCCACCCACTCAGCTCAGGTCCCTGCTCAACTCACAGGACTATCACACATTCGGAGAAACAGACACAGGAGGTGCCTATCCCAGTGTCAGTTCAGCAAAGGCAGCTTCCCAGAAGGAAGGAGGCCGATAACTTTGGGGACTGAGGTTCTCCAAGAAAATAACTGCTCTCCCAGGGCAGAGCTGCTGGGGCCCTGGCAGACTCACTGTAGAGGGGAGAACAGGGGCTACAGCCCCTCGCTGAGAGCCGACCCCAGGGAGAACACAGGCAGAGCAGTGACAGCACTCCAGCAAACCTGCCTGCCTACCTGGCCCCGGGCCTCCTGGATCTTCTCATGCAGTCGCTGTCGCAGAACATCCAGTGCAAAGACAGACTCAGGCTCAGTGGCCAGGCCATCTGCAGGGAAGGAGACAGGACTGCAGGGGGCCCTCTCTCCCTCCCTCCCTAGGGCCACAAATCCCTGTCCCACTGTGGCCACTCATGGATCTGCAGGGCAATTTCAGTAAATTCCACTCCACCGCTTCAACCTAGACGGGTTCCTACAACATCCTCCAGGACAGGTAACTGAGCGCCTTGCCAGGTAGGTCACTGTGGTATGAGAAAACACGTCCTACGGCGCCAGCCAAACCACCTCCTCCACAGTCTGTAGCCTGCGCCCCAGAACAAGTGGGCTCTCACGATGCCCCTGCAGAGACCTGAGGGCAGTGAAGCTCAAGTCAAGCTGCTCCAGGTCCTCAGAGAGACACGGCCTTGCCCCCTGACATCCTCCTAGCCATGTGGCCTGGAACGCCACACAGTTCCTTCGGTCCCATCCGCCCTAGCGCTCCCAGGATCACTGCTCTTGGGGAAGTCTTGTGCTATCCCTGTGTGCCTGACAATGCTTTTTTTTTTTAACAACAGAGGGGACCAAGCCCAAGCCCAGCCCCAGCCCCGCCCTGCACAGAACCAACATGTCCTGAGGCCTCTCACCTGCAGGGTTCCCGGCTGAACTGGAAGCCCAAGCTGCTTCCTCTTTGGCTGCCTCAGGCCTCCTGGCCCCAGAGGCTGCTGGAGACTTCTCTCCCAAGGACTTGGCCTTGTGCTCAGCAGCCTTCTCTTCCCGCTCCCGGAATTTCTTTTGTGTTTTCTTCCTTTTCTTTTTTGGGGGCCCTGCAGCTTCTGGGCCTCGAGTTTTGCCCGCTGAAATGCAAAATAAGAAAGAGTTGCCATCCCAGCTGGGCGCGGTGGCTCACACCTGTAATCCCAGCACTTTGGGAGGCTGAGGCAGGCGAATCACAAGGTCAGGAGTTCGAGAGGAGCCTGGCTAACATGGTGAAACCCCGTCTCTACTAAAAATACAAAAAATTAGCCAGGCGTAGTGGCAGGCGCTTGTATTCTCAACCTCTCGGGAGGCTGAGGCAGGAGAATAGCTTGAACCTGGGATGTGAAGGTTGCAGTGAACTGAGATCACTCCACTGCACTCCAGCCTGGGCAACAGAAAAGGACTCCGTCTCAAAAAAAAAAAAAGAAAGAGTTGCCGTCCCAATCTCATGGCCCATTCAATAGGCAGGAAAGGTTCACCAAGGCTTCGATCCTAGGTGTATGCAAAAAGAGGATCAGGATTGGGAGGCAGAGACACACTGATCCTACAACTCAGAACCATAACCTTGACCAAGTAGTTCTGCTTGTGAGAATCCATCATGCACAAAGACCAGGCTTCAAGGACGTTCATCATATGATTTGAGTGAAAAATTAGAAAAACCTGAATATCCACCTCTACTAACAAGTTCTGACCCTGCTTCACAATAAGCTACCATGTTGCCATCAAACACAATGACAAGGGCTTTCATTTTAGCTGCTGGGGGTAATGTTTACTTTTTTTTTTTTTTTTTTTGAGACAGAGTCTCGCTGTGTTGCCCAGGCTGGAGTGCAATGGCACCATCTCTCCTCACTGCAAACTCCGCCTCCCGGGTTCAAGCGATTCTCTTGCCTCAGCCTCCCCAGTAGCTGGGATTACAGGCGTCCAGCACTGTGCCCGGCTATTTTTTGTATTTTTAGTAGAGACGGGGTTTCACCATGTTGGCCAGGATGGTCTCGATCTCCTGACCTTGTAATCCACCTGCCTCGGCCTCCCAAAGTTCTGGGATTACAGGCGTGAGGCCCCGTGCCCGGACAATGTTTACATTTTAAATGGGAGAAATCAGTATGTAAAATAGGAGCTGAATCATTTTAATAAATGAAAAAAAAAAAAAAACTTGAAAAAGGATGAGAAAAGACAGACGGAAGACATACTGAGTAATGAGAAAATTCACAAGATTTTGGATTTACTATCACCAATATACCGTCCTTGAATAAAAAGGAAACCCCGTTTAACCTCTAGTGGGTCCAGAGACCCTGCTGCTCTCCTCTCCTCCTGGGCCCAGACAGCACTGACAAGTCCCCGCTGTCGGCTTCCCCGCCCGATTATCTACTTCCCTTGTGCAGCCTGGTCACCAGGCCACGAGAACCCTAAGCGCAGGAGCCCTCTGCCATCCTCCTCCTCCCCACACCGCACCATGTCCGTAGTGAAGGGACTGAAAGGGTCTTTTCCCACTGACTGACCGTTACTCCTGCCTCTACTAAACCCCCTCTCTACTAAAAATGCAAAAATTAGCTGGGCGTGGTGACGCGCGCCTGTAATCCCGGCTACTCTGGAGGCTGAGACAAGAGAATCTCTTGAACCCGGGAGGCGGAGCTTGCAGTGAGGCGAGATCGCATCACTGCACTCCAGCCTGGGCGACAGAGCGAGACTCCGTCTTTTTCAAGAAAAAAAAAAAAAAGCAATGGAAACGGCGGTAATTTCACAAGTCACTTAGATTTTTTTTTTCCAGTACTTTACAGACTCGTCTACACAGGCTCCGGCCGCGTCCCCGTTTCGCAGGCCCCTCAGTCCCAGCCCGGCCATGTGCGTTACCCCGCGTGCGCGCCTGCTGCTCCGGGCCCGAATGGGAGCAGATCTTCTTGGCCAGGCTCTGCAGGTAGGCGTCTTTGGCGAGTAGAGAGGCCATGGCGGAGACCCGGGTCGTTCACGACTCACACCTTCCCCGCTGCGCGTGCGACTCTCACCACGTCCGCCGGAAACCAACACACGGGCAGGCGCCGCCAGACGAGCGCCGAGCCGCCAGCCCGCGTGCTCGATTAGTCAGGCCTGATTCCGCCGGAAGCGGCGCGCGGGGCGGGGCGCACAGCATTGTGGGCCGAGGGCAGCCAATCTCCGCCGGGAGTCGGTGCAGCCGGGGACCCCGAGGCAGGGCAGCAGCGCCTCCATCACCCGGGTCCCGCACGTGTCCCTGCGCTCCCCTCACCCCCACAGCCGGCACAGCAGGCGCTCATGAGTAGGGGCGAAATGAGGGAATGACCAGCAGTGCATTCATTCAGTCCTTTGGAGTGGGGGCCTCCGGTCTCAGGCGGACGCAGACTGAGCGCCTGGCACGTGGCAGGCCCTAGCTTCAGTCCTAGGGGACACAAGCAGCGTGTCACACACACAGATGTGCTCTTGGCGAGGGTCTGCCGTAGAGGTGACTGATAAACCTGGCAAGCGTGTGGCTGTCAGGTGAGGGCAGCGCCAAAGAAAGTCCCAGGGTGAAAAGGGAGAAGTGTTGGGCCGGAGGGAGCCGGCGTGTTCGAGGAAGAGCCCCTGCGCGGTGACTTTTGCTCTGAAAAATAGACTTACACGCTACGATCTTCCCTCCGCCCCGGGAAAGGAGTCTCGCTCTGTCGCTCAGGCTGGAGTGAAGTGGCGAGATCTCGGCTCACTGCAAACTCCGCCTCCCGGGTTCAAGCAATTCTCTGGCCTCAGCCTCCCGAGTAGCTGGGATTACGGGCGTGTATCACCACGCCCAGCTAATTTTTTTTTTTGAGACGGAGTCTGGCTCTGTCGCCCAGGCTGGAGTGCAGTGGCCGGATCTCGGCTCACTGCAAGCTGTGCCTCCCGGGTTCACGCCATTCTCCTGCCTCAGCCTCCCAAGTAGCTGGGACTACAGGCGCCGCCACCACGCCCGGCTAATTTTTTGTGTTTTTTAGTAGAGACGGGGTTTCACCGTGTTACTCAGGATGGTCTCGATCTCCTGACCTCGTGATCCGCCCGCCTCGACGTCTCAAAGTGCTGGGATTACAGACGTGAGCCACCGCACCAGGCCTAATTTTTGTATTTTTAGTAGAGACGGGGTTTCACCATGTTGGCCAGGCTTGTCTCGAACTCCTGACCTCAGGTGATCCACCTACCTCCGCCTCCCATAGTGCTGGGACTGCAGGCATGAGCCACTGTGCCTGGCCCACACTACGATTTTTAACACAAGATGTGGCCTTTATAATAACTCACTAGGGGCAGGAGAAAGGAGAGGTCATGGTCTGAGGCTTGGACCCACCACACCCCAGTTCCTGCACTGGAAAATTACAGGCTCGTTAAGGACCCAGAGCCCCTTCCAGGGCCACCCTGTTAGTTGAGAAGGGAGAACTTAGTCTTAAATTACAATTTGAAAAGGTGGCTGCTAATGTATATATATTAGAAACAGTAAGAACTGTTGTATTTGAAACAGAACTAAACTTTCTTCCCCTAACTTCTGCCATGAAGTGATTAAAAAAAGTTTTTTTTGGCTGGGCACAGTGGCTCACACCTGTAATCCCAGCACTTTGGGAGGCCAAGGCGGGAGGATCACTTGAGCCCTAGAGTTGGAAACCAGCCTGGGCAACATAGCGAAACCCTGTCTCCACACACAAAAAAATTAAATTAGCCGAGCATGGTGGCCGGCCCCTGTAGTCCCAACTACTCAGGAGACTGAGAAGAGAGGATCACTTGAACCCGGGAGGCAGAGGTTGCAGTGAGCCAAGATCACGCCTCTGCATTCTAGCCTGGAGTTCCAGGCTGTCTCAAGAAACATATACCTTTTTCATTTTTGAAAAGGGCAGTCAAATTTAGCAGTGTGGGGTTGAATGCCAACTACAATGATACTAAGGTTAATTAGTTCTGACATCCACTGCCATTCAGACCAGGCTAGAGGTGATGTTGCATGGAGGATGGGTGTGACGCTGCTGATGACTCCCCTGAACTGCTGGGTATCTTAACGGCATCACCTACTGAGTTCAGAATGGGCATCTAACCCCCCCCAAGCCCCATCTCTTCCTCTAACTGCCAACCCTTTTTTCAGTTAAAGCGGCTCCATCCTTCCAGGTGCTTGGGCCAGACCTTGAAACCACTGACTCTTATTCCCCACATCCAATGCTTCAGCAAATCCTGTCAACTGTGCCTTCAGAGCACCTCCAGAATCTGACTGGACTCACTCCCATCTCACCACCACTCTGGTCCTGTTTTATTTTTTGAAACGGGGAGTCTCACTCTTTCTCCCAGGCTGGAGTGCAATGGTATGATCTTGGCTCACTGCAATCTCCACCTCCTGGGTTCAAGTGATTCTCCTGCCTCAGTCTCGTAAGTAGCTGGGACTACAGGCGCGTGCCACCATGCCTGGCTAATTTCTTTTTCTTTCTTTCTTTCTTTTTTTTTTTTTTTTTTTTTTTTTTGAGGTAGTTTTGCTCTTGTTGCCCAGGCTGGAGTGCAGTGGCCCAATCTCGGCTCACTGCAACCTCCACCTCCTGGGTTCAAGCGATTCTCCTGCCTCTGCCTCCTGAGCAGCTGAGATTACAGGCATGCGCCACCACGGCTGGCTAATTTTTGTATTTTCAGTAGAGATGGGGTTTCTCCATGTTCGTCAGGCTGGTCTCGAAATCCTGACCTCAAGTGATCTGCCCGCCCTGGCCTCCCAAAGTGCTGGGATTACAGGCGTGAGCCACCACGCCCAGCTAATTTCTATATTTTTTTTTAGTAGAGAAGGGGTTTTGGCATGTTGCCCAGACTAGTCTCAAAACTCCTGACCTTAAGTGATCTGTCCATTTTGGCTTCCCAAAGTTTTGGGATTACAGGCATGAGCCACCATGCCTGACCTGGTCCTGTTTTACATTTTAAGACTCCAAAATAACAACCACATGCAACACACAATAAAAACAGGCATAAAAGCCTTGCAGCTGGAACCGCCATCTTCCAGTAACTGGCCAAAATGACGAACACAAAGGGAAAGAGGAGAGGTACCTGATACATGTTCTCTAAGCCTTTTAGAAAACATGCAGTTGTTCCTTTGGCCACGTATATGTGAATCAATAAGAAGGGTGATAGTGTAGACATTAAGGGAATGGGTACTGTTCAAAAAGGAATGGCCCCCAAGTGTTACCATGGCTCAACTGCAAGAGTCTACAATGTTCCCCAGCATGCTGCTGGCATTGTTGTAAACAAACAAGTTAAGGGCAAGATTCTTGCCAAGAGAATTAATATGTGTAATGAGCACATGAAGGACTCTAAGAGCCGAGATGGCTTCCTGAAACGCGTGAAGGAAAATGATCAGAAAAAGAAAGAAGCCAAAGAGAAAGGTACCCGGATTCAACTGAAGCGCCAGCCTGCTCCACCCAGAGAAGTGCCCTTTGTGAGAACCAATGGGAAGGAGCCTGAGCTGCTGGAACCTCTTCCCTATGAATTCATGGCATCATAGGTGCTAAAAAGAAAAGACCTCTGGAATAGGGGAAAAAAAAAAAAAAAAAGGCATAAAAAAACTATTTGGGGAACAACTGAAGAAATCTGAATGTGACTAGATACTAGAGGATATGGAATCATCATCCATTTTGGTTGTGGTGATGGGAGAAGAAGAATGTGCTCAGAGAGGCAAACTGACAAGTACTTCCATGAGCTCAACTGCCCTCAAAATAAAGAGCTTGGGATAAAAGAGTGACATAGACTGAGGATGGGCCAGGGCTTAGGAACATGAAGGCCACTGGTGACCTTAATACGCATAGTTTTGCTAGAGTCATGGAGACAAAACCTGTCTGACACAGGCCCAAGAGAACCGCAAATGGGTATCAGCTACTTCCCCATGGAGCTCTGCTGCCAAGAGCCAGGAGCTGGAGAGGAAAAGGGGTCAGCAGAGTGGCTTGGCTCTAAGGAGAAACGACTTGATTTTCACATGGGAATGATGGTCCTGGTCAAGCAGAAAACAAAACTGACGGCAGAAGGCCTCACTGCTCAGGTTTTTAGGAGCAGGACAAGTGGGATCCCACCACGAAGTCTGGCCAGTCCCTTCCGGGCTTTCCCTTCCTATATGCTTCCATCTGGTTGTAATATTTTTCTTCCTTAGTGGTTAAGTACAAGGCATTTCCACAGCTAAAACAGTGCAGGAGATCACCACACATATCAATGGGGAAATCATCCCTCAGAGGGGAAGCAACTTCCCTAGGCCACCCCAAAAGCCAGACCCAGAGTCAGGGCTAGGCCTCAGGCTCCTGTCTGTCTAGTGCCTGCTGCTTGGCTGTGAGGTTCTCTGGTTCACGTGGTGACGGGTCAGCTGTGTTCTCACCTGTCCCCAAGGCTGGATCCTGGGCTGTCACCTCATTCACACATCGGGGAAGACGATGGCCTCCCCATGAGAAGATGAAGCACATGGATGGTGGTGGAGGAATTGGGGGTGGGGGAGTTAGGGGGCAGGTGTGCTCCCCTCACACTTCCTGCCCAGTGCTGTGACTTCTACATTTCTAAGGTGAGCCTGGCACCAAAAGACACTGGGTCTAGACTTCCATCAGGTTCAAGTTCTGATTTCTGCCACTTCACTTCCTAGGGGTGGGTACACCTCACCCCTTCTAAGTCCACATTCTCTCCTCTCTGAAATATCGGCACTAGGAGCACCGGCTCCGGTGGCAGTGAGGATGAGATGCCAGCAGAGGCACAGATGCCTGGATGTGCAATGATGGCAGCAGGTCCATTCACTGAATACTGGGGACCTACCAGGTGCCAATGGCGAGAGGGTGACTTCAGGCCAGGCTGTCCAGGCAGAGCTGAGGAGCTGCTGCTCGGACAGCTGCTGGGAGACCAAGGGTGGTCCTGAACTGACGAGGAATGAGGAAGAAAGAGGAGCAACACAAAAGGGTGGTGGAGTTTTAATCAAGTCTCATTACAAAGGCAGAATTAGGAATGAGTCCCACCTAGCTTCCACGTGTGTGGGCAGCCGCTGTCACACGCACCTGTTGTGGCATTTAGCCCATGGCACAGACATATGTGGCTCAGGGCAAAAACCAGTGGGTGGGGCTCTGCACAGGAACCCTGGCCTCAGAATGGGAGACCCAGCCTGCCCAACACTGCTCAGAGCCCCTCCCAACTCTGACAACAGGCTCAGGTCAGGACTCCCCTGAAATCACGTGTCCTCCTGCCCCACTGCTGAGATCCCCAACATGCCAGACCTAGCTTGGAAACCTTCTTTCACCTGGTCAGCCAGGGAGGCAGCAAACAGAGATGACAACTCAGGGAATGATGTGCTGTTCGGAAATGGCTAGGGAAACAACTGTTTCCCTACTGTCCTGGCTGGACCCACCCTGGGCTAACAAGCTTCCCAAGGAAGTCCCCAAATGGGAACCTAGGCTGAGAGAAGCAAGGCTATGGCGGCATCCAGAGGGCAGCCTCAGGTTTTGTTCCTGAGAACGAAGGGTGGCCCCAGAGGCTCAGGCATGCTCAGTGGGGCCAGGGCCACCAGCATGAGAGTGGGCAGGGGCTGCCACCTGTAGGGGGCCAGCACTGGGCTCCGGGGACGCCAGCAGAGGGGCCGAGAGGCCATCAGCAGAGTCTGTGTCGAGGTCCAGCCTCCCATAAGCTTCGCACAGAGGCAGGTCATTAGCTTCGCAAAGGCTTGAGCTTTTCCACCACCAGAAACCCCAGGGAGAGACAGGAGCAGGCAGAGAGGAAAGCCAGGGGAGGGGAGAGCAAGACAGAAGCAGAGTTAAGAAAACACGACCACACCCCAGACCTGCCTTTCCCTTTCTCCACTCCTGCTCCATCTGACCCGAGTCAGCAGGCCTGGCAGAGAGAGGGGCCAGCGTTGAGAGCCACCCCAGCATCCTTAAAGGAGGAAGCCGCCCTGGCCCAACCACCAGCAGCTGTGTGACCTCAGCAAGCCCTTCCTGCCCAGCCTCCACGTGGGCCTGGCCTAGCCTGTGCTTCCCAGCTGGTGCTGGTCCCCCTCCTCTTGCAAGAAGCTGTCAGGCTGGCAGCCCTCCCTCCTCCCTGACTGCAGAAACCCCAGTGTCACTGCACTGCAAAGAGCTCTTGGAGGGCCGAGACTGTGTCTTCTTTCTGGGTCGGTCGCTGCCTGAAACTTAGCCTGAAGGGGGCGACAGCTGGGAACACAGGCCCTGGCACTTCCTGGTAGTGCTACACCAGCCAGGTGGCCTCCAGCAGGCGTCCTCACCTCTAACGCAGGGAATCCTCGCGGCAGCCAGGATGCAGGTGAAGAGCACAGCTAGCCCTTCCCATGCCCGCAGCTGTGACAGTCCATGCTCGCCTCGTGCTAACCTGCAGGCAGGGGTCCTGGCTTTCCCACGGCCTGCCTCGCCCCTGGCTTCCTCTCTTGCTCCTGCCCTCAGTGTTCAGTCTCAGAACCGTCCTGGGCACAGAGTGGCATCCCGAGGAAAGCGGAGGATAGGCAGAGCCAGAAAGAGCAACTAAACAGCGGAGAGGGGACAGGCGAGCACGGACGAACAGCTCATGCGGGATGGGGCGGGGAACGGAGCGCCCTTTGGGAAGGGACAGAGGAAACTCAGCCCAGCCCTTGTCGCTTAAAGGCGACGTACAGAGGAGGGAGCAGCTGCTTCTGCCACAGGAGCTGTGTGAGGCCCCCAGGGGCGCTGGTGCAGACAGCATGCCTGCGGGAGGAGACACAGGCTGGCCTGGAAGCCCCTCTGGGTGAAGCCAAGGGACTGTTGGGGGAGGGCATGGGAAGCCTGGCACACACGTCCTGGGTTTGCGCCCTGCTTTGCTGCAGGGCCATGGGCAGCTTCCCTCTCTCCCTGCCCCATGGCAAGGCAGGCAGGCTGAATTACAGGCCCACAGCTGCTCTGTCCAGGGGCCCTCAGCGACAGTGGCTGCCTCAAAGAGACAGACAAACCAAACAGTTGTGGAAGGAGATGCCCAGAAGGGTGTGAAACACCCCAGGACCCCTCTCAGCCACTAGTGTGGAGGAAATGCTGTCTCATATCTGCTGAGTTAATGAGTACTGAAGACCAAATATTCCCCAGAACGCCCTGGAAAACTCTAGAACTACTGCAGCTGAGCAGTGCTACTGAGCCCAGGGCAGGGAAACCAAGTCCCAGGTCATGCTGGCTCTGGACATCTGTGGCTCCCAGCACGGCCATTGGGCAGAAAGGGGCATTTTAAATCCACCACCAGGAAGGTTTGTCCAGGAGAAGGCACAAGAAGGACACAGACACTGCCTCTGCTGGACTGAATCTTGATTTTCTAAGCTAATGGGGCAGAGTGGAGGGCCTCCCTGTCTCCAGCCTAAGTTTACCCCAGGGCCCCACAGAAATCAGAAATCAGAGACTCTGATTTCTCAGGGCCCCTCCAGCTCAAACGGCCGAAGGTTTCAGCTTCTTACATGGCCCCACGAGGGTCAGGATAATGGGTTTTGACCCTTCTGCATCCCCGGGGCCCAGCACGAGCCTTGGAATGTAGGTCGGCTCCAGCTCCGTGGATAAGGCTGAGTGGGTCAGAAACTGGAGCTCCAACGGCTTTCAAGGCCATTCCCTCATTGCCTGCCTGGGCTTCATCCCCCTACACTCCTATGACTGTCCCTGCCTCCACACTGGGGTTTGGTGACATCCACATGGAATTGTAACCCTGGTGCCCTGGACATAGGTGTGGACCTGACTGCCCAAGAGGGGCTGGCCCAGCCTTGGCTGAAATCTCTACATATGGATTCAGAAGCTAACAGGAGCAGCCCAGCCCCAGAAGGCACTGCCTGAGGAGGAAGGCTCTGGGAAGAGGACCTGCGGGGGATACAGCCAGGCGCCTCCCTTCTCCAGACCTGGCCTATCCGACTGGCATTGAGTCCTGTGGTTTTCATCACACTGCACTGTGGGAAAGGCCCAGGGCCCTGGCAGATGGTTGTGAATTGTCTGTCGATCAAATGCTCTGGTCAGAAGCTCTGCTCTGAAACCCAGGCACGGCTCCACTGCCAAGACCAGCAAGAATTTGAAACAGCAGAAGGCAGCCTTGCCTGCTGGCCCGGCCCAGGTAGGCGGGCTCCCGCTCTGCATGGGGAGTCCAGCGCTATTTATACCTGGACGAGTAATACTCCTCCTCCAGCTCATAGAGGTCGATGGAGATCTCGTCTCGCAGCGTGATGAGCTTCCGGTCGCACTCCTCCTGCAGCGCGCGCAGCTGCTGATTGCGCTGGTCGATGGCCTCATTCACTGAGGGGAAGTCGTTGAGGATCAGGAACTGCTTGAGGTCGGACACCAGCTTCATCAAGGACTCGCCAGCTCGGACCTGTGGCCATCAGAACCAGGGCGGGCACAGGGTGAGGGGTGACAGTGGCCCTGCCTGCAGGTGGCTGATGTGGGACAAGAGATGGCCTTTCTGGGAGCCTCAGCTCCTCATCTGCAAAGTGGGACTCTACCCCTGACCTCCACAGGTTCATTTATGAGAATTAACTGAGCAAACTAGGATGTCAGTTCTGCAGGGCAGGCCCTCCCCTCCCTCAGCCTCTGGCTTCCACTCCTGCAGGACTGGCCTCCAGTCCAATCATGCAGGTGCACATTCTGCTCTTGAAAAACTCAAACTCCACAGATAAAACTATGATCCCATTTTGCCTCCTGCCCCGGGGTAGGGGTAGTATGGCTGCCACCTGGGTAGAGCTCCTGTGAGACCTTTTGTCGTGCATTTTGAGCCCTGGACGTGCACCTGCAGGAATATCTGCTTGCTGTGTTTCTCCTGTGATCCGAAGGAATCCAATGGCGCCTACAGTTCCATTCGGCTGTTTGTCTTTTCACTCACAACTGACCTTAGGAACTCGTGAGTTAGCAGGAAGGGCTGCCCTCTTCCCTGCCACTGCACAGCTACAGGATGGGCATGGGCGGCTCCCTGCCAGGGCGGCTCCCTGCCCAGCCCTCCTCCAAGTGCCCTATGTGAGGACGATCTCCTGAGAAATGATTTGCCCCCACGTCATTCTTTAAAGCTGCTGAGTGGTGAAACCAAAGCGTCTCTACATTTGCCTCCTTCTGCTCCTTCTCAGGGGAAGAAAAGCAGACCAGCCCCAAAACCCCCTACACTCCACCCAGGAAACCCCAGCCGGGACTGATGCTCCTGGAGCCCAGGCCGTGCCCTCCACCCTGGCCACTCACAATGTTGGCGGCTCGCACGTGCATCTCGTAATTGTCCTGTTCACCCTGAGTGGCCCGTGACACCTGCGTCTCGTCCTCAATCTGGGGGCAAACAAGAAAACCTAGAATCAACCCAGTCAAGGCATCCACACCCCTGGCCCGGCCCAGCCCAGCTTACGGTAAGTGTCATCTGCCCAGGATGCCCACACTATCCACAACCTGTCTGTGGTGCTGTCTACAGACCTGAGTGCTGTCAGCCAGACCTCTGGCAAGGTTCAGTTCCACCCTCTCTTGTTCTGGCCATGGGAGACAACAGGCACCTTGCTCAAGACAAATGGAGGCAACTCACACTGTTACTGTGCTACATGCAGGGATGGGGGCTTATCTTGGACCAGTCTTTTTGGGCTGTGGGAGCCCTGTCTGGTGGGAACCCTTGTCACTTGCTTGGCATTTGGTAAACTGCTGGATGAGTGAAGGGATGATGTATTTTCTTTTCAGCGACCATTTCCTGATCACTTCCCAGGTGCCAGGCTGTGTCACGCACTTAACCACCATCAGCCCATGACATTTTCACAGAAGCCTGGCCTGCCACCCCTGGTTTATAGGTGGCCAAGCGAGACTGGGACAGACTGGTGTGGGTAAGGAGTCTCAGATGGTGAACAGAGGGGCCAGGAGCCCAGCCAGTGCGTTCGGCTAACCTGGACAGGACTTCCCAGCAGGTCTTGCAAGGGCTCAGCTCGGGGTGGGTGTCAGGTACCCTCAGTGGTTAAGACCCAGACTTTGTGGGTTCAAATCCTGGCTCAGCCAGTTATGAGCTGAGTCACCTTGGGCAAGTCACTAAGTCTCCTGGGCCTGGGTTTCCTCCTGAAATGAAGAGGACAACAGTGGCCACCTCAGAGTCCTCATGAAGATTCAGCAGAACAGGCATAGGCAGCCTCACAACGTGGTTTGACACATAGCAAGCACTTAGTACATGCTAGCGTCCATACTTATCATCATCGCTTATGGAGCCTGCCAGGTCGGCAACAGCCAGGAGGGATCCAGCCCAATCTAGTGCAGTTGCAGCAGTCAGCAGGCCCCAGTGCTGACCGCTCCACCTGCCTGGAGGGCCCCCCACTTCTCCCCTCAGTCTGTTTTTCTCCTGCTCACTGGCTCTGTGCCCAAAGTAACTGTTTTACATAGGTAAACTCACCAGTCATCATAAGGTCATTGTGGGGTCATCATAAGGACCCCACAATGCAGGAGAAACTGAGGTACTAAAAAGTGAAATCTCCACCCAAACCCATACTGTCAGTAAGGGCTGGACTTGGGGCCGCAGCAGTCCAGCCAGAGTCCCCTGTGCTGCTTTGCCAGGACGTGCCATTATTTGGTGTATCTACTGACCAGCTCCCTGTGCACTGGGTGCTTCCTGCCTGGAACACTATCCACTCACGCTGCTCAGCCCCTGGCCTCTCCTGTCTCCATCTCTTCCCAAACCCTGCTCCCCTTGGTGGTCCCCCCCACCCCCACCTTGGCGGTCTTGATGATCTCCGTGAAGTTGTCCATGATGGACTTAATGTCATCCTTCAGCCGCTTGTTGTAGGACTGCAGCAGCGTCTCCTTGCTCTGGGGCAGGGCTCTCTGCTGGGCCATGGCCGAGCCTCAGGCAGCGCAGCGGGAAGACCTGGGACCTTATAGAGTGCAGCACAGACCTCTGAGTGCAGGCAGAGTCAACCCGGGCACCCTCTATGCCCCGACCTTAGCAGAACACGCAGATTTCTGGGGATTCCCTTTCTGCCCAATAAAGTCAATCACTGAAACACAGATGAACTCAGTCCCTCAGCAGGCACTGCAGGGGGTTCCAGGACTCTCCTCTGGCCCCGCCTTTGCCAGAGCAAGCTCATCCTGGAACTCCTGGCCAGCCCTCCAAGCCCTGTCCAGGGCTGCAGTCCAGACTTCATATCCAGGCCCACAGAGTGTCCCAGAGAGGCCTGCAAGCTCATCACCAGCCCCTGGCATAACTTCTTAGCCCGCCGCCACCCTCACCACGCCCTCCCATCGGAGGAGTCCTTCTGCACCGCCTACATCCACGCTTTCCTTCTATTTCCCACTCCGGCTGCCCCGCTCCAGACCTCATCCCTGCACTGGGACCCGCTCCCTTCAGTCTCTGCGCGGCAGAGAAGAGGTCCTAAAAAGTGGTCATTCGGGCCGGGCGCGGTGGCTCACGCCTCTAATCCCAGCACGGGAGGCCAAGGCAGGGATCACCTGAGGTCAGGAGTTTGAGACTAGCCTGACCAACATAGTGAAACCCCGTCTCTACTGAAAATACAAAAATTAGCGGGGAGTGGTGGCGGCGCCTGTAGTCCCAGCTACTCGGGAGGCTGAGGCAGGAGAACCGCTTGAACCCGGGAAGCGCAGGTTGCAGTGAGCCGAGAGCGCGCCACTGCACTCCAGCCTGGGCGACAGGGGGAGACAACGTCTCAAAAGAAAAAAAGGGGGGGTCACTCCACTCCTTCGCTTAACATCCCTCATGGCTCCTCCACCGGGACAAGGGGCTCAAGCCCCGCGCGCCTCTCGGCCTCTGCCGTAAGCCGCACTGGACAGCCTCGGCGCCGGACCTGCCTGGCCTTCGGGCCGGGCCTCTGCGCGCGGTGCTCAGGGAGGGTCCGGGGCCCCTAGGTTCGCGGCCTGGCGCACGGCCCAGCGGACTCCCGGAAGCACTCGCGTTGTTTGAGCCCATTTTTGACGGGGTGGGGGAATTAAGTCACACGTAGGAAAGTGGATCCCCGACCTCTGCGCCTACGCACCCACACACCCCCCACACCCGCCACACACCCACCCCACCTCCATCCCCACTCCCCACCACACCCTCATACCCACCCCGGCGCCCGCGCACCAGACGCCGCGTCCGCCGGGTCGGCCTGGGGCGGGGTGGACAAGCGCCTCTGGGACCCGCACTTTCCCGCGTCTCTCCCCCGGCCGGGCCCGCCCGCCGCAGCGTCTCTTCCCCGCCGCGCCGCAGCCTCTCGGCCCCGCCTCGATTTTTTACATTTATAGGAGTGCTGTTGCTTTAAATCTGAAATCCCGTGCCGGTATGAACTCTCGCGATCTCCAAGGCCGCATACATATTACCCACAATTCCCTTTTCTTTCTTTCTCCTCCCGCCGCCCAAGATGGTGAGTGAGTGCTATTTCCGTGCCACTGTAGCCAGGTCTCTGGTGTATCCGCTGCCATCCTCCTCCAGGCGCGGCCGCGGAGGGCCTCCTGCTCCGCCTGGCGCTAGGAGAGCCCTGCCCGGTGTGGCGCGGAGACATTGAGATGGACTAGAGTCCCGGGCGGCCGGGAGCGGGATGCGTTGATCCCGGTGTTGCTGGGCTGGGGGAGGAGGGCCTGGAGCGCCGCAGTGCGCGGCTCGGAGTGGACGGGGCCGAGGCGCCCGGAGCCTTAGCGTCTCCTGGGCTTCCTGGGGGCCGCTCCAGAGGTCTTGAGCGACGAGTTCTGAGCCCGCCCTGTTGCTTCTAGAACCTGCGGGGCCGCGATCCAGAGGGATCATGAGTTCGGGGCGTCTCCTGGGTTGGCGACGCGAAGAGAGCGTGGCCTCGGGCTTAGCCGGGCTCCGGCCGCTCGGGGTTCCTGGGGGCTGCGTGCTCGTGCTGATGTGAGACACTCCTGTCGAGGGGTGGTGCTGGGGGGCTGCAGAACGCTGCTCGCCGGTCTAGTTCAGGCAGGGGCTGTCGGCGCCCCGTGTTTTGGAGGAGCCAGCCCGAGACCTACCCCGGACAAAGCGAGTGGAGGCGGCGGTTTAACTGACGTTTTCTTTCTGCGCAGCCGAAAGGAAAGAAGGCCAAGGGAAAGAAGGTGGCTCCGGCCCCTGCTGTCGTGAAAAAGCAGGAGGCCAAGAAAGTGGTGAATCCCCTGTTTGAGAAGAGACCTAAGAATTTTGGCATTGGTGAGTAACGGCAGAATGAACACTGTTTTCCCAAGGGAAAATGGTAATTGGGTTGTGTCGTATTTTGTAGGTTTTAGTGGGTGTAAAGTGGTCGCAGTCCTTAACCCGTGTCTCTTAGAGACGGGGGTAATGATGACACGTGCTCCTTGCTTTCATTGGGAGTTGCTGTGTGAGCATTCAGCTCAATAGGGTAGTGACCTTGGAGTCAGCTTAGCCATCCGGAAACAAGTACAGTAGCATTGTCACGGCGAGGCACTAGAACAACAATTCTGCTGTACTTGGTGGCGCCTTGGCTTGTTAGATGAGGAAAAGCATCATGCTCTCGGGTTCTCAGGTGTTTGTGTGCAGATGATGTAAAAGAATATTTGCTATCTGAAAGATGGTGATGACATTTTAAACCACCAAGATCGCTGATGCACCAACACCCTTCTTGGCGGCCCCAGACGTGAACTTGACGTGGGATTTGAACCTCACTCGATGTCACCCTTTACTTCTCAGGCCAGGACATCCAGCCCAAAAGAGACCTCACCCGCTTTGTGAAATGGCCTCGCTATATCAGGTTGCAGCGGCAGAGAGCCATCCTCTACAAGCGGCTGAAAGTGCCTCCTGCTATTAACCAGTTCACCCAGGCCCTGGACCGCCAAACAGGTGAGTTCTGTGGCATGGAAAGAGTTTCTCAGGCAAGGATTCCTTATTTCATCCAGAACATGAGGGTGGATGGCCTTAGGTTTCTTGAACTGCATCTGTCATTACATTATAGTCATCATATAGCAGGACAATGGTCTAGCATTTGTATTAAGCGACAAGGATTAGAACCTTGACTGCAAGCCTAAACTGAAGAGTGTTTTTCCAGCTACTCAGCTGCTTAAGCTGGCCCACAAGTACAGACCAGAGACAAAGCAAGAGAAGAAGCAGAGGCTGTTGGCCCGGGCCGAGAAGAAAGCTGCTGGCAAAGGGGACGTCCCCACTAAGAGACCACCTGTCCTTCGAGCAGGTGAGTAGGCCCCACCTTAGGGTGAACACTAGGGGCAGGCTGTTGGAGTGATGTAGAATTTCTTCACCTGAAATCACTGTGAAGAGCAAAACCAAGCTTTTTAACACTGAGTAAACAGCTGAGCCCAGCAGCTTCTTGTGACGGGAGCAAGCCCTGTGGTTGCTCACAAAGTGGTTGTGTGTTCTAGGAGTTAACACCATCACCACCTTGGTGGAGAACAAGAAGGCTCAGCTGGTGGTGATTGCACATGACGTGGATCCCATCGAGGTGCGTTTGCCTGTTGACTGCTAACCCAAGGGCTTCTGTGTCAGTATTGGGAAGAGAGAGTAGGCCTAATGCCAAGTCAGTGGTGGGACTGAAGTGGGTGAGGACGGTACTGACACAGATCCAGCACATGCGTGGCTCTTGCAATGATGTGAATCTCTCACTGAATTCAACCTTGAAGTGCAAATCCATGAGCTTTTTAACCCTGAGCAATTGCCACCAAGCGAACTCTGAAATTTACTGCTTTTGGTCAAAATACACTCTTCAGCTAATGCTTTCTTCCAGCTGGTTGTCTTCTTGCCTGCCCTGTGTCGTAAAATGGGGGTCCCTTACTGCATTATCAAGGGGAAGGCCAGACTGGGCCGTCTAGTCCACAGGAAGACCTGCACGACTGTCGCCTTCACACAGGTGAACTCGTAAGTACACAGCCTGGCCCCAAACCTCCCCTAGCTCGTTTAATCCATGCCTCCCAGTTGTTTGCTTTTGCCTTAAAGGCATATCTTTTAGTTTAAGAAATACATTTGCCGGATGCAGTGGCTCACACCTGTAATCCCAGCACTTTGGGAGGCCGAGGTGGGTGGATCATGAGGTCAGGAGATCGAGACCATCCTGGCTAACACGGTGAAACCCCATCTCTACTAAAAAATACAAAAAAAATTAGCCAGGCGTGGTGGCGGGCACCTGTAGTCCCAGCTGCTGAGGTAGGAGAATGGCATGAATCCTGGAGGCGGAGCTTGCAGTGAGCTGAGAGCGAGCCACTGCACTCCAGCCTGGGCGACAGAGCAAGACTCTGTCTCAAAAAAAAAAAAATGTATTTGAACTTTTGCCAATGATGGTTAAGAATTTCTTCACCTGAATAAACCATGTGGTCAACATTGCATCTGAGGCAAAAGATCGTCTTGAGCTAAAACTGAAAGTATTTCTGCGTTCTAAAAGGGAAACTAAGAAAAAAAAGCCCCACTTTTGTTTTCCCTCCTGCCTTTTAGGGAAGACAAAGGCGCTTTGGCTAAGCTGGTGGAAGCTATCAGGACCAATTACAACGACAGATACGATGAGGTAAGAGCTTTACACAAAATATTGTCATGCACAAGTCATTTTACCAAATAACTGGCTGGCTTAACTTATGAGAAGTTCTGACGATCAGCTTGTAACAGTCCCAACAGAATAACGCAACTAATAACCTTGAAAATATCAGAAAACAAGTCAAGCTGACCGCCTCTTTCTGTCTTTTCAGATCCGCCGTCACTGGGGTGGCAACGTCCTGGGTCCCAAGTCTGTGGCTCGTATCGCTAAGCTCGAAAAGGCAAAGGCTAAAGAACTTGCCACTAAGCTGGGTTAAATGTACACTGTTGAGTTTTCTGTACATAAAAATAATTAAAATACAAATTTTCCTTGAGCCAGCATCTGTTGAGTATCTTCGGTTGAATCTTATTTGGGGCTAAGTACCCTTTTTTTGAGACAGCCTCACTCTGTTGCCCAGGCTGGAGTTGCAGTGGCGTGATCTCACAGCAACCTTCGCCTCCCAGGTTCAGGATATTCTGGTGCCTCAGCATCCCAGGTGGCTGGCTGATTCATGTTAGCCAGGCTGGTCTCAGCTCTTGACTTCAAGTGAGCCACCACACCTGGTCCTTCCCACCTTTATATATTCTTACACCAGGTGTTTTGTTTCCTAGAGATGTAACTTGCCAAGTTTTGGGAAAGTTCTTTGGACTGAAACCAAGCCAGGATTTTATTATCAACCCTTCATGAGCTCATTTAAGGTAGAAGGCCAGAACTTTATACTAGCAGCACATGATCCAGCATAAAGGCAGTCTTTTTACTTCATTATTCAGGGACAGGGCTTTAGCAGCTGATCTGTCACACACCAGGTGTCCCACGTAGGAATTTCTTAAACCACAGGTATGATGTAGCTGCAGAGAGTCCATACCTTGGGGTTGAAAGAAAGCTAGCATTAGGCTGCTGGGCTGAAGGGGAGGGAGCCAGAGGGTCGCTGGGGACTCACCAGGTCACGATGTACTGCAGATGCTCGTTCCTCAGAGTAACTCTGGTTTGCCCTCCAATGGGTCCTCCAGGGACTGTGCTCTCTGCAGAGACAGCAGACTTGAAGTCCACCCTCTGCTGCCTGCCAGCCTCTGCATTACTTCCTAGTGGTTGTCATTTTTGCGTGGCCAGTTGGAAGTCCTGCATGGCCTTTACCTTGGGTGACCATCCCCAGCCTTGTCTGCTCAGTACTTGCCAAGGTTCCTCTTTGCTGAGTTGCTGCCCCCCTTCCCCCACTCATATACACACATGCGAGAACATAAGCCATGGCAGTGACTGGGCAATGAGAGTTAGGAGGAAGGACAGTTATTCACAAAAGCTACTTATTCCGGGGTGGGCTGGTCACAACGTACGGAAGTTGGCGTCAATGAAGATGGGCTCTGCGCCTGTGATTCTGGCCATAGCTTCCAGGTCCCGGTAATACCAGTGGTTCCTTTCTGGATTGTTCTCGGGGACAAAAGGTTGCCTGGTTTCTGTCAGCCTCACCACCCCAATGAGGTCCACTTCTCCCTCAATCTATAAAGGAAGGTGTGAGACTGCACAAAGCCTGGCGGACTCCCAGAGCCTTCTCTAAAGTAGGAAGAGTCCATGTCCCTTACCTGGCCTTTCTGCCGGGTTTCAGGATTCACTTTCTTCCTGGGAACGAACCCTCTATTTACCAGGATGGTGGTTCTAGGGTAATGAAAGTGCTACGTCAGGTGGGGAGGGTTTTTGAATAAACACGGTCACTCAGGCACCCATAGGAACAACTAGAGCACCAAGGAAGGCTTTTAAAACAGGACTGGCTCAGGGGAGCCCTGGCAGTGCCACACAGGCAGTCTTCCTCTCTTGAGGCCCCTTCGTGGTCAGTAAAAGCCTCCCTGAAAAATGCGGCTTTCCCCTCTATCTCTGCATCTCGTGGTCTACCCACTACAGTGTGCAACTGGTGAGCAACACTGCCATCCAAGAGTAGACCCCACACCTCTCCCCTGAACTGTGGCAATGGCTGTCTCCAATCCCTCATAACCAGGGCAGCCATGAGGAGCAACCCTGTCACCCCAGCCTGCTGGAGATGAGCATTTGGGCCCTATCCCCGGCCTAAAACAGGAACCCATGGGTTAACAAGAGCCCCAGGTATTTTCATTTGTACGTGAATCCTCCAGTTGCCCAGTTAATCACACAGGTGCTCCTGTACCTATCATTTGCTTTGCCCGGAATGTTCTTCCCATCTCTTAACGCCCCCTAGGGAACCATCCCTGCCTCCACTCCCTCAAGGTAGAGCTGAGGTCCTTTCTCTTGAATTCCTCTCAACTGGCCTCTCTTCATAGTCCGCCATCATCTAATGTGTGGGCAACTGGACAGTTCTCCAAAGGAGGGTCCCCTGTTTCATGAATCCCTCCTTTCCCTTCAGAGGTCAACATATAGAAATTACCCAGTCATAAATGAACCAGCTGAGAAGCTTAAGTCAATGTCACAATTAGGGACTTTAAACGATGCAAGGAATTGAATCTTCTGGGTACCTTGGGTTCCTCAGGGTCTTACCAAGGTTTTGTGAAGGGATTGTGAAGGAAATAGTGATGTAAATTAGTATACCCCGACTGCCTCTGCCAGGACAGCCAGCTCCCACATACCCTACTCACCCCAGGTCAGTGCAGTGGAAGGGAGTGACCACATAGGCCCCACTCTGAGTTGAGGAGGAGATGCGGCCGGCCTCCCAGGCCTCCCGGGCAGGGTCCACCATGGTCCGGGGCATCATATACAGCTCCTTGGAGTGGTCAAAGCACCCTTTGACCTTCACTGGCCTATACTCCATATTTTTCAGTTCCACTGGGCTGCATGGAGATAAGAACAGTGGCCGAGCAAGGTTTGGCTGGAAAACGAATCCCCTAATGAGGGTGGCAGACTACACAGCCCACCAGGGCCAGACAAGTAAAGGAGAAAGGCAAAGGGCATGCTCTCTGAAGGGGAAGTGGCCCTCATGCCATGTGGGAATGGGGATCTGCACTGCCAGAGTCCAGCTTTACAAGAGAAGCTAAAAATCTAGACTCCTCAATGAATATGTGGAATTTTAAAAAATATGTGGGCCAAAATCCCAGCTGCAGGCCAAATCTAGCATACTGTTTGCTGCCCTGAATGGCAGATGTGGGTGAATATACCTGTCTCTGTAGGGCATATTCTAGGGAGACAGCAGACAAATCATTTAGGGCACGTTTTCAAAAGACCACCTCACAGTGAGACCTACATTATCTGTCCTCAGCCACAGAGCCTTGGGCCCTGTGGAGGGTAAGTTCACTACACCTGAAAAAAGGGTGACACCCAGGATGCAAAGTAAGACTTTCCTCCATATGTCAGGAGGTGGCCTCAGGTAGCTTCACAAGGGCAGTCATGTGTCAAGAGCAAGCCCAACAGGATGACTGATAATGAGAGCTCCCACCTGAGGTCAAGGCAGTGACTAAAAGTCCTGCCAAAAGGGGCAGGCTGGCCAGCAGAAGCCAGGGCTCCGCTGTTGGACTCCAGTGAGACTGGCCCTGGGGGCAGCCACACACTCACTCTGCTGGCAGAGGGACAGGCTCAGCCAGAACTCGAGACTCCAACTCTGCAATTAGGTTCAGCTTCCACTTCCGACGTTGGACCTACAGTGACAGAGCATAAGCCCAAGCAGATGGCAGCAGGGTCAAGGGCCCAGAGTTACGCACACCAGATGCCCGTCTTTACCTGCCATGTCCCCAAGCCAAAGGCAGTCACAGGGATGAGGAGCAGGACCCACTGAAGAATGGAGTCATCTTCCGCTTTTGTGGCAGATGCTTCTGCTGCAGAACTGCCACATCTGCTTGGCCTCCAGGCCACCCCTGGAGAAAGTTTCACAACACTGACATGGGGCCAGGAGCCCTTGAACAGATACCTGGAGCAGCCAGTTCCAAGACAGACTCCAGTACTACCAAACAAAACCTGCTTCCTAGAGCCAACTAGCAGCACCTGTATCCAGCCCAGCTCCTAACCTAGTGGCCGGGACATGGCACACACTGAGTATGTTTGCCAACTGAGTGAGATCTAGGGCTCAGTGCTGGCTTGGCCACCAACCACGACCCTGGGTAACTCATGCCTTTTTACTCAACAATATAGATGTATTCCACTGCACTAAGATGCACCATTCATCCATTCAAAATGCATTTAATAAACAGCTACAGTTGGCCGGGCGTGGTGGCTCACGCCCGTAATCCCCACACTTTGGGAGGCCAAGGTGGGTGGATCACAAGGTCAGGAGTTTGAGACCAGCCTGACCAATATGGGAAAACCCCGTCTCTACTAAAAACACAAAAATCAGCCTGGCATGGTGGCACATGCCTATAATCCCAACTACTCGGGAGGCTGAGGCAGGCAAATCGCTTGAACCTGGGAGGAGGTGGTTGCCGTGAGCAGACTGTTCCACTGCACTCCAGCCTGGGCAATTAGAGGGAAACTGTCTCAAAAAATAAAACACAAAAAATAAGCAGCTACAGTTACTAAGTAGCTTAGCCAGGCACTAGTGGTTATTGTGTTATGTAGAGAAACATATCAGCTCAGAGTAATGGCTCACAGAGCTCTCTTAACAGCTTTCCATTTTTACAACTCATTGTAAATGTAAAGATGGAAGAATGTACACAGAAGGTGCCTTTAAGCTCTCAGAGGGTGAGTCCCATCCGCTGAAAAGCACCAGCGGCCTTGCGGATGCTATTTATTAAAAAAAAAAAAAAAAGGACGGGCGCGGTGGCTCACGCCTGTAATCCCAGCACTTTGGGAGGCCGAGACGGGCGGATCACGAGGTCAGGAGATCGAGACCATCCTGACTAACACAGTGAAACCCCATCTCTACTAAAAACACACACAAAAAAAGCCGGGCGTGGTGGCTGGCGCCTGTAGTCCCAGCGACTCGGGAGGCTGAGGCAGGAGAAGGGCGTGAACCTGGGAGGCGGAGCTTGCAGTGAGCCGAGACAGCGCCACTGCACTGTAGCCTGGGCAACAGAGCGAGACTCCGTCTCAAAAAAAAAAACACGCAGCTGGCAGGCTTGCACAGCACTCTACACACGGCAAAATAACCTGTGCTGCACACTGAGAGGAACACGTAAGCCGCAGTGTTTAGATGCGCTTTAACTTTTAGAGCCCTGGGCTTTCAGCCTGGGCTGGCCACCCATTCGCTGGATGGGACGTTAGGAAGTAATTCTCGAGCCTTCTCTGTAACACAGGAACGACCAAGGAGCTACCCCTCGCGTTGTTGTGAGGACAAAGCGCTCGCTACATGCCCGGCACACGACCACAGTTCCACTGAGAGCATTTTAATATGGAACTTCTCACTCCCAGGGAACCTCCGCTCAGCCGGCAGTTGGCTCATTTCAATCCCCACGACACTCCTTCAAAGCGCAGGGCAGACAGCAGGTGGCTCTGCCCAGGCGCCTAGATCACCGCCCGGCCTGCGGCCCTCACCTGGGCGCGGGGACACCCCGAGGACGCTCCTCCAGGCGGCGCTGGCAGTGGCCTGCGGACACGGACGGGCGGGCTGAGCTCCGGGACCCCTCCCCTCGCCCCGTACCGCCCTCTCGTCCCCGGCGCCCCACGCTCACCCGTCCCAGCCCCGCCGCCCGCAGCCCCAGCTGCAGCGCAGCCACCGCCGCCATCGCACCCGGCCCGGCAGGCTCTTCCAGGACGCAGGAGGCATCTGCTTCCGGGTCGCCGCCGAGTCCCGCCCAGAGCCCCGCTCCCGGCCCCACGTGCTGGGAGCTGCTTCCGCCGGGGTGGTCTGTGGGCGCCTCGGCCATGAGCGAGTTCCCGGCCGACGTGCAGGCCTTCCTGCGCGAGCACCCGAGCCTGCGGCTCCAACCGGACGCCCGCAAGGTTCGCGGCGCGGGAGGGGAATGGAGTGGCGGAGAAGGGCGCAGTTGGGATGAGGGGGCTGAGGGGAGGGCAGGGGAGAGGGGAGGGCAGGAGAAAGGACGCGGCGAGGTCAGGGGAGGGGAGGGAAGGGGGCGCGGCAGGAGGGGCACCGGGGAGCGGGCGTGGCAGGAGCCCCGGCCCTCCTGACCGCCTGCCCCTGCGTCCGCAGGTGAGGTGCATCTTGACTGGTCATGAGCTGCCCTGCCGCCTGCCGGAGCTCCAGGTGTACACCCGCGGCAAAAAGTACCAGCGGCTGGTGCGCGCCTCCCCGGCCTTCGACTTTGCAGAGTTCGAGCCGCACATCGTGCCCAGCACCAAGAACCCGTAGGTGGTCCGCGGCGGCGTGGGGAGGCCCAGAGCAATTAGGACAGCCCCTCCGCTGGTGCCCCCCGGTGCCTGAGCCCCCTCTAAGGGAGCTTCCCGGGAGGGCTCGGCTGAGGACAGGTCCTGGGTGGTGAACCCCAAAATTCCCTCCTCCTGAGGACTCCGCCAGTGCTGCAGCCCCCGCTCTTTCAGAGTTGGGAGCCCTGGGATCTAGGTGGGCGCCCGGGTGCTGGAGTCACCTGCGATCCTGGCGAGGCCTCTCGGTGAGCTCGTTTGCTTTTCGGTAAACCTGACGTTTGTCTTGTGGGGTGTGGCTGCTTCACAGAGGAGTAGAGGTTTGTGCTTTGTCACCTGAGGTTGTGAACAGCGTTGGGTTCTTCTCTTGACCCCAGAAGGGATCTTTGATTTACCAGGGAACTAGGGTTGGTAATAATCGTCAAAACAGAGATGGGATCTTTCCATTCATTGAGCACTTGGCCAGGTGGAGTCGTCCTCTTGCATGAACTCATCTTGGAGCAGTCAGCGAGGCTGCCATGCCTACTTTTCCGGTAAACATTAAGAGGCTGCAGTCTGCCTGGGTCAGCGGTTCTCCGCCCAGCTTCAGAGTGGAATTGCTCCGGGAGCCTTTAAAAGCCCTATGCCCAAGCCGCATGGTACAACGTCCCCGGTAGACCGTCCAGGGATGAGTCCAAGACACAGCCACCAGTCTGAATCCTTGCTGTGAACTGTCCCTACAAACTTGGTCTCTCTGCTCTGTAGGCACCAGTTGTTCTGCAAACTCACCCTGCGGCACATCAACAAGTGCCCAGAACACGTGCTGAGGCACACCCAGGGCCGGCGGTACCAGCGAGCTCTGTGTAAATGTAAGTCCCAGTGAACCCCCATCAGTGCATCGCCATCTGAGTGCATGCCCGCCCTGCCCCAAATGGAGCGTGCTTGAAGGCAGGTCATCCTTCAGCAATCCGTGTTGATGCACCATGCCTGTTTTTGGCACAATGAAGAGAGGGATGATGGCCCCTGACCCCACAGCTTCTAGTGCAGGCAGGCGCAGAGCCAGAAGCAGGCTTGGGAGGGAGGGGGTGCACGTGGCGATGCAAAGTGTGGAAGAAACCTGGCGAGGGACCTGGGGTGGGCTTGCGGAGACAGGAGGGCTGGGGAGGCTTGCTGAGGGATTCGCTCGAGGCTGAGGCTGGAGGGATGTGGTAGCAGTGGGGTCGGGGAGAACAGCACCCCAGGGAGAAGCCAGGGTCCATGGATGTCTGAGGCAAAAATGTGTTAGCTGAGGTAGGCTCCAAAGGACAGGCTGGGCTAGTGTGCACAGCAGGGGTGGCCCGGAGGCCCGGCCAGGAGCGCTGCAGTGGGTGTGTGGAGAGGGCTGGCCGGGGCTGCGCGGACAGTGTGCGTGGTTGAGAAGGGAGGGCCCCTTGACTGTGGCCATCCAGGAAAAGACGGTGGGTTTTGGGGGAAGAATTCAGAGTCCCTTTGAAGGTTTGAAGCTTGAGCTGTATTAGGAAAGGTGTGTATTAGGGAAGTATCGGGTTTTTGAAACAGGGACACCCATGCTGAGAGCACCCAGCGCGAGTTTAGAGAAGGGAGAGAGGACTGGTCCTGAGCCTCAGCAAGAGAATGGAAGTCCTCCCGTGTTACTGAAGGGAAGATGAGGACAGACAAATGATGTATTTGATAACGTGGAGGCCCCTGGCAACCTTGGTGAGGCACCCGAAGTTTGGCAGGGACACCTGGCTGGAGTGGAGCGTAGGCTGCAGCCCATGAAGGCAGTATCCGGCCTTAGGCACGTGCTGGGTCACCGAAAGGTCTTTCTGGAGTCTAGCTAAGGAGGGAAATGGACAGAGGCTGGAGCGGACAGATTCAGGTTGGCTCGTGGATGGGAAGATGCGTCCACGGGCTTTTGATGAGTCTTCGGAGAGGCGGTCCAGCCCTCCCAAGCATGAGCGTGGATTGAGAAGGCGGACTAGGGTTTCTCAGGTAGAAGGCGGGCACCTTGCAGAGGCCTTGCAGGCACGAGGGCTCCCAGCCTGGGGCTTGGACTTTTTCCAGCTAGTATGTTAGCTGTCGGGCAGTGGGCAGGAAGGTTCTAACTGCAGGCGGCCACGGGGTTCCCATGAAGAGTGGTTATGATGGACCGTGGAGCTGAGACGGGACTGGGGTGCTGAGGTCCCTACAAGGCAGTGGTCCAGAGAAGTCCGAACGTGGCTGTGAGGGGGCTCTGCCTTCAAGTTCTGGTGGTGACAAGGCTGCTGCGTGGCCATGGGGGTGGGTGGCAGAGAGAAGGAGGGCAAGAGCCCTGGAGATGGGCCACCACATCAACGGCTAGGGCCCAGCAGGGCTCGTGCAGCCCATGAGGGACGAGGATGGGAGCTGCGCTGGACTGGAGGGCAAGCCCCAGCAGACCCTCTACTATACGAGGGGACAACGGTGGTGATTCCAGTGAGGTCCTTCCATGGAAGCCTTGTCCCAACTCCCCTCTCACCCACTAAGGGGCAGCAAAGGCCAGGCAGCCAACCTCCACTGACCCCCGCCCATGTGCTGAGGGAGGGCTTCAGGCTGCTGGGGAGAGGGTGGCATCACTGCCAGCCCACACTGCCTTTGAGAGGCCATGCCAACCTAACTGGGGCATAGTTGGCCTTGGGCCACCTCAGTGCCCTCCTAGTCATGGCTTCCTAGGCCTGGCTGGATCCAGGATGAGTGGTCAAGGCCCAGTAGACCTGTACCATCTTCTTGCCTCCTGGTTGCAGCCCTGCCCCACCGCCCTCCCTGCACGCCTGATAGGAACAGAGCTGAGGCACCCAGCAGCTGCTTTGGTTTTTGTCCAGGGCAGTGGGGCTGTGGGGCCCTGGCCAAGTGCAGGCTCCACGGGTTAGCTGTGGCCCAGAGGACCGTGGGGGGTGTGGAGGTGCCCAGCGTGTGCTGGCTTATCTCCCAGATGAAGAATGTCAGAAGCAAGGGGTGGAGTACGTCCCTGCCTGCCTGGTGCACCGGAGGAGGAGGAGGGAGGACCAGATGGACGGTGACGGGCCTAGCCCGCGGGAAGCCTTCTGGGAGGCCACATCCAGTGATGAAGGGGGAGCTCCAAGTGACGACAGCATGACAGACCTGTACCCACGTAAGCGGAACGACCCCTGCCTCTCCCTGACCCTCTCCTGTCAGCAGGGAGCAGACCGTGGTGCGGCGTCCCCTGCAAAGAAGGTGGTGAACTCAGCCTAAAATAACCGTCAGCCAATCCCTGTGTTCCTCCCAGCTGAGCTATTCACCAGAAAGGACCTTGGAAGCACAGAGGACGCGGATGGCACTGATGACTTTTTGACAGAGGAACAGGATGAGAAGGCAAAGCCCCCAAGAGAGAAGGTCACTGATGAGGGCAGGAGAGAGACAGCCGTGTACCGAGGACTGGTCCAGAAGCGCGGGAAGGTGAGCTGTCACCTCTACTCTGTTAGTGTGGCAGTGGCTTCCTCTAGTGATGGTTTTCCATTTGTTTAAAAAAAGAAAACGGCCGGGCACGGTGGCTCAAGCCTGTAATCCCGGCACTTTGGGAGGCAGAGACGGGCGGATCACGAGGTCAGGAGATAGAGACCATCCTGGCTCACATAGTGAAACCCCATCTCTACTAAAAAATACAAAATACTAGCCCGGCGCGGTGGCGGGCGCCTGCAGTCCCAGCTACCCGGGAGGCTGAGGCAGGAGAATGGCGTAAACCCGGGAGGCGGAGCTTGCAGTGAGCCGAGATCCGGCCACTGCACTCCAGCCTGGGCGACACAGCGAGACTTCGTCTCAAAAAAAAAAAAAAAAAGAAAAGAAAACAACCTTTTTCACAAGTGAAATCCCAAGCCAACAACACACAAGGACTAGAAGCCGAGGCCGCTGGCTGGCGGAAGGCCATGAGTGGCTGCCATTGCTTCCCAGCCAGCCCCTTGTGGAAGCCAGGCTCCATGGACCATGGTCGAGACCAGTGGTTTGAGGACACCCTCCCACCTCAGACTATGAGCTGTGGCTTGTTTGTCCTTACTTCTGGGCACAGGGACCTGATTACTAGCCACCACCTTTGCCTTTGCCATCAGGGCAGGAGTAGAGACTTCCCCGCCTTTGGTAGATAAGCAGGACCAAGGCTAGAAGAGGTCAAGGTCCTAATTAGCGTGTGGCATTGCACCATGCTCCTCTAAGGCTCTGCTGAGCGCAGTCTAATCCTGCAGCTGTTAAGGAAACGGGGGCGGAGAAAGCCTCTGTGGGTATTTGACACCAACACCTCTGAGGCTGTACGGGTGGGAAATCCCTGCACTCCAGGGCCCCCTTCTCCATGGGATCAGAAGGGCTCAGTAATCAGAATTCTGTTTATCCCACAGAAGCAGTTGGGCTCGTTGAAAAAGAAGTTCAAGAGTCATCACTGCAAACCCAAGAGCTTCAGCTCCTGTAAACAGCCAGGTTAATAAAAGCCCATGGCGTGAAGTTTCAAGAAAGCCTTCAGATATTTCCCCGGCTCCTCATCAAGCCGCATGTCCTCTGAATGATTGGCTGTCCCCATGTCTTCTCTTCCCACTTACCCTTGTCTCGTGACATCTGTTGCCCTCTAAGGCAGGGCTGAGGGGGTCTGTCCCCCACACCCAGGAAGCAGGAGGGACTCTGAGGGACTAATTCTCTCTGGACGTGGCTTCTGGGTGGTCTTCAGAGAAGCCTGGAGAAGCAGACTCACCCACTGGCATCCTGAGGGGAGCCCCAGTCAGGTTGGGCAACACTGTAGGATCACACTGCATACAACAAATGCCATTATTTATTTTGATGTGTTTCCAAAAATCAAAAACGTTTTCAAACACAACTAAGATATAAAATACAGCATAAAATGAGATTTAGATCTGTTTCCCACATAAAGCAAAAAAATCTTAGAAACTGTTTTGCCAAAACCAATTGGTAGATCCCACTTACCCTCTCCTCCCTGCAAAGGCATCTTCCCCAATCAGGCCCTAGCCCACCCAGGGCCAGGAGAAACAGGAACACCCACTAGGACGGAGGCGCTGCTGGTGCAGAACTGGTGCTGACTGCTCACGTGGCCTCCTTTGGTCCACCCTACTTTCCACCAACCAGCCAACCAACCTTGACCACAGAGAAACCCTGACTTGGCCAAGGTCATTTGATGGGGCTGTCATACGGCACTAATGGGGAGCAGGGTGTGGATCAAGAGACAGCCCTGGTGAGGCTGAAACAGTGAGAAGCCAGTCTTCGTGCAGTGAGCACTTGAATGATCACAGGAGAAAAGAACCCATGTCCTGAAGCCGTTGCTTAATCTTACCAATATTAGGGGGTAAGGAAGTAGGCCACCAGGGGAAGATTTGCAAACGCGTTGGGACTAGCTCGGCTGTGTTAAAAAGTGCCCCCTCCTCAGGGTAGGTGACTTCCAAAAGCACTTATGAGCAGAAACCTGCCTCACCGCTGCCCTGCAGAGCCAACGGACGAGAGGCCAAGCTGGAGGCAGGCTGGGGGCCGGGACGCAGCAGCCCTGGAGACAGGCTGAGCCAGCCTCTCCCCAGATAGGTCTAGGGGCCAGAGAGGTGTTTGACCATCCTTGTGGCATTTACTATGGTGCAGACGACAGGGAGCAACAAGCAGTTAAACCCCCCAAAAAGAGAAACACAGTATAAGGCAGTGTTAGAAAACTTTAAATACAGGATTAAGATCAAATCGGTAAGGCATCACAAATTGTAAAAAGGAATTTTGGCTGCATTCGGCATAGCAAACGGACAATCTGAGTGAGCAACAGCCTCGGGAAAGTGGCGTGTCGGGCTGCCCACAGGGCGAGTGCAGCTGGGAAAGGAGGATGCTGCTCAGCCAGGGTGGCCTGCGCTTTCGAGACCTTGCTCAGAAAAGGCCCCATGTGAGGTAACTGGATTGAGTCCGTGGGTCTCCAGTGCTGGGAGCTCCCGCCACACCCCCTGCCCACAGCGGCTGCAGCTCCCCAAGCTGGTCCGAGGAGCAGCTGGCCAGGCTGGCTTGCGGGGTGCCGCTGCTGGGGCCACCCCGTGTGTGGTCTCACTAGCCCTCCCCACTGCCAGCTCTGAGGCCAGCAGCACCCAGACCAGCAGCTTCCCCAAGGACTCCTTTGCCCCTCGGCCTTGCCTCAAGCTACTAAAACTCCCAAGGTGTTACCCAATAAAACACTTGGCACCAATCCAAGCTGATTTTATGACCGATGACTTTTATCATAAACAGCAGCTTCCACCACCCCTTTAATACTGCATCATTCTTTGGGTGTCCCTAAATGTTTTCACTGTTCCTATAAACTACTACAGTACGGGGCAGAAACAACATTGAAGCCACTGGTGTGATTTTAAACCAGGGAGATTTAACCGTTTGAGGTTTGGCTGAACCACCCAAAATCATGTAGTAGTTTTCGCTAAAAAGGTAAACTTAAAAATAAGAGGGAGGTTGCTCTGAATGGTGATACCAATGTGTCTGCTCGCAGCACAGCCTGAAGGCCCTCCTGCACCCCACAAAACAAACTCAAAAATAGGACTGAGATGCCACAGCCAAGTGGGCTGTTCACTCCAAAGCCTTGGCATGGGGGAGGCCTCCAACTGCCAGGCTGGCCAGCACTGAGGGGTCAAACGCCAGACTGTGGCTCCAGAGCAGACCGAGCCATGAATTCTCAGGTGTCTCTGCAAATAAAGTTCTCAAAACATCTGTGCCTTTACCAAGGGAGGGGAAGGGAAGAGGATACATAAAAGCTGGCAGTTTTGTTGACTCCACCCCAAACCAGTCCTCGACGGCCACGGGTCTTAGCCAGGCAGGTAGGGATCTGTGACTGTTACCACTCCTTCTTCTTCTCATCCATGGAGACACCCCCAGGGCCCAGCGCCACCACCAGGAGCAAGCCCCCGATCACCGACATGGTCTGGAAGAAGTCGTATTTCAGGAAGTCATGCATGGGCTTGTAGACTGGAATGGTCCAGAAGGCGTTGAAATATACGTTGATGGCAAAGAGCCAGACAACAAGAGTCAAAGCAGCCAGCTTGGTTTTAAACCCAATGGCCACTAAAATCATCAGAGCTGTGCCCACGATGTTCTGGACAATCTGCATAGGTTGAAACATAAGAAATTCAAAATAAACATGAGGAAAAGAGATGCTTTATAAACAGAAGTTCCAGCTGCTGCATATCATGAAGTCTCTATCCATCAGGCTGATGTAGCTACTGCTGAGACGGCTGCTGGTACAAGAGGGGAGATAAAAGCTGGGAGGAGGCAGGAGACAATAAAGCACCAGCTTTGAAATGTGGAAGGTTTGGGGAAGATTGAAGTTCCCAACTAGTAAAAGGCTGTGATTTACCAAGATGAATCTCTAATCCATAACTAAATTCCCAAGTGCTTCTTGGCCTACCCAGCCATCCAGGCCAGAAACATCCTCTCTCTTCTCCCCATGGCACCAGGAGCTCTTCCTGGACACTGTCTAGCCAGGGCTCTCAGTCAGCTCCAGAGATGGGCTCTGGAAGCTCCTGGAGGCTGCCTCTGACACCTGACACACAGGAAGTACTTGAGAAAGATATGAACAGGGAGGACAGAGAGAAGAGTAAGGGGAGCCTGGGTGGAGAGCCTTGGCCCTACCAAGGGCCAAGCACACTCCACCAGGGTCAGAGGTTCTGGCCTTCACTTGCTGGAAGGAAGGCTTGACACACAAGAGATTGACGATGTTTTGGTCTGTTTTAATGGGATCAAAAAGTTTGCTCCATTTGAGCAGCTCCCCCAGGTTGTGGTTAGTACCCAACCAGGGAGAGGTGAGCAGGGAGGGGGTGGGGGAGGGACAGCATTCTCTCTAAAGGACAGGAAACCAGACCCATTCAGGCAAGTAGGAATACTTACAGAAAAGAAGCTGGCGTCAAAGTGAAGAAGGGTCATGAACATCAGAACCAGCAAGACCCTGCCTCCAAGCTGCATGTACTGTTTGGGGGAGCTCTCACGCATGGTGGGGACGCCCGCAAACATGCTCTTCCCTTCAGAACGGGATTCTGCTAGGAGCAGCAACAGGCCTCCTCCCAGGGCCAGGTTCCTGAGGAACAGATATGTGGGCTGGAAGCTAAGCCTCACCAGGATCTGGCCTGTCTGTGAGACCAGGTGCAGGGAGAACTTGCTGCCAGTATAGGAAGGCCCTTACTTCCCTTTCTCCAGACCCAGTGATCTGCCAAGCAGGACCAGGCAGGCATGCGCACAGGACCTCAGACTCAAGTTACACCCATGTAAAACCTTACATAGTTCCATACATAGCTGAAGAGACAGAGATGTCTTTACAACTCGACAGCAATAGGCTACCTGAACACACACAGAACCGAGTCCTAGTCACAGCTTCAGTGTTGACCAGCTGGGTCCCCGTGGGCAGGCCTGTCCTCCACTCAGACCCTGAGTCCCCATACCCGTGAAATAAGGGGTCAGAAGAGATGGTTTCAGTGTCTACTGTTATAGGGGCTCTGCAACATCCTCTTTAGAACCTGTTTCTAAGAGGCGGAATTTATACCAGGGGGTCCAATCTTTTGGCTTCCCTGGGCTACACTGGAAGAACTGTCTTGGCCACACATAAAACACACTAATGCTAATGATAGCTGATGAGCTAAAAAACAAAACTTAAAAATTGCAAAAAAGCTGTCAATGTTTTAAGGAAGTTTATGAGTTTGTGTTGGGCCGCATTCACGCCGTGGACCACCGGCTGGACAAGCTTGGTTTGGACCCAAAGAAGTCTACTCCAACCAATAGTTAACTGAGTTTAGAAATACAGAGGGCCGGGCGCGGTGGCTCAAGCCTGTAATCCCAGCACTTTGGGAGGCCGAGACGGGCGGATCACGAGGTCAGCAGATCGAGACCATCCTGGCTAACACGGTGAAACCCCGTCTCTACTAAAAAAAAAAATACAAAAAACTAGCCGGGTGAGGTGGCGGGCGCCTGTAGTTCCAGCTACTCGGGAGGCTGAGGCAGGAGAATGGCGTCAACCCGGGAGGCGGAGCTTGCAGTGAGCTGAGAGATCCGGCCACTGCACTCCAGACCGGGCGACAGAGCGAGACTCCGTCTCAAAAAAAAAAAAAAAAAAAAAAAGAAGAAATACAGAGTGAGTATCCCTAACCTGAAATGCTTGGGACCCAAAGTGTTTCAGATTTTGGTATATTTGCATTATATACTTATCGGCTGAGCATCCTAAATCTGAAAATCCAAAACCTGAAACGTTCCAATGAGCACTTCCTTTGAGTGTCATGTTGGTGCCCAAGATGTTTCCCATTTTGGAGCATTTCAGACTTTGGATTCGCAATGCTCAACCTGTATGAGCAGTGTATACTAAAACCAACTAAAACCAACCAGAATGCACATACCTCATCAAAAACTTCAAGTCCCATAAAATGCTGTAGGCAATCGTCTGAGGGAAAAGAAGAGAGAGACACTTGAGTCTCGGCCTTTCCAAAGGCATTTCCACAGACTTCATAATACATTAGACAGTCTCTCCAATGTCAGCTGAAGTCTAAAACACACAAAGCCACCACAGGAGACCAAGGACAAATCTAAGCTCAAAAATGTGGTTATTTCTCAAGCAATGTGCTATGATGTTCCGGAGAACAAAGTTATTCTGAGACCACTGATGTGGATTCAGATATTCTGTTCCCTGCATTTCATTCTGAATAACCAGATATTCTTCTTTATGAAGCAATGTGGTAACAAGACAGCATCCTGGCTGCAACCAAGCTCAGGACTTCCCTTGTCACGGTAATCACAGGAATGGGACAAAAGATGGTCCAGTACCAAATGACCTGCCTCTACAGCCCTGCTTGGGCTCACGACTTCCCCAAAAGAGAAAGGAGCTCCAGGCAGTCAGAGACATGCAAGGGGCTGAAGGGGGAGTGACACTGAACCCTCAAGGATGTCTTTTCAGAAGCTCTGTTCCACCAGAGCAAAGAGAAGGGAGCCCCGACCACACAGCCCGTGTACCTGCAGAGCTATGATTCCAAAGAGCCCGAAGCAGGCGTACTGCACGAAGTTCCTGCTCAACACCAAGACGCAGCCAGCTGGAGGGAAGGACAAGGGTTAGGGGGCCTGAGGGTGGGTGCTGGGGCTGGGGGCAGCACTGTCTCGGTACACTGCCATCCAGTTTCGTGGCAGAAACTGGTTTCGTCCAGAGGGAGCCAAACCACCTATCCAAGCAAAAGGCAAATTCTAGGAGAATTAATGATAGGCAAGGACCACACATGGTAAGTTGACTAGACTTATCACAAACACCAGAAAGTGGAGCCCTTGCCGCAATAAAGAACGGGCCATTTCCCACAGTCAGCCACCTACCTGAGGCAGGCAATTAACTGCTCTACTGTGGAGCGCTTCTGAACAGGTGGGAAGCGCAAATCCCTTGGCCTGTAATGTACAAAGGAGGGAGGACTGCCACCAGAAGCTGGTCCACCAAGGCCGTAAGGCAGACCTGAGCCAACACGAGCTTCATTCTGGGCTAATGAATGCTCTCCCCTCTCCATTTACCTCAGTCTACTTATCCTTTTTAGACACTTTTGTCTTTGACAGCCTTAGTTCCTCTCTGATCCACCCAAACCAGTTAGACTCCAGCATCTCCTGCTTTGGGTCCCTGACAGACACCATGTCCTATTTCCTTAGCAAGCCCTAAAGCAGTGAGCCCAGGGCTAGAGACTGAGCGTCCCTGCCAAGGCTCGCAGAACCAGACTCCTGGCCTGGCACAGCTGAGCTGGAGAAGAGGGGGACAGCAGTCTCAGGAGACCGAGTTCACACACAGCCTCCCAACTGCTAACGATCACAGAACAAGACGCCCAGTGAATCCTGACCACCCTCAGAGCCACTCACTCAGCTGTCCCAGCAAGTTGAGGAAGACGAAGGATGAGGCCAGCAGGTAGCCGCAGTTCCAGGTGCTGTCGATGTAGTCGCGCTGCTCGCTCCACTGGAACCACATGCGGATGCCGTCCTCCAGGAAGGTGCTGATCAGACAGAGGCGCGCCACGTGGGGCAGGTACTGCTTTGTGACACGGAGGAACTGCAGGGCCACAGAAACCCAAGGGTGAGGTGGCTGCGGCGGGGAGCACCAGGCCGCTGCCGGGCACGTCCTTGGGCGGGGTGTGCGTGAGGAACAGACGCTGCGGAAGGCAAGAGCTCTTGTCAGCCTCCGTGCCTTCCCAGGGCAGACTAGGGGGCTCTCAGTGCTTGCTCCCGAGCGCTACCCTGTGAGTCTGGACACATGCGACAATCCAAGGATCAGTCCCGGAGATGCATGACTTGACAGTAGGCCCTCTGGGGCAGACCCCAGCAGGCGGCAGCCCTAACACTGCCACTGATTTCCCCCGGTGCCTCGGCAGGCAATTACAGTCATCGAAGGTGGCACTGCAGCAAGACACAGAGCTGCTCTTTTCGGTCAAAGGCATTTACAACTTAGGATCACAGAATGACATCTGAAAAGGCACTTAGAGGTCATCTATCCAGGGCTTCTGCACCTCAGCACTACTGGCATCTGAGGCCAGGCCACTCTGCCGTGGGTCATCCTGGGTGCTGCAGGCTATGACGCAGCAAGCCTGGCCTCTGCCCACGACATGCCGGCAGCAGCCTCCCTACTGAGGCACCACTGCACTTTGCCAGGCATCTCTGCTGCTCTGGTCCAACCCCTCACCTTACAAATGGGCATATGAAACCCAGCGGGAAGGGGTTCCCCCGGCTTCGCAGACCTGATGGTGCAATGCCAAGACTTGACCCCAGCCTGCAGGTCACACATGGCTGAGGTGCCAAGGGCCTGGACCTCCCAGCCCGCCCAATGACGCCCAGAGTACCCTGACAGAACAAGGGTTGGCTTAGGTGACAGCCAGGGTGCCAGGCCTAGATGGCCACATGCCTGACTGAATAGTAAGATCACGAGTTTACAGTTATCCAAAAACCTCCAGAGCGCAGGAGGAAGCCCCAGGCTCTGGACAGCGCATGTGTGCTGTTGTAAACCAGGGCTAGCGCTTCCCGGCCCCTGACGGAGCTCTCCCCTGCAAGCTCAGGATCTAACTTGGGGACTGTGTGTGCAGCAACTGTCAGCACAGTATGAAGCTGGTACCACTAATGGCTAGAAAGCACTGGGATTTTGGCAAAGCCTGCATCATCTCGAGCAAATTAAAACACACTAACAAACAGGATGGACAGCTGTTTCAACAGCAATGAAATGCACGTGTGTGAAATCATTGTCAAATGTCAAAGGGAAAGAAAACATTTATGACTTCCTGCTGTGCTGTGAGTCAGGTCATTTATGACGGCTGGGTTAGGTAGCCAACATGCACTACCGATGCCAGGTACAAATGTCACGCAGCTTTACCCCATGCACTTCTCTCTTATCACCCATGCAAAACTGAGATACAAAGTGAAAGAAATCCTGTAACACAGCAAATCCTTCGGAGAAAGATCAGGGGACCCACCCACGAACTCATGTTGCAAAGCCAGAGTCTAAAGAGCACCCAAGAGGCTCACCCCCACGGGAGGTGAGCGAAAGTCAGCTGCACAGGCCTCCTAGGGCTGACTAAACCTACTGTTGGAACAAAGGAAGATGTGCGTGTTTCTTACTTTTCAGCATTTTTTAAAGTTGCTTCAAAGTCCTAGACACTGCTGAAGCTGCCCATCTCAGTTACCACGCCCCTGGGTGTTCAGATCACCCTCCAGCCTGTCAGGTGGGGCCCCGGCTAGGTCAGCACTGTTGATTGGCTCCCGTGTGGCAGAGAGCGAAGGCAGAGATTACAAAGCCAGGTGGCCATTCTCCCCAAACCCACTGTGCCCTGCAGTGTCATTCTGCACTCATTTACTCAGCCTTTGACTCCACAGAAGTGATGGGAGAAATCACAGTGACCGACAGATACCCAGAGAATCACCAAGCGGGTTTGGGAGATGAAGCGCAGGTGGAGGCTCTGAGGCCCTGTGATCTCACCCTGCCCTGGTACCGTCCAGCCAGCACACTGTGTGACCTGGACACGCCCTTTTTGAGAGCATCTCTACTATCCTACAGTAAAGTGAGGTCAGCTGAACTAATGGTTGGTAAGATTCTTTCCAGTTTTACTAGGAGGAAGACCTTGTTTCACTTTTCATTTTTTAAAAGGCCCCAAATACTCCCCTGTGAATTTTAGGGCCAATGCAGAGAACCAGCACAAGATGCCCACGTGCACAGGGTAAGCAACCCGCGTCACACTGGGTGGTGGGAAAGGTGACGCCACACACCCTCCCCAGGTTCTGCCTCATGGCCCCATTGCTCTCTAAATGCCCAGCAACAGTGTAATCACCCATATTCCGTGGAAGAGACAAAGCACACCACCTCGGCACGCGATGTGCCATTGCTCTCAAGTAATGGCCTCACGTCGTGGCCCAGCTGGGAAGCCCCAGCAAGGACACAGACCTTTACCTCCTCTGAACCAGGGGAGAAGCAACCACTGGGAAGGAAGAGCTCAACAAGAGGCTGTGCAGACCTCTGAGATGAGACGGAGCTGTGGCGGGACTCCCAGGGTGGGGTGTGGGTGTGGGGCGTGGACCCCAACAGCAGCAGAGAGGTGGACTGCAATCCACACCCAAGACAGACACCAGAGGTGTCCTGACTTGCTTCTAAAATGACAGCTGTGAGGCACTCACTGGCCTGAGATGAGCAAACCAGCCCAGCCATGGGCTGCGGTCTAAGCTTCCCCCAATTGCAGGACCTGCATTTAACATGCTCATCTGCTACATGCACAGCCCATGAGATTGAGGCAGTGTTTAAAAGTCTCTCTGATGAGTCTGCGACTCTTAATTGGAGTGTCTGGGTCAAGAGGATTAAAGAGCAAAAAAGGGAGAGAAGGTAGGACAGGCAATTCACACCTCCTTCCCTGCGCGAACATGGTGAGGAGACAGACACAGCTCTTGGCTGTGGGGAAAAATATGCAAAAATGTAGGTACTGCATTCTGAACTGAGCACATCTACTGCTTGGTTGTTCTGGTTTTCAAAGGCAAGCCTGGGCCGGGCGCGGTGGCTCACGCCTGTAATCCCAGCACTTTGGGAGGCCGAGGCGGGCGGATCACAAGGTCAGGAGATCGAGACCATGGTGAAACCCCGTCTCTACTAAAAAATAGAAAAAAATTAGCCGGGCGCAGTGGCGGGCGCCTGTAGTCCCAGCTACTCGGGAGGCTGAGGTAGGAGAATGGCGTGAACCCGGGAGGCGGAGCTTGCAGTGAGCCGAGATTGCGCCACTGCACTCCAGCCTGGGCGACAGAGCGAGACTCCGTCTCAAAAAAAAAAAAAAAAAATTAAAAAAAAAAAATCAAAGGCAAGCCTGGTCCAGACTGAAGGCTAACTAGCTGTAAGTCAGGCTGATGCAGTCTCCCTTAAACCAGCCACTATCTACCGAGCATCTGTTTGGACTGAACACTGAAAAAGCCATGTTTAAAGACCAGGGCCCAACATTAACCTTATTTCCTACATGCATATTGGTCACAACTACTTCAAATTGGCCACTGGAACCATGTCATGCCACTCTAGAACATGTCCCAAAGCCAGTGTCCCCTCAGCACAGCAGAGAAGAGCCCCCAACACAGGAAGGACACACAGCACCCCAGGACAGACAAGAGCAGCCAAACTGCAGGCACTCAGGCCATTTCTGGTAGCCAGCACACAGGTGACCTGTGTAAACATGGCGAGCACATAAAACCTGTGACAGTCCCCCTCCCCCTGCCAGAAAACTGTGACAGCAGAGCCAGAGGTGGCTGTTGACCTGGCAGGCTGCAGGAAGGAGATGACACAGTTAGCTCACCTCTGTGGCCAAGCTTCTCATTAAGTCTCTCCGAGAACCGCGCCATCAAGCAGGATATGGTTCATAAGCAGTGACAGCATCTGAGGAGCTTAACAGGAAGACTGAGATTTCTCTCAAAGGGGTGGTTATTTTAGACAACTGAAGGGGATTTTAGAAACGTAATTAATGATATCCACCCTGAGAGATGACTTCGTGGGCATCCAGTGATCACTATCACAGCCACCTGCAGCTCCCACGCCACACAGAAAACTCCACTTTCTCTTCACACTCAGGACAGAAAGAAATTGAGGAAAGCGGCTTACAAATTAGTGGTGAATGAGAACATTGAGGAAAAAGGCACTTGATCACCAAGGATTGGGGCTGCCTCGTTCAAAGCCCAACTCAGGTCCCACACATCCTAGAAATGAGCACCTTCGGCCCAGCAGCTTCCCTCACATCAGCCTGTCAGAGCTGGCTCCAGCTCACTGGCTCACTGCAGCTCCAGAACTTCCCCAAGCCTCCCTCCCGTGCTGCTCCATAGGTTCACACCGCACCCTGCAGGGCCAGAAAAGGTGTCGCCAGCCCAGTGTGGGAGATGATGGCCTGGCTTTACTAAAAAACTGTGTGATCAAAATCCCAACTGTAGGAAAGACGTAACTGAGAACGACTGGGCCCCATGTTCTGGGAGGAGCCTCGCTAACCACAACCTCCCCTGCTTCTCCCCCGCACTCCCCTAAAGAGTGAGGTGGCTGTGTTTTAACCTCCTGTTAAGATCACCGCACAAAGAAAAGTGAGTCAGCTCCTCTTTGCCTTCTCTCCCCACTCCTTCATGGTATAGGGCAGGATATGACAGAGCCTGCCACTGTCACAGGACCTCGCCACACCAGACAGCCACCAGCACGGTGTTCATCGGGAGCCTCGCAGTGCCTGTGCCACCTGTGGGTTCAGGTGTCCTCAGGCCCATCCTCGCTTCCCCAGCACTTCAGCTAGGGCCAAGGTCAGCTCCCAGGGCCCAGGACTAGCTCTGCCACTCTTGAGGACAGGTTAAAAACATCAAAGGCCACACTGGAGAGGAAGGCCCCATGCAGCTTTTCTGTCACCTTGGTGATGAGCCACCAGGCAGAACCCATTAAGTGCTAATATTGCTGTTTATGGGTATAAATTGCTTAGAAGCTACATTTTGCAGAGGGTCTAATAGGCAATGAGGAGCAGCTGCAGGCATGGACATTAGTTTGGATTGCTGAGTTCATTAGAGTTTCTGGCCCCTTCCCATGGCTTCCAAATGCCCAGCTCCTGCATAGAGCATGTCTCAGCAGTTTCTACAGAACATGGCTCCCGGGAGCAAGAGGACACTGTCCCTGGCTGCCAGAGCAAGGAGCTTAATGCCAGAGGCAGAGAGACAAGAGATGCAGCTGGGGGGAGCCTGCCAGCAGAAACTAACCGGACTGCTCGTCCCCGTGGACCAGCCTCTACAGACCAGAAGGAAAGGTCACAGTCCACCAAGCAGTGAGGAACCCAGCCTTTGGGGTAAAAGGATGTGGACTCAGTCTCCAGCCCACCACGAGCCAGTGCAGCCAGCCAACATCCCTCTGCCCATCTGAAGATGGAGACGCTCTGGTCCACCTCCTGCAGTCAGGAAGGTCACACAAGGAATGTCTATCATGCACCTGGCTCAGTGAAAGACTTAATGTCATTGTCATAATATCGGAAGACACTGGGCCTGGGAAACTAAGCTTATTTAGGTCTTGCTTTCAGCAGCCCACACTTTCTGGTCAAATCTTGTCACTTCGGCTTTGCTCGTTTTCTGAAAATGAGAAAAAATGGATGTGTCACTTTATCTGATCAGTGACTTCCATGGTAATCCCCTATTGGCTTCAAATTAGGTCATTTTCATGTAAAACCTGGTCTGGCAGCTTTAAGTACTATGTGGATAAACAGAAACAAAGCCCCACCTGGGCTTGGTCAGATTCTGTCCACAAGAAGCCATATTTTGACTTCGAACCCTATTAACCTGCCTGTGTCTGTCTGATTGAGGTTTGGGTGAGTACAAGTCGCTGCGCTCCCAAGCTGCCCACAAAAGGGCATGGAAGCTCCCGCAGCCATGCTCTGCCACCACCCAGGCGGACTCTAATGAGATCATCTGACGGCAGCAGCCTGCGCTGCCTTGCAGACATGGTCCTAACCCATTGGGTTTTGTATGTGAGCAGCCCCTTCACCCGCTAGTGCTCTTCCCTTGACTTGTGCCAGAAGAGCAACACCAGGGACTGGGGGCACTGGGGACCAAGACCCGGCTTTTCTTCAGTGGCCACAGGCAAGTCTAGGAGCCTGAGTGGGTTTGGCCTCCTCTCAGTAACCTGGGAGAGGTTGACTCTGTACCCCCTCAAGAGCCTTTCCAGTTCCAAGCTACTGCTTCTTTCATTTAAAACATAACAGAACACATGAAGAAGGCTGGACGCGGTAGCTCACACCTGTAATTCCAGCACTTTAGGAGGCCAAGGCGGATCACCTGAGGTCAGGTGTTCAAGACCAGCCTAGACAACATAACATGGCAAAACGCTGTCTCTACTAAAAACACAAAAATTAGCTGGGTGTGGTGGCGCACACCTGTAATCTCAGCTACTCGGGAGGCTGAGGCAGGAGAATAGCTTGAACCCGGGAGGTGGAGGTTGCAGTGAGCTGAGTGCCACTGCATTCCAGCCTGGGTGACAAAGTGAGACTCTGTCTCCAAAAAAAACCATTAATAACAAAACAAGAAGAAAAGGCCGGGCAGGGTGGCTCACGCCTGTAATCCCAGCACTTTGGGAGGCCAAGGCAGGAGTATCACCTGAGGTCAGGAGTTCAAGACCAACCTGGCCAACATGGGGACACCCCGTCTCAACTAAAAATACAAAAAAAAAATTAGCTGGGCGTGGTGGCGGGCACCTGTAATCCCAGCTTTCAGGAGGCTGAGGCAGGAGAATTGCTTGAATCCGGGAAGCGGGGGTTGCAGTGAGCCAAGATCGAGCCATTGCCCTCCAGCCTGAACGAAACCCTGTCTCAAAAAAAAAACAAAGAAAAAAAAATCATCAAGAAAGGAGTATGTGAAGAGACTGGGAACTTTTTTTGTCAGGAGGAGAGTCTGTCATTTGCTAGTGGGCACCAGCTTGACTGGAGACATTTGATCTAGATTTGGTTATGAAATTCACTTGCAAATCCCAGGTTTTCCAGGACAAAGAGTGAGTGTACGTAACTCTCATCCTTCCCTCGGCTATGAGGAGCCATCTTCTTAGGGAGTTGTGACTTGGAGAAACATAAATGGGTCACTATAAATTATGTCAATGAAAACTGACAAAACCGTATCAAAAGTTCTTGAGGGCTTTTGATATGAATTGTTTTTGTAAGGGACAGAGTTTTAAAATTGTGTCTTTCAAGGCTGGGTGCCGTGGCTCATGCCTGTAATCCCAGCACTTTGGGAGGCTGAGGTGGGCGGACCACCTGAGGTCGGAAGTTCGAGACCAGCCTGACCAACATGGACAAACCCTGTTTCTACTTTTTTTTTTTTTTTGAGACGGAGTCTCGCTCTGTCACCCAGGCTGGAGTGCAGTGGCCGGATCTCAGCTCACTGCAAGCTCCGCCTCCTGGGTTCACGCCATTCTCCTGCCTCAGCCTCCCTAGTAGCTGGGACTACAGGCGCCGCCACCTCGCCCGGCTAGTTTTTTGTATTTTTTAGTAGAGACGGGGTTTCACTGTGTTAGCCAGGATGGTCTCGATCTCCTGACCTCATGATCCACCCATCTCGGCCTCCCAAAGTGCTGGGATTACAGGCTTGAGCCACCACACCCGGCCCCCTGTTTCTACTTAAAAAAAAAAAAAAAAAAAAAAAAAAAAAAAAAATTAGCCGGGCATGATGGCGCACGCCTGTAATCCCAGCTACTCGGGAGGCTGAGGCAGGAGAATCACTTGAACCCGGAAGTTGGAGGTTGTGGTGAGCTGAGATCACACCATTGCACTAGTCGGAGGTTGTGGTGAGCTGAGATCACACCATTGCACTAGTCGGAGGTTGTGGTGAGCTGAGATCACACCATTGCACTAGTCGGAGGTTGTGGTGAGCTGAGATCACACCATTGCACTCCAGCCTGGACAACAAGGTCGAAACGCTGTCTCAAAGAACAACAACAACAAAAAATTTTAAAAAAAAATAAAATTGCATATTTAAGCACAAAATCAGGACCTTAGGAAAAAACTGCTTCGTCAAGTTGATACACTTTTTCCCCAAAAGTTTAAAATATTGGCTCGCAGGAAAGTGTTGCAATGAGAACCGATGGTGAGGTCACACTAGAAAGAGAGCACCCCTCAGGAGGAACGGAAAAGCTCGATAGCTGATTAGAAAACGGTCACTTACTCTTTTCTTTTTTTTTTTTTTTAAACCACACATACACAAGCCTTCCAATAAGTCTAGGCCTCAGAGTTTGATGACTCACTACCACCTCCAGAAAAAATTTAAAAATTTAACCATCACTACTTAAAACTCTAGCAAAGCCACACACACACATTAAGTAAACCGAGGAAAGAACGGCAAGTGGGCCACAGAAGGCTCTCCCTGCGGGGATAAGGCTGTTAATCTGTCGACATAACGGGATTCTTTTAGAAGTAAAAGGCATAAATCTGCGTAACCAGCACCACCTTTTTTTTTTTTTTTTGCCAAGCTTAATCAAGAAAGAGGGAAGGGAGTTGCGTGTCCCTTCACTTTGTAGGATCGGATCCTGTCCACCCTGTTTCCGAATGCTCTCAACAGTTACCCAACCGCCTGTTTCAAGGGCTTCCCTGTTGCTCAGAATGCCACCTGGACACTTCTGGAAGGAAACTATCAGGGAGATAAGCTTCCCCTCCTCCCGGGCTGTGTACAGGTCCCCACTCGATCCAGCCCCGGGCAGAGTCCAAACGGCGAGGGAGAGGTGCAGACAGGGTCAAAGGGACCCCAAGAGCCCAGCACATCTGGGAAGGAGAAAAAGTGCCGCGGCATCCTGCAGCTGGGGCGCACGCCGGCGCGCCCCCTTTCCTCCGGGAGGACCCCCAACCCCCGTTCGTCCCCGAGCTCCCAGCCCGCCTCCGGGAGATCCACTCCGGGAGAGGAAAAACGTGCGCGGAACCCCCAGCAGCTCCAAACGCCGAGGCGCCCCCCGCGAGCCTCAGACCCGACCCAACCCTAGGACTCGCGCCGCCGGCCCGCGAGGAAACCCCCACGGCCCGCGCCCCGGGCAGGCTGGAGGGTGGGGGCGGCTGGCCAGGCAGGGCGCCCAGGCCCGGGCTCCGGGAGCGGCCCGGCGGGCAGGGGAGACCGGGCTCGCAGGCCGGGTTTGGGGGTGTCCAGGCCGGGGCGGAGGGCCCCTCTGTGGGAACAAGGAGTCGGGGGGCGGCCCGGGCCTGGCGCCCTTCGCGGGGAGGCCGACTCCGGAGCGGCCCGGGCGGTCTGGGTCGGGGCCGGGGGAGGGGCCCGCAGGCCGCACCTGGTCGGCGAAGTCCTCAGCCGTGCCCATCAGGTCGTTCTGGCCCATGGCGACGGCGGGAGGCTCGGCTCGGCTCCGCTCGCTCGCTCGCTGGCCCTCGACCGTCGGCGCCCGCGCCCGCTGCGGCCTCCACAGGAAGTGCCCGGCGGCCGGCCTCGCTCCGCGTCGGCTGCGGCTCCAGCGGCTGCCACGTAGGCCAAGCCTTAAAGGGGCCGCGCACCGCCCGGATCCGCCCCGGCGCGTCTTAAAGGGGCCATGCACCGTCCCCAGCCTCGCGACCGGTCCGCTCGAAGCCACCCCCGCCGCGCTCGACGCCACGCCTCTCACGCTGGAGGCCCCGCCCACCGCGCGCAGGCCCTGCGGCACCTCCCGGCCCGGCGGAACGCGTCCCCTTTAAGGGGGCAGGCCTGGGGGGTCTGGGGCCGGCGTGCGGGAGGGACGCTTGGATGCCTCGAGGACGCCGTTCGGGCCGGGAGGGTCCCGCGGGTCCCACTGACCCACACGGGGTGGGGTCAGGGGCGGACGATCACCCGTACGCGGTAGCTACTGAACATGCTTGGGCCAGAGACCGATGGCAGGCGCCCCACGCAGGGGGAGCGAGGCCCAGGGTACCCCGGAGAGCCCATGGACAAGTACCAGGTGCCGAGTGTTCCCTGCGGGGAGGCGGGGGCTCCGTGGGGTAACGGTCGCCAACCCTGGAGCTGCGGCCGGCGGTTCCGACCGAGGGCGGCGAGGGACCCGCGCCCTAGTCAGTGTTGGCCTCCAGCTCCTAGGTTGAACCCGGGGGGGCCTCCCACGGTGACCTCCTGGGTGCCCTTTGCCACTCAGTTTCCCCCTTTGTGAATTGACTAAGGATTCTCCAGCCCTGGCTGAGTATTTGAGGGCGTGGGGCAGCTCCTCTATCCTTTGTGCCCGGGGTCTGGGCGCTTGGGTCCACCAAGGCAGGACCCCCGGGAACATCCCGAGTACGTAATTGGGAGCCCCCAGTCCCCTAAAAACACCCCTGCAGCGTGGGTCTTTGAAAATATTTGAGACCTAAAAAATTTACAAAACACAAAAGGAAAGCTGCAAAATAAAAGTGAATGTTTAATTAAATGCTTCTATACATGATATGTAAACTTTATTAGATTCAGCATTTGTGAAAACCGCATTCGCTTGGAAACAGTTTGCGGATTAGATTTTTGTCACTTGGGAAGAATTGTCTTTGTGTGAGAGGACTATAGGGCGTTGCCAGCGGTGACACAGATGAGCTTCTGGTGGCCAGATAATTTTTAAAATAAAGTTACTTTTCAGAGAAAAAAAAAAATAGACCTTTCAGGAATATACCTGCTTTTGGAAAAAAAAATAGACTTGATCCGATATGGGTCCATTTTGCTGTTTAATTTGCTGCCTGAGCCTGAACGCTCTCACACCAGCTCTGCCCTCAGCCCCCTGTGGCTTAGAACAGCAGTCCCTGGCCAGGCTCGGTGGGTCACGCCTGTAATCCCAGCACTTTGGGAGGCCATGGCGGGTGGATCACCTGAGGTTGGGAGTTTGAGACCAGCCTGACCAACATGGAGAAACCCCGTCTCTACTGAAAATACAAAATTAGCCAGGCATGGTGGCGCATGCCTGTAATCCCAGCCACTCGGGTGGCTGAGGCAGGAGAATTGCTTGAACCCAGGAGGCAGAGGTTGTGGGGAGCCGAGATAGCACCATTGCACTCCAGCCTGGGCCACAAGAGCAAAACTGTCTCTCAGAAACAAAACACAACACAACAAAACAAAAAAAACCAGCAGTCCCCAACTTTTTTGGCACGAGGGACCAGTTTTGTGGAAGACAATTTTTCCACAGACGGAGGCGGGAGGATGGTTTTGGGATGATTCAAGCACATTACACTTAGTGTGCAGTTCATTTCTATTATTATATTGTAATACATAATGAAATAATTACACAACTCACCATCATGTAGAATCAGTGGGAGCCCTGAGCTTGTTTTCTTGCAACTAGACGATCCTCTCTGGGGATGATAGGAGACAGTGACAGATCATCAGGCATTTGATTCTCATAAGGAGTGTGCAGCCTGGATCCCTCACGTGCACTGTTCACAATAGGGTTCGCACTCCTATGAGAATCTAAGGCTGCTGCTAAACTGACAGGAGGCGGAGCTTGCGTGGTAATGCGAGCCATGGGGAGCGGCTGTAAATACAGATGAAGCTTTGCTCCACTGCCTGCTGCTCACCTCCTGCTGTGCAGCCTGGTTCCTAAACAGGTCACAGACTAGGTTGGGGACCCCAGCTTAGAATATCCAGCAGGCTGCTCACAAGGCTGGATTACAGACTCCTAAATCTTTTATAGGCTCTGAGAGTCCCTAGGCTCAGGCTTCCATCCTCATATCTCCTCCTCTGGATCCTGCCCGCCCTCCCACAATCCTCGGATGCATGTTAGCCTCCAGCAATCTCCCGCCCGGTCCCCTGCCCCATAGCACTTGGTCTCTGCACAGAGTTCTGACTTGGTGGCCATCTCTCTGCAACTTTGTCTCAAATCACAGGCTCTAAGGTCAGACCCCCAGAGTTACCCCAGGCAGTGTCCTGCTTTCTAGTGACATAGCCTCAGGCAAGGACCTAGTTCCTTGTGCCTCAGTTTTCCCCAATGTAAACACAGAGTAGCAATGGTGTCCACTGCATAGGGTGCCCGTGAAGTGCTTGGCACCATGCCAGGCACACAATGGCTTCCTGATTGTACCAGCCACAAGACCGGTTACTTTCTTGTTTGAAGCCAGTTTGGAGGTGGATGCTGGAAGCTGAGGTCCCAGGGGTCTACAGAGAGTGAATAAGCCCTTTTCCTCTGGGAAGTTCTTGCTCTTGAGTGCCCAGCCGGTCCTCATTGCAGTTTGGGGGAGGGATACAGGGTTGTAGAAGAAAGAGCTCCAGAATCGGCCCCAAATAGGTGAGATCAGAGTCCTGCCATTGAAAGGCTTCTTGCCCTCCTTGGGCCATTTCCTCTATTGCAAGATGGGGTGGAGCCACTTGCTCTGCCAGCCTGAAAGGGGAGTTACCAGGGCCAGAAAAGGAGTTGGAGCTGGGCTTCTGGAAAGGGATAAGTTGTGTGCATTTCCTGAAAGCTTTTCTCTTCCTTGCTGGTAGGTTTTGTACCAACTGAATCCTGGGGCCTTGGGGGTGAACCTGGTGGTGGAGGAAATGGAAACCAAAGTCAAGCGTGTGATAAAGCAGGTAAGAGGCCAAGCCTGTGCATCCCACGCCAGGTGGTTCTGTGGCTGTGATTTTCTCCAACACAAGCTCTTCCCATGTTGGAGAAGCTTCCTGATGCGGCAGCTAGATTCCTCGCTGCCAGCACTCACAGAGACAAATCTGGTTGGGGTAGACGTGGGGGTGCATGAAGCTCTGTCACCTTGATGGGGAAGCAATGCTAATTTTTACTCCATCACCACCACCTCCTACCATTTACACATCACGTGCTGTATGCCAGGCACCGACTCACTTCATCTCCCGTCAACCCTGTAAAGCAGAAACAATGACCCTGTTTATAGCCAAAGACAGTGAGGCTCAAGGCAGCGCCAGACTAGCCAAGGTCACACAATTTCCCAGAGGGTTTGAATTCAGGCCACCTCATTGGGGGACACCGTGCTACCCAGTGCTGGGCCACCAGTTTTACCAAAAGGGAGCCAGGCCCAGAGAGGATGGGGACTGGCTCAAGGTCACACAGGGCTAAGGTCACACACCAGGTCCTGAGCCCTTCCACCGCACTCCTCACCAGGGCTAGCAGGGCATAGGGAGGTGTAGGCCTGCAGGAGGACAGCCCTTTGTGTGTCCGAGACAGGGAGGTCCAGATCAACAGAGGGACCAGGGTGAGAGAGCTGCTGCAAGAGTCCCTGGCACGCCCTCCTCTCTGTGGTGGTGGCAGGGACCCAGCAGGTTTAAGTCTGGCTGTGCAGCAGGAGGAGCCTTGTTAGAAGCCGCTACTGGGCCAGGCCTCAGCCTGTGCAGCTGCGCAGCCTCACCCTGAATGGTTGGGCCTGGAGTCCTTGCCCCTGCCCTGCTCCCTTGCTGGCTGTCTGTGGGGTTGGCCCCCTTGTCTCACAAGCCACTGAGGCAGAGTGGCTGACTGCTCTCTGAGCAATAAAGGAGCTTTTGTGTGTGTGTGTGTGTGTGTGTGTGTGTGTTTTTCGGAGATAGAGTCTTGCCCTGTCGCCCAGGCTGGAGTGCAGTGGTGCAATCTCAGCTCACTGCAACCTCTGCCTCCCGGGTTCAAGCAATTCTCCCGCCTCGGCCTCCCGAGTAGCTGGGACCACAGGCACATGCTGCCACGCCTGGCTAATTGTATTTTAGCAGAGACAGGGTTTCACTGTGTTGCCCAGGCTGGTCTCAAACTCCTGAGCTCAGGCAATCTGCCTGCCTCAGCCTCCTAAAGTGCTGGAATTACAGGTGTGAGCCACCACACCCAGCCTGAGGAGCTTTTAAAAATGTCAGCCGTGACTAGGCATGGTGGCTCATCCCTGTAATCCCAGCACTTTGGGAGGCTGAGGCAGGTGGATCCCTTGAGGTCAGAAGTTCGAGAGCAGCCTGGCCAACATGGTGAAACCCCATCTCTACTAAAAATACAAAAATTAGCCGAGCATGGTGATGTGTGCCTGTAATCCCAGCTACTTGGGAGGCTGACGCTGAAGAATCACTTGAACCCGGGAGGCGGAGGTTGCAGTGAGTCGAGATTGCGTCACTGCCCTCCAGCTTGGGTGACAGAGCCAGACTCTGTCTGAATTAATTAATTAAATTAAAAATAAAAATATCAGCCAATTATTTCTAAATAAAAATTGGGGAAGGAGAGTGTAGGTAGGAGTTTATGGGTTCTTCCGGTCTTTTTTCCTAAGAGTTTATAAATCTTTTTGGATTTAGGAGAATGGTATTGTTAAAGTTGATAGCATGCTTTTTATATTGCAAGCATTCCCACAGCCGCCTCCTCTCCTGGCTCTGGCAGCTGTGTGGCCTCCCGTCTTGCTTGATGTGCTGTAGCTGACCCAAGCCATCCCTATCACACAGGCTGAGCATTGAGCTCGTTCTCAATTTTTCACTTTGTGTAAACAGCTCTGATAAAGATGCTTATAGCATTATGGGTTTTTGTTTTTTGTTTTTTGTTTTTTGTTTTAGCATCCATGATTTCCTTAGGAAAAATTCCTAGGAGTGAGATTTCTGGGTCATACAATGTAACTTTTTTTTTTTTTTTTTTTGAGATGGAGTTTTGCTCTTGTTGCCTCGGCTGGAGTGCAGTGGTGTGATCTCGGTTCACTGTAACCTCTGCCTCCCGGATTCAAGTGATTCTCTTGCCTCAGCCTTCCTGAGTGGCTGGGATTACAGGCATGTGCCACCACGTCTGGCTAATTTTGTATTTTTAGTAGATGGGGTTTCTCCACTAACATGGAGAGGATGGTCAGGCTGGTCTCGAACTCCCGACCTCAGATGATCCGCCCACCTTGGCCTCCCAAAGTGCTGGGATTACAGGCGTGAGCCACCACAGCCAGCCTTTTTTTTTTTTTTTTTTTTTTTTGGAGACGGAGTCTCGCTTTTGTTGCCCAGGCTGGAGTGCAATGGCGTGATCTCGGTGCACTGCAACCTCCTTCTCCCAGGTTCAAGTGATTCTCCTGCCTCAGCCTCCTGAGTAGCTGGGATTACAGGCATGTGCCACCACACCTGGCTAATTTTGTATTTTTAGTAGAGACAAGATTTCTCCACGTTGGTCAGTCTGGTCTCAAACTCCCGACCTCAGGTGATCCGCCCGCCTCGGCCTCTCAAAGTGCTGGGATTACAGGCGTGAGCCACTGTGCCCAGCCACGATGTAGCATTTTCAAGCCTTTCTATATGTTTTGGCCAACTTCACCTCCTCATATGCCCCCTGGGACAGGAGGAAAGGAAGACAGGAGGGCTCACGCAGTGTCTTTGCCCTGGATTCCACGGGACAGTGCCACTGGCATCTCAGGTCTCTCCATAGATCTGGGAACAATTCACTAACTTTACATGATGGTCTGCAATCACCCCATTATAAGAGTACTTCAGGCCGGGTGCGGTGGCTCAAGCCTGTAATCCCAGCACTTTGGGAGGCCGAGATGGGCGGATCATGAGGTCAGGAGATCGAGACCATCCTGGCTAACACGGTGAAACCCCGTCTCTACTAAAAATACAAAAAACTAGCCGGGCGTGGTGGTGGGCGCCTGTAGTCCCAGCTACTCGGGAGGCTGAGGCAGGAGAATGGCGTGAACCCGGGAGGCGGAGCTTGCAGTGAGCTGAGATCTGGCCACTGGCACTCCAGCCTGGGCGACAGAGCGAGACTCCATCTCAAAAAAAAAAAAAAAAAAAAAAGAGTACTTCATTCATAAGTCTTTTGAGCAACATTCTGGGTGAAGATCTGGTATTAGAGCCAGTGGTAGTATACACCTAGGGCCTGTGCCACCAAGCGTGCTGCAGACTCAAAGCTCTGTGCTTCCCTTGCCACCGGGTACCCTTCCCTTTCCATGCCCCCCCCACCTCCACCTGGAGAAGGCACAGGAAAGAGAGAAGAGCACTGCACATTCCATGCATGGAGACAACCTTTCCCATGTGGGTAAGGAATGAAGTGGTGCGATTGATGCTTTCCCAACCAGAACAAGATGTTCCTGTTTAAAGATGGTCTGAAAATGGATCCTTTACTGATTTCTTGGAATTTATATTATGCTGTCCTAAACTTATCTTTGCAACAGGAGCAGAGATGTTCTCATTGCTCTAAGTATTTTTAGATCTCTGCCTTAGGAATATCTTCCGTTTGTGCCATATGGTGGGGGCAGGAATGGTGGGAGCCTGTCACTCCTGCTAAATAATGATAGTGGTGATGATGGAGGTGGCAATGATGGTGGTAGTGGTGGTGATGGTGGTGGCAGCTAGATGGTGATGATAATGGTGATGGTGTGATGATGGTGATGGTGGTGCTGGTGATGGTCATGGTGATGTGATGATGGTGATGGTGGTGGTGATGGTGTGATGGTGTGGTGGTGGTGGTGGTGGTGGTGGTGTGATGGTGATGGTGTGATGATGTGATGGTGGTGCTGGTGATGGTCGTGGTGATGTGATGATGGTGATGGTGGTGGTGATGATGTGATGGTGGTGGTGGTGGTGGTGGTGGTGTGATGGTGATGGTGTGATGATGGTGATGGTGGTGCTGGTGATGGTCATGGTGATGTGATGATGCTGATGGTGGTGGTGATGGTGTGATGGTGTGATGGTGTGATGGTGGTGGTGGTGGTGGTGGTGTGATGGTGATGGTGTGATGATGTGATGGTGGTGCTGGTGATGGTCGTGGTGATGTGATGATGGTGATGATGGTGGTGATGATGTGATGGTGGTGGTGGTGGTGGTGGTGGTGTGATGGTGATGGTGTGATGATGGTGATGGTGGTGCTGGTGATGGTCATGGTGATGTGATGATGCTGATGGTGGTGGTGATGGTGTGATGGTGTGATGGTGTGATGGTGGTGGTGGTGGTGGTGGTGTGATGGTGATGGTGTGATGATGGTGATGGTGGTGCTGATGATGGTCATCATGGTGATGTGATGATGGTGATGGTGGTGCTGATGATGGTCATGGTGATGTGATGATGGTGATGGTGGTGGTGACGGTGTGATGGTGTGATGGTGGTGGTGGTGGTGGTGGTGTGATGGTGATGGTGGTAATGATGGTGATGATGGTGGTGATGATGGTAATGATGGTGATGATAGTAGTGATGGTGACAATGGTGTTGATGGTGTGATGATGGTGATGGTGTAATGGTGATGGTGGTGGTGGTGTGATAGTGATGGTAATGATGTTGGTGATGGCAATGATGATGGGGATAATAGTGGTGATGACGACGGTGGTGTTGATGGTGTGATGGTGGTAATGATAGTGGTGGTGGTGATGGTGTGATGATGGTGAAGGTGGTGATGATGGTAATGATTTTGATGATGGTGATGATTGTGTGATGATGCTGATGATGATGGTGATGGTGATTTTGGTAATGATGGTTATGAAGATGACGATAGTGGTGATGGTGATGGTGGTGGTGATGGTGATGATGGTGGTGATGGTGGTAATGGTGGTGATGGTGATGATGGTGGTGATGGTGATGATGATGGTAATGATGGTGATGATGGCAGTGATGGTGATGGTGGTGATGATGGTGGTAATGATGATGTTAATTATGGTGATGGTGGTGGTGATGGAGTGATGGTGGTAATGGTGGTGGTGTGATGGTGATGATGGTGATGATGGTGGTGATGGTGATGGCAGTGATGATGGTGGTAATGATGATGGTTATGATGGTGATGATAGTGGCGATGGTGACAGTGGAGGTGATGGATGATGGTAATGGTGGTGGTGATGATGATGGTGATGATGGTGGTGACGGTGGTGATGGTGATGGTGATGATGGCAGTCATGGTGATGGTGGTGATGATGGTGATGGTGGTGGTGATGGAGTGATGGTGGTGGTGTGATGATGGTGATGGTGATGATGGTAATGATGGTGGGGATGGCGGTGATGATGGTAATGATGGTGATAGTGGTGATGGTGATGGTGGTGATGATGGAGTGATGATGGTAATGGTGGTGGTGGTGGTATGATGATGGTGGTGATGGTGATGGTGGTAATGGTGGTAATGATGATGTTAATGATGGTGATGATAGTGGTGATGGTGGTGGTGATGGAGTGATGATGGTAATGGGGGTGGTGGTGGTGTAATGATGGCGATGGCGGTGATGGTAATGATGGTAATGATGGTGATGATGGTGGTGATGGTGATGATGATGGTAATGATGGTGATGATGGCAGTGATGGTGATGGTGACGGTGGTGGTAATGATGATATTAATGATGGTGATGACAGTGATGGTGGTGGTGATGGAGTGATGGTGGTAATGGTAGTGGTGGTGGTGTGATGATGGTGATGGCGGTTATGGTGATGATGGTAATGATGGTGATGATGGTGGTGATGGTGGTGATGGTGACAATGATGGTGGTGATGGTTGTGGTTGTGGTAATGATGGTGATGGTTGTGGTGGAGGTGGTGGTTGTGGTGATGATGGTAATGGTCATGGTGGTGGTGGTGATGGTGGTGATAATGGAGATGATTTGCTACATGTTTATTAAGCTCATGCTTTTGTGCCCTTGCAGGTGGAATGCATGGATGACCATCAAGCCAGTCAGGCCCTGGAGGAGGTAACTCTCAGGGTGGTTTCCCCTCTGGAAGAGCTCAATAGAGCATACACGGATTGTGTTCTATACCTTCTTGTTGAGTGCCTGGGTAAAGGGAAGGCTGGAGGGAGGGATAGAGCATCAGCACCAGTTTTGCCTCAGCTGTGAAGCCAGCAGCCCCAGGTCGTGAAGGGAGGCCATGCCCCAAACACTCACTGCTAAATGCAGGTGCCAACAACTTAGAACGCATATTCCCAGAGAACATAAAGTTTAAATATTGGGCTGCACACAGTGGCTCACGCTTGTAATCCCAGCACTTTGGGAAGCCGAGGCGGGTGGATCACCTGAGGTCAGGAGTTCAAGACCAGTCTAGCCAACATGGGGAAACCCCATCTCAACTAAAAATACAAAAAAATTAGCTGGGCATGGTGGTGGGTGCCTGTAATCCCAGCTACTTCGGGAGGTTGAGGCGGGAGAATCGCTTGAACCTGGGAGGCGGAGGTTGCAATGAGCCGAGATCACACCATTATATTCCACCCTGGGCAATAGAGCAAAACTTCGTCTCAAAAATAAATAAATATTGGCCAGGTCCCTAGGTTAATCTACCAATAACTGTTTTTTAAATATTTTTTCTTCAATATAAAATTATTAATTACAGAAGAAAGTTTTTTAAATACAGAATTGGGTTTTCTTTTGCTTTTACCTTTTTTTTTTCTTTAATAGCAATGGAGTCTCACCATTTTGCCCAGGCTACTTTTGAACTTCTGGGCTCAAGCAATCCTCCCACCTCGGCCTCCAAAGTGCTGGGGTACAGGTGTGTACCACCACGCCCATACCAGAATTGTTTAACAAAGCAAACGTAAATTATCCTTCATTCTACCATTCAGAGCGGCCCAGCAGTAGCATGGTCATTTACAATAATAGCAATAACAGCTGCACTTCGGTTGGATTGGCAAAGCCTCTGAGTAGCCTTTCTTTGTGTTTCTTGAATTTCCCACGAGCTTGAAGGTGTCCCTTCCTATCTCATAGTCACTTGTTTGTCTTCTGGAATTGCTGGCTCTGCAGCTTGGCCAGCAAACATTATTCGGTGTATAGTGTGACTGAAGCACAGTGGTGGGCCCAGGCTACTCGGTAACAAATGGGAAGAAAGAGCATGGGGGCCCACCCAGAGCCCCACGCCGCCATGGCTTTTCACGTTGCTGATTCAATTCCACGGCCCACTAGGCCAGCCGCTTTCACACCCAACCTTCCACCACAAGCAGGTGTCTGTCTGGCTCTGTGTCTCTAAGGCAGCCCTGTCTGCTCCTGTTTGGGCATGTTTCAAAGCACTTTCCGCCAGGGCAGGGGGCACTGGGACCTCTCCGTGGGCCCACCTCCCGGTGCTGCACCACCTCCTCCGGCCAGCCCTGGCTGTGGCTGATCCCCACCTTCCTGGCACTGCCTACCACAGCTCACTCGGTCCCCGTGGCATCCCTGTGAGGCAGATTCCACTGGGACCCCCATTTTCAGATGACAATGTGAGGCCCAGTCGCCCAGCACAGCCAGCACATGCTGGACACAGGACTCACATCAGACTGCCTGGCTCCTAACCACCGTGCAGCCTCCCTGAGCCCGCTCCCCAGCCCGGCTCAGAGCCCGAGGCTTGCATGTTTGTTGGGATGTGTGACAGAGAAGCCCGAGCTGAGAAAGGCGTGAAGAGGCGCTGACTTCTCCGTTTCCTCTGCTCTCATCCTGGCAGCTGATGCCACTGCTGAAGCTGCAGCACGCCCACATCTCTGTGTACCGGGAGCTGTTCATCACGTGGAATGGGGAGGTGGGTCAGAGCTCACATCTACGGGTTCAGCCGCTGCGTGGTGGGCTGTGGGACCAAGCCGAGTGAGCCCAGAGCACGCCCACCCCCCACCGTCAGAATAGCTCGTGTGGCAATGGCAGTGACTCTAAACGTGGCCATACCTGACCTAACACTCACTGGGGCCAGGAACCATGCTGGGGGCTTTCCATGCATCGTCTCATAGGAGCCCCAACAACCTCATTAGGAGGGTTTTTTGGTTTTTTTTTGAGACAAAGTCTTGCTCTTGTCCCCCAGGCTGGAGTGCAATGGCATGATCTTGGCTCACTGCAACCTCTGCCTCCTGGGTTCAAGCGATTCTCTTGCCTCAGCCTCCCAAGTAGCTGGGATTACAGGCGCGTGCCATGATGCCCAGCTAATTTTTATATTTTTAGTAGAGATGGGGTTTCACCATATTGGCCAGGGTAGTGTCGAACTCCTGACCTTAAGTGATCCACCCGCCTCAGCCTCCCAAAGTGCTAGGATTATAGGCTTGAGCCACCGCGCCTGGCCAGGAGGGGTTCTCAACCCATTTGACAGAAGAAGAGACAGAGGCTAACAGAAACAAGTTGCTCCAGTTTACCCAGCTAGTTCGTGACCAAGTCAGAGGACCAGGCGAGGTGGGCCTGATTCCCGGGCTCTGCACACAGCCACCGAGCTTGTCCTGGTGAGCCTGTGCCTCTGATGACAGAGTTTCTACTTTCATGGAAGGCTGTCTCCACAGCCACCCGACGCAAGTGCCGTCCTGGGCCCATGCGCCCCTTCCTCCTGCAGCCCCTGTGCAGGTTACTGACCAGCACCACATCCATCATCACGTGCTAGGAGGGCTGCAGGGCAGGAAGCATGGTCCCTGTGCTCCTGATGGGGCCTAGGGCTCTGGTTCAGGAGCTCTCCAAGGCCACAAAGCTAGTAAACAGCTGACTGGGGACAGAGACTCAGGTCCGGCAGCCGGGTCCTGTAGGCTGGATGACTTCTTGTCTTTACAAGGAGCCTGGAGCTTTCCAGTCACTTCCAATGTGTCTGAGGCAGACAGTGGGAGGCTGAGAAGGCACAAGGGTGCTGGAGGTAAAGAGAGGCCGAGAAGCCTTCTGCCGGGCGCCAGCCTGCATGAGACGTCCACACTGGCGTTCCCACCTGGGGCCAACAATCCCGGGTCTGAGCAGGAAAGACCCCTCATCACATGCTCCTTCTGCTCCAGCTGGGTCTCGGGGAGGGGACCTCACGGCATGCACTCCCAGAGATTTTTCTGAGCACCCACTAATGCTCTCAAGGAGGGTGCACAGAAGCCAAGAGGACATTTCCCTATGGGAGGGAGTGCAGAACTGGGGGCCCTGACCCGGTCTGCTGGGGCTCTGGCCAGGGCAGGCTCCTCAGAGGAAATGGATCTGAGCTGAGCCCTAAAGGGTGAGTAGTTATCCCCGTGAAGCGGGTAGGTAGTGGTCCAGGCAGAGGGGTCCAGGTGTGCAGTGGCCAGGGGACAAGTGCAGCTTCCAGGAAAGTCCAAGTGGCTTGGTGTGGATGGAGTGTGGAGTGGGGGTGGGGCCTGGGAATGGGGAGAGGAGAGAGAGGAAACTGAAGGTGGGACAGGAGGGGCTTGTAGCCCCCTCCAGTGGGCAGCGCTCCCACGACCACTGCGGATGGCAGCTGAGTGCAGGGAGGTCCTGGAGCAGGCGAGCCTGTAGAAGCATGGGGGCCTGGGCATCCCTTGGATAAGGGCCTCCTGTCCCAGCAGATCTCTTCTCTGTACCTCTGCCTGGTGATGGAGTTCAACAAGCTCAGCTTCCAGGAGGTCATTGAGGATAAGAGGAAGGCAAAGGAAATCATTGACTCTAAGGTAAGATCCTCTGGGCACCAGGCCTGGGGGCCACCTAGACCTGTGACACAGGCCCTGCAGCTCGGGGCAAAGTGACAGCGGGAAGGCAGGCACCATGGAGTCCAGCCTTGTTTTTTTCTTAAATGTATGCCTCGAGGCATTGCACCCTAGGACGCATGCAGGTCTTAAGTGCACAGTTTGATGCACTCATATAACTTCTACCCAGTTCAAAGCAGAAGGCGTTCCTAAGCACAGAAGGTTCCCAGTCGGTGACCATGATTCCAGATTGTTCTGCCGGTCCCTGAAGTTCACGTAAATGGACTCCTCCGGCATGCCGCGCGTTCCCGTCTGGTCTCCTTCCCTCAGCTGCTGCATGCACCGGCAAATCATCTGTGCTCATTGCTTGCTGCCACTCTGCTGCCTGGCTGCCCCACAGGCTGTTTCCCTAGTCTTGTGTGGATAAGCACCTGGCCTCGCTGCAGGCTGTTTACCTAGTCTTGTGTGGATAATCATTTGGGCTGTTTCCAGTTTGGGGCCATTGTGAATAAGGCTGCTATGAGCATTGCTGGAAGGCACTCACTTTTCTGGGATGAATACCTAGGAGTGGAATTACTGGGTCGTAGAGTAGGTGTATGTGTAGCTTTGGTAGATGCTCCAAACAGATTTCCAGCGTGGTTTGGTTGGCCCCATGTTTACTCTCACAAGCTGTGAGCATTCCCGGTCCACATGGCGGCC